>NC_062283.1:145612734-146237734 GCF_902655055.1 Lutra lutra | reverse complement strand
TCTCCGGTCCCCACATCTCCGAGGACGGCGGCAGCCTCCTTCCCTGGAGAAAGCAGAACCGCTCTCCCACTGCTGAAAATATTTGAGATGTGCCAAGCAGATGGTCCCACGCTTATCAGCAGAAGCCGTGCTTCAAATGGCATCATTCAGTGAGACGCTCGAGGGGAAATCTTCACGCGGATCCGGAGTGGGAACGAGCTGCTGAGAAGGCAGGGTGCTCGACCCCCGGGAACCGTCGGGGCCAGCCAGGGCTCAGGAGAGAGGTGACCCAGAGGAGTGTTCTACGGAAGGGCAAAACCACACAGGGGGCAGAAAGACAGACCCCTGCCATTCCTGACAGCCTGGAACTAGCTGACTGGTCTCAGCAAAGCGCATTAAGACTCTGTTTTTCTCGCCTATAAAATGGGGCCAATCCTAGTACCACCAGAAGTTGCATGAGGAAATGAGGTGTGGGTGTCGATGTCAACCTGCATAGCGAGGGACACGCTGTTTGGTCACTAAGTGCCCATTCCTCCCTACAGCCCGTGTTCAGGGTCACAGCCCATGTTAGCGCATGAGCACGGTGCGGTGGACCTGGGTGTCCAGACCGCTTCTCGCCTGGTTCGGACACTCACCCCTCCAGCACCTGTTCCCGTGACATGCATTCTCACCCCTGCAGTCATGTTACCCTTCCCCCACCTCCCCCACCCCTCCCCACCTCACCCTGACCCCTGTCCTCTCTCCAACAGCCCAGTGTAAGGGCTTAAAGGCCAAGCTGGAAATTCTGGATGGTTTGACTCACCCAGCCCTGCCACAAAGACCCACCTATTTTTTCCTCGTCAAAAGCACCCCTTCACGGTTTACTGTGTCAAAGTAGGGAGGGACCCAGGGGACAATTAGATCGAAACAGGGCAGAAGGCGATTTCAGATTCTGTGGGAAAGCAGACTCGGGAGCCCAAATATCAGGCTTTCCTCCTCGAACTGTCTCCATAAGCCACAGGGCTGAAGTGAGCCCTGCTGCTCCTGTGGGAAGCACGACGGGTGGCTCTGTCCTCCCCAGGGTGGGTGGGAGAGAAGAAAAGGAGAGCAGGAGCTTTCCCCTCAGGACCTCCAAGCCACGAGCAACTCAAGGTGAGGTTGGGGGACCATGCAGGTGCTTTCTGCAGCAAATCAGAACTTCGGGGGTGCTTGGCCCAGGAAGCCCAAGTGCGCTCGCATTACCTGGTGTTGACGTTCCAAGGGAGGAGAGGGGCAGCCTTCTGGGACTTCACACTCCCAGAGGATCATCAGAAGCTGGAAAGAGACCTGGGAGCGTCTAAGCAAACCTCGAGGCAGAAAAGAAGGAGCACTTGGCGGGAAGGGGGGTCAGACAGGTGCAGGCAGAGGGAGCTCGGAGAGAAGTACCGGGGCCTGCTGAGAAGGGTGCAAAGTCGAGATCCAGAAAGGAGGAGATGCCCCGAAGGGAAAGGGGAGTGAAGGGAGAGCGGGCAGGGCCAGAAGGATCCACTCTGCTCCTCTGCTCCACGTTTGTAGCTTCTCAGAAGCTCAGGGACTGTCCCGGATTTTATGAACAGTTTCGCTTTGTCCCTACGGGGGCTGTGAAAACCCTGAGCAGAGTGACCAACTGGAAGGAAGACTCCAACGTCATTATTAAGTCAACAGAACACGGGGCCTCACTCACCAGTTCCCTTTTTCCAGCTCCCCACAGAACAGAAAAGTCTGTCCATGCTGGCAGAGAACGAGTTGCCTAATTTGTAAATTGGTGACAGTCACGGGGTGAACAAGGACCAGGCCACCAGGACGGTGGAGAGACAAGGTGGTGCCCAGGTGAGGGCAGAGGGCGGAGAGGGGCAGGGGCCGGTCAGGGGGAGCCTGGAAGAGAGGGTGCGCTCTGCCCCCAGACTGAGGTGGGTGGTAGGAGGCTGCGATTGCTTTGTGACTATTGGCACCCCTAACCAAGAGCGGGGCCCCTGCAGATGGAGCTGGGGTTTCATTTGTGGTAGATAATGATTTCTACTTAGAGAAAATACAGCAACTCTCTGGTAAAAATAAAACTGCTTGCATTTAAGGCCACAATAGGTTGGCTATTTCTGTGCCTGGCTTGTCTTTGTGAGTAATCATCTCCTCTTGAGAGGTAGGAGAGTTTGGGGGAGGGAGGTGTAGACAGAATAGGGAACAGAGCCAGCGGAGCCCGGGGAAGTGAAGTCTGTGTCCTCAACGTCCAGCAGTGGAAGAAAAATTCTAGCTTTACCCTCCATGAGCCAAGTCCCACCTTCCAAAGTTCTCTAGAGAAACACCGTTCCTCTTTCTCCCCAACAAACAACAAAGAAATAGGGCCTCGGGCCTCGGGAAGGGCTTATAGGAACAAGGAAAGTGGGACTTAGTAACCCAGAAGGCCAGAGAATGGACCCATAAGTGGTAGAACCCGTAAAGGGAACTCACTCCAATTCCAAACGCTCTCAGTGCCATGGAGCCCTTGCTCCGGCGCTAAACCCAGGGATGCCCAGTGAGTTCCACTCACATCCTAGAATGTACTCCTCCGCTGGAAGGAAGTCGGCCTTACCCTGGATGTTGAGCTCAGTGATGACGGGGAGGACAGCCATCAAGTGCTTCCCCAGAGCCCAGCACTCCCCCTTAGAGTTAGATGCCGGGGCGGGGGGGGAGGGGGGGCGGAGTTGGTTGGTCAGGATACTGAGAGAGGATGGCTGGGGCTGGGGCAGGGGCAGGGGCAAGGGCTCATTTTCATAGGAAAATAACAGACCTCAGAGTCTGGGTTTGAAACGGCAGATCTCAGAGTGGCAGACGGCCCTTCCTGTACAAATTGTCTTGCTCCAGCATTTGGGAGCCGAGCAACTTCAGGTATGTTAGAAATGTGGACTTGCCACCCTGACCAGAGTGATGAGTGTGATTCTCTCACTCATCTGTTTAATTGACGGGGCAGGCCCCGCCCTCTGCCCGCCGTCCTGCACGGAAGACTTCAGATCTCACAGGCCAGATAAAAATCCAAGATAAAACCCTGAGAACAGAACTCTCCCAGGCTGATCTGAATCCCATCAGCCTCGGGCATTATTCTCCAGGCTTCTCCTAGCCTGCCCTGTCTGGGATTGGTTGGGTCTCTCCCAAGTAATGAGCCTCACTCTCAGTACACATTTCTTAAACATCAAATCTTAAAGAAAAATGGCATACTTCTCCCCCTTGTCATTTCTTTTCCTGCAAGGAGACTGGCCTCCGTGGTGGGGCAGAGACCACAGCAGATAAGACAATATGGGGAAGCGAACCCACCAGGAGGTCACAGAGGTCACCGTCCTCCATGAACCCTGGGAGGATGAGACCCAGCTGTGGGAGTTGAGGCCTCCAGCCTCCCACCGGATTTAGAATGTGCCAGAAAGGAGACTCTTTGCAAGGTGGTGAGGAGAGTGTGCAGGATGTGAGATGAGGCTGTGTGGGGATGTGGGGACACTCCTGTATGGCACTCCTCCACAAAGACACACATCTCAGGCAAGTTCCCTAATTTGAACAAAGGGAATATCTCCTTGTCCTCCCAATCAGCACCTAATCAGCTACACAGACACTTTATCCTCTAGATTCTTTACCTAGATTGTAATCCTGTGCTCTCCCTTGTCCAAACATCATGAAAAAAATCCAGTTGTGAGAAAGAATATTTTTGGAGCATCGCCTTGGGACATGGAGTCTATCCACTTCTCTAGATGTTCTAAATATTACCCTGGGTTCAGCCCTGCGTACTTGGCCAGCATTGTCTTGGCCCTTCATAAAACTCTAATTTCTAAATTACCCTTTGGAGATAGTCATCAGCTAGCATTTAGAGGCTCTATAAAAAAAAAGAGAGAGAGAGAGACATAAAAAGATCAAAACTGTGTTCATGTAGGATCTGGCTAGCAGCCTTCCCACCAGACCTACAGAGTCTCCTCCTGGAGATTTCTGCTTTAGGAATAGCTGAGCTTCCATCAGCTGTGTAACTGGCTTTCTTTTTTTTTTTTCTGTTGGAAAGCAACATATTTGACCTGCATTTGAAATGGACCCCAGGGCTTTTTTAAAAGAAAAAATGTCTGCAATCACAAATTGAGTCAGGGGTCTATGTGGGCACCATTAAACTTGCATTCGTTATCCCTTTTCTGCTCCTGAACGTGGATTTGGACAATATTTTTGTTTTTACCTACAACATCCTGAAGGAGCTGGAAACAGGTCAGTCACTTCCAAAGGCAGTGTTGGGTCTACCACGAGTATCTAACTTCCACAGCAGTGACTGGACCCGTGCAGAGAAGAGTTCTCTAAGTACGGTGGTCGCACCTATTAAATGACACTTTTAGAGTTACTTGTTTACGTGTCCATTCTCCCACAAAACTGAGCTCCGTGAGGTGGAGGTAATGCCTTACTCATTTAGTACTAGCTGAGCAAAAGAACAAATTAGATAAGCCAACTCTGTTTAGAATTGCTGCCACAATTTCAGATGTTGGTTTGCTTTGTGGACAGTTTATATAGTTAGAAAATTGTTTTATGATTCTTGAGTGTTCATCTGAATTTTCCCAATAGACTGTAAGTCCCGGGAAAGGAACCACGTCTGGGCTTCCCTGTGTGGCCCGTACAGGGCTGAGAACAGTGGAGGTGAGCGTTGCCGGGCAACTGGACAGGTACTGGGCTCCGTGGAATGCTGGTGGGGCCCCAGGTTGATGTTTTGCTGAAACGGTCTAACTTGGCTGGTTACCCCGCAGCATCTAGCAAACCAGTCACCTGAGTGTAACGCGATACCATGCTGGTGATTGAGGTTTGTTTGGGGTATGCGTGGCATCAGTCATCGCCACCCTGTCGTAGTACAGAGATGAGGACTTGCTATCTCTCTCTTGCTGAACCAGAGTGTCTAGTCATGGCCTGATGGACACTCCGCAGATGGTTTTAGTGGTGGTTTACAGAGGTGAAAATGAAGCCTTGCCTCCCTTGTCTGAAAACAATCTGAGTTAACACCCAAATTCCACACCATCCATGGGGCTCATTATCGGTAATTTGATGACCATATGTTGCCCTAAAGAGAGACACTCAGCATCTGTGGCCAAGAAAACAATGGTTAAATATTTCTGGCAGGTGTATCTCCCTTAGTGTTGCCCAGCTTCCCCATGTTTACTAATAAAAACTGTATCAGAAACAAAAATGTCCAGCCTACGACAGTATAAAGAGACAAGATAAATAAAATCAACCTTCTCAATTTTGGCCCAACTTCAATCATTGTTCAGGGTGAAGAGGAAAGTACAGTCAAGTTCTAGTGATTCGGACTGAACCACTGGTCAGTGGCTCTCCAAGTCCTTGACCTGGTCCTTACAGCCTTTGCTCCATCCTCGTCCTGCAGACCCATCATCGTATAAAGCCAAGCCAGAGGAACAAGAGAAGGGTATGCCCACCATACTTTTGGGAGAATGTGCCTGAGAGGGAGGTTGTACTATCTGCCAAAATGAGATTGAGGGATTTTCAGATGTTCCATTGAACAGTTCTCTCTTCTCCCTGTGCTCTGATGACAAGGATGTGTGGGTGGGTCGCCGTCCATGTGTCGAGAAGATGCAGGGGTGAAGGGAGTGGTACAGAAGGGGATTGCTGAGTGCTGAGAGGAGAGGTATGGAGGATTAAGGAAGCAAAAGGCCTCCAAACACAAAGCAAAAATGAGTGACCCCTGAGAAGTGCACCTCCATCCCTCAGGGATTCCCTGGAGCCTGCAGGGAGAGGTCAGGGGTCATGGGCAGGGACCTATTAATAGGTCGGGCTCAGCCCAACCTAGGTTGATGCCATCACTTATCTGTGTTACTGTCAAATCCCTTAATAGGGCTGATCCCCTGGAACTGTAAAAGGAATAACCTGAGGTGAAAGTTCTAGAACAGGAAAGTCTTTCCTGACCAACTCCACAGACACAGATCCTCTGATACTGTGTTCACCCCACACCTGGTGCAGTCTCGACAAGATGACACGCCATTTGACTCATTGCTTTCCCAGGGGCGAGGGGCCCTCCCTGGGATCTTCCTAGGGATGAAATTTGAGGTTTTTTTCAACTCTAATACATCAGAAAGCCTCAGAGCAGGCGGCACCTTACGCCTGCCATGACCTGAAGGTGGGTCTCTAAGTGCTGCATCTGGAAGCTGGCTTCTTATGCTGTTTGTGCCCTGAGCTACATCAAGAAACAATCCAGTAGTTCCCTTGAGTACAGATCCTTTACCTTTTTGTTCGGGTTATTCCCAGATACCTTATGGTACTTGGTGCTATAGTAAATGGAATCAATTCTCTAATTTCCCTTTTGTATTTTCATTGTTAATGTATAAGAAGGCAACTGATTTCTGTGCGTTGATTTTGTATCCTCCCACATTACTGAATTGCTGTATGAGTTCTAGTAGTTGGAGGGTGGAGTCTTTTGGTTTTCCATATAAAGTATCATGTCATCTGTGAAAAGAGAGAGTTTGACTTCTTCATTGCCAATTTGAATACCTTTTATTTCTCTTTGTTGTCTGATTGCTGTTGCTAGGACTTCTAGTACTATGTTGAACAAGAGTAGCGAGAATGGGCAACCTTGTCATGTTCCTGATCTCAAAGGGAAGGCTGTCAGCTTTTCCCCATTGAGGATGATATTTGCTGTGGATTTTCATAGATAGATTTTATAAAGTTGAGGAATGTTCCCTCTATCCCTATACTTTGAAGCATTTTAATCAGGAACGGATGCTGTATCTTATCAAATGCTTTTTCTGCACCAATTGAGAGGACATGTGGTTCTTCTCTCTTCTCTTATTGATTTGTTCTATCACATTGATTGATTTGCGAATGTTGAACCACCCTTGCATCCCATGGAGATAAATCTTACCTGGTCTTGGTGGATAATCTTTTTAATGTACTGCTGGATCCTATTAGCTAGGATCTTGTTGAGAATCTTAGCATCCATATTCATCAGGGACATTGGTCGGAAATTCTCCTTTTGATGGGGTTTTTGTCTGGTTTGGGGATCAGGGTAATGCTGGCTTCATAAAAAGAGTCTGGAAGTTTTCTTTCTGCTTCAGTTTTTTGAAACAGCTTCAGGAGAATAGCTATTATTTCTTCTTTGAAAGTTTGGTAGAATTCCCCAGGGAATCTGTCAGGTCTTGGCTCTTGTTTTTGGGAGGTTTTTGATCACTGCTTCAATCTTGTACTAGATATTAGTCTATTCAGGTTGTCCAATTTCTTCCCTGATTCAGTTTTGGAAGTTTATAGGTTTCCAGGAATGCATCCATTTCATCTAGGTGGCTTAACTTATTGGCATATAACTGTTGATAATAATTCTGATGATTGTTTCTATTTCCTTGGTGTTAGTCATGATCTTTCCCCTTTTCGTTCATAATTTTATTAATTTGGGCCTTCTCTCTCTCTCGTCTCTCTCTTTTGGATTAGTTTGGTCAATGGTTTATCAATCTTACTGATTCTTTCCAAAAACCAGCTTCTAGTTTTATTGATGCATTCTACTGTATCTCTAGTTTCTATCTCATTGATCAACTCTGCTCTAATCTTGATTATTTCCCTTCTTGTGTATGGGGTGGCTTATTTGTTGTTCATTCTCCAGTTCTTTAAGGTATAAAGAGAGCTGGTGTATTCTGGATTTTTCAGGTTTTCTGAGGGAGGCTTGGATGGCTGTGTATTTTCCTTAGGACCGCCTTTTGCTGTATCCCATAGGTTTTGGACCAAAGTGTCTTCATTCTCATTGGTTTCCATGAATTGTTTAAGTTCTTCTTGATTTCCTGGTGACCCAAACACAAGCTTTACTACAATGCTGTGATCACCAAGACAGTATGGTACCGGCACAAAACAGACCACATAGACCAGTGGAACAGAAGGGAGACCCAGATATGGACCCTCAACTTTATGGTCAAATATCTTCAACAAAGTGGGAAAAAATACAGTGGAAAAAAGACAGCCACTTCAATAAATGGTGCTGGGAAAATTGGACAGCTATATGTAGAAAAATTAAACTCAAACCATTTTCTTACACAATACACAAAGATAAACTCAAATGGAATAAATGACCTCAACGTGAGGCAGGAATCCATCAGAATCCTAGAGGAGAACATAGGCAGTAAACTCTTCGACATCGGCCACAGCAACTTCTTTCAAATATAGTCTCCAGGGGCACCTGGGTGGCTCAGTGGGTTAAGGCCTCTGCCTTCGGCTCAGGTCATGATCCCAGGGTCCTGGGATCGAGCCCCACATCGGGCTCTCTGCTCAGCAGGGAGCCTGCTTCCTCCTCTCTCTGCCTGCCTCTACCTGTTTGTGATTTCTGTCTGTCAAATAAATAAATAAAATCTTAAAAAAAAAAAGATATGTCTCCAAAGGTAAAGGAAACAAAAGCGATAATGAACTTTTGGGATTTCATCAAGATCAAAAGCTTCTGCACAGCAAAAGAAACTGTCAACAAAACAAAGAGGCAACCCACGGAATGGAAGAAGATATTCGCAAATGACAGTACAAAGGGCTGATATCCAAGATCTATAAAAGACTTCTCAAACTCAACACTCAAAAAAACAGATAATCACATCAAAAAATGGACAGAAGACATGAACAGACACTTCTCTAAAAAAAAATGTTCATCATCAGTAGTCATCAGGGAGATTCAAATCAAAACCACACTGAGATACCACCTTACACAGTTAGAATGGCCAAATTAACAAAACAGTAAACAACATGTGTTGGAGAGGGATGTGGAGAAAGGGGACCCTCTTACACTGTTGGTGGGAATGCAGTTGGTTCAGCCACTTTGGAAAACAGTATGGAGATTCCTTAAGAAATTAAATATAGAGCTACCCTAGACCCTGCAATTGCACTATTGGGTATGTACCCCAAAGATGCAGATGTAGTGAGAAGAAGGGCCACGTGTACCCCAATGTTCATAGCAGCAATGGCCACAGTCACCAAACTATGGAAAGAACCAAGATACCCTTCAATGAACGAATGGATAAAGAAGATATGGTCCATATATTCTATGGAGTATTATGCATCCATCAGAAAGGATGAATACCCAACTTTTGTATCAACATGGATGGGACTGGAAGAGATTATGTTGAGTGAAATAAGTCAAGCAGAGAGAGTCAATTATCATAGGGTTTCACTTATTTGTGGAGCATAGGAATAACATGGAGGACATGGGGAGATGGAGAGGAGAAGGGAGTATTGGGGGAAATTGGAGGGGGAGAAGAACCATGAGAGACTGACTCTGAGGAACTAACTGAGGGTTTTGGAGGGGAGGTGGTGGGAGGTTGGGTGAGCCTGGTAGTGGGTATTAAGGAGGGCATATATTGCATGGAACCCTGGGTGTGGTGCATAAACAATGAATTCTGGAACACTAAAAAAGGAATTTAAAAAATAAATAAATAAAAATTAAAGAAAAAGAAACAAGTCCAGTTACACATAGAGTAAAGTCTTGCTCCTTGTATGAACCTCCAACAGACCTTAACATGGTGATTTCCTGCTGGTAAGGTAGGGGCTGGGCAACATTTGCACAGAGCAGGGGAAAGGGAAGGAGCAGTGGGGACAAGCAGGCCCATGTCATACCACAGACTTCATGTTCAACACCATCCAGGTTTTCAATTCACTTCACCTCTGGAGTCCTCAGACAACTTTTTTAACTTCCCAAAGCCTCAACTGCTTCACCTGTAAAATGGGGACAGCATCATACTCCCTCCATCAGGCTCTGTGGGCATTAAATGGGAGATGCAGGAAGAATCTTCCAAGTGTTTGTAAGTCTTAGCTGTTTTGTTCTTTTTGCTTCTGTGGCTGTAGTGGGGTTGGGTCAGTGTGACTCAGAGAATGTGTCCTTTAAAATTCAGCCTAAATTTTCAAGAAGTCAGCGAGTTGTTTTTAGAATACAAACTATAAAAACTAGGGTTTAGCAGAGTCTTTTTTACCGATGGGATGCAGTGAAAACAGAATGGGAAGGCATGGTAGGTGGCATGGTTTTGGGGCCATGGTAACAAAATACCACAAACTTGGGGAACTTCAAACCACGGAAATGGATTCACTCACAGTTCTGGACCTGAGAGTCAAGGTCAAGGTGTTGCTAGGACCTTGTGCTGAATCTCTGGAGATAGAATCCTTCCCAAACTCCTCCAGCCTTCTGGTGATCCCTGATGCCCCATGGCAATCTGTGACTGTCCATGGCAATCCGTGACTGTCTGTGGCTTACAGCTACATTATCCAATCTCTGTCTCCATTATTAGATGTCCTCATGTGGCTGTGTTCTTATGAAGACACCAGTCATATTGGATTCCATCATCTGAACTAATTATGCCTACATTGACCTGATTTCTAAATCAGGTCACGTTCTGGGGTACTGGGGCATTAGCACATCAACCGGTATTTGGGGGCACATGACTCAGCTCAGAACAACAGCTTTACAGAGTTGAATTTTACTGCCCTCCTACATCCCAGGATGATATGGAACTTGTCCTTTGGCCAGTGCTTAGGGAGCTCTGGGACACCAACACCTCTGTTCAGGGGTACAGGGTGTCCTGTGTGCCGTGAGCAGCTGTCCTTGACACTGGGATGCTCTGGACCCCAACCCAGCCCTCCGCTGGTGCATGCTCATGGAACACAAAAGCATTTTAATATTATTGAAAAATCTCACGTGCGTGTTGAGGGCTGGTGACTAGGGAGAAAAGGGATTCGTTAAGAAAGAAAGTGGTTATCCTTTTAAGCCATTTCTATGGAAATAACCGAAATATTCAATGGATGAATGGATAAAGAAAATGTATTATACAGCACATTTACATATATTCCACATTGTTGTTTGTACACACACACACACACACACACACACACACACACAGAGTGGAATATTATTCATCCATAAAAAGGAAGGAAATCTTGCCATCTGCAACCAGATGGTTGGACAGGTGGACCTTGAGGGCATTATGGATGGACCTTGAGGGCATTATGCCAAGGGAAGTAAGTCAGACAGAGAAAACAAATACTACATGATCTCACTTACATGTGGGAGAAAAAGCCAAACTCACAGAAACAGAGAATGGGTGGATACCAGAGGCTGGGGGTGGACGGTGGACAAAATGGGGGAAGGAGGTCAAAAGGGATAGACTTGCAGTTCTGAGATAATTAAATCCCGGGGATGTAAGGCAAGCAAGGTAATGATAGTTAACAATATCGTAATGTACAGAAGGAAGTTGCTAAGATCTTAAAAGTTCTGACCACAAGAAAAGACGTAACTACGTGTGGTATGGATATTAACTAGCCTTGTGGTGGTGATCATTTTGCAATACACACATATATCAAATCTTACGTTGGGGGCGCCTGGGTGGCTCAGTGGGTTAAGGCTCTACCTTCGGCTCAGGTCATGATCTCAGGATCCTGGGATCAAGCCCTGCATTGGACTCTCTGCTCAGCAGGAAGCCTGCTTCCCTCTCTCTCTCTGCCTGCTGCTCTGCCTACTTGTGATCTCTCTCTCTGTGTCAAATAAATAAATAAAATCTTTTAAAAAAAATCTTACATTGCACACCTAAAACCAGCTAATGCACTGTCATGGGGCACCGAGGTGGCTCAGTCAGTTAAGCGTTTGGCTCTTGATCTCAGCTCAGGTCCTGATCTCAGGGTCGTGTGTTCAAGCCCCACATTGGGATCCATGCTGGGTGTGGAGCCTACTTTAAAAAAACAAAAACAAAAAACACTGCTGCAGTGTTCTATGTCAATTACATCCCAATAGAAAAGTGTCTTGTGGTTGTCGGGGTGGGGTGGGGGGGACGGGTGAACTAGGTGAAGGGGATTAAGAGGATACTTATCACGAGGAGCACTGAGCAATGTATAGAAGCACTGAATCATGATATTGAACACCGGAAACTAACATAACGCTTCATGTGAATTATACTTGAATTTTTAAAAAGATGACGTGAGTAGCCTTGGGTTTATATATATATATATATATATATATATATATATATATATATAAAATAAATCTAAGCAACTACTAAAACAGCCATACCAAAACACTACATATAAAATAATGTGTAGTTCTAAAATGTGTACAAGGAACTCACATGAAGGAACTAAAAAGAAAAAAATAAACATAAGAGAGAACAAAGAAAAAATGTCTCCCTCTTGAATAGGGTGGTGGTTATACAGGTGTATGCATTTGTTAACAGTCACCAAGCTGGGTACTTAAAATGTGCTGCTTTTTTGTATGCAAATTATATACCCACAAAAAAAATTTTTTTTCTTTGAAACTAACACAAAACCAAAATGTCCGGAAACAAGAAAGAGTGAGAGGATAGAAAACACAGGTATAACGTTATTATGCACTGGGCGTTTTAGCGGATGGCTTTATAGCATTCATGTTGTCGGTGTGTAAAATTGTCCTCCCTCCAGCAAGGATCGAGCCTTTCCCTTTATCAGTCTGAGGATGACCAAGTCTCCAGCTCTGCTCTGGAGGACTGTGGAGCAAGGGGCCATCTCCTCAACAAGGGGGTGGCATTGCTGGGGGAGTCTGGCCCAGCTGGGCAGAGCCGAGCTGGGCTGTGCACCACACTGACCTCAGGGGCCGTCAACAGCAAGAAGGGGTGGCCCCCCACACCCTCCAGCCCACACACCCCCCGCCCTGCCCCTCGCCGGTCCTCATGGCTCTTCTCCCCCTTCTTTCCAGCCCCTTATCACTCACCCAGTCACGGTCAGTGGAAAAATTGCTCTGCAAGGACGTGCCTGATTCTTTCCATCTTAGCAAATTGCAGCCTCCTTTTTTTTTCCCCTGTCACTGCCTCCGATGATTGAGCAATGCAGGCAGGGGGCTGGGGAAGAGCCTTCAAGGTACCATGGCGAAGAGAGGGACAATGGAAATATTAGAGCCTCTTGGTGCCCTATGCCTGGTTTCCCTCCACAAGAGAGGAGCTGGGACTCTGTCCTGAGTCTCTTTCTCCAGCAAGATGTGGCCCCATGTGTGCCATCACACACACACAACACACACGTGTCCACCGCTGGGGCCATGGGCTTGTGACCCTGCTCCTCTCCCACGAGCACTCTGGTTGCCCCTTTCGGGAGGCTTCTCCCCATGGCAGACCCCTGCTAACCCCTCAAGTTTTCTCGAGCTCTCCCTGGGGTCCTGGATACGTGGTCCCTGCAGGAGCGAGCGTCCACACCATCCATGAGGAACCACCAGCAGAGAAGGCCGTGCACCCGGCCACCAGCCTCAGTTTCGGTCCCGGTGAGCAGTGCCATGAGGAGACCCCTACTCCCGAGACCGGCCTGCCAAGGCCTCCCTGAGGACTAGGAAATGCAACCTGATGCAGGTTCAAGTCTCATCATCAGACAGATGAACCCGAAAGCAGCTCTTTGGAAAACCTCTTATTTTCCACGTACTTTTTCCATGTTAACATGTACCTACCATAAAATTTAGCACGTTGACCATTTTAAGCCCCCAATGCAGTGTGTTAAGCACATTCATAGCGTTGTGCAACCACACAACCCTCCGCGCCTCCAGGATGTTTTTCATCTTCCCAAACTTCAGCTCTATCCCCATGAAACAGGAACCCCGTGTCCCTCTCTCCCCTCGGCCCCTTCTGTCTCTGAGTCCGACCACCCGAAGTGCCCCCTGTAAGCAGGAGAGTGCCGTATCTGTCCCTCTGTGACTTAGTTATTTCACAGAGCATGACCTCTTCGAGGTCCGGCCCCCTCGTCGTGTGCGTCAGGTTCGCCTTCCTTTTTACGGCTCCCTAAGACCCCATCGTATGGAGCGGAATGTGATCGCAACACTTATCTGTCGCTGAGCTTGGGTTGTTGAAGGACGTCCTTTTGAAGAGTTGAACCGGGGGACATGCCTAAACCCCTTCTTTCCATCTAGTTTTTAGGACCCCTCTCCGAAGCCACCGTCAGGACACCCAGAAGGTGCCTTGCAGATCCTGCTGCCCGGAAACCACGGGTGCGCCCGGGGACCTGTTTGGGTAGGGTCTTGAGACAGACTTCAGCTAATCTGAGGGGAAAGGGGATTTATTCAAAGATCTAGCTAGCTCACAGAATCTCCAGGACAGAAAACTCTGGGCTCGGCGAGGGTGCCAAAAACAACTGCATGATTGCGAAAATCGTGAGGCCGCTTTAGCTCGGTCAGGACACGGCTGCTCAGCCAAGCCTCTGATGACTCAGTGTCTCCTTCACCAGCAAAGCGCCCGACACTGGGCGCGGTCCTGCCGCCCTGGCCTCGTCGGGGTCTCCCCGGCCACCAGTCGCCCCCACCAGAGAGCGTATTCCCGGTGTCCCTGCTCCCTCTTGTCACCAGCAGCTGAGGCAAAGTCAGACCAGACCTGGCTGGCTGGCGGCCCTAAGGGCAGATGCCCACAGCCCCGAGAGAGGTGGGCCAGGAGTGTGAGATCTCCCAGGGTGGACTGTCTCCTGGCATGGGAACTGCCCGGCTTCTGCACGGCCAGAAGGAGGGATGAAGTTCCACGTCAGCTTTTAGTCGCCTCTCCGGGCCTATGGCAAGCCTCAGCCCAGGTAGCAGGTGTCCCAAACCATCCAATAAGGACTTTGGCCTGATTAAGTGGGACCCTGGCCCTGAACCCCCCGTGGCTCACTTCCATCATATCCCATTCACCATAGTCCATGGCCACCAAGCAGTGTGCCTGGCCTGTGTCTTCCTCCTGGAGGTCACACTCTGGGTGCCATCAGCTAGGCAGCACTCGGCCTGCTTTCAGGGCGTGCAGAGACCATTACCCTGGGTCTACCCTCCCGCGGATGAACGGTGCTGCTGGGAGGGGCCCCCAAACCAGGCTGTGTGCAGTCAGCGTGCTGCCAGGGTACCCACGCCTGTGTCCGTGAGGCCGCTCCTGGTGAGGGACAGGGCCAAGTGCAGGCAGGGAACAGGGCGGGACACAGGCCAAGGGGCCAGATGCCCCGCGCCACGGTGTCTCTGCGCAGAACTCCAAGCTGGCCTTCCAACTGTGACAAAGGTGGATTTGTCAAGGGAGAAGGACAGAGCGGAGCGAACAGTGCAGCAGCTGGGGGTGTGGGGTAAGACAGACATAACATAAAATTGATCGCGTTCCCCCCTTTTCAGGGCACCATTCAGCAGCCTTACGGAGTCACGCTGTTGGGCAACCACCACGACCAACCCTCTCTGGAACTTCCTCATCTTCCCAAACAGAAACCCTGCTCCTGTTGAGCAGAAAGGCTCCACCCCTGCCCAGCACCCCCTGAGACCTCAGCCCTGCTCTGTCTCCAGGAGCCCCTTGGAGGCAGCCGCACAGAGTATCCATTCTGTGCTCCGGCGTCTCCCCGTTTGCCGACTCCTCCAGGTCCGCTCACGTTGCAGCGAGTGTCTGAGTTCCCCGAGGCCGCATCATACTGGGCAGCCGCATCATACTGGGCGGGGGCGAGGGGGGGGACGGGACATCACACTGTTACCCGGTCTTCAGGCCACAGACTCCTGGTTGCCGCTCCCCTTTCGGCTGCTGTGAGCAGAGCGGCTGTGAACATGGTGTGGAGCCCTCGCTTGTGGGTTTTGGGGTCTGTTCCTAAGCAGTGGGACCCCCGGGCCGGGTGCTGGCCGGGTGGGCAACGGCGGCGGGCTTGGATCTTTCCACGTCCTCGCTGTGTGTTTGTGTGTTTAATAACAGCCAGCCTGGGGTGGGGGGCCGGTATCTGGTTTTAGGACGTGGAGATCGCAATTTGCAGACTGTGTGCGCTCCTCTCTGAGCCAGAATCGCTGGGGTTGGGCCTACCCTCACCATTTACACTGGAGAGTGCATTCGCTTCCTAGAGAAACAACCACCACACACTGGGGGCTTAGAACAACAGACATGTATCCTGTCACTGTTCCGCAGACCGGAAGATACCAGCTGGGGCAGTTCTCCCCCCCGAAGTCCCTAGGGAAGGGTCCTTCTCTGCCTCTTCCATCGTCTGCTGGCTCCAAGTGTCCCCTGGCTCAGGCCACATCCCCAACCTCTTGTCTCCATCTCCATGGCCTCCTGCCCTGGGTAGGAGGGGTCCTTAACCTCAGCACCCCAATAGTACTCATCTCTTCCAGTTTAAATAGTTTCTCTCTGGTAGGAAGGCAAGAAGACTTTCAGTTCAGCTGTTTTGAAGACCCACTCCGAACACAGCCGTCCCTCCCTGAAGAGCCCCTTCCTTCCCTCCCCCTGCAGAGCACAGACAGCAAAGGGATCCCATGGCCTGAGGGCTGGCGTCGAGCAGGATGTGAGGAGAGGCCGACAGCCAGGTGGGATGGTATCTGGAGAACCCTGAACCCCTCCACCCAGGGTTCCAGACCCGAAGCGGGGCAAACCGCCTCTCTTGCACCTTCTCAGACTCCCGGGGCGCTCCACCGCCGGACTCCGCGCACCGTGTCAAGCATCCCACGTTCCAGCCTTCGTCCCCAGGCCCCACGCCGGTCCCAACAGGGGCTTCACGACCCGCATTAGCCCCTGAATGTCCAATGTATCTTAAAATAGACTCTCTGTGTCCTGTCCTCCTGGCCAGAGCTATTGATACCCTCAGCCCCACCAAACAGCCCACAGGAAGCCGTTCCTTGGAGCGTCTCAGAAAGCTTTTTCCAACTGGTTTAAACCCTCATGTGAGCAGTGATGTCTGTCTCAGGCAGAGGAAGACAGACACAGGTCGCAAACCCTCCAGAGAACAAAAATACATCAAAACATAGGTTCAAAAAATAGCATCCCTCCCTCCATTTGGGGAAAAAAAACTGAGTTTTAAACGGCTCCACCTGTAGGCAAGGAGAAGCCCTTTTGGATTTCTTAATTTTTGGTGCCCTCAAGTGGTGACTCAGGTTTTCAAAAAATGGAAATCGTTCTCGTAATTTTTATATGTATTCTTCGGTTTCCCTGCTTCTGTAAGAAGAGGTATTTTTATCTCTGCAGCTATTTTTAAGGGAATTTCACCACCCCAAACCAAGGAAGATCCCCTTACCTTGGCAGACCCCAAATTAAATCTGCTGTTTTAAATGAGTGAGAGAGAGGCTGTTTTTAAGCAAGTGAGAGATTCTGAATTTCTAAGAGGCAGCACTCAAAAGGGGTTTTAACGAAGTCCCTTTGTCTCCCACACAAGACACCATCACGCTATTCATATATCGCCCCAGTTCACACCTCATCGATGTTTCCTCCTTGAATTCCAAAAGTTCGAGCAGAGACTTATGAGGGTGGGCGAAGCCTGGACCCGGCCCAGCCCCGCTCCCCTTTTGTGAGATGGCCTGACTTCCTCTCTTATGCCCCAAGCTGGCTGACAATGAAGGCAGCCAATGACAACTGTCCCTCTCTCCCTTTGGGGACACTGAAAGGTGGGCTCCTACATCACTAACAGAGCCATGATGAAAAAGACAAGCACACAAAAGCTATCATGACATAAAGAAGGCTCTAGAGACCAAAGAAGAGTTCTTTTTCTGCTTTCTCGTTAGAGCGCCCCCAGGAGGACCTCTGGGGCCTTGCTGGGCTGGCTCTCCGGGGAGGTTCGGGCGGGGGTCCTGCTTGCTTCTGCCCAGGGTCCCAGGAACACCTGTGGTAACCAAAAAACTCAGAGTGATCCTTGGGGCTGCCCCATGTCCTGTGAATGTGGCTGCTGGATGTCTTAAAACACTAGGCAAAATTGATTATCGTTCCGCACATGAAAAGCAAACTTCTTCCATTTATCTATATTATATTTTCTCAATGCATTTCTCAGGTAGAAAACACAAAAGCAGAGGATCGTGGCTCAAGACCGGAGACTGGCAGTCCTGAAGGTGAGGCCACCCCCACATCTTCCAGGAGTGGAAGCCATCAGGCAAACGGGAGCTCGCAGGGCCAAACAGGGCCAGAGTTCCTGGATGGGCGGGTACGTTCGTCCCCTGCCCTCTCTTCCCCAGCCGCTGTGGTGACCCACAGGAATATTAGCCCTGTTCCCATAGCCCTGGTCACATGGCTGCAAGGAAAAAGAAGGGGAACACGATAAACCCCTACAGACCCGCAGTTGTAGGAAATGTCCCTCCAAGGGGGCTCCTGGCTGGCTCCACCAATAGAGCATTCAACTCCCGATCTTGGGGTCCCGAGTTCAAGCCCCACATCAGGCATAGAGCCCACTAAAAATAGATAAATAAACAAACAAATAAAAAAATTTTTTTTAAATTTATTTGACAGACAGAGATCACAAGTAGGCAGAGAGGCAGGCAGAGAGAGAGGAGGAAGCAGGCTCCCCGTGGAGCAGAGAGCCCAATGTGGGGCTCGATCCCACAACCCTGGGATCATGACCTGAGCCGAAGGCAGAGGCTTTAACCCACTGAGCCACCCAGGTGCCCCACAAATAAAATTTTTTTAAAAAGACATGTCTGTCCATAAGTATGTATTTACTACTTTGTCTCCAGCCTTCTCAACTACATAAAACATTCGAGATGACTTTAATGAATGCTTATAAATGATGTAGATAAAATTAAGACCTTAGAAGCACAGGTAAGATGTAAGATTGAGTCCAAAGGACAAATTAGCACGTAGCTCTCCAGACTGTAGTCTCACAGATACTAATATGAATTCACAGTTATCTACAGATTTTGATTTGTGCTTCCTGGTGGTCAAAGCAAACAGGAAACGTCGTTGGCATTCTCCAAAAGGAGACTACAGTGATGTTTTTTTCTTAGCTCTCCTTGCATTTAGAGCTGAATATAATTTCTCCCCTGGTCGTCTTCGGAGGGAATAATGAATGCTTTTATAGCATAAAAACACTGTAGCCCAAGTACGCAGCTTTTTAGAGGTCCAGCTTAGAATACGCTTCAAAGGCTACATCACCTAGGAACGGGCTGACAATCCTCACAAAATATTTTCCATAAACTCAGATTTCTCTAGGTAGGTTCTTGATAAAAGTAGATCATCAGGCTGTTCAAGGATACAGTCCCAGGCAATTATTTTGTTCTGTATCGGAATCTAAATGAACAACAGTGCAGGAGTCCCGGGTATCTGCAGGGCGTCCGCGGCAGCCGCCCAGAACAGTTGGGCAGCGACTCCCAGTTTTCTAAAGGAGCCCACCCGGCGCTGGCCCATGTGTGAGTAATAATATTACACAGAGGAGATATTCTCTACGGCTCTGACGTGACACAGATGCCACCCAGTGGCACTAATAAACCACGTACACTGGACAGCGACCACGTTCCCATCAAACAGGACACGCTCTAACGAAGACACAGAGGACGACCCGCGGCTGCTGGGATGGGTATCCAAGGCCCATGAGCGAGAGAGCCGCTGTCCCCTACAGACAGAGCCATGAGGGGCAGGAGGGGTGGAACTGGTGGCTCTGAATTCACAAGACGGGAGATGCTGCAGCTTCTAGAGCCTTCAGAACACGAGATCTGTCCGCCCTTCGCTGAGGGACCGCAGCACCACCGGCTGCCCCGAGCCCGTCCCCAGCAAGGCGACTGCCCCCATCTCCCTGCCCTCCACCTGGCAGCTGTCCCGGGCTCAGATCCTATCTGGTTCTACCATCCCCTGGCTCTGTGGCTCTGAGCAGGCACCTTCAGTTCCCAGCACTGCGACTCCTCCCTCTGCCGGGTGAGGTTGCTGTGGGCGCCTCTGATGATTGGCACAGAAGCTTGTCCCAGTGACTGTCACAGGCGACATTCTGCAAGCGACTGCCAGGACTGATAGCCCCTGCTGTGGAGATTTAAAATCTTAATCTCTGGAGCGCCCAGGGGGTTCAGACAGTTAAACATCTGCCTTTGGCTCAGATCATGACCTCAGGGTCCTGGGATCCAGCCCCGCATCAGACTCCCCGCTCAACAGGGAACCTGCTTCTCCCGCTCCCTCTGCCCCTTCCCCCCGCTCATGCTCTCTCTCTCTCTCTCTCTCTCTCAAATAAATAAAATCTTTTAAAAAGACCTTTAAAAAATCAAATAAAATTCTAATCCCAAGTTCATGTAAGAATCACCATTCATGTTCTGAGTGAAACCTTTGTTTTCACCCTACAAACTACCTGAGGGTCATGAACTTGTTCTGGCATGAACAGACATTTCTGCAAAGAGGACATCCAAATGGCCAAAAGACACCTGAAAAAGTGCTCAGCATCACTCAGCATCACGGAAATACAAATCAAAACCACAGTGAGATACCACCTCACACCAGTCAGAATGGCTAAAATTAACCAGTCAGGAAACGACAGGTGTTGGCAAGAATACAGAGAAAGGGGGACCCTCCTACACTGTTGTTGGTGGGAATGCAAGCTGGTGCGGCCACTCTGGAAAACAGCATGGAGGTTCCTCCAAAAGTTGAAAATAGAGCTGCCCTATGACCCAGCAATTGCACTACTGGGTATTTACCCTAAAGATACAAATGTAGTGATCCGAAGGGGCACGTGCACCCGAATGTTTATAGCAGCAATGTCCACAGTAGCCAAACTGTGGAAAGAACCTAGATGTCCATCAACAGATGAATGGATAAAGAAGATGTGGTATATATATGCAGTGGAATGCTGTGCAGCCATCAAAAAAGAAATCTTGCCATTTGCAACAATGTGGATGGAACTAGAGGGTATTATGGCAAGTGAAATAAGTCAATCAGAGAAAGACAATCATCATACACTCTCACTGATATGAGGAATTTGCGAAATAAGACAGAGGATCATAGGGGAAGGGAGGGAAAAATGAAACAAGATGAAACCAAAGAGGGAGACAAACCATGAGACACTCTTTTTTTTTTTTTAAGATTTTATTTATTCATTTAACAGACAGAGATCACAAGTGGGCAGAGAGGCAGGCAGAGAGAGGAGGAAGCAGGCTCCCTGCTGAGAGAGAGCCTGATACAGGCTCAACCCCAGAACCCTGAGATCATGACCTGAGCTGAAGGCAGAGGCTTAACCCACTGAGCCACCCAGGCGCCCCACCATGAGACACTCTTAATCTCAGGAAACAAACTGTGGGTTGCCAGAGGGAAAAGGGTGGGAGGGATGGTGTGGCTGGTGATGGACATTGGGGAGGGTATGTGCTATGCTGAGTGCTGTGAATTGTGTAAAACTATGAATCACAGACCTGTACTCCTGAAACAAATAATACATTATAGATTAATAAAAAATAAAATGAAATAAAAAGAACTTTTTCAGGGCTGGCGAGGATATGCAGATACGGAGGAAGAGATGTACCACCCAGTGTGGATTTTTTTTAAAAGACTGAGAGACATTTTACTCAACTCAATTCTGTCTTTGCTTTGACAGACACAGGGATGGCGTCAGGAAGCTTTCTTCAAACCCTTCTCCATGAATTTGATGCTCCCAACCGTGGCCCCGCGTCTGGGGAACAAAAGCGTCATCCCGCTGTCTGTGACACTCCCCCCCCTGCCACCAGCGCCTCTGGCTCCCGCTCAGAGAGAGCAAATCCGTGTGGGGACCAGGGGAAAGGAATCCTGCAAGGGCATGTAATGAAGGAAGGGGCCGTGTCCAGGAGGACAACCGAAGGCAAAGGGAAGCCCAACACAAACGATTGAGGAGGAGGAAAGAAAACAAGCCTGTTACCTTCTTTATGAACGTATCTGGGAAGAAACAAGGAGGAGGGAAGAATGGAAGTTTGGGACTTGAATGTTTTTGTCCATTGCATATCGTTTAAAGGAGATTCCTGTAGGACAGGCCTACATTCCAAACATACGAGAGAAAGTCGTTGACCAGTGGAAACCCCTTTTTGGTTTCTGAGTTTTGCTGCCACTATGTGTCTTTTCTGTTTCTGACAAATGGTTCTAATGATTGTAGTCGTCACTCTAGTGCCTGTCATCTTTCTCTCGAACGTAACTAAAATGACCGCAGCCTGATTTTGACAACCTTCCTTAAAGTACAGAACTTTTCTAAGGGCGTCTATGTGTCTCAGGGTACAGTTGCCAAATGGCTCCACCGGAAATATTAGCCATACGTGATACAAATTTGTCAACTCACTAGATTTTTCTAATGGCATTTTGAAACATGATTCTTGGGTAGAAAGGCCTAACATTACAGTGCCCAGTTCTAAGCCAGACCCCTGGTAATTCCATACGGGGGGGGGTCATCCATATCCGAGTCTCCTTTCCTTTGTCGGGGGTGGGGGGCGTGTAAAGAGGGGGCTGGGGCCTTCGTTACCAGTAGGTCCCTAGTGGCTGACTAACCCCAGCACTCCAGGGAGAGTTGCCACTGGGTCTCCAAAACCAGATGTTGAAGAGGGAGTCACCCTGGTTCACCCACCAGGTGCATCACAGAGGACGTGGAAGGTTCGAGGAAGTTGTTACCTGTATGCAGCCCTCGGGAAATGTCTACAGGGGGGTGTGTGTGTGCTTCACTTGCCTGTATTCCACAAAGGATACAAAGCAGCGAAGGCCCATAAATTAAGTAAACACGTGGACAAGGATAAAAGCCAAAGTCAGGGGGGCACACGCAGCACAGGAGAGGAGGGTCAAGGGGAACGTGCTACAAACACGCAGACCGGAGTCATCGGGACACCAGCTGCTGGGCGCTAAGCTCCTGGGCATCAGAACAAAGAGAAAAAAACAACAGAGTCCATGACTTGTGTTCTGTGTCAGCTGACTAGTCCCAAGCTGGGGGGTGGGCCACAGTGCCGGGATGGAGGACGCACACATACGCCGGTCTGAACAGAATTTCTACCATGGCTGTTCCCGGGGATTGCGGTGAGCAAAGACTTTGAGATCAGTCATCAGGTGGCGTTTTTTACGCCTCTGTTGTTCCACACATTTTGCTGGGATATAACTCACATACCATCACATTCACCCACTTGATGTGTACGATTCATTGGTGCCTAGGGGGCGCGATCAGTTGGGCACCGACTCTTGGTTTCAGCTTACGTCTGATCTCAGGGTTGCCGGATCAAGCCTTGCGTCAGGCTCTGTGCTCAGCATGGAGTCTGCTTGGGTTTCTCAATCTCTCGCTCCCCCCAACTCCTGCATGCTCTCTCTCTCCCTCTCTCTCTAAAATAAATAAATGTTTTTTTAAAAAAAAATAAAGTGTACAATTGAGTGGGTTTTAGTATGTTCACAGAATTGTGTTAACCATCCCCACCATCTATTTTTGGAACACCTTTATCACACCCAAAAGAAAGCCTGTATCCCTTAGCTCACGCTCCCCATTCCCCTTCCTTTCTCCGAGGTCCCCATGGATTTGCATACTCTGAGCACTTCCTATAAATACAACATACGATCTTTTGTGACTGGCTTCTTTCACTTAGCATAAGGTTTTCAATCCACATTGTAGCATAGATCAGTGCTTTTACTGACAAATAACATTCTATTGTATCCATAGATCTATGTCTCTTGTAAAGTTAAGCAGAGAGCATGATGCTGGGGTGTAGATATCAAGTTGGAGGCTTCTGGTAATCCAGCTGGGTCCAGTGGAGTTCACAGCATATCTAAGAAATGAAATACACAGGTAGTCCTTCAAATTATGTTTGCGACTTCGTTCCAGATGGGCACTTG
Source organism: Lutra lutra (assembly GCF_902655055.1). Classification (NCBI taxonomy): domain Eukaryota; kingdom Metazoa; phylum Chordata; class Mammalia; order Carnivora; family Mustelidae; genus Lutra; species Lutra lutra. The sequence goes on along the minus strand of NC_062283.1, from coordinate 146,214,353 downwards.
GTCGAAAGTGAGCAGGGACCAGCCCAAGTGCGCACTGCCTGAAAAGGCTGGGACGGGCAAAACAGATCTGAGCTGGTTAAGGACGGACACACGGACTTTGAAATGGAGTGGTCAGATGCCAGGGTTAAGGATCTTCTGCAGTAATTGAGGACCCTAACCCAGATTCCTACTTAGAAAGAGAACTATCCTATCTGCGTAGGAGATCTTCCCCAACACGTGAAGAAGAAATGATCAACACCACAAAGTCGCCCCAGAGAGCCCATCTCGGGGGGCTGTGAAGGCTCTCAGAGCAAAGTAAGCAAGTACCCACCACTATGCCAGATTAGTCGTAGCTCATCCATGGGAACCAGCCACTACTACGAGTAGGTTGCAAAATGAACCTCTGAGTAAAGACATTGGTTCCCTTGCTGACTATATTTATGAATAGAGACCAGTTAAATTTGGAGAAATTATTTGGCAAAATAAAAATCAGTTTGGCTTTAAAAAATTGTTCCAGTTTTAAGTGATTTTTTGAAAGTTTTACTTATTTGAGAGAGAGTGCGTGCATGTATTAGTTGGGGGGGAGCAGAGGGAGAAGAAGACTCCCCACCGAGCAGGGAGCCCGATGCGGGTCTCGATTCCAGGACCCCAGGATCATGAACTGAGCTGAAGGCAGACACTTACTGGACTGAGCCACCCAGGTGTCCCTGGTTTAAGTGACTTTAAAGTCCTTCTTCCTGACAGTGCTCAGGTTAGAGGGTCAATTACCTAGTACTTGAACTCCTGGCTTGTGATTAAATAATACAAGAGGATATTTTTCATTTCAGTCTATGACCCTTTGTCCCAGCAGCCAAAGACCCTCTGGCCCATCAGATGCTGCAGGCCTGGAGTTTGATTCTTCATTAAACAAATACTCACCGAGCCCCTGTGTGTCGGCACCAGGGACACAATGGTAAGCAAGACAGCGACCTTGCCTCCACGGAGCCCACATGCTAGTGGGGAGACAAGCAATAAACAATGAAGTGTGTGCAAAGTGCTAATTAGTACAAAGCAGAGCAGAGGGACAAGAGGGGGGAGGGGTTATGTACTAGATGTGGTGGTGGTGGCGGCCTCCCTGTAGACGTGACCTTGAACGGAGACCAGTGAGGCAAGGAAGAGAGCCACGTGGCCTTGGATCTGGAAGTCTCTTAGGAATTGTTGCCTGCAGCTGCATTAGAGCCCCAAGGACTGGAAGGGGCTCTGGCTGGTCTGCGATGGGGAGGTACAGGCGTGAGCTGTGAGGGTGATGGAGCGGTGGAATGGAGCATGTCTGCTAGGGCAGGGTTCAGCCTGAAAAACTGAGCTACTAAAAGCATTATGGGAATAAGGGAGGAACCAGGACTGGAGGTGGGACGTCGGAGCATCAGGGGAAGTCCTTGGGGCACCAGCGCGGAGGTGCTGCTCAGAGCATGCAGGAAACTCCAAGAAGCCGGGATGCCCAGCCATCCTATAGAGAGGCGCCCACGGAGGGGGCCTGGCCCTGCAGAAGCTGGCTGGGGCTCCTGATGATGCCAGGGCCACAGGTCAGTGTTCTATCAGCCTCTATCTCCCAGAGCCTGTCTAGGGATTGAGGGGCAAGGAAGGGGAGACAAAGGGGAAACAGCCCCAAATGTGTCAGACTTTCCTTGCTCCTGTCATGGGTTCCCCTTCGCACGGAGCTAAACAAGAGCTTGGGGCAGGGACTTGAGTGGGATTCCAGACATAACGGAGATGCGTACCCCGTCTGCACGTGCCCATGGTAACCACTCTTGAGACACCCCGGGAAGGCTTTGTGGAGGCTCTCACACTGGCCACCAGACCACAGTTAGGTGGATTTCAGGGGAAGGTGCTCATGGTGTATGGATTTGGTGGGCCACACGGTGGAGGCGTGGGGTCCACGACAGCTGGGAGCTTGCAGCTCCGGTTTCGGGGAACTGAACTTTGCAGGTCCCCGGGCTTCTCACAGCAGCCCCTCAGACAGCGGACAACATTCAGCACTTGGAAGGACAGCTCATGCTCTTCGGAATCTGCCCACTGGTGGGTTCCAGCTCTCTCCCACACGACTGCCCGGATCAGACCCGATAATTGTGCCCGCCGAGCATCGCGCCGCAGACGGTCTAGAACCCCCTACGGCTGGAGAGTTGAGGACGGAGGACTCCGCCCCGGAGTGTGGGCACATCCACCTGCCACACGGTGACGCGGCTTGTGCTCCGCCCAGAACACCGGGAGCATCAGTGTTCTGCATCCTCAAGCGTCCTGCCTGGATGGCCGGCTTCCCAAGGATGGTTTTATCCCTGTCAAAGTCAACACTGACATCGGAAGGGAAATGGTCAGTCCCCAAATGATGTCAGCTCTCTGCTCTTATCACTAGCAAGACTGAGCATTAACCCAGATGTGCGTATTTATTGAGAAGCTGTGCACTGAGCTCCATGTACTGACATGCACACAAGAAAATGAGACCTATAAGGAAAATAAACACAATTAAGATTCTCCTATTTCTTTTCCAAACGCCAATGTAGGTCTTGGGTTTTAGCACAAGCTTGACCCCCAGGTAAATAAATACTCCCCAGTGTGGGCAGTTTCTAAGGCGCTGGAAAGGACCCCATTTGGCCTGCAACTTAACGGCCAAGCATCTAGAATTCTGCTAGAAATAACTTTGGGTGTGACTGCAGGGTGATGGTATGAAGGCATTTGGTGAAGGAATGCGGGGACCATGGGACACTTCATTGCCCGGTGACATTCCCTGGGTTTGCCAGGGGATCCTTGCAGAGCCGGCGGTGAAGGAGCTCTCTGTGAGCTGTGCTTTGGCCCCAGGCCCCAGGGCTGAGCCCCGCAGCAGGGCAGGCTTCCTTGGGTTCCCCGACTCTGGACTCACCCAGGTGCTCTGTGCGGATTCAGACATGGTCCCCTTCCTCCAAGGGATGCAGCATCTCAGCCATCAGAGTACACAGCTGGGGGATGAGAATGCTGCTGGGACTTTGGCCCCCCACTCCTTCCTGCTGGCGGCCAGGTCCACATGGGCAGCCGTGATGAAACCCCAGCTGCGCCTATGGGAACCAGCAGAGAAGCTAAGATGTGCCCTGAGCGGGGGGTGGGGAGGGGTTGCTGCTCGTTCTGGTCCCTGAGCACGTGAGGCCCCCTCAGGGTACAGGCAGCTGAGCAGTTCCTCAGCAACCCACTCAGCAACCAGCAGCATCTCCTGGAGGAACTTTCCTTTCCCGCACGGCAGCGGCCCTTGGTTTCCTCCCCCGGAAGCCTTTCTTAAAACCGAAGCATTCCTTGGGCAGCACACTAACCACACAGCATCCTGTAAAAATGGAAGTACGTGCCAGGAGAGCAGGCAAAGCAGCAGCAGCTCGGGGCCCAGCAGCGTGGCGGGAAGAGCTCTGGTATGCAGTCCAGCCACCCTGGCCCCCAGCCTGACCCTGGGGCAAGACTCACCTTCTGCTGCCTCACCTGAGTCACTAACCACGGATAAATGACAAACACTGTCTTGACAATGACAGTACAAGTGTCCCCTCGTCGCAGGCACTGTAAGAGCGCAATTTCAACACACTCACACGGCGACCCACACTTCCAGCTGCTCAGGCCCAAGACCACACATCTCCGGCTCCACTCGCTCCTCAGTCCCACGTTCATTCTGTCGGGAAGCACAGGGGCTCTAAACGGCGAAAGGCACCTGGATGCAGAGTCCACAGCCTCCCACCACTGCCGCTTCCCCTGCTCCATCCCTGGGCCACGGCAACAGCCTCCTAACCCCTCACCCTCTGCCCCACACAGCCCAAGCCATCCCTTTACAACTGAAACTGGAATCAAAATAAAAAATAAAAAAATAAAACCTAAGCCGGCCGTACCCTATCCCGGCTCAGAACTTTCCCTGGCTTCAGTCCTCTGAAAAAAAGCGTCATGAGGGCTCACCTGATTCGCCCTCAGCTCCTACGTCACCCCCCCACCCCCACCCTCCACCGTGGGCAGGCACTCCCCCACCCCAGGGCCTTTGCAGCAAAGACCCTGCTCACACAGCACCTCCACGAGCCTCCCAAACACTCTAAGGTTGCAACCTACCCCCGTCTTTCAGTTTCTCCCCTGCCGGCTCTGAATTCCCGAACGGAACATCCCTTTCATCTTGGCCATGTCCGCCTATGCCTTCCTGGAGGGCAGCCGCCACAGACCGGCCGGGGAGCAAGGGTTGTGATGAGAGAACAGGGTCTCTGAGATGCGTACCGGCCTCGAACAGATAGGTTTCAAAGAACAAGTCCAAAATGGTATTAAGGTAGAGAAAGAATGAGTGCCTGCCTTTTCTGTTTTCTGCCACATCCACATTTTATTTGTAAAAATGTATAAACTCTGGCTTCTACAGAGTTCAGAGCAGCACACACCACACGAGCGTGGCTCTCTCCAGGATCCCACGGGCAGTGACGGCCCGTGCTTCTCCACATGGCTGAGGATGGGGCAGGAGGCTGGGCTGGTACATGGGAGGCTAACGGAATTATCCTTACAAGTTCATGAGCAGAAGTGTCCGTGCACTTGGCAGAAGGGTCGGAGCTCACCTTGGAACCACCTCTGCTGGGTTCCCGCTGTCCTGAGAGCACTTCGTTTCTGTTCCTCCACTCTGGGGTGGGGTGCACACCTTGGGGGGGATCTCCTGGGAGGATGGGGGCCCAAGTCTACACCAGGCGCTAGGGCCACCCTCCCGTGTAAACAAGGACAGTGTGGGCTAGGGTGTCAGGGTGGCAGCCGTGTGGGTGTTACCCCGAGACCCCGCGTTCTGAGCAGGGTCCAGTATAAACAACAAAGCAGGCTGAGCCCACGTCTCCCCCTGCAGCCCCTCTTTCCCAAATGTTAGGATCCGGTACTTCTCTTTAGGAAAAGGGGGCAAGGCAAATGATAGTTCACCCAGGAGGGCTTGGGGTGATGGAAACCTGCATGCGTGAGCTGCCGCAGGTTGAAACACCACAGGGTTCCAGAGACCGTGGTGACAATGTCGGGTCCCCAACGAAGACTGTGGGTCACTGCCTGCAAGTGTGGCCTCCAGCAAAGCTTGCTTCTGCCTCTCCTCTGTCATCGTAAGGTGGGGATACACACACTTACCCAGCAGGACTGTGGTGAGCTAACTAGGCCAGTGTTGCTGGAGAATGGGGTGGGCAGAACACTGGCCCCCAGACACACCCACATCCTAATCCCAGAACGTGGGATCATGGCATCGTGTGCGGCAAAAGGGACTTAGCATTCTAATTAGATTGCACAGGATTTTCAGACATCCAGATGAATGGATGGAAAACTGGACCAGAGATGCTTAATGGTTAGAAAGTAACAGGTTTTGAGAGGGAGGAGTCAAGATGGCGGAGAAGTAGCAGGCTGAGACTACTTCGGGTAGCGGGAGATCAGCTAAATAGCTTATCTAAAGATTGCAAACACCTACAAATCCAACGGGAGATTGAAGAGAAGAAGAACAGCAATTCCAGAAACAGAAAATCAACCACTTTCTGCAAGGTAGGACTGGCGGAGAAGTGAATCCAAAGCGACGGGAAGATCGACCGCGGGGGGAGGGGCCGGCTCCCGGCGAGCGGCGGAGCAACGGAGCAAAATCAGGACTTTTAAAAGTCTGTTCCGCTGAGGGACATCGCTCCAGAGGCTTAACTGGGGTGAAGCCCAGGCGGGGTCAGCGCGGCCTCAGGTCCCGCAGGGTCGCAGAAGGATCGGGGGTGTCTGCGTGTCGCAGAGCTTACCGGTATTAGAACGGGGAAGCCGGGTACAGAGACAGAGCCGAGGAGTGACTCTCAGCTCGGGGTTGCCTTGAACCGGTCGCAGGCTCGGTCAGCTCGGAGCGCGGCCGGAGGCCAGGGTGGCGGGAGTCATTTGGCGCTGTTCTCTGAGGGCGCACTGAGGAGTGGGGCCCCGGGTTCTCGGCTCCTCCGGGCCGGACACCGGGAGGCCGCCATCTTTATTCCCGTCCTCCGGACTCTACGGAAACTCTACGGAAAGCGCTCAGGGAACAAAAGCTCCCGAAAGCGAACCCGAGCGGATGACTCAGCGCGGCCCCGGGGAAGGGCGGTGCAACTCCGCCTGGGGCAAAGACACTTGAGAATCACTACAACGGGCCCCTCCCCCAGAAGATCTACGGGAAACCCAGCCAGGACCAAGTTCACCTACCAAGGAGAGCAGCGGAATTCCAGAGGAGAAGAAAGCAAAGCACGGAACTCATGGCTTTCTCCCCATGATTTTTTAGCCTTGCAGTTAATTTAATTTTTTTTTTCAATTTTTTTTTCTTTTTCTCTTCTTCTGCTAAATTTTTTTTAACTTTTACCATTCTTTTTTTTTAACGTTTTTTAAATAGTTTATCTAATATATATATATTTTTTCCTTTTTTTATATTTTTTTCTTTATCGGCTTTCTTTTTTTTAATAGTTTTTTTTTTCTTTCTTTCTGAACCCCTTTTTATCCCCTTTCTCCCCCCTCACAATTCAGGATCTCTTCTGATTTGGCTAAAGCATATTTTCCTGGGGTTGTTGCCACCCTTTTAGTATTTTACTTGCTCCTTCATAAACTCTTATCTGGACAAAATGACAAGGCGGAAAAATTCACAACAAAAAAAAGAACAAGAGGCAGTACCAAAGGCTAGGGACCTAATCAATACAGACATTGGTAATATGTCAGATATAGAGTTCAGAATGATGATTCTCAAGGTTCTAGCCGGGCTTGAAAAAGGCATGGAAGATATTAAAGCAACCCTCTCGGGAGATATAAAAGCCCTTTCTGGAGAAATAAAAGAACTAAAATCTAACCAAGTTGAAATCAAAAAAGCTATTAATGAGGTGCAATCAAAAATGGAGGCTCTCACTGCTAGGATAAATGAGGCAGAAGAAAGAATTAGCGATATAGAAGACCAAATGACAGAGAATAAAGAAGCTGAGCAAAAGAGGGACAAACAGCTACTGGACCACGAGCGGAGAATTCGAGAGATAAGTGACACCATAAGACGAAACAACATTAGAATAATTGGGATTCCAGAAGAAGAGGAAACAGAGAGGGGAGCAGAAGGTATATTGGAGAGAATTATTGGAGAGAATTTCCCCAATATGGCAAAGGGAACAAGCATCAAAATCCAGGAGGTTCAGAGAACCCCCCTCAAAATCAATAAGAATAGGTCTACACCCCGTCACCTAATAGTAAAATTGACAAGTCTTAGTGACAAAGAAAAGATCCTGAAAGCAGCCCGGGAAAAGAAGTCTGTAACGTACAATGGTAAAAATATTAGATTGGCAGCAGACTTATCCACAGAGACCTGGCAGGCCAGAAAGAGCTGGCATGATATATCAGAGTACTAAATGAGAAAAACATGCAGCCAAGAATACTATATCCAGCTAGGCTATCATTGAAAATAGACGGAGAGATTAAAAGCTTCCAGGACAAACAAAAACTGAAAGAATTTGCAAATACCAAACCAGCTCTACAGGAAATATTGAAAGGGGTCCTCTAAGCAAAGAGAGACCCTCAAAGTAGTAGATCAGAAAGAAACAGAGACAATATACAATAACAGTCACCTTACAGGCAATACAATGGCACTAAATTCATATCTCTCAATACTTACCCTGAATGTTAATGGGCTAAATGCCCCAATCAAAAGACACAGGGTATCAGAATGGATAAAAAAACAAAAACCATCTATATGTTGCCTACAAGAAACTCATCTTACACCCGAAGACACCTCCAGGTTTAAAGTGAGGGGGTGGAAAAGAATTTACCATGCTAATGGACATCAGAAGAAAGCAGGAGTGGCAATCCTTATAGCAGATCAATTAGATTTTAAGCCAAAGATTATAATAAGAGATGAGGAAGGACACTATATCATACTCAAAGGAACTGTCCAACAAGAAGATCTAACAATTTTAAATATCTATGCCCCTAATGTGGGAGCAGCCAACTATATAAACCAATTAATAACAAAATCAAAGAAACACATCGACAAGAATACAATAATAGTAGGGGATTTTAACACTCCCCTCACTGAAATGGACAGATCATCCAAGCAAAGATCAACAAGGAAATCAAGGCCTTAAATGACACACTGGACCAGATGGACATCACAGATATATTCAGAACATTTCATCCCAAAGCAACAGAATACACATTCTTCTCTAGTGCACATGGAACGTTCTCCAGAATAGATCACATTCTTGGTCCTAAATCAAGTCTCAACCGGTATCAAAAGATGGGATCATTCCCTGCATATTTTCAGACCACAATGCTCTAAAGCTAGAACTCAATCACAAGAGGAAATTTGGAAAGAACCCAAATACATGGAGACTAAACAGCATCCTTCTAAAGAATGAATGGGTGTCAACCAGGAAATCAAAGAAGAATTGAAAAAATTTATGGAAACAAATGATAATGAAAACACAACAGTTCAGAATCTGTGGGACACAACAAAGGCAGTCCTGAGAGGAAAATAATATAGCAGTACAAGCCTTTCTCGAGAAACAAGAAAGGTCTCAGGTACACAACCTAACCCTACACCTAAAGGAGCTGGAGAAAGAACAAGAAAGAAACCCTAACCCAGCAGGAGAAGAGAAATCATAAAGATCAGAGCAGAAATCAATGAACTAGAAACCAAAAAAAACAATAGAACAAATCAACGAAACTAGGAGCTGGTCTTTGAAAGAATTAATAAGATTGATAAACCCCTGGCCAGACTTATCAAAAAGAAAAGAGAGAGGACCCAAATAAATAAAATCATGAATGAAAGAGGAGAGATCACAACGAACACCAAAGAAATACAGACAATTATAAGAACATACTATGAGCAACTCTACGCCAACAAATTTGACAATTCTGGAAGAAATGGATGCATTCCTAGAGACATCTAACTACCACAACTGAACCAGGAAGAAATAGAAGCCTGAACAGGACCCATAACCATTAAGGAGATTGAAACAGTCATTCAAAATCTCCAAACAAACAAAAGCCCAGGGCCAGACGGCTTCCCGGGGAATTCTACCAAACATTTAAAGAAGAACTAATTCCTATTCTCCTGAAACTGTTCCAAAAAATAGCAATAGAAGGAAAACTTCCAAACTCATTTTATGAGGCCAGCATCACCTTGATCCCAAAACCAGACAAGGATCCCAACAAAAAAAGAGAACTATAGACCAATATCCTTGATGAACACAGATGCAAAAATTCTCGCCAAAATACTAGCCAATAGGATTCAACAGTACGTTAAAGGATTATTCACCACGACCAAGTGGGATTTATTCCAGGGCTGCAAGGCTGGTTCAACATCCGCAAATCAATCAATGTGATACAACACATTAATAAAGAAAGAACAAGAACCATATGATACTCTCCATAGATGCTGAAAAGCATTTGACAAAGTACAGCATCCCTTCCTGATCAAAACTCTTCAAAGTGTAGGGATAGACGGCACATACCTCAATATTATCAAAGCCATCTATGAAAAACCCACCGCAAATATCATTCTCAATGGAGAAAAACTGAAAGCTTTTCCGCTAAGGTCAGGAACACGGCAGGGATGTCCGTTATCACCACTGCTATTCAACATAGTACTAGAAGTCCTAGCCTCAGCAATCAGACAACAAAAGGAAATTAAAGGCATCCAAATCGGCAAAGAAGAAGTCAAACTATCACTCTTCGCAGATGATATGATACTCTATGTGGAAAACCCAAAAGACTCCACTCCAAAACTGCTAGAACTTGTACAGGAATTCAGTAAAGTGTCAGGATATAAAATCAATGCACAGAAATCAGTTGCATTTCTCTACACCAACAACAAGACAGAAGAAAGAGAAATTAAGGAGTCCATCCCATTTACAATTGCACCCAAAACTATAAGATACCTAGGAATAAACCTAACCAAAGAGACTAAGAATCTATACTCAGAAAACTATAAAGTACTCATGAAAGAAATTGAGGAAGACACAAAGAAATGGAAAAATGTTCCATGCTCCTGGATTGGAAGAATAAATATTGTGAAAATGTCTATGCTACCTAAAGCAATCTACACATTTAATGCAATTCCTATCAAAGTACCATCCATTTTTTTCAAAGAAATGGAACAATAATCCTAAAATTTATATGGAATCAGAAAAGACCTCGAATAGCCAAAGGAATATTGAAAAAGAAAGCCAAAGTTGGTGGCATCACAATTCCGGACTTCAAGCTCTATTACAAGCTGTCATCATCAAGACAGCATGGTACTGGCACAAAAACAGACACATAGATCAATGGAACAGAATAGAGAGCCCAGAAATGGACCCTCAACTCTATGGTCAACTCATCTTCGACAAAGCAGGAAAGAATGTCCAATGGAACAAAGACAGCCTCTTCAATAAATGGTGTTGGGAAAATTGGACAGCCACATGCAGAAAAATGAAATTGGATCATTCCTTACACCACACACGAAAATAGACTCAAAATGGATGAAGGATCTCAATGTGAGAAAGGAATCCATCAAAATCCTCGAGGAGAACAAAGGCAGCAACCTCTTCGACGTCAGCCGCAGCAACATCTTCCTAGGAACATCACCAAAGGCAAGGGAAGCAAGGGCAAAAATGAACTATTGGGATTTTATCAAGATCAAAAGCTTTTGCACAGCAAAGGAAACAGTGAACAAAACCAAAAGACAACTGACAGAATGGGAGAAGATATTTGCAAATGACATATCAGATAAAGGGCTAGTGTCCAAAATCTATAAAGAACTTAGCAAACTCAACACCCAAAGAACAAATAATCCAATCAAGAAATGGGCAGAGGACATGAACAGACATTTCTGCAAAGAAGACATCCAGATGGCCAACAGACACATGAAAAGTGCTCCATATCACTCGGCATCAGGGAAATACAAATCAAAACCACCATGAGATATCACCTCACACCAGTCAGAATGGCTAAAATGAACAAGTCGAAATGACAGATGCTGGCGAGGATGCGGAGAAAGGGGAACCCTCCTACACTGTTGGTGGGAATGCAAGCTGGTGCAACCACTCTGGAAAACAGCATGGAGGTTCCTCAAAATGTTGAAAATAGAACTACCCTATGACCCTGCAATTGCACTGCTGGGTATTTACCCTAAAGATACAAACGTAGTGATCCGAAGGGGCACATGCACCCGAATGTTTATAGCAGCAATGTCTACAATAGCCAAACTATGGAAAGAACCTAGATGTCCATCTACAGACGAATGGATAAAGAAGATGTGGTATATATACACAATGGAATACTATGCAGCCATCAAAGAAATGAAATCTTGCCATTTGCGACGACATGGATGGAACTAGAGGGTATCATGCTTAGCGAAATAAGTCAATCGGAGAAAGACAACTATCATATGATCTCCCTGATATGAGGGAGAGGAGATGCAACATGGGGGGTCGAGGGGGTAGGAGAAGAGTAAATGAAACAAGATGGGATTGGGAGGGAGACAAACCATAAGTGACTCTTAATCTCACAAAACAAACTGAGGGTTGATGGGGGGGGGGGGTTGGGAGAGGGGTGGGGTTATGGATATCGGGGAGGGTATGTGCTATGGTGAGTGTTGTGAAGTGTGTAAACCTGGCGATTCGCAGTCCTGTACCCCTGGGGATAAAAATATATGTTTATAAAGCTGTAAAAAAAAAAGAAAAGAAAGAAAGAAAGGATGAATCCCCAAGTTTTGTAGCAACATGGACGGGACTGGAAGAGATTATGCTGAGTGAAATAAGTCAAGCAGAGAGAGTCAATTATCATATGGTTTCACTTATTTGTGGAGCATAACAAATAGCATGGAGGACAAGGGGAGATGGAGAGGAGAAGGGAGTGAGGGAAATTGGAAGGGGAGGTGAACCATGAGAGACTATGGACTCTGAAAAACGATCTGAGAATTTTGAAGGGGTGGGGGGTGGGAGGTTGGGGGCACCAGGTGGTGGGTATTGTAGAGGGCACGGATTGCATGGAGCACTGGGTGTGGTGCAAAAATAATGAATACTGTTATGCTGAAAAAAATAAAAAAATTTAAAAAAAAAGAAAGTAACAGGCTTTGTTTGGTCCTTAGGAAGGATTCCATAAGTGATCACAAATGACATGAATTTTTTTTTTTTTTTTTTTTTTTTTTAAGGTAGGCTCCATGCCCAGCATGGAGCTTGACTCACAACCCTGAGATCGAGACCTGAGCTAGGATCTATGTGTCAGACACTTAACCGACTGAGTCACCCCAGGTGCCCAAATGACATGAACTTTTATCTGAGAAAAGGTACTTGGAAGATACAAAAAGGCTAACATTAAGATGACCATTTTAGGACTGCTATTTCCACTATGAGCTTTCTAATACTAAAAATCTCAACATTTACAAAAAGGATTCCGACATTTTAAGAGCAAGGCCTGGAGTCATGTCACTTCTATAGGATCAGGGGTCATGAGGACATCCTCGGTCCGGGACGGGGCAGGAGCAGCCATGTGTCCTTTTCCTCAGCTGTAGAGGCAGAACCAAGTCAATTATGCAGAATGAGGCGACTCCCCATTTTTCAGGTGCCTCAATGAGCAGCACCAAAGAATTCAAAATCCATTCCCGTAGCACAGGAACACTGGCTCATGAGGACACAGAGAGCCCCAGAGGTTCTGTGGACTAGAGAGCAGAGTGCCCACCTGCGAGGGGACAGACCAGGCGCCCGGCCACACAGCGCAGGCATTCCAACAGAGGCAGGAGAAGCCCGACCCCTGAGGGGGCCACCAGGACAGCACAGATCCAGAACCCAGAGGAGACGCCAGCTGAATGGAGTCGCAGGGATGAGTGGAATGAGCCAGGCTGAGGGACAAGGAAGGGTGCTCAACGCGGCTTCCAGGACAGGAGCCAGCAGGCAGGTGAGGGGCTCGGGAACCTGGGTGCAGAGTCCGGGGAAGGACCCTGAGCAAGAGAGGTGCAGGGAGGGCAGGCGGCTGGAGGCAGCTTATGGTGAAGGGAAAGGCGGCCCAAAGGGGAGGATGGGCGAGAGCCACAGTGGGAGGCAGACAGAGGGAGGGGTTTGCCGCACGAAGGCAACGGGATGAAGACCCAGGAAGACGAGGGGAAAGCGGGGCCGGGGGGGCAAAGGGCAGTCTAGGGCTCTCCCCACTCTCAGCACACGAAGCTGATCACAACCACAGGCTTTCAGCAGCTCAGCCACCCCTGCCCGCCCTCCCCACCCCACTCCTGCAGCAGGGACAAGAGGCAGCGTGGCCAGCGTGGCCAGCGTCCCCACAGGGCGACCGGCAGACCCAGACCATCTGGGCCAGCACACTCCCCACTGCGGGTGTGTGCAGCAGCGGCCGGTAAAGACGCGCAAACTGGTAAGACGGTTACAGGAGTCAAGTCCCATCAAGTCCCTCAGGGCAGCCTTCACTGCAGAACTATACAAACCAGCTCCTAGGGTTCAGGTCCTGCTCCAACCCTGGAAGTTAAAAGGGTCACTCCGTACACTCCGCCAAGCATGTGTTCACACCTCACGTTTGCTTACCGCACACGGAGCTCATCTAACGAGACCGAGCCCCAAAAGCCCACAAGAGCAAAGGGGGTGCTCCTCAGTGCATACAAAGTTACATTCAATGGGGGGCAGGGGGACCCCACTAGGATGCCATTTGGACAAAAGGATAAAACTTCCTCCCCCCACCGACCCCCGAGAGTGTGCTTTCACTGGTCCTACCACGAGCTGCCCCGAACCTCCAGGCACAGCAGCCCGCTGGTCACCTGTCCCTCAGGACGGGCCTGGGACTTCTGGAATGGTGGATCCCACACCCTCCACTGGGACGGCTGCTGCCACTAATGCTTCTGTCTTTCAGAGAAAAACTCTATACCCCACCCCTCACCCCAAATTTACGGAGGCTTTGCTAAGTCAGTAAGTGAGGTTCACAGTTGAGCAAACAGCCCAGCCAAGTTCAGCTCCCGATAGAGAAAAGCTACAATAACTCAAGCTGAGGATGCCTGGGTGTCTCAGTGGGTTAAGCCTCTGCCTTCGGCTCAGGTCATGATCTCAGGGTCCTAGGATTGAGCACCACATTGGGTTCTCTGCTCAGCGGGGAGCCTGCTTCCCCCTCTCTCTCTGCCTGCCTCTCTGCCTACTTGTGATCTCTCTCTCTCTGTGTCAAATAAAATAAATAAAATCTTAAAAAAAAAACAAAACACAAGGTGAGGTGTGGAACGGCATGGCCCTGGTGTGGCCCCCAGCATGGCCCATCACAAGGGAATACAGTAACCAGATCACACTGGGCCTTGGCAAGGTACACAGCTGTGGCACGGGTAATCTTTGTTTCTGAGGTGCATGTTAAATATTATATCCCAAAAAACATTACCAAAAATATCACAAATGCACACGGACACTTAGCTTCATTTTTTTCCTCTTTACTAAACTCAGGCTGGTAGGGGTTTAGGTCTGGAAAATGGCCTAATGGCCAAGAATTTCTCTCCCAGAAATAACAGAGCCTTTGGTTCACCTGTTGTCCAGCTCCCGTACTAGTCTGTCTGCACGTGAGACCCTCCGGGGGTCTAGAGAAATTCCCAGAGATGCGGACATCTCTCCATTTATAGAAAGAAAAGTTCTGGCCACAAAAGTACCACATCTAAGGATTTCTTTATCGTTGATAATCATTACAGAATTTCACCTTCAAAACAAAGTTCCTCATAAGGACCACAGATTGTGTAAATCCTATTTTACTTGCAAACCAAACAAAACCCGCAAAAAGCCCAAACGGAGGGCTGTCCCAGGGAGGTGCAGTGATGGGAAAGGGCTGCCGGCTGCCCTCAGTGGCCAGGTCTTCCGAGGAGAAGCGCCAGGAGGGCCCAGGTGGTGACCACGCCACAGACCCTGCAGGAGAGAGGTGTCACGGTCCTGGACGGCAGCGGGCTGCTGGGGAACGGGCAGGTCCGAAAGCACGGACACATGCACAGGCCCCCAAGCAGCTCACCCGAATGTTCCTGTCTTCCCTTCACTCTCCCAGCATGAACTTCTGCCTCGAGGGCAGAATGGCTCTCAGAAACACGCACACAAGTCATTTTCCTAGTGATTTACATCAGAGGTTGACAGACGGAGAAAAGACTGCCTAGGAGCCAAACATTTTTCTTCAAGCGTCCAGTTTTCTATAGATATGGCTCCTGACCAGGAGGCCAAAACCCTCAGAGCAATCCCATCTTTCAGTTATGTAGGCCAAAAACCCTGATTCAAACTCGACCCTGCTCCTGGTGGGCCGTGACCCCCTACGGCACCCGACTCTGACCACAGGGTCTCTCAGACCACACAGCCCAAGCCCCAACCGGACCGCCCACCCGCCTGCCTCCGTGGCCCTCTGCGTCCTGTGCAGTCTGCCTCACGCAGAGTCACCTCTGAGGAAAATCCCTGGCCACCTGCAGCTTCTCCCGCAGCCCTCGCCCACGGCCCTCCCCTCCCTCGGGCCCACGCTCCTCCCCAGCCTCTCCTCGTGGTCTTCTCACAGTCCCATGGCACCCGGACGCCTCCCCACAAGGGCCTCTGCCCCACTGCCTGGACAGGGCTCCCCAGTGCTCTCCCTGGCTCATTCCCTTACCTCCTTAGAGACTTAATGGGGTCCCCACTTCTCCCTTATCCTCCTTCTCCCCCCCACACCCACCCCCCACACCCACCTCCTGATCTGTTCTTGTTTTTAATAAACACTTGTCACCTGACCTATCCTGCAATTCACTTGTTCGCGGTTACCCCCCACTGGAGCGTGAGTTCTAGGAGAGCAGGGATTTTGCTTTACTCGCTGAAGCCTAGAACCTGCGATAGTACCCGACCCAGCAGACGTTCAGTCAATGCTCGTCTGGTGTTACTGAAGGACATTCAGGTCACCACGCTTGACGAGGACTCCGTTACAACACATGCTGGTGGGGCGCCCGGCTGGCTCAGCCAGAGAAACATCTGACTCTTGGTTTCAGCTCAGGCTGTGATCTCAGGTCGAGGTCGAGCCCTGCGGCACGTGTGCTCTGCGCTCAGCTGGGAGTCTGCTTCAGATTCTCTCCACCTCTGCCCCTCCCTCCACTCCTGTGCACTCTCAAGTAAACCCATCTTTAAACACACACAGGCCCCCAGCAAGTGACCTCCGCCCCTGCTCCGCCCCGGCAGGACCCGCACAGTGCTCCAGGTCACTCACTGCAACAGGCAACTGATGTTCGGGGAGTGCCTCCAGTACCGGTACAGGGACACCTGCAGGGTGGGGTGGCCCCGGTACTCCTTCAGGATGCTCCGAGCACTGCCGAGAGACGTTCTTAGGTGAGGCATGCGAGTGTCAGGCCTGCTGCTCCAAGCAGGCTCCAAGCGGCTGCAAAGGGCAGGGGCAGCCGCAGGGCGCGGGGACATGCGGAGAGCAGAGGCACCTACTCCTTAAACTTATTGGTCAAAAGCAGGAACTGGCTCCGCGAGAGTCGCCGCACATCGAACTTGCAGAGATTCTGAAACTCACGGTAGACCTGCTGCTCGCTGACCCCCGGCCACTTCCGGACATGGAGGAGGAGGATGGGAGGTCGGATACTGGGGCAATCTGGACCTGAGAAATTCTAGAAGGCGAGGAGAAGAGCAGAGAAGATTTTCTGCAATCCCTACGGGCAACCTTCCTGGTTTGAAAACCCTAAGAGGGGGTGCCTAGGTGGCTCAGTGGATGAAAGCCTCTGCCTTCGGCTCAGGTCATGATCTCAGGGTCCTGGGATCGAGCCCCACATGGGGCTTTCTGCTCAGCAGGGAGCCTGCTTCCCCCTCTCTCTCTGCCTCTCTACTTGTGATCTCTGTATGCCAAAATAAATAAATAAAATCTTAAAAAAAAAAAAGAAAGAAAACCCTAAGAGGCTAAGAGAGACGGTGTCTGGGCTGGGAAGGGACGGAAGGAAGGTGCGCAGCCACGGCGGTTGAGGCAGGAAACACACGGAAAGAGCCAGCCTAGCAGGACGGGAGCTCCTCTTGCTGTGGTTTTGGTTTCCAGTCCACCTTGGAAAGGCCCCCAAGGAAACCAGGCTGATTCCCTGAGTAGGGCAAAGGAGCAAAAGAAATGCTACTCACAATCTTAGGGACCCCGGCTCGGATCAGATTCACCTGGTTCACATAGGGAGCCAGCACGTTGAGGTACAGAGGGAAGGAGGGCTCTGGCATGGGGCTGGCACTACAGAGACAGAGAAAACCCCAAAGCATTCAGACACACCAGCGGTCAAGCACACGTCCTCAGCCACAGCAAAGGGTCTGGGGATGGAACAGGGGCGGGTGCCACCTCAGACCACTCTCCCCCTCCCTCCCTCAAATCTGCAGGCCTCCCCCAACCCACCGACCCCATAGAGCACTCTCCGGGGCCGCAGACACAGTAGAGCTTCAGGTGGTCACCACCCGTCGGGGACACTTGGGTAAAGACTCCTTGACCGGGGCGCCTGGGGGGCTCAGTGGGTTAAAGCCTCAGCCTTCGGCTCAGGTCATGGTCGCAGGGTCCTGGGATCGAGCCCCACATCAGGCTCTCTGCTCAGCAAGGAGCCTGCTTCCCTTCCTTTCTCTCTCTGCCTGCCTCTCGGTCTCTTGTAATCTCTGTTTGTCAAATAAATAAATAAAATCTTAAAAAAAAAAAAAAAAGACTCCTTGACCAACATCAGCAGTGGTTTAGACAGTTAGTGAGAGGACACGGTCCAAAGGCCCACGTGACAGGACATCGCCCTCCACCCCGAATGGCTGTCCCTCACCCTTCATCCTCGCGTGCCCTGCCTCAGTGCAGACACGACCACACACCAGAGCCCAGGTCTGGGCGGGGGGGGGGGGGGGGGGGAACCATAAGCCTCACAGCCAGGCAGGTCCGGGCTGCTACGGAACTTCACTACACCTAGGAGGGTTTTTAGGACAGGAGGATTAGAACGCAAGGATGGAAGGCGCCAGGTGCAGGGCATAGGGGCTCCCCTGCAGCTAGTGGCCCTCCCCGTCAGGCACACATGTGCCTCCCCAATAGCACTCGGATGCTGTCAAAGCACAGGAAAGAGTGAGGGGGCAGATTTCTTATTTAAGCTTGATTCCTTATGTAAGCTATAAGTCTCACATCAGTAGGTCATAGGCTATTTCTATGCATAATAGCCATCACTAGAATAAAAAACCTAAGCAATACCAAAGCTAATAAATAAGTCCACAATCATTACTAATTTTATTAGTCTGAAAAGGTTTCCAAATCAGCCTTGAAGACCCTGTTACAATTTTGATCTGCTCTTCCATCAGACCTAAATCCTATTTAACAAACACGTACACCAAGGATTATGCTCTAGAATTCATATTCCAAGTGTGGCCCTGGTGCCTCAGGGCCCGGTGCTGCGGGCATCAGGGGTGATGCTGCCATGAGGGAAGTGCATTTGCGATTTCAGTTTGGGATTTTAAGAATCTCTCCCTTATCCACCTTAGTCCGCCTCACTACCCCTCTCCCCAGCCCGACTCTGTGGACCCCAAGGAGGTGTCCTTCCACCTCACAGTGATTTCCGTGGTTATGATAAACAGGGGCGGCGGGGGGGGGGGGGACAGACAAAGCCAGCATACCACACTGGGAAGGCCCGAGGCAGGGGGAGGCCCTGCACCTGACCTTACTGCCTTGGCCTCCCGCCACACGACCCCTCCCGATGCAGAGACAAGGGCCCCGCGCCAGCACAGAGCAGGCCGGGACGGTAGGAAATGCCATCCCGAGGAGGAGGCCAGCTGCCCAGTCAGCGACGGTCTCTGCACCACAACATTCGGTGCCCTCCCATCTTTGGGAGCCACAGGAGCCCCGAGGGCTTAGCTGACAGCAAGGGCTCAGGGGTTCAGACCGCCGTTCCGTGAGCAGGATGGAAGGAAGAACACTCACCCGTGTACTCTCCATGCGAGCAAGTGGGCCACTTTCAGAAGAACTGGGGGGAAAAGCTAGAGATGTAATACACGTCCAGGCTCAACCAGATCACCTCATCACAAGATGCCAACTTCTGCTTTATTTCCGTGACGCACAACCCACCTGGAAGTAAATGGAGAGCCTCGGGCTGGTGGGGGAGTACCATGAATAAAGAGGGAGGCCCCTTTCAGAGGGCAGCAACTCTCACCTGATCCACAGAGGAAGGCATCGTACGCGGCCTCGTGGGGGTACTTGGTCTCCACTGCAGCGGCGCCCCAGAAGAGGAGAGCAGAGCAGCCATCAGAACACGGCCTGGACAAGGGGTCTCCTCCCCACCCAGCTGCACACCGACCACCCTCATTCCTCCAGAGATGCGGGTGGGGAGAAGGGCACACACACCCGTCTTCAGCCCGGCGCCCCCGCAGCAGCAGGAAGCCGAGGCAGAGAGCCTCCCGGCAGGCCAGCCACATGCCCAAGGGGATCAGAAGAGCCCAGGAGCTGCGATGCCTTCTGGGGTGGCTCCTTTGTGAGGAGGGGTACACGGAGCCCCCCCCATGACCCTCCCACACACCTGCCCACGGTGGGGCCAGGCCTCATTCTGCCACCTCAGTACTGGCTGACCGTGGCGTGGCTTATGCTCACAGGAACGTACCGTATTTTTCACACTTGCTCGCGTGAATGACCACTGGCCCGGAATTTCTGGTAGGATTCAAGTCACTGGTAGAGAAGAAAAACAGGATAAAGAAGACTCATTGCAAATAAGCCCTTCTTGGTCTCTCCTCACCGCGTTCATATAAGCAAAAAGGGTCCTCATATAAGCAAAAAGGACTGGGGTGCCTTTTAAACAAAAGACAAACGGGACCAGGCAGGTTGGGTCTTGGTAGGCGGGCACCAGGGCAGGTGGAGCAGCCCAGCAGGGCTAGAGGCTGCGGCCGGGTCGCTCGGGGCACCTGCCCCATGCCGAGCTGAGCCGAGGCACTGGGACATGCACGACACCAGCTGGGACCACAGAGCTACCCCACGGTCCAACGGGTTTCCGCAAGCCTCGGCCCGCTGCTGCAGTGCCCGAGGCCCACACGGAGCACTCAGGACACAGAGGTCATGGGCAGGAGGGCGGGAGGGCTTCCCGACGCAGGCGGTACCCCCGGAGTCCCAAACCAGAGGAACTCGGGCCACTGAAACCATGTGGAGGTGGCCGGCACTTCAAGCATGGGGAACACGCAAAGGCAGCGAGGGAAAGGGAGCAAGGCCCGGTGGCGAGGCTGAGGCACAAGGTGCGGTGAAGCCCCTACGGGCAGGGCAGGGCAGGGCCGGGCCGGGCGGGAAAAGAGGATCTTCAGGAACATCAGGAAAACAGAGCAGAAACCTGGCCTAATCGGGTTCACATTTTAAAACCTCACTACAGGGGCACCTGGGTGGCTCAGTGGGTTGAGCCGCTGCCTTCAGCTCAGGTCATGATCTCAGAGTCCTGGGATTGAGCCCCACATCTGGCTCTCTGCTCAGTGGGGAACCTGCTTCCTCCTCTCTCTGCCTGCCTCTCTGCCTGCTTGTGATCTCTCTGTCAAATAAATAAAATCTTTAAAAAATAATAATAAATAAAAAAATAAAAAATAAAACCTCACTCCAGCGGCAGGGGTGATGAGCCAGGACAGGCCACAGGATACCCATGGGGCCTCTACCATCCCTGGAATGAAAGAGGCTGGGCAGAGGCCAGGATGCTGGGCGCACAGGGGAAGGGCAGACCGGAGAGACGCCAGAGACGCTGAGAACGCCCAGACAGACAGGAGTCCGCTGACTACAAGGCGTGGCTGGCCTGCTCCCAGCTCTGGCATGGGTGGGGGCGCTCAGTGAGGAAAGCTTCCCTTCATTTCCTGACAAAACCTCTTAGAACCAGGGTGTGTGCAGCAGACACCGCATAGACACGGGCTGAGTGCAGGCCGTGGTCTGAGTCCGTTCCCGTGGCCGAGCACGCTCATCTCCACGGCACCTGCGAGTTCCCTGCAGCCACGTCCTCAGGTCACAGGTGGTAGAACGGAGGCTCAGAGAGATGCAGTCATTCTTTCAAGGGTGCTCATGAGCTGGCGGGGGGCGGGGCAAAGCCAGGCTTTCAACCCAGGACATCTGGATTCAGATCCTGTGGATTTCCAGCAAAACCTTCACATTTGCACACAGCCCTCAGCATGGCCATATACGGCCATATATGAGGCCTTTGTGTGAGTTGCTCCAGGCACAGAGGTGGGTTTGAGGGACCAGAACAATGCCAAGTTAAAGATGCGCATGGCCGTGTGGGCAGGAAGGGGGGGGGGTGTCCTGGAGATCTGAACGGTCACCGTCACGGGCAGTGGTAGCTGACACTAAGGGAGCACCTTAGGTCACCAAGGGACACAGTAATGAGCAAGAAGAGGGCCAAGGAGCAACCCTGAAGGGACTTAAGAAATGGCTAGAAGGACAAGCGCCCACAAGGAACAGGCTGAAAACTATAAAACCCACCAGAAGTCCAGGGAGGGGAACCACCAAAACACGGGTGGGGAGAGGCTAGGGTGCCAGGCACCAGAGAGCAGTCAGCAGGCCTGTTCCATGTGCCTCGTGCCTCATGCATCGGCCCTTGACTGAGACGACGGAGCAGCCTGCACCAGGTGAGATCAAGAGAGCGAGTTCCGTGAGGGAAGATAACCCGACCTCCGAGGGCCAAGGCCACATAGAGGCCCCTGAAGAAGCGTGTCACAAAGAGAAGAACGAAGACTGAGGAGGGAGGGAGGGAGCAGAGTCGGGAGGGAGGCTCTGCGGTTTCTGGGCCCAGAGAACGAGGATGATGGTGAGGGAGGGGAGAGGGCCAGCCTGGAGGCCCCGCCAGGGACACTGCCCAGCCAGGGGAGGGAGGACCACGGGGCAGGATGCTGGACAGGCAGGCGGAGGGCAGCCCTTTCCCTTGGGCCCCGCAGGAGGTGCTTGTGTGTGCTGGCTGCTGGGAGAGACCCGGACAGAGATAACACCGTGAATGTCTCCAGGGGGAGAGCAGGGAGTAGAGATCACCAGCACTTGGCCTTGTATTTGCTTCAGGAAATGGGGACTCGGGGGACCCTTGTAGGGAGGAGAACATGAAGCACGAGGCCCCAGAGGAGACGACTGCGGGGAGGGGAGCACCACGCGGGAGGTCAGAGGACCACCACCACCACCACCAGAGGATGAGATCTGTTCCTGCAGAGAGGTGCCCCCTTCAGCTGCCGCGATGTGGCGCCCGCTCTCTCTGCTGCTGGGTTTGCGGGTCCTCCCAGCCGGGGAGGAAGCTGCTGAGCTCCCCGACCCTGGTGCTTCCCAGGCACGGTGCCTCTCCCCGTCTCCCACCCCCACCATCAGACAACCCAGGCCTCAGTCAGTCAGGGCTGTGAGGACAGGTAGGAGCTGCTTCTCCTACAAAAAGGTCAGGGTCACCCCTAGTACTGGGGTCATTCAGTCACTCAAGTGTTCGGGGTGCACCGACCAGCCCGCCGGCAGGCCCATGACACACACCAGGGTGCGGAAGGAAACCGTCCAATCTGCAGGAGCCTACCCCGCCAGCAAGCAGACACAGATCCAAGAGAAATGAAGCCACCACCCAAGTCAACAGCTGTCGGTATCTCACGGGTTCCTGGCCCTCCAGACAGGGTTTACCCTCCCCAACACTGGCAACGCTGTGGCTGGGGGATTCTAGGCCGTGGGGGGCTGTTCTGTGCATCCTGACCTTTCCTCCAGATACCAGTACGGCCCCACTTGTCACAACCCAAAATGCCCCCACACTGGCAGGTGTGTCCTGGGGAATGAATCCTCCCCCAGCATGAGAACCCTGCTCTACAGGCAGCTCCAAAACAAAACAAAACAAAAACAATCCTTCCTTACCTGTTTAGGACCTCATAAACTTCTGAAAGATTTGAAACCCTTGGGAAATTCAGTTCCTAAAATTATGGAAAACAAATCAGGGAGAATAAAACTTGTGCTTTTCTTATGTGCTTTGGGTATCACCAAATGGTCCTTAAAAGAACCTGCAAGATAATTCCTACAAACCCCTTTCTAAGGGTCCTCGTTCCTTGATCAGGATGTCCAGGCACCTAGCAATCTTGGGTTTCCTAGAAGGTCCCCAAAAACCGAAGCTAGAAAAACTGCAACAACCCCTACCGCCTTCCTTCAAAAAGTGTTTAAGGGGTTCCACATACGTATGCCTCTGAGGTGCCAGGCCATGGCCAAGGACACACACGTAGGACACCAGGCGCCCCAAGAACCAGAGAGTCTTGGGCAATGCCAGGTCACCCTAGAGCTCATCTCTTGTGTGGCAAGGAGTCTACCTGGGTCCCCTCAGATCAGTCCATGTCCTTCCTGCCTCACGCTAGGACTCTGCTACCCGAGCAGCGTCACAGAAGCGTGCAAGAGCTAGACACCCGGGCAGTGCGGTAACGAACGTACTCTGGGCGAGGATGCTTTAAAATGCTGATCTGATTCCCCTTTCTCTGTTCCTCAGTTTAACTTCGAAGAAGCATTTAATCCAGTTGGGTGCCGCTCTTCTTCATGTGTGGTTCACTCCCTAACTGCACAACACAAGCCACCTGGGGGCTTTTGAAATACCACCCCTCCCCCATCCCTCTAAACCACAGGGAGCTGGTGGTGGGACCCCGGTGTCAGGATTGGCTTCCCTGGGGGACTGTAATGCGCTCAGGGTGGAAAACTCATGACCTTACGCCTCGGTCAAGATCTTTCGGGGCCTCCTCCAGCCTGATGCTCTTGGAGCGGGCTGCAAACAGTCCTCGCGCTTACATGGAGCTCCCGCACAAGGTGTCGTGCGGAGTGCTGATTTAGATCAGACACGCTCCATGTAACTCATTCAAAACATGGGAGCCTGAATGAGGGAAGGAAAACAGAAGCTAACAGGACGAGCCAATGCTAACACACAAAGGAAGCCAATACTGGCTGTAAAATAGGAGAGAAGGGTTCCAGGAACGATTTTTAAAAAGAGACAAAGTAAAGTGTGACTGGAACAGAGCACTCCTTCACCCAAAGCAGTCCCGTTCGTTACCTTCCAGATATCCTTGGTCACGTTCTTGGTGTCAATGAGAACAGGAAACAGGCTGTGGATGTTCAGCTTAAACTGATCATAGCTTTCTGATTGACAGACCAGAGAGAAAGGAGTTGGCTGGTAAACATGGGCAGGGAGAGTCTCCAACCTAGCTTGTCCCCAACACTAACAAATAAAGCAACAAATAGAACAAAACGGGAGTGAAAAACTTCCTTTCCCCTGATTATTGAGAACAGATAGATCAAGCCAAACTGCCATCGCCATTCAAGGTGGTCCAGGCCAACCAGCTTCCCATCCAATTCGGGATACTGTCTACGGTCAACGTTAACGTGGCTCGCAAGGTTCTAGCCAACAGAAAACGGGAGAAAGAAGTACTGTTGAAAAGGCAGGCATGAAATCGTCACTTGCAAGGGACTATTGAGAGAAGATCCAAGAAAATTCAGCTAGAAACGATGAGGGAAGTGACCCAATAAGGAATTAAGCTATCGATTGACTTATCAAGTCCTGCCTAGATAGAGTTTCAAGAAGTTTGTTGCGAAACCAACCAACACAAGTCTTGCTCTCCTCATTCCACTCACTAAACAAGCAACTTCCCAGTGCTTTTCTCTGGGTATGTGTTCCCAGACTGCTCAGCGGGCAGGGCTGTGCTGTGGACAACTTCCCCAGGTTTCGGCACCTCCGTGTGGCTTCCCACTGCATAAGGGGACAGCTTAACTCCTGACTCAGCCCCGGGCCCACACCTCCTCGCTCTCATGGACCAGGCCACATTCCCTACCTTCCCTTTCTTACCCAGCTCTTGTTCTCCCTGCAATTTTGTTTTGTCATCTTAGTTTTTCGGGTCACAGCTTACGAATTTTATTCCTACTTCTCGCCTGATTTTCTCAATGTGGTCCAACTAAGATGTTTTGTCAATTCATTTCTTGGGGAAATCTTAGAACCACCTCACCCTCTTCGTCTAGATAGTGTACGTTTCTTCCTTTAATCCCCTGATGCTAGGATGTTGGTACTGTTATGACCCATTTTATAGGCAAGGAAGCAGAGAAAGTGCCTTGCTGGAGCTCACAACGTAACCAGGGCTGGAACGAGGACCCAAGTATGGCTCCCAAGTCCATGTTTTTATGGCTACACGACCCTGTCGTGCATCCAGCCAGGGAACTATTGGTCATGGAAGAGTACGGCCCAGCCACGAGACAGCCCCTGACACGGCATTGATTAGGTCGATGACACAAATGCTTTGGGTACGTGGAAATATACCCAAACAAAATCGACTATATAGTGTGATCTAATCTGTGAGAACTCAGAGAAAAAAGCAAAGAGTTAGGATTATAGCAGAGACTGAAGGCAGCTTCTCTCCTGCTCACATTTCTGATTTTATAAGGTTTTAAAGAAGGATCTGGGACACCATCCATAACAGGGGTCAGAGTATCCATTCAAAAGTATATTTTTCTGCCAGAAAAGCACCTGACTTCCACTCCGGGAAGATGGGAACAGGCACAGAGGTGCTGGGACTCTGCAGAAGCCGACGGATCGTGGGGAGACAGCAGAGGACGACTCTGGCCCACACCCCCTCGCAAGGTGGCAAGTGAAGACAGAGAGGGGGATGGCAGGTGTGCCCATACCTGGGAGTGGCCTGAAGAACTTCTCGTGGAGATGCAGCAGGTCCATCATCATGTTGTGGCCCACTAAGGGCTACTTGGAGGAATCGACAGGTGCAGAGACGAGGTGTAAAAACAGACATCCAAGGTGAACACACTCCCGTGAAGGGGGTATCTTTAGAACCCACGGCGATCCGAGCACACGGCAGTCCACCCCTGCTTCACGCACCCTCATGAGAGGTGGCCCAGTGCCTCCAGTGCCAGGATGTCTAGTGGGGCGCAGGAGGGATGTGGGGCAGGGTGTCCCTGCCAAGGTTCTAAACTGAAGACCGTCCCCCAGTAGTCCGAGGTCGGCTAGTAGTGCAGTGGCCGTGTGCCTAACGGGGGAAGGAATGCAGCGTTCCTGTCCCAGGAACTTTCCCCGTCACTGTTTGGGGAAAGCAAGGCTAGATCTAGGAAGCCAGTTGCTGACAGGAAAGAACTACTTATCTCAAGGAATCTTATTTTTGTTGGAGGACCCAGCCTATTTTTATGGTCAAAAATACTTGCTAGAGAGCAAGAAAAAGATTTTTTTTCCCTACCTTTTGGGCTTTCACCAGCATCTGGAAAAACACTGAAAAACCCCTGGCAGAGAGAAGAATCTTCTCCTTCCAACAGCTCGCTCGATCACAGGAGGTGTTCTCAAGATACCACCGATGCTGTTTGCTCACTTTTTTCACTATTATCTGAGACAAGAGTAGAGACAAGTTCTCTGAATCCTGGGTTCTTGGGAAAGAAGCCAAAGAAGAGGTTCACCTCGAAAGGAGAGGGGAGAAGACGGGAGAAAACCTTTCACAGAAGCCAGATTTGGTGGAATGAGTGAGAAAGGAGCCATTGGACCACCCGCTCACAGGTGGGAACTCACCCCCTGGTCTCTTGGGACCGTCCAGATGTCGGGGAGGGCCTGCCTCAGCACCAGCTGGACCTCAAAAGCCTGGAAGCCTGTGGCAAGGAAACACAAGGCTGGCACAGAACCACCTAGATGGTGGTTCACCTTCCTCTCAGGAAGCAGAAGTTGAGAGATGCATGGAGATAAAGGAGAGACAGATCTTAGGTGTACCCAAGCCCAGGAGCCCCCACGAGAGAGACAGCACAGGATTCATGTCCATTCTGGAAGTCTATCCCAGAGCCACTCAGAGATGGATGATCCTGGTGACCCTTTGTGTGGGGGTTAGAGCTTTTGACATTCATTGCCTTAGAACAATTACATTGAACAGTGTAAAGTTCTCTTTTAAAATAATAAACCCATTATGCTGCTGCCCATGATTTTGTAACGCTGTGCATTGGTTACATGAAAAATATTGATTTGCGGAGTTACTGGAATCTTCTGATGTTCACACGTTATACACGATCAACCAAAGACACTTGTACCTACAGCCACGGACCATCAGAACGGTCTCAGTATTGGGAAGCTTGTCAAGCTCATGGTGGCAGACCGGAGTTTTCCAAAATTTGGGGGTTTGATGGAAAGCTCAAATTTTATCACTAGCAAATTCTGTGAGTTATTTTCCTGCAAGTGACAGGCTTACTCTTCTCACTTGAGAAAAGGACTGAAATACCCAAATCAGAATAACCACAGTCCCTTCTTTCCTATAAAAAAAGACGTTCCATTCAAAGAAAAGGCGCAGACTGAGCTCCCAGCTCAGACGTGCATGAGCGCTTTCCTCCAGAGCAGCGCTGCCTTGCGGTTACAACAGCAAGGTTTTACGCACATGTATTTGGACCCAGTGAAATCAAATGATGAGCAAAGGCTGAGATGTAATAAAATAAAGACTTCTTCTTTATAATAAAGGTGACTACTGCACCACAAAAGTAGTTCATAAAAACTAAATTTCACGTTTCTAAACCGGAAGTGGTGATGAAGAAAAGGACCGCTGGGAAGACCTGCTCCAACGTGCACTTTTACCCACCGCCACCCCCCCCAACAGCACTATCCGTGCAAATGCCTGGTAACAATGGCAAGGGACCACAGAGTGAGATTCTGATAATACTTTTGAGCTGGTGGACCCCTCAGAAAGGGTCTGAGACCCCAGGGGTCCAGAGACCAGGCCCAAGAACCACTAACTGAGGGCAGGTTCATTGTGATTCTACACTGTGCCAGGAGGGTAAAAAAGTCCAGAGATGAACACAAGTAAAGAAGAGTAACTCGGGCTCTCAGGATTGGGATAAAAGGAGGACATTGAATAGGACTGGACGTCTTCAACCTTAAAAGTCAAAATAGGTTGGGGCGCCTGGGTGGCTCAGTGGGTTGAGCCGCTGCCTTCGGCTCAGGTCATGATCTCAGAGTCCTGGGATCGAGCCCCGCGTCGGGCTCTCTGCTCGGCAGGGAGCCTGCTTCCTCCTCTCTCTCTGCCTGCCTCTCTGCCTACTTGTGATCTCTCTGTCAAATAAATAAATAAAATCTTAAAAAAAAAAAAAAAGTCAAAATAGGTCAAAAGCCTCCCGCTTTTGAGTTGGGGTCAGGGCTTTATCTAACCCCAGGGACAACACGTGTGCTGAGCCAATGCCCAGGATCCCCAGGAAGGAGAGCGTACACATCCAACAACACCTGCATGTGCCAGTGACCAGCCCCAACACCCCCAGGCTGGGCGAGCAGCCTCCTCCGTACCAGTTATACCAGGGAGAGTCATCCAGTCGCCCTCCTCTGCCAAGTCCAGCCACCGCGTCACCTCATCGATCACCACCTTGATCTGGTCTTTATCCAGAGAACTGGAAACAGGCACATGAAAGTGGGATGCTAGAGAAAACCACCAGAACCTTCAAGCGATGTTAACACGACAAGAGTTTTGGAGGACTCTAGGTTTAACGCTGGGATCTCAGCAACAAAACAGACCCAGAAAAGACTATTTTCCGAGTCTTGTCTGCAAGAGTGAACCAAACACTCGGCCGATTCTCTCCTATCCAAACGCGGGAGGAAGTTTCACCCCTTTCTGCTTCACTGGGTTGCATGGGAGCTAGCCAACACTAAACACTACTGTCAGGCCTGTGCTTAATTCAGCTTTGGGGGTGAAAAAGCACCGTCTGGTGGAATAAGGAAAAGACAGAACTCTGGTAAGCACGTCTTCTACATTGGAAATAGAAGAAAACGGTGTTATT
Source organism: Lutra lutra (assembly GCF_902655055.1). Classification (NCBI taxonomy): domain Eukaryota; kingdom Metazoa; phylum Chordata; class Mammalia; order Carnivora; family Mustelidae; genus Lutra; species Lutra lutra. Next base: position 146,185,733 of record NC_062283.1, on the reverse strand, counting down.
TTGAGATGAGGAAAGACTTTTCTCCAACATTTGAAAATAACAGAAGATGAAAAATTCAAATAGATCTTCTCTTACAAAAAGCTATATTTTTATGTGAAAACCCAAGAATAAGGATTTCAGGGGAGGAAAAAATTTTAAAAGTCACCTCTAGGAGCACCTAACTGGCTCAGTCAGTGGGACACATGACTCTTGATCTTGGGATTGAGTTCAAGCCCTACATTGGTCGTACAGCCTATTTAAAAAAAGAAACCATCCAATACTACATAGCTATCTGGACCCAATATTCGATCATAACATTCCAGAGTTTAAAATTGGTCTAACTTAACCTCTCCTCCTGATAAAGGCAAAAAATCTAAAGTGCAAAGAGCTGAAATGACTGGTTCAGCTCCAGACTCTGTGAGCACGACCTGCCTGGGGCCCAGGGGACCACAATGCTGTCACTCCATCACCTGGTCCTAGCTCTGTAGTAGTAGTGGTTTTAAGTAGGATAACTGGCACTGGGAGCTCAAGAAAAAAGGCAGAGGGGTGCCTGGGTGGCTCAATTGGTTAAGCATCTGCTTTTGGCTTGGATCATGGTCCCAGAATCCTGGGATCGAGCTCTGCATCAGGCTCCCTGCTCAAGAAGGAGTCTACTTCTCCCTCTCGCTCTGCTGCTCCCCCTGCTTGTGGTCTCTCACTGTCAAACAAATAAAAATCCTTAAAAATAAATAAAGGATTTTTTTTTAAAGGCAGAGACCTACCCTCAGGAGCATACAGATTCAAGAACACAGGGCAATACGTCCGGGCCAAGGCACATGACCGGGGTCATCAAGGTTACCTCTAATTTACCCCCAAGACATCCCTGAGATGGCACTGAAGGCCAGACCAACCTCTCATAGGGAGTCCACCAGAGCCTGCTTTTTCCCCTGCAGCACTGGAATGAAGCTCCTGCTTTTTCATCTGAGTACGGAGTGAAAAGCCGGTGCCTTTCCTTATCTCCCCTTCACTTTTCAACATGAAAGTCACACTCAGTGCAGAAGGACGGCTCTCATCTCAGGTGAGGAACAGAACCATCAGCACTTTGAGCTGCCGTGTTGGGCGGATCGCACGCTGCCAAAGCCACAGCTAAGGAGGATGGACTGAAGCCACCGTACCCGTACCCTGGCCAGCACACCAACCCACAGAAAGCTCAGAACAACAGCGGCCCAGAGACTATCGAAGCCCCAGAGAAACAAGCTTTACCTGCGAACTTTCCAGTTTCCAGTCAGAATGTTGTGTTTAATTTTCTTCTCCTGCTCTTCATTCATATACGGGATCCCGTTTTTGAGAAACTAGACAAGGAACAAGGAGACTAGTAGAGGCATCCTCTGGGCAGGGGAGCAGAGGGAAAAGCCGCCTTCCTTGTACAGTTCATGTGGACAGGAAATGGACTCAGCCCAGCTGGACCAGAGAACCTTTAAAACCTTCCCACTTCCCTCCTCTGTGTCATACCTTGTTGTAGTCGAAGCCATATTGATTCAAAAACTGAACACTAGAAGCCTGGAAAGAGAATTCTGAATCCAATATCCCAAATGTCGTCGGGAAGAGAAAGAAGTTACACGAATGGGCTACATACCTATAAAAAAATAAAATAAATAAATAAGTAAATAAATGTAAGAGGGGCACCTGGGTGGCTCAGTCATTAAACAACTGCCTTCGGTTCAGGTCATGATCCCAGGGTCCTGGGATTGAGCCCCGCGTCCGGCTCCCTGCTCAGTGGGAAGCCAGCTTCTCCCTCTCCCACTCCCCCGGCTTCTGTTCCCTCTCTCACTGTGTCTCTCTCTGTCATATAATTAAAATCTTTAAAAAAAAATTTAAATGTTAAGAATGAAAAGCTGAAACAATTTTTAAAATTCTAGCTCACAGAGCTGACTTTGGAGCAGGCTGCTCCTTTCATTCTAAGAGTATTTGAATGTTGGCTGTTTCTAGCACTAACTAGCCCTGGGGCCAAAGGAAAAAGGCAGAGGTCCTGCCAACAGGGAAGAGTCTAGCCCCCATCCTGATGCCACCGTTCAGCACGCTTTCTGACTGCTGATGCCTGGAGCCACAACGCCCTCATTCTGACACCATGTTAACTGCTACTCTGAGGGCACGGACACAGAAATGGGGAGAGGAGCACTTAAGTGCTGGGAAAGGCCCCCAGGAAAGATGTTGTGCAGGGAGAGACTCGGATGAGCCAGAAGCTGCAGCAGACAGCGGTGTGGAAGGGCACAGAAACAGAGGAGACTATGGAGTGTCCAGGGCCAGCTGGTTCAGACCCTGAGGCAGAAGTTGCAGGGGAGCAGGTGGAGAAGATCAGTGGGCAAGAGCCAGGTGTTTTGCACGTACTTGTTTGACTCTCCTTCAATACTGGAAAACACAGACAATCCTAGAAGAAAGAGGAGGAAATGAATACCAAAGAAAACGTCCCAGAAGTGAGCTTCAGAAAGGAAACACTTTGAGCAATACTTTGCACTTAAAGATACTGTGTACCCTTTAGAATAAGATTATCTCCTAAAGAAAAAAAACATAGAGCCTGAGTGGCTCAGTTGCTTAGGCAACTGCCTTCCACTCAGGTCATGATCCCAGGGTCCAGGGAGTGAGCCCTTCATGGGGCTCCCTGCTCATGGGGCGTCTACGTCTCCTTTGCCCTCTGCCCTTCCCCTGACTCATGCTCTAATACAATTTAAAAAAAAGAAAACAGAGACTTGGAACAGGAGAACTGTCAAATTATAATTCACACTGAAATTATTAAAAGAGAATGGTGAATGGTTCTTCAAACACAGAATACTGACCTTTTTTCTAGTTTTAAAACTAACCAGAGTAAAAAAATAAATAAATAAAAATTAAAAAAACTAACCAGAGTAAATGCTAAAAAACCATGAAAATCTATACAATTAGTGGCTTCAAAATGTCCATATTGCTAAAGAGACCCTACACAAAGTGAAGAAGGCTTCAAAGTAGGGGAGGACAACAGAAACATATCCACATGCTGTTTCATATACTTTCCATAGAGATTTTACTATTAAGTAAAAAACCACAACAGAATAGCAAAGGACAAGGAGAGAGAGCAACACACACACACAGATGTTCACCATTCATAGAAAAAGCAAGAGTCGGTAAAATCTGCTGGAAGTATACCAAATACATACGTACACAGCAGGACAATCAATACAACTTGTTTTATTACACACAAAAGGTCACCCAAATGTGCATCATCAGGAAACGGAGTCAATCAATACATTCAGTTTGGAATAGTAAGTGACTGTTAAAAATGGAGAGCGGTCTATGCCCATAGAGAAAGATCTCTAAGCCCCATTAACAAAAAAGGCTGCAGGGCAAAATACTTATAACATTATCTTGTTTAAGTTTTCTGTAAACAAAAATCATACACAGTTTTTCTTGAAAGATGGTACAGACTCCTTCATGTTGACAAACTGAGGCAGGAGAATGGAGCTGCTACACTAGGTTTCTGCATTGCACAGTGGGAGGCCCAGCGGCAAAACACAGGCAAAAACCAAACAAGCATCCTAAACCACAGCCAGTCGCTCCAAAAGGGGTCAAGGCTGTTTTACCAGCAGGAAACACAAAGACAACACAGGTACCTCCTGCAGGGACTCCTAGCAAACGGCTGAAAAGGACACTCACCAATCTGACAGATTGTGAACTGCTGGACACTGTGGCGGGTTTTTAGATACCACTCCGAGGGCAAGTCAAAGAGACTGTGGGAAAAATAACAGGCATTTCACTCCACACGCAAGGAGAGGGCATGAAGGTGCCACAGCCTCACCGTTGGATGGGCACCTCTCAGCCCGAGGGAGCATTTTACCTTGTGACCACTAGGGAAGACTAACCGGCATTTTGAGGACAAAGGTCAGGTCCCCAGACACCCCTCCCTGCCCCAAAGTGCCATCCTGCCCCCTCAAAGCCAATAAGGGGCCTGCTGAGAAAGAAGTGGACATGGCTGGAATGCTAGTCTCAAGGGCACAGGTGAGCGCACCCCCCCGCAGCCCAGCTGTAAGGCAGCTTTGGCTTTACCTGATCTGCTGGGGACGCGACAGGTTAGAGCGAAGGCCCGTGAACTCTATGTCCAGACCTGAGAGCCAAAAAAAAAAAAAAAAAAAAGAGTCCCAGACACTGACCAGTGCCCCACTATTCTTGCTGTCAATGCTGCAGGTGGCAAACGTGCTGGGCTCACCGTCGGTGCTCAAGAGGCCAGGCGGGGTCAAGGGGACGAAAAGGAGAAAGCCAAAGCAAGGACACGCCAGGCCGGTCATCCCATGGGCTGGGCTCCACTGGGGCCAGAGCAAGGCCAAGGCCGTAGGTGCTGCTTAACGTCCCACCGCCCAGCCGGGAGGAGGACTCTCCCGCCCTTCGGAGGGGCCCTCTTGGAGCCTCCCGAGGCCTGGCGCCCGTCCCTACTGGGCCTCACACCTCTCTGCCCTGTCCTGCCCCGCCCCTGCCCTTCCCCGCAGGCTCACAGCCCCCAGAGCTGAGCGGCGACACTGCCGGGACTCCCCGCGCCTTACCCACGAAGTCAGCGCCCAAGACGAGCTCCTGCAGCAGAGGGAGACTCTGCTCGAACTCGTCGGCGCCCACATCCATGGCCACGCAGCTCCGCCCTGGGCGCCGGGTGCGTGCGGCCACGCGCTGCCACGCGCTTCCGCCGCTGCCGGCCTTAAGGAGCTCGCGCGGCGATTGGCTGCGCGCCGCCACCTGCCCGCCCACAGGTGTCTGCTTGCACACCTCCGCCCCCTGGGGCTGCCGGAGATCCCGCCTTCACGGCCAGAGCCCAGTTACCGTGGCCGCAGCGATTTCTCTGCAGTTGCTGGAAGGGGCCACTTACGTAGACCTAAGGTATCAAGAGGGGTGGTAGAAAACAGTGCAGGAGAAGGGTGCGCGAGACCGGCCAGCAGCACCCGAACAGCAGTAGGGAGGTAATCACAGCAGCTGTGGCGAGGGGAGGGGCCGCATCTCATCCACATTGAAATCAGCGCAGCTTGGCACTTCGCCCCTAGTGAGCTGGCCCGGTCCCCTCCCCCACACCCCACCTATTTCTTCACTTTGGTCTGCAACATCGTCTGTAATACCCTCTCTCAAACTTGCCCCAAAGACCCTCAGGAACTGCCTATCAAACTGAGGGAATCTGGTGAAGAGATGATCTAGGGCCATCCTATTCCTTGCAGAGAAAACCCCTATGTCCAGGTGAATCCTATTTTTGTCATTGCCAATTTCCAAAATCACTAGTTCAGTCTTTGGTCTTTACATCTTCCCTTGGACACCAGACTTGTTTGAAAAGCCTTCTACAATTACAGTCTTCAAAGTGAGATGCTCCAATCTTTAAGATGAGGCAAGGATATATCAGGCCTTTAAGAAACACTTTTAAATGTCTCCACTGGGGTATTTATTGGTCACAAGGGGACCACTAAGTCACTGCATTCTGAAGGCCTCTCAGAACCAATCATACTTTTTAAAAAAATGTTGGTGCATACCCATCTTTTTAAAATATCAAACACTTGTAAATCTTTAAAAAAATAAAATACCAAACACTCAGATTAGAAATAAAAATGTTATTTGATTTCTGGATAAATATGATCTGAAGGCCTCTCAGAACCAATCATACTTTTTAAAAAAATGTTGGTGCATACCCATCTTTTTAAAATATCAAACACTTGTAAATCTTTAAAAAAATAAAATACCAAACACTCAGATTAGAAATAAAAATGTTATTTGATTTCTGGATAAATATGAGATTAGGCCACCCATTTAAAAATTCGGAAAGCTCTAGAAGCCATCTTAACTGCTTACAGGTTCTTTCTCATCGCACCGGGCTTAAATAGCCAGAAACAGTTCTTTTGATTTAATTGAATCCTATCAAAGAGCTGCAGTGATGCCCACCTAGCCCAGCTTCATTTTAGATTCCGGTGAATGCACTTCAAGCTTCTTCTCCTACCCAGCAAATTCTCACTTCAAGCCGAACTGAGCATAAGCCAACCCTGCTCTCGTCCACCTCCACTTTCGGTTCCTCACCGCATTCCTTCTTCTTTCGCATCTGGTCCTGCATGTCAGGGATCAAGAGCCCAAATAAGGTCATGATTTGTCCCTTTTATCTTCACAGCACTGTTTATAATAATTAACTGAAAAGGACATTTCCTATTTTAAAAAAAGGTCCACACTCTGCAGCAATAGCTCTCATTTATTCAGATCAACCACTATCAGCTGGACATGGTAACAAGCAGTCTGTACAAACCTCGTATGTGTACTCGCGCCACAGAGGGCTCAAAGGCAAAGATTTCACGTAACCAAAAACAGCTCATAATCTGTGTTTATTCTTTAACTTATAAACAACATTTAATTTGTCCTTGCAAAGTTAATCATAACTGCCAACAGCTTTTTCTCAGATACTTCTGTCCAAGAGAGGGGAAGAATTTAGCCCTTGATTAAACCACCGCCCCCTCAATACACACACAAGGGGAGGAGGGGAGGACCTTAACTAGTGACAACACTTCACAGTAACATGATTAGACAAAACTTCCAAACTGGATGCTCTTCCAAATGCTCTCTTCTGGAGGACAGGACAGCTCACAGCTTTTGTATTCATAGGTTCGGAACAATGCTCCTCTCTCATCCATAGATTCTCCGAGGCTCCCGCAGCACCACACCACCTTCTGTCATGGCACTCTGCAGTCGTTTCATCTGGTTTTGAAGATCCGAAAAGAGGAAAAAGTTAGTCAGCACAACAAGGAGGCTGACAATAAGCAGTTCACTTCCCAAGAGAACTAGAAGAGCTGATTTGCTCCTTGCTAACTCTCAGCCTGCACGGATTCTTCCAGAAAGTGGTAACAATGACACAGATAAGAGACTCTAGAGATGTCAAAGATTAGCAGCGTTTCATCATACAGACAAGATGTTAACACGTGGACAGGGAAACACAGTGGGGGACGTCACAGTTATAGAGTCAGTCACCCCGGACTCACTCTGGACAACCCAGCCTCAAGTGACCTGGGCATACGACTCCTGACCTCTGGGCTACAATGAATGGAATGAGGTCACGCATGTCAGGATACCCACCTCAGCATCTGCCACATGGAAAGAACTTAATAAATGCGACTATTGTTACTGTGTAAGGACCTGCTGTCGGGAATTCCTACTTTTTTAAAAATAAGTACATGAAAACCAAAATACCGAGTCTGAGGCTGCCTCCCAAGGAGTGGGCTGGTAGACCATGAAGTTGATTCCTGCCTCTAAGCATCGCTCTGCCAGCACTCGTCCTACACTCTCACAGGCCACCACATTTCTGGTGCTGTAAAGGTGCTTTTTAATAGCCCATTCCCGAGTGGATGCTGAAACCACAACCCGGCCGCTGCAATGCTCAACCCATGCTTCTACGTGATGCTGAGTCCTGATAACTCGCAACCTAAGTGAGATGAGAAGAGAAGAAAATCACAAAAGGGTCCTAAAGGTAAAAGGCCTCAGGTGAATAAATGCCTACATATTTCTCAAGAATACAATGTCTGTTTCACTTACTTCAACATAGTTAACCTGGATTTGACTTGAAAAAGCTGTTTTTCCTCTGTCTTTATGAGCATATCCTCAATAACAATAAACCAAACATTTCCACTTAACCTCAAATATCCAGGAGAACTCTGGTATTTGAGATGTGAGAATTACACAGCATCACTTCAAAAAAGGATTTCAGGAGGCAGAGCTAAGCTCTGTGACCCTCCAGTGAGTAAGGATATTTACTTACGTTATGTTTCTACTTTCCAGCTAACACTAAAATAAATGTAAGATCGATCAAAGATTTAAATTAAAAACTGAAACTGTAATACTAGCAAGCAGATTTTTTTACAACGTCAAGCTAAGTCTTATTTATTTATTTAGTTTAAACTCAATTAACATGTAACATTAGTTTCAAAGTGATTCATCAGTCTTATATAACATCCAGTGCTTATTACATCATGTGCCCACCTTAATGTCCACTACCCAGTTATCCCATCCCCCGACCTCTTTCCCCTCCAGCAATGCTCAGTTTGTTTCCTGTGATTAAGTCTAAAGTAAGCCTATTTAAATAGGACATCAAACCATGTCATCCAACCTTTATAAAGAAAAAATCGACCAAGTTTTCTACAGTTAAAAAAACAGTAAACTAAAGTCAAAAGGCAGCAAGAAACAAAAAATACTTTAAACACATATTATTCATGGGGCTAATTTCCATATGTATGAGAGCCTCCTAGAATTAGTTTAAAAAAAAAAAATACCTTAACAGGCAAAAGGTTTGAACAGACCGTTCACAGCAACAAAATATTAAAGACTCTTGGGCCCATGAAAATACGCCCATCTCACTGATGAGATGCATGGACTAGGCAATTCATTGCTACCCTGTTTAGGATCATTAAGGTAACCATCAGTAAGAAGCTAGCTCCCTAAGACAGCCATACGGTGGTATTCTATACAGCCACCAGAAAGAATGACGTAGCAGTGCTTCTGCTGCCGTTCGTTGAGCACCTACTGTGCCAGGCACTGTCCTCCTGCTTACAGGCAGAGCTCCTGTTTCAAAATGATCTCACGGTTTTCCTTTCTTTTCTTTTTCTTTCTCTTTTTTTTAAGGTCAAAGAAACTGACACAGAAAGGTTTAGGAACTTCAGCAAGATTACAACTAATGGTAAGTGAAAGAACTAGTACTTCAATCAAGGGGTCTGGCTCCAGAGCCACTGTTCCTCAACAACACAAAGATGTATTCTGAAGGGGGCAGAGAGGATTCAGATGAAAAAGATCAGATGAAAAAGAGTGTACGTGGTATGCTAATATTTGTTAATTTTTAAAAAAAGATTTTATTTATTTATTTGACAGAGAGAAAGAGAGAGACACAGAGAGAGAAAGCACAAGCAGGGGAAGCGGTTGGCAGAGGGAGAAGCAGGCTCCCAGCCGAACAGGGAGCCGATGTGGGGCTTGATCCCAGGACCCTGGGATCATGACCTGGGCCGAAGGCAGACGTTTAAGGACTGAGCCACTCAGGCGCCCCCAAAATCACAGTTTCTTAATCAAAGGTCAACAATCCTTTTCCATTAGGACTCAGATAGTAAATGTTTTAGGTATGTAAGCCCTAGAGTCTCCTGCAACTGCTCAACCCAGCCATAATAATACTAGAACAGCCAGGTGAAAATGAGTGGTGGTATATTACAATAAAACATTCTTTGTGGATAATAAAATTTGAATTTTATATCATTCTCACATCGCAAAATATTATTCTTTGGGATTCTTTTTCACATTTTAAAGGAAGGAAATTTCTAGCTTGCAAGCCAACTTTGGCCCATGGGCCATAGTTTGCTAATCCTTGTCTTAAACCATTTGTTCAACAAAGGCATAGGACTCATCCTCTCTAAGGTCACTTTCTATTATGCCAAAATTCTATACTGATAATACTGTGAATATACTAGATAGGAAAAAAGAAGTGGGAAAATAGATCTCTAATTACTTAAATGATCCAATATTAAGTAAATAGGTTGAATGTGTCAAAAGAATTTTAGATTAATTCAAGTGATCTGCCTACTACTCCCTTTGACTCCTTTCTATGTACACTAAGTAAAAATGCATCATAGCAACTGTAAAATTTTATTAACCTAATTCCATCTTCTACAACAAAACATAAAATTTTTGCTAACAAGGATGACATGCAATGCCTTTGAAGTGCCACAGGCCTAAGGTTTGTTGAATGAATGTGTCACACAGTTATGACTTCTATGTAACTTCCAATTACAATTTTATATAGTCTGTAAGAAATACTCCATTCTTAACAAATGCTTACTAAGTAAATAACCAAGTAAATAACATAAAGCAGCACATTAGTAACAATTTATAGTGTCTTGGCTCTCAGGCAGGTCAGACAAAAACATGCTTATAACTTAGCTCTAGAGCTTATTAACCTTGTCTCCCCTAAGCCTCGATTCTCTTGCTCCCACAAAATGGAGGAAATTACTGTACCTGCTTCATAAGGTAATTTTAAGGGTTAAATGAGGAAGTGCACAAAAAGCAACTAAGGGTTCCTGGTAAATACAAAGTGTTCAATAAATAACCATTTTTAGGGCGCCTGGGTGGCTCACTGGGTTAAGCCTCGGCCTTCAGCTCAGGTCATGATCTCAGGGTCCTGGGATCGAGTCCCACATCGGACTCTCTGCTCTGCAGGGAGCCTGCTTCCTCCTCTCTCTCTCTCTGCCTGCCTCTCTGCCCACTTGTGATCTCTCTGTCAAATAAATAAAATCTTAAAAAATAAATAAATAACCATTTTTATAACAAAGAACAGACTCCTCACTTGTCTCCCTGCTTCTATTCTTCCCCCCCTTACAAACTTCTCCCCAGAGCAACGAGAATGGTCTTCAAGTTCAAAATTTATTAAATTCTCTCAGCTTCCCACTATTGTGAAAAACTGTGAAGTGCTTACTTCAATTTACAAAGTTTATGATGTCTCCCACCTACCTCACCATTTCCATCTTACACTGTTCACTCCCGTGCACACTGAGCTCCAGGTACACTGGCCTTGTGGTTCACACACACGAGCCATTCCCACCCTAGCCATCTCCTCTGCCGGGAATGCTCTTCTTGGCAAACTGTCTTTCAGAAGGGACCTTAGCAGGCGCCCAGTCTCCCCCTCCGAACATCACCCTCTTTAAATTTTCTCCCTGACCCTGACACCTATTTATTGTCTGTCTCTCCGGGCCCATCCCCGCCTCCCCGCAATGTCCCCCGACCCCCATCCCCGCCCACTAACCCCTCCGCCACCAAATGGCTGCTTCCTGAGAAGACAATCTCCAGAAATACCTGGCCGGTTGACTGAACTGATGAAAACAATTTGTAGGGTACCGTGCACTGCTCTGTAGGATCGATTAAACAGCCGCCTTAATTACCTGTGCCAGAACTCACGGGAGGGCCACGCGGTCCCCCAACCCCGCTCTTTCCTGGCCACTCCTAAGAGTTCCAGATTGCGGGGGTTCCGATTGGTGAACTCTGGGGCAACAGCTGCATTTTCCAGAGGGTCCACGTCAGGCTTCGGCGCTGGCTTGGAACTGGTTGAGAACGCTGCGACCCCACACCCTAAGAATGGGAACCACCACACGTATCTTGAGAAACGACAAACACGGACAAAACAGGACTATGACCCCACCTCTGTCCCCATCCACGCCCCGGAAGGGAGAGAAGAGATAAGTCTGGTCACAAAGTACAGTCATCACAGACCCTGGTTCTTAATTTCCTATTGTCTCTGCAATGCTGTTAGCCAGTTCCCTGCTCGGGGGGTTAACAGAAAACACGGCTTGCAAACGCACACTTCATGTGCAGGCCCTGGGGGGGGTGTCATCTGGGAGAAGCGAGAATTACCAGGGTTCCTGCAAACCGACAGCCACTCCCAGAGCCGCGACCGGAGCGCCATCGCTGAGGGATCGCTGGCGAAGCCTCAGAAAAGCCTCGCGCCCTTCCCTCATCGGCGTCCCAGCCGCTCGCCGGCAGCAGCCATATTAACTCCGGGAAAAGCTTTTGGAATCCGGAGGTCACCTGCACCTCGACCCGGAACTAACAAGTCCCGCCGCCCAGCGGCTGACCTGCCGATCTGTTACCTAGGCTCCTCCAATCACTGCCTGCGCTGGCGTCCACGTGATGCTGCAGCCCGCCAACCACGTCTCAGCGACGCGCTTGCGGGCGGGGCGCAACCCGCTAGTTCGGGCTCCGTGTTCCGCCAGGGTCGAGTTGCTTTGTCTGGTCGCAAAGCGACCGCCGGTCGCTGTGGGATCCACATGCAGCCCCGCTGGACAATGGGGGACAATGGGAGTTTCTTTTCAGAAACCGTAATTGCCATTTTTCCCATATGGCCCATATAAAGCTCTTCCCGTCCAACCCAGGTTCCGGGCCACAAGCCGAGGCCCGTGAGCGCAGGAACCAAGCTCGTGACTCGCCACGTGCTCGCCGAAGACCGTTAAAAGCAAACACGCGGAACTCACTCAGAAGCCCAGCTTTCCCGTGAAGAGCCCGCCCTCTCTCGTCACATCCCAACTCCAAACTCCGCCCTACCGTCCCCCTTTTCTAGAAGGCACTAGAATGTGCAAAGGCGCACGCGCAACCCGCGCCTGGAAGAGGGGAGGAGAAGCTTCAGCCGAGCACCTCCTTCCTTCTCCAGTGCAAGACCTTGACTTCCGTTCTCCTGCCTTCGCGCCCTTCTTATTCATTCTCTAATTGGGCGAAAATGCTGAGTCCGCCCTCTCTCGGCACCTCACTTCCTGCTCTTAAGCACTGCTCGCTTCCCCCCCCCCCCCCGACCTCTTCTTTCCTTCCCGCCCTGCCCCGCGGCCGGGCCGGGGGAGCGGTGTTCCCAGCAGTCCCCGCGGCCTCGCTCGGGCCTGTTCCACGCCTTAGCCGCCGCCGCCGTTGTGGCCGCCACCGGGCCTTGGGACCAAGACACTGGTTGTCCGCGGTGAGAGTGAAACTCGACGTGTACCCCGCCGCGAAGATGGAGGGGCCTTTGTCGGTGTTCGGAGACCGCAGCACTGGGGAGGCGATCCGCTCCCAGAACGGTAAGGACGAACGAGGCGTGGGTCAAGCCCACGGCGGTGCGGGGACGAGCCGAGGGCGGTGCGGGGCCCCGCCCCGCTCGGGCCGCGGCCGCGGCGCCGCGCCTTCCCTTTCTCTCCCGGGAGAGGGCCCGGGGTCCGACCGCGCGGGTCTCGTAGCTTCGGGGCGGGGCGGCAGCGCCCTCTCCCCGCTGGCGAGGAATTCCCGAGAGTCCTGCAGGTTTGGGGATCTGTCCCGTTGCGCGTGGCTAGCCGTGGATGCCCAGGCCCTGGAACTGGAAAAGCGCTCCCGGGCCTGGAGAGCCAGCTCCCCGCAGTGACACGTGCCGGTCACGCCTCGTGTCCCCTTTGGTCCGGGTCTTAGGTTCCGATTCTAACTAGCGGAAGCGTGTATCTCCACCTTTGCGCCTCGTTTTAGGACCATTACCCAGAAAAGACTGGTCCTAAGTGCTCATTTTACGGATGAGCGAATGGCCGCGATCCAGATGACTTGCCCATTGTACACCACTGGTTAGAACCTGCAGTAGATGCCGGCTGCTCCGTGTCCAGTTCCCATTCTGATCCCACCCATCGCTGACAGGTTTTTACAGTGAAGTTGGATGAGGAAATTTCGGTTGGACGTTAGCCTTAGTGGTACTTAAGATGAGTTTATCCTAACAAACGTTACGAATTAAGACATTTGTTGTTGTTGAACCTCTTGAGAGTGTGTGCACCTGGAAGTTATGGATGTCTGTCCATCTTATTTTAAGTAATTAGGATAGATTTGTAGATTTGGAAAATCCGGAGGCTGTTGGGTGTCATTTACTTACTTTAAGCCGGAATGGCTGTCATTTGGAGCAGTGGATTTAATTTTCTTTTTTTTTTTCTCATTTCTACAGTTATGGCTGCAGCTTCCATTGCCAATATTGTAAAAAGCTCTCTTGGTCCAGTTGGCTTGGATAAAATGTTGGTGGATGATATTGGTGTGAGTACGCCTGTTTGTTACTTTACAGGAAAATAACAGTGCTTAAACATTGAGCTATGTGAATTCTCTGTTTTTATCGCAGTGCTGGTGCGGGAAGGTGTAGTAAAGGTGATAATGGGTTTCTGATGGGTATCTGTTAACTTAAGAGATGCTGTGTTTGCTGGTGATTGTGTTGTCTTTTTTCTTCCCTGTAAATTTCTTAGGATGTAACTATTACTAATGACGGTGCAACCATCTTGAAGTTATTGGAGGTAGAACATCCTGCCGCTAAAGTTCTTTGTGAACTAGCTGATCTGCAAGACAAAGAAGTGGGAGATGGGACCACCTCAGTGGTAGGTAGTTTGTCACCTGGTAGATGGCTGTAGATGGTTTTCCTAAAATTAAACTTCGATAAAGTGAAGCCATAAGTAAGTCATTTGTTTCTGAGTCACAAATAAGCTCCATACTTAGGAGGGAGAAAAATTTCATGAGTTTTTCAGCTATAAAAATATTCACATATCACATACAGAGGGATTGTGTTTTTTTGTTTTTGTTTTTTTCAGAGGTTTGTGTTTTTGTTTTTGTTTTTAAGTTCTTTTTCTGTGTCACCTGGGTGGTTCAGTAAGTTAAGTATCTGTCTCTTGATCTCAGGGTCCTGTGTTCAGGCCCCTCGCTTAAAAAGAAAAAAAAAAAAAAGTTTTGTTTTCTTCTGCCACTACCTGAAACCCAGAAATCCTATCTTATTTTATCTTTATATCTTATCTTTATAACTTAAATAACTTTATAACTTTATAACTTAAAATCTTTTCTTTATAACTAGCTAGGGGAAGAATATTATTGGCTTTTTTTTTTATTTCCAAAGATGTTTTTATGTCAAATGCTGATAGGCAATCTCGTGAGTTCAAAACAGGAGTGCAAGAAAGTAAATGTGAACAATAACAAACTTCTCAGATCATCCAACAAACTGATGTAGTGTGTTTTGTAGTATAGAAACACTATTATTTGGTAAGGAACAAATAATAGTTTGGTTTAAAGACACAGGCAGTAGTTTGTGGAGGAAATTTTTATATTTCTAGATTAAACTCCAAACCATGAAAAAAACGGAATCTACTTCTTCTGAAATGACAGATACAATTTCTAAGTAATTTGTTCACAATATTAAAAATAAAGTGATTATAATTTCCCCAGAAGCAGAGTTTTGATTTGTTAATGTCTTTAGAAGAATGATTATTTGAATTCTGTTAATTAACCTATAGTGTATTACTTGTTTCAGAAGTAGAGTTCAGGGATTCATCAGTTGGATATAACACCCAGTGCTCATTACATCACGTGCCCTCCTTAATGCCCATCACCCAGTTACCCCTTCCACCCACCACCTCCTCTCCAGCAACCCTCAGTTTCCTAAGATTGAGTCTTTTATAGTTTGTCGCCCTCTTTTTGTCATCTTATTTTGTTTTAACCTGCCTTCCCATGTGATCCTGTTTTGTTTCTTAAATTCCACATAAGTGAAATCATATGATAATTGTCTTTGACTGAGCTATTTCACTTAGCATAATACCCTTTGATTCCATCCATGTCCTTGTCCTTGGTAAGATTTAATTTTTTTTTTTTTTTAAGATTTTATTTTATTTATTTGACAGATCACAAGTAGGCAAAGAGGGAGAAGCAGGCTCCCCGCTGAGCAGAGAGCCCGATGGGGGCTCAGTCCCAGGTCCCCGGGATCATGACCTGAGCCGAAGGCAGGGGCTTTAATCCACTGAGCTGCCCAGGTCCCCCCAAGATTTCCTTTTTTTTTTTTTCTTTTTTCCCCCCTAAAGATTTTATTTATTTATTTGACAGAGAGAGATCACAAGTAGACAGAGAGGCAAGCAGAGAGAGAGAGGAGGAAGCAGGCTCCCTGCTGAGCAGAGAGCCCGATGCGGGACTCGATTCCAGGACCCTGAGATCATGATCTGAGCCGAAGACAGTGGCTTAACCCACTGAGCCACCCAGGTGCCCCAAGATTTCCCTTTTTGATGGCTGAGTAATATTCGTGTGTGTGTGTGTGTGTGTGTGTGTGTGTGTGTGTGTGTACATACACTACATAAAAGGATGGTTTTTAAAATCAAATAATAATCTAAAATAGTATAGGTTATAGGAGGAGTAGAGTCTTCAGTTGGTTTCTGTTGAGCACTTAATATTTAAAGGTAGTGGATGTGTAGTTCTCTGCTGTTGTCCACAGAACTGGTTTGTAAAAGAACACTTTTCTGGCTATCAGCCTTTGGCCATTTGCATGTAAAGTACTGTGTACGTGTATAGGGCATCTGGGTGGCACAGTCGGTTAATTGACCCAGGTCATGATCTCAGGGTTATCAGATCAAGGCCCATGTCAGCTCCATGCTAGGCGTGGAGCCTACTTAAGATTCTCTCTCCCTCTCAAAACCAAATGCACAATTTTTTTTTTTCCAGATTCCCAATAACCAGTTATTCACCATCAGTAGCATTCTGGTTGATAATAGCTGATTTTTGTGTAGTTTTTACATATGCATTTCACATGCTGTCAGACCAAGAGCAATGAATATTTTCTCTACAGGTTATTATTGCAGCCGAACTTCTTAAAAATGCAGATGAACTGGTCAAACAGAAAATTCATCCCACATCAGTTATTAGTGGCTATCGACTTGCTTGCAAGTAAGATTGTTTGCAGTCAGAGAAAATTTTACATTATGCGATGTTATAGTTGTAAGCAGTGTTCTTTAAATCTTGTTAATGACTAAATTTTATTTTGAAAAAGTGCTGTTTTAATAGTAATATTTGAAGTAAGAAGTAGGGCTGGTGGTTTGTTTTTTGTTCTTTGTTTTTTCCCATTTGACTACCACATTTTCTCCCAATAATAGATTTTGTTGGCTATGCTTATGGGATAGATAAAATTGCCATGATCTGAAGAGGGAGGATTTATTGTGTCCTCCTCCTATATGAAATGGCCAAACAGAAAATGGGTGCCTAAGACATTTTGACACAGTGATAAAACAAAAAAGTTTGAGTAGTGAACTTATAAGTGTTTTCTCCCATACACTTCAAACAGGGAGGCAGTGCGATACATCAGTGAAAATCTAATTATTAACACAGATGAACTTGGAAGAGATTGCCTGATCAATGCTGCTAAGACATCGATGTCTTCCAAAATCATTGGAATGTATCCTTGTGATTGTTCAGTTAAGTTTAGGCTTTTTTAAAAGTAAGATCTTGGTTAGTTTTTGTGCTGAGTGATACTGTATTGAAATTGTTTGCTTCCTTCTTTGCTTTTCTAGGGGGAGAGATAATAATAAAGTGTCACAGTAATACGAATTGCAAGCAATGATAAATACTATTCCAGCATTTTGAAGACATAGTTAATGCTTGTTTCTTTGATGAGATTGCTGAAAGGAAGTGCCTTTGAAGTCCCTTGATTTTTGTGTGCACCCATTATCCATTCCATGCTCTTGTTCTCCTTAACTCTTGGCTTAGAAATGGTGATTTCTTCGCCAATATGGTAGTAGATGCTGTCCTGGCAGTGAAATACACAGATGTAAGAGGCCAGCCTCGCTACCCAGTCAATTCCGTTAATATTCTGAAAGCCCATGGGAGAAGTCAGACGGAGAGTCTGCTCATCAGTGGCTATGCACTCAACTGTGTGGTGGGATCCCAGGGTAAGGCCTAGGATTTGATACTATAGGCTAAAATTTGTTTTTTATAGACTGTGTACTATATATATCCTTTAGGTGATCTATCCAAGACCAGCACTTACTGTTCTTTAGGAAAGCCCAGGGGAAAAGGAAAGTATACATCCAGGTTTTCAGTGTCGCTTGTGTAATGTAAGCACATAAAACTTGGGAAAAATGCAAGTTAAGGAAAGGTAGAGGCCATAAAAATTTGTAAGGTTAAATGTAATAAAAATGTAAATTTATCTAACTTTAGAGTTGGTATAATTTAATATTTATTACTTTCATTATGCTTTAAGAATAGTTGTATTTTATAAAATGTAACATTGTTACAGTTCTTATAAAGGAATTTAATGTGTTCAATTATAGGCATGACCAAGAGAATAGTCAATGCAAAAATTGCTTGCCTTGACTTCAGCCTGCAGAAAACAAAAATGAAGCTTGGTGTACAGGTGGTTATTACAGACCCTGAGAAACTGGACCAGATTAGACAGAGGTATGTTGACCTTTGAAAGAGGTGTTTGTAAATTAGACTTCTATTAGAGCAGGTGACAGTTAAAAAAAAGTATACAAAAACAAGGAGTGGGGCGCCTGGGTGGCTCAGTGAGTTACACATCTGACATGGACTTGGGTGGAGATCTCAGTCCTGAGGTGGAGCCCCATGATGGGCTCTGCGCTCAGCAGGGAGTCTGTAAGTCCCTCTGCCCCTCCCTCTGCAATCTTTAAAAAAAAAAAAAAAAACAAGGAATGTTACACTTTTAGATAACAGCAAGTAATCAACCAGCTGCCAGGTAGCAGAGGACGGTGATAGGGCAATGGGATTATTTAAGTGTGGGTGTCTTGGAGGACTTGAAAAATTAATTTTTACTTATTTATTTGGGGGGGCGGAATGAGTATAGGGGAGAGGCAGAGGGAAAAGCAGGCTCACTGCTGAGCAAGCAGCCCAACGTGGAACTCAATCCCAGGACCCTAGTATCATGACCTGAGGCAAAGAAGGCACACATTTAACCAACTGAGCCACCTAAGTGTCCCGAAAACTTAATCTTTACCAAAGTCAAACTTTCTCTGGAAAGTTAGAAAGCGGTGGTGACTTGGTGTTTTAAGATCGATTTGGTGATATAACTTCGATGAAAATTTTGATTTGATGCATGAAGATATCGCTAAAGATATATCCACAAACAAAATTTCTCAAATAAACAGCGTAGTGTTGATTGAATGCTTCCTGTATGCCAGGAGCTCGGGGATGCTACATAGTTACTGATCAGTTAGCATGCTAGAGAGCTAGAGTTCAGTTTGACTGCTTGCTTCCACTGGACCCCTGTCGTTCACATATTTTAATGATTAGTTGGTTTTGTTAAAAAACACAGTAACTGACCCAAACCTACAAGAAATCTTTGCCAAGATGTGGCTCTCTCCTTTAGATCTGCATATGTACTTTTTTCTTCCCAGTAGACAAAGTATCCTTTCTTCACCAAAGGCCAGTCCCTCTAGTGTAAGTGTACTCAAGCTGCATCTCCAGTTACGAATTTCATTTCTCATTCTTTTGCTAAATTCTACTTGCAGCCACTTTGTAGCTCTCTTAACCAGAGATAAAAGCCTCCTACTCACATCCTGCTCCACTTACTCTCTAGCCTTCCCCATCTCTTCACTGCTGGATGTCCCAAGTTTTTTACATAAAAATGGTTTGCTGGTATTTTATTTCTCATCTCCTTCTCAGTTCTAATCTGTTCTCCAGTGGAGGACCATTTGCTAAGGTCACTATTGGCCCCTAGAGTAAAATTCTAGAAAACTAGACACTTTGAGTCTTCATTTGACCATCATCAAGCTAGTGACAGTAGTCACTAGCTTCTTGAAACACTTGAAGAGACGGCCATGGCATTATGGTACTGCCCCCTCGGTATTTGTATGCCTGGGCAACCCCGGGCTCTGCTCTGCTGTCCCTGGGATAACTCCCTGTCACTTCTAGGATTGCAGATACTATGTCTGTGCTGGAAACTTCAAATCTGTTTCTCAGAGCTTCAAACACCTATGAACACTGTATGCATCGCAGAGTCGGTGTTTAAAACTGAACATAAATCTGCTAGTGCCGCTTTAGTGATGAGGACCCTTGGAGAAAACTAGGAAATATTCTTAACTCCTTTTTTTACCTCATGCCTTTTTTCTTCTAATCTCTCACTTAAAACCACTTGATTTTTATCATCAAATTAAATCTCAAATTCATCTACTTTCCATTCTCCTGCCCACTGTTGTTGGGGCAGCCAAGCTGGCCACCTGGTTTCCACTCTTGCCCCCTCTCCCAGACTTTTCTACACAGCAGCTACAATGACCTCATCACTTCCAAGGGCAGAGCTTTTTGTAGGTTTCCTATTGCCTTGGAACAGATTTTTTAATTTCTTCAATTTTTTTTTTCCTCTGTGGTCTGGCCACACCTGGAACTAGGATCCACCAGACTCTTCCCCCACTGGTCCTTAACAATGTTCTTCCCTGCACTGTGATGTACCTACCCTCTCCCTACTGGTTTTGACTGGTTAACTTTTTACTTACTCTTTAGCTGGTCATCTCTCAAAAAAGCTTTTCTTTCTCCGTCAGTCTAAATTCCGTTCTGCTGTGAGTTCCTCCACTTGATCTTCCTGGGCCTTGCACAGTTTTTGTGTGTGTTTGTAGGACTCAGACTTTAAGCTTCAGAGGCGGAGCCCCAAGGATGTGCTTGGCTTCGCAGCTCCTGCCTGCAGTGTGGCATCTAGCTCTGTATGCACGGGGAGGTTAATTTGAGGTCATCTTGAATTCATTCTACTTTAAAAATTCTTTGAATGGTAAGTGAGATGGTTTCAGTGATGGGTATTTTGCCTCTTTGGGATCTGTTTCCCTTTCTCATAGCTTGCTTAATGATTTCCGTCCTGTTCTGCCTGCCTCCTGGCAGCTCGCGTGAAGGATGCTCCTTTCAAAAACTGAATTCTCTGTCATCTGAACCATTTTTACTCCAGGAGTCATTGGCTGACTCTCTCCATCACCTCGGCCATAAACCGAGACTTCTGTTCAGACCATCTGTTCTCATCAGACATGGTCTTTGATCTCCAGGTTACTTCCTCTTTGCCTCATTCCTCCATCTTTCCGGTGCAGTCTCCACCCTGATGTCAGGGGACCCTTTTGAAGACACCGATTTGATAATACTCTTATTTAAAAATACTAAACTTGGGGCGCCTGGGTGGCTCAGTGGGTTAAGGCCTCTGCCTTCGGCTCAGGTCGTGGTTCCGGGGTCCTGGGATCGAGTCCCACATTGGGCTGTATGCTCGGCGGGGAGCCTGCTTCCTCCTCTCTCTCTCTCTCTCTTTCTGCCTGCCTCTCTGCCTGCTTGTGATCTCTGTCAAATAAATAAAATCTTTAAACATAAATAAATTAATTAATTAATTTTTTAAAAAATACTATACTTGTTAGCAGTCCACATACTAGCATCCCTACAAAAGGTTTTCCATTTTCTGGTCCTACTGGCCCTTTCAGTGCTGCACCCTTCTTAACTCCGGGCCTTCGGGCTTTCCTCATGTCACCTTGCAGGCTAGAGTTTGGCCTCTCACCATCTCTGCATTCCATTGTAGTACGTCTTGTCCAGAGCATGGCTGAGTGTTCACCTGCCAGATCCCTAAAGACAGGGTCACTGTTTCCTTTCTTTCTTTCTTTCTTTCTTTTTTTTTTTTTATTCATTTATTTGACAGAGATCACAGGCAGAGAGGCAGGCAGAGAGAGAGGAGGAAGCAGGCTCCCCGCTGAGCAGAGAGCCCAATGCGGGGCTCGATCCCAGGACCCTGAGATCATGACCTGAGCCGAAGGCAGTGGCTTAACCCACTGAGCCACCCAGGCGCCCCACTGTTTCCTTTCTAACCACAGTTTTTGGTTAGGAACTCCCATTGGGGTGGAGGGCACAAGTGGTAATTTTAAATTTTTTGAACTTTTCTGTAAATTGATTTAAATTTTGGCCACAGAAGGGAAAGAATGAGGTAATTTAATGTGCATTTATTTTGTGGGAAGTACGTAATGGAAGTTAGAACTAGATAAACACAGAAGATGACTTTGGGTTCTCATTTCTCTGTAGAGAATCCGATATCACCAAGGAGCGGATCCAGAAGATCCTGGCTACTGGTGCCAACGTTATTCTAACCACCGGTGGAATTGATGACATGTGTCTGAAGTATTTTGTGGAGGCAGGCGCTATGGCAGTTAGAAGAGTTTTAAAAAGGGACCTTAAACGCATCGCTAAAGCTTCTGGAGGTAGGGCCTCTGCTGGCTCCAGCTGTGGTGTGTCACGTTACCATAAGTATCAGTGTGTGTCTTTACGTTGGAAAGTCCTCACTAAGCAGCTTCAGAAAACATCAAGTTTTTACTTTTTACTCCCTTAACGCTTCATGTGACAGAGAGATCTTATGAAGTCACTTTTCATGTTACTGGAAAAGTTCTGCTGAATTTCTTTACCTCAAAATGACATAGTTCCTTGTCAGGATAAAAGGACGGTGGTTTGTCTGATGCCTAACTGTAAACCTTAAACTTGCATCTGTGTATTACTTCTATCATAAATGTTTCTGAATTTAAGACCAGGTATGAAAACGTTCATGGGAAAACAGTACTTACATATCTTTGTCATTATTTTAATAGCAACTGTTCTGTCAACCCTGGCCAATTTGGAGGGAGAAGAAACTTTTGAAGCTTCAATGTTGGGGCAAGCAGAAGAGGTGGTACAGGAGAGAATTTGTGATGATGAGCTGATCTTGATCAAAAAGTAAGCTGCTTTCTAAATTGTGAAGCTGTACAGATTTTATTGATGAGTAGAAGTAGATGGCCTTCCCATTGATTTGCTGCTCTAGTCTTGCAGTGATAGGAGCGGTTATACGCATGGGAGAGAACAATGTTAGGCCGTGGTAAATGGAGGTGGAGTGACCATTTCATCTCTTCTGCCCGGCCCAGACACTGCTTCTGTGTCTGAATGAACTGTGAGCAGGATTCAGTTAAGGTGCTTACAGTGAATTTGTAGGTAGATTTATTTTATAAAAATACTGATACAAAACTTATTTTTTTTTAATAGCACCAAGGCTCGCACATCTGCATCAATTATCTTACGTGGGGCAAACGATTTCATGTGTGACGAGATGGAGCGCTCTTTACATGATGCTCTTTGTGTGGTGAAGAGAGTTTTGGAGTCAAAATCCGTGGTTCCAGGTGGGGGCGCTGTGGAAGCAGCCCTCTCCATATACCTTGAGAACTACGCAACCAGCATGGTGAGAACATCTAATAACATGTTTTTTTAAGAAGGGCCTGGGACCCCATCTTTGGCATTTGGTTACTATGCCCTTGAGACCTGCGCTGCTGCTGCGGGTTTTGTGAAGACAGTGCATTGTCTTTCTTCCCAGGGGTCTCGGGAACAGCTTGCTATCGCGGAGTTTGCCAGATCGCTTCTTGTTATTCCGAACACACTGGCAGTTAACGCCGCCCAGGACTCCACAGATCTGGTTGCAAAGTTAAGAGCTTTCCACAATGAGGCTCAGGTTAATCCAGAACGCAAAAATCTAAAATGGTAAGCAGACAATTTCCTTGTCTCTTTCATGGTCATCTGTGTATCCTGTGTGGTAGTTAACTTTAAACTCCAGAAAGATTGATAGCTAGTGATTATATTCGCATGGGTGTATTTTAATGAGCATCTCTGACTCCCAGATCTCTTCCTGCTTCTCTGGGTAATCCCTCTACCTGTATAAGGGTCCCACAGATGCAGGGGGGATTGTTTTGGGGTGATCTGAATCTTCTTAAGCAGTCCCTGTTTAAGATGTTAAATGATGTTTAGAAACCGTGTCCTCACTATCCTCTAACCTTTCTACAACTCTTTCAGTACTTCTCATTATTGGTAATCAGCTACTGTAGTCTTCAGGGGTCTACCATAAGGTCCCAACATTTCCCAAGATGAACACTGGAGTGGAGTGGCCAGATTTAAAGAGCTGGAATGGGATAGGTGTACGTTATATAAGATGCCATTGAATAGTTTTTTCTAAATTGCAGGATTGGTCTTGATTTGGTTAATGGTAAACCCCGAGACAACAAGCAAGCAGGGGTGTTCGAACCAACCATAGTGAAAGTGAAGAGTTTGAAGTTTGCAACAGAAGCTGCAATTACCATTCTTCGAATTGATGATCTCATCAAATTACACCCTGAGAGCAAAGATGACAAGCATGGAGGTTACGAAGATGCCGTTCACTCGGGAGCCCTTGATGACTAATCTGCTTTATCCTTTATTTATAACAATGTTGGATGCAATTCTCTTGTTGAGTATTACACATTAAAAAAAGTAAACTGTCAAGGCTTGGGTTCTCATGAAAGATGGTTTCCATCCTCACTTTGGTTGGTCCTATGATCTCACATACTGTAATTTAGTACCGTACTAGTTTAAAAGGAGGGTAAGGTCCAGTTGTGTTTAGGCATGATTAATTGTTAAGTAATTTCATCCTCTCTGAACACACATTGCTATGCCCATTCCACCCCCAATGCACAAGGCAGCAACACCACGGTGTCCACCCTTCCGTTCCATCGTGTGTAACAGGGTAACAAGAATCCGACAGCCGGATGCTCCAAGAGGATGGCCCAAGGCTATAGCCCCTCCTTGAATGTTGACCTAAGGGGAAAAAGATATATACCGTTTATTCTGTGGACATAGAGTAAAAATCCTAAATTATCTTTTCCCTTTTAACGTTAACACCAGTAAACTATCCTTTCAAGTTCCGCTTTCATTTTAACTGCTTAGGAACTTGATACCCTGTGACGTCCACCCTGACTACATTACTAGCTCAGAAAAGTCAAGGCTGCTCTGCGACAGAAATAAATGAAGAGAGTCCAGGGGTTTCGCCCTGGGAAGCAATAAAAGAACTCCTAAGTCCCAGTGGAGCTTCCCAGTGTCCACCCAGTAACAGTATGGCCACTGCCTGCCACACTACAGAGCTACGTGTGCTTGGGGTTTGCTGTTTACAATGAGGTTTGCACTGCAAACGCACATCTGCTAACCGGACTGCTCACTCGGGTTTACCTTCTCTGGGTTTAATCCAAGTTCTTTAGTTATTGCCACGGAGAGGGCAGCAAAAGCTTCGTTGATCTCAAATACGTCCACATCCTCCAGGGACCAGCCTGCTTTTGCAACCTAAGGGGAAGATTAATGGAATAGAGGCCTAAACACCCACGTGGCCGCCTCCTTGTAGATACTAGAACATACACTATGTGACATCAGAGGATCTCTTAAGGGTTCCTCCATGAACCTAGTGATACCATTCTAAGACACAGAGAAAACATCCCTCTTGAATCAAAGTTTTGAAGTAGTAACACGTTAAGTGTAGGTGAGATGATCTATGTGATTTATCGGTTCCGCTAAAAAACAAGATTCAAATCTTCTTGGCTGTTCTTTGTGGCAGGGAAGCAGAATAGAGATATAACTAACATGAAAAAGCTCATTGAAGACTAATGGGGAAACTTTCATAAAAGGGGGAAAAAAATGAAATCTGAGAGGAATAAACAAAAGCTCAACCTTGGCATTTTGGGGTGGAGGATCTGAGCCAAGGTTTGAGAAGGCGTAACTGAAAAGTGAATTACAGCGTGGTGTTCTGGTCCCAAAGACGTTCGTTCTCCCAACAGAACTGGTGCCAACATTCAGAATTAAACTCACAGCTTGCTTTATCGCTGGAATCGGTCCTGTCCCCATAATGGAAGGCTCCACGCCTACTTGTGACCAGGAAACGATCTGTGCTAACGGTGTGAGCCCTCGATTAGCGGCCTCCGACTTCTTCATTAGCACCACAGCGGCAGCACCATCATTTATTCCTGTAAAATACGAACGTCCTCGCTTTTGAAATGCTCACTGAGTTCTATACCTGTGCCTACTTTCTCAAACACCTGAAGACACGTGTTCAATTATTCTTTATACGTAATCTTGACAAAGTCAGTTGCCATAATGCCTTTTTTTTTTTTTTAAGACTTTATTTGACTGCAAACATGCACAAGCGGGGGAGCGAAAAGACACCGGCTCCCCGTGGAGCAAGGAGCCTGACACGAGGCTCAATCCCGGGACTCAGATCATGACCTGAGCTGAAGGCAGGTGCATAACTGACTGAGCTACCCAGGCGCCCCCATAATTCCTATTTTCCAGTGTAATTAGAAATGCTAAGTTTGGGGCGCCTGGGTGGCTCAGTGGGTTAGGCCGCTGCCTTCGGCTCAGGTCATGATCTCAGGGTCCTGGGATCGAGTCCCGCATCGGGCTCTCTGCTCAGCAGGGAGCCTGCTTCCCTTCCCCTCTCTCTGCCTGCCTCTCTGTCTACTTGTGATCTCTCTCTCTGTCAAATAAATAAATAAAATCTTTAAAAAAAAAAAAAAAAGAAATGCTAAGTTTGGCAATAGGACATAATTGACCACAGAACATTTTAACTGAGGAAAGTGGAAAGATCGAAAGACTGGGGGAGGGAACAGTAGTGAAAAGAAAAAGAAGAAATAGCCTTGCTCAGGGGACCTGGGTGGCTCAGTCGGGTAAGCATCTGCCTTCAGCTAAGGTCATCATCCTGGGGTCCTGCGATTGAGCCCTGCATCAGGCTCACTGCTCTGCAGGAAGTCTGCTTCTCCCTCTCCCACTCCCCCTGCTTGTGTTCCCTCTGTTGCTGTCTCTCTCTCTGTCAAATAAAATCTTCAAAAAAAAAAAAAAAAAAAAAAAGAAATAGCCTCGCTCTCATATAAGGCATCGGGAGTTTCTGGTTTTGGAAAAGCATCGAGAGACAAGATCAAACTCTGTGGTTCCCTAATTTGCTTTTTCATCTATATGTCTAGTTCGGATGTTGAGAAGTCAAATCCATTCTTTATAAGTTAAGTCAAAAGTACGGCGATGCTAGGGGCCCCTGGGTGGCTCAGTGGGTTAAGCCTCTGCCTTCAGCTCAGGTCCTGACCTCAGGGTCCTGGGATCGAGCCCTGCATCAGGTTCTCTGCTCAGCAGGGATCCTGCTTCCCCCTCTCTCTCTGCCTGTCTCTCTGCCTGCTTGTGATCTCTGTCTCTCTCTCTCTCAAATAAATAAAACCTTAAAAAAAAAAAAAATTGGGCGATGCTAGTAATGATCAAATATAGAGAAACTACATCTTCCCTTCAAGCAACTAAAGGTCTTAGCATAATTTGCATATAAATAATAAATGAAATGAAAAAGTCATCAATTTGGTAGGCCTAGCAGAAGATGGATCCCCTCAACTGCCCTTTGGGAACTCAAACCTGAAGCATTAGCTGGGGTGACTGTTCCTGTTCCATCTGTAAGAAAGTATGGCTTTAACTTAGATAAGCCTTCTATGTTGCTCCCATGGCGAGGAAACTCATCTGTTTTCACCTCAGTGAGACCTGAGCAAAGGAAAATGAATTAACCAAGATTAGTACCAAGATGGCAGTGAGTGTGCCAGGAATGGTGCAGTCCTCAGACACGAGGCTTCAAATTTGGAAAGAAGGTTTACTAAAAAATACTTTCATTCCAACAGGAAAGTACACATAATAAAAGGTGCATGTTCCCAGATTTTATAAGCACTGTCCTCATGAGATACATGAGTGTTGTGTTTTCCACAACCACAGCCCTTTCTGAGGAAGGCAGTTCTTTGTGCAAAAGGTGATAAAGGTGTGGGGTGTAGGACTTAGCTGGTTACAACTGACAGGATCAGGGAACGTCAAAGCCAATCTCATAAGGGTGGACGTAAGCAGTGGCAGTTATTGGTAACAGAACAGTTGATCAGTAAGAGCTCTTTGACCGGAACATTCCATATGAGATAACAGCAAAGCACCCAAAAACATGCACCCTCAAGAAACACGAATTGTATGCAGACATATATAGGAAGTAGTGGGTGTTCGATTCTGAGGAGATTTAGCCTGTAGGGGCAAAAGGTCAGCTGTTGCCTCCTAACAATGATAAGCCAATGCTCCAGTTTCTCACACAAAACCTGCTCTATCTACAGACCAGTGTGGACACTCTGGGACCAGGAGTGCTCAGAGCCAACACAGTGCCCCATGTTCTCACCCTCCAGCACCCGATAAACATGGCCCCCAGCCCGCCATTTTCAGATGTACCCAAGATCAACCTTTTCTTTGCAACCTGAAAGACCTAAGACATGATGTATAAACATTCCTGTATATTATTTTTTGGATCATTCTTATCTATAAATAGGTACACCAATGTTCAAACCATTGTATTCTATATACTCACCTTTTCTAGAAGATACAAAAACTGGTACAATCTCTTTGTCAAAATAGCCAGCTTTCTGTGCACTCTCTGTCCTGTTCTGGGACACAACTGCATACTTGTCCTGATCTTCTCTGCTCACTTGCCATTTTTTGGCTACATTTTCAGCTTTGAAAGAAAATAGTAATAATAAAGCAAAAGATAAGCATTTTCAGGAACTGGCTTTTAGAAGCTCAAGTTTTTCACCTGTAACCCAGCACTGCCCCCCCCCCGCCCCGCCGCGCCCCAAGCAGGCCCAATGACAGTCTGAGATGGTTCTGGCCTCCCACTGGCGATGAATTTGGGAAGGCTGCAGGGACTCTTAAGAAGTCATTTGCTTTCTTTGCTTCCTTCCTGCCTTCTCTTTTCCTACGGAACTATAAACTTTGGGAAATTTCCTTTATGCAGATTCACCAACTGTTTGTGGTTTTGCCCCATTCACTTCATCATTCTCTCTCTGAACCATCTGAGAAAAAGTTATAATCATGGCTCTTTATCCCTCAATTTTTAATTTCACTGTATCTTTCCCCCGAACGGCCATTTTCTTACATGAGCACAGCTCTCAAAATCAGGAAATTTAACACTTACACAATCCTATTATTTAATCTTTGGTCCATCGTCAAGCTTCACCTGGTGTCCCAGTGATGTCCTTTGTGGCTCATTCGTATGTTCATACCAGGATCTTCACTGCCAGTCTCATCAGTGCCTTTTACTGAGAACAGCTCCTCATACTACCTTTGTGTTTCTTTACCTTGATACTCTTGAAGGGACCAGTTCTTTTATCAAACGTCTCCAATTTACGTTTGAGGTCTCCTCAAGATTAGATTAAGGTTTTGCAGAAAAGCAGGTATCCCACTGACCTGACCATCTCGATGAACCTCACTGGTTTATCTCAGGTGGTTGGTGCAAGCTTTGACCACTTGATTAAAGTCTCTCTACACTGTAAAGTTACTACTTTTCCATTTATAATTTTTTTAAAGATTTTATTTGAGAGAAAGCAAGCAAGAGAGAGAGCACAAACAAGGGAGGGGCAGAGGGAAAGGCAGAAGCAGAGTCCCTGCTGAGCCGAGCAGGGAGCCAGATGTGGGGCTCAATCCCAAGACCCTGAGATCATGACCTGAGCAGAAGGCAGATGCATAACTGACTGAGCCACCCAGGTGACCCTCCATTTATAATTAATCAGAAAGTCAGGGGAAGTTATTTTGACACTACAAAGAAATGTCTTCCTCACCCAATTTTACCCGCTTCTCTTCGCATTCACGATTTTCCAACTCCAGCCTTCCTCTGTTCTGGCATCTACTATAAAGAGCTTTTCCCTCTCTCCATTTATCATCTTGACATTAGTATGGATTCAAGTATTTTCACTTCATTTAACAAATCATATAACCCATTACTGTCATTACTGGACGAGGAACTTCCGGGAGCCACTGGGCAGCACGGGCTTTGTCTTCCGGCTACTTCTGGAACCAGAGCTGGGCGTCAAGATCTGGTCCCTGAACATTCTGTGTGCCCTACTGTCAGTGCCTCTGGGTTTCTACTTGCTGCACTTAACTTTGACATATTGGTCTGACTGGTGCCCAGTGAACTTCTTGGTCATTTCTTTTTTTTTTTCAATTTTAATGATTTTATTTATTTACTTGAGAAAGAGAGAGCCAGAACATGAGCGGGGTGAGGGATAGAGGGAGAAGCAGACTCCCCTCTGAGAAGGAAGCCAGACATGGGGCTCGATCCCAGGACTCTGGAATCATGATTAAGCCGAGGACAGATGCTTCACAGACTGAGCCACCCAAGCCCCCGTCTTGGGCCTCTTTTTAATGACCTGAGGTCTGAGGGCAGCCAAGATGCCAAGCGGGAGATGGCTGCCACCGCCACAGGCCATGCTAGGGAAGAGACTTATTTTGTCCCACCCTGGAATGAACCACTTCTCAAAGGAACCTTAGTTTCCTTTAGTGGAGAAAGTATTTAGAGACAAAGATCTGGGTGTTAGGACTGCTCACTATGCCTGGCATGTCACCATTTCCATGCCTGTTTAGCAGGGAATTCTATACATGTAATTCAGGACTGTTCACACACATTCACAATGATGTCTCGGCTTACATTCTCACGCCACAAGGGCACGCTTCCCACTTGCCGTACTTGAACTCCCTTCTATAGTAGTGAGAAACCTGGCTCCCATTAGCCTCAATATATTCACTCATCTGCTTGAATCTATAATACACACAAGGTAGTTTCCGAATGAGCTGTCCCACAACACTGGGAAAAGCAAACATAACTAGAGCTCAGTACTTGTTTACAGTTTTTTTCTTTTTTTAAGTAAAACCTATACAGAGTGAAAAACAAAAACCTGAAGTGTATAATTCAATGAGTTCTGACAAATGCACGCAACCACATATCCCACATATGTAATATTTCCATCACCCAGGAAGTTCTCATATGCCCCTTACCTATCTCGCCCTCCTTAAAACAAATGTTTTGATTTCTTTCAGCATAAATTATAAGTGCAACTTAGTGTCTTTTGCTCAGCATTCTGTTTATCATATTTACTCATACCATTAAGTTGATCACTTAAAGTCTGTTCCTTTCTCTTGCAGAGTGGTATTCTGTGGTAAGAATACAGAACTATTTGTTACACATTCTCCTGCTGATGGATTCCCTGAGCCATTTCTAGGTCTTGGCTCTAATGAATAAAACTGCTTTGCTCGTGCAAAGCTTTCAGTGATCATGTTTTCATGGGTCTTTGGCAAAGAAACTGTCCAATCTTTTCCAAAGTAGTTGGACCACTTTATGCCTCGATGTATGAGACCACCCCAGGGCTGCTGATTTTCTTCCAGGACTTGGTGCTTGAACTATGTTTTTCACAAAATTTGGACATTTTCAGCTGTTATTTCTTCCATATTTTTTCTGTTTCCTATCTCTTTCTTCCGAGACTCCCATTCCGTGTGTGTATTTTGCTTCAGAGGTCACTGAGGCTCGATTTTTTTTCCATCTTTGATCCCTATGTTCTTCAGGTTGTAAGACCTACTCTATCTGTAGATCAACTGAGACTGTCTTCTGCCTCCAGTCTCCCCTGAGGGCCATCCAGTGGGATTCTCATCTCAGATTGTGGGCTTTGCAGTTCTAATTTTCACCTGGTTCCCCTTTTACTGCTGAGATTTCCCCTATGTCTTCCTTTATATGCTTAAGCACAGGTAAACAGCACCTTGTCTGCTGATTCCGGTATTTGTAATTGCAGGGATCAGTTTCCATTGACCATTTTTTTTCTCCTGTTTATAGGCGACATTTTCCTACTTGTGTAAATGTCTAGAAATTTCTTATTGCATGCTGGACATTACAGTTGCTATACTGAAGTGTATTAGGTATGCAGATACTGTTGAACATCTGGATTTTGTTATCCTTAGCAAGTATATTGAATTTCGTTCCCAGTAACTTACTAGCAGATCATCTGGATCCTTTCGAAGCTTATTTTTTAAGCTTATTAGTTTGGGTCTAGCATCATCCTTACTCTGGGGCTAGAGTGCCCCTGCCACTAAACTGTGGGTTCTTTGAGATGTCAGTAGAGTGTCCAGTGGGTTCAGTAAAGTTTCTACTCTGCATGGTCAGAACTCCTAGGTCTCCAAGTAATCAATTCACAACTCTCTACAGCTGTTTCTACTAGACCTTGTAGGGTGCTGTCCTCTACAGCTGAGTATTTGACCCAAGAGTTGAGGGGACCCTTATGGAGATTTCCGGAGCTCCTTTCCTAGCTGCCTTCTGTCCAGTACTCTGCCCCACAGACTCCAGGCATCTCAGTAGCTCCAAACTCTGATCTCTGCCTCCCCAGTTCAGTGGCCACTATCCCCCCCAGGTAGAAACTCAGTGACAGTGGGGTTTTCCCTTCTTTCAAGAATCTCGAGGCACCTGGTCGGTTAAGCATCCAACTCTTGATCTCAGCTCAGGTCTTGATCTCAGGGTCAAGAGTTTAAGCCCCACCTTGGGCTCCATGCTGGGTGTGGAGCCTATTAGAAAAAAAAGAAGATGAAGAAGAAGAAGAAGAAGAAGAAGAAGAAGAAGAAGAAGACGACGACGAAGAAGACGAAGAAGAAGAAGAAGAAGGCAAAGAAGAAGAAGAAGAAGAATCTGTCTTACGACTGACTGCATTTGAGGTAGAGGTGGGGCTGGCATGGGTAAAACCCCCATTCTCACTCAGGGGAGCTCTAGAGTGGTCCCCTGGGGAGAGGACCCCAGAAGAACAGCAAGAAATTGCCCTGGGTAGGGGAAAGCAAGGTGCTCTGTTAACCCGCCCCTTCCTCATCACAGGATCCTGTGGGGCAGAAAGAGGGAACCTGAGGTGACAATGCCCCATTAGGAATCTTCCAACATCCCTCTCAACTATTTCAGATCCTGCCCAAACCTGGGGTCTATTACGTCCCGTGGGCCAAGATCCAGACATGGGCACACTGAGAACATTCGGCAGACTGTGGCTCTGACATGACTCAATCCCAAGTGATTCTGAGGCCTCAGCACGGACCCGAAGCACAAGATCCTGGTCCGCACCAAGTTGGCAGAGCCGTTCCAGGTGGACTCCCTGTACCTTGTCCTTGGGGAGCTAGAACACCAGAAGTGGAGGAACAACATAACACACTCCTCCATATAAATCTAGAAGGGAGGGTTTCCCAAGGCTGATAGGAGGAATGAGTGGACAGGCATCAGATGGGGGCTCCATGGGGAAGGCCTGGGTACCGGTTTGTGTGGAAGGAATGCATCTACCCCTGTTAGAACAAGCGCCCCAGGAGCAGAGGAGGTACCAGCAAGAGATGGGGGAGGAGCCAGTGAAACCGTCCCCTGCAACCTGCCCCTGAGGCCAAGCCACTGGCGATGCCTACACCACTGTGGAGAACATGCTGGATCTTCCCAGGAGTGACAGACTTTGTCTAAAGCCAGAGAGAATGGGGGTGGGGGGTGGTTGTTAATTTGGATTGTTCCAGACACCCCCCACCAGGCGCCTGCAGGAGTGTGAGCTGCGGGGTGCTGCGGGCTGAGCCTTGAGTGGGAATATGGAGGGCTCTTGAAGGTCCTCGTGAATAAGGGCCCCAGCAGGGTTTTAAAAAAAAGGAATCTCAGTCTTACGTGATTGTTGGTGGTCGACATTTGAAAGCAGTAGCTTGAAAGATTTTGGCCAGTTGTATATTCGTCTGTATTAGGGAGTCTAGTCTTTACTAATTACTACATCATGGCAGCCTGAGGCCTTTTTTTTTTTTTAAGCAACAGAAACTTATTTTCTCATATTGTGGAGAATAGAAGTCCCCGGTGAGCAGGTCTGTTTCCTCCTGAGGCCTCACTCCTCCCGGCTGCCTCATCGCTGTGTCCGCACATGGTCTTTCTCCCAAGCTCACATCTCTTGTATTCTGTCCTCTTCTTACAAGGCTGCCAGTTAGACGGCATTAGAGGCCACGGTAAAGGCCTCACTTTAACTTAATTACTCCTTAAAAGGCCCTAACTTGGGGTGCCTGGGTGGCTCAGTGGGTTAGGCCGCTGCCTTCGGCTCAGGTCATGATCCCAGGTCCTGGGTTCGAGCCCCGCGTCGGGCTTTCTGCTCAGCGGGGAGCCTGCTTCCTCCTCTCTCTCTGCCTGCCTCTCTGCCTACTTGTGATTTCTCTCTGTCAAATAAATAAATAAAATCTTTTAAAAAAAAAAAAAAAAAGGCCCTAACTCCAAATTCAGTCATGTTCTGAGGTCTTGGGGTTTGGGCTTCAACACAGGACTTTCCAAAGGTCATAATTCAGCCCGGAACACCTCAGAAAGGGCTCGGGAGCTGGATTTTCAGTGACAGCCTCAGGTGACATCGAGACTGTCGGCTGTCGTGTCCCACTTTGAGAACCTCTGGCCTGGACTCGACAACCAGGAAGATCCCGGCACGGCGTCCACAGAGGCTGCTGGTGTGTGGCAACACTCTCCTGCCACCCCTGCTGCCACTCTCGCTCGCGGTGGCCAAGATGCCCATTTTTCTCACTGCTCCCCACGGCTCCATGCTGCCCTGCCTCAGCCTGACACACACTGTTCCCTCTCCTTTGATTCTTGCTCTTTCCCCCACTTTCTCATGGGACTTTCACCTGATTTCTACTGCTCCTAGACCCAGAGCCATTGCCACATACATTTACGCAAGGGCACGTAACATCTCAGGGCTTGTTTCTTCAAGTCTAAAATGAAGTGTCCCTTCTGTGCTTGAGTTCTACATTCCATATGAGAGAAAGACAGAATGATCAGGACACAGTCTCTGCCCTTCAAGAAGAGAACACCTGCAAAGCCAGTGGTTATAGGACCTTCTGGAAACCTGTCCGCACTCAGTGTGTTTTCGGCCATGGGTGCCTTACCTGTCATGCCCATGTGATAGTTGTGGAATGCATCGGTAAGCCCATCACAGAGGATGCTGTCTGTCAGGGGCATTTCCCCCATCTTGACTCCTGCCCTCAGATGAATCAAGTGAGGAGCCTGGACACAAGAAATACAAATGGATTCGGGATTGTCTGTCACTAGCTCTGTCCTTGTGATCCCACTCAAAACTACCCAGTGGCTACTCAGTCTTTACCTAGACCCCCCTGTGACCCTTCTCCCCAGTTCTGGCCCATCCTCTGCCCCACCCAGGTCTGGGGCCTGGAGACCCCTGGAATCAGCAGACTACTCTATCATTTCTACCCCTGAAAAGCTGTTACTCTCCTACCCTATTTCCATTTATCACCAAATCTCTCCATTCTGATTTCCTTAAAAACCTCATTTATTCTTTCCAAAGAGGCAACTAGTTATCTGTTAAATGAGGAGCTCATCTAAAGGCATAAATGACGCTAACAGTGTGTAACTTCCTCTGATAAAAGACATAATGCCTATAGTGAGAATCATCAGGTGGCCTAACTAACTAATGGAAAGGGATTTCTAGGTGGGGATCTTTTTAACTCCTACCAATTCAATAGCAGCTATAATAGAAAGGAAACACTTGGAGTCAGAAGATCTGAATTCGAATTCTGGATCTGGGCCTCAGTTTCCTGATCTGTAAACTGGGAATGATACCTCCTACCCTCTAAGAGCTGTTGTGACTATGTGACTGTATAACCATGGATGTGTCAGACCCCTGCTCAGCGGGGAGCCTGCTCCTCCCTCTCCTTCTGCTTCCCCTGCCTCCAACCCAGCTTATGCTCTTGCTCGCTCTCTCAAATAAGTAAATAAAATCTTTAAAAATATAAAAATAAAACCATCAAGATAGAGATCAAGGTTGAATCCATTTTCTTTGTGTTTACTGTTTGGTTTCAGCTCTGCTATGTGTCAGTTTACTCTGCTATGGCACGGACGTGAGTCTATTGGCAAGAGGTCAGTGACAGCCATCTCTCCAGAGGCCTTACCTTGCTCATACTTTCCATGCCTCCTGCAACCACAATGCTGGAGTCTCCTATCCCTATGGACTGTGCTGCAAGGCACACGGCTTTTAGGCCTGACCCACAGACCATTTGGCAGCTCCATGCTGGAACAGAGTAAGGGATTCCTGCACCCATACTGGCTTGTCGAACCGGATTCTGCCCACAACCTGGCAGAGGGAACACAGAGACAGCTCAGCAATCAAACAGAAGGGGAAAATATTTAGATGAAAGTGCACAGATATAAGATTAGCAACTGGGCTCCTATCACTTCCCAGCCAAGCTGAACCAAGCCACACTCCCAACCAGACAGAAAAAGGCCCGTGTTCGTTCTATACCTGCCAGTCTAGCCCCTGAATACGGATTAGTCTGTGCTTATGGATACAAGCTTTCTTTTCTACAAGGAAGTTATTAATATCATAAGGAGGAGGAAATGTTCCTCCAGTGATCTTTCAACAAGATTGTGGAGTGTACCTAGGCTTAGGGAGTAGGACAGATGAGGATTCAAATACTAGCTGCACTTCAAACTGTGCCCCTCAAAAGCTCACTTACTCATTTGCAAAACGGAGATAATACTATTCAACGCACTTACTGACAGGACTCAGTAAAGCAGTGAAAAGCACTAAGTGCTTTAAAGGCCCAGCATTCAGCAGGCCCTCAATGAACATAGCTATTATTTGTTTTATAATTATGTGGAGATACTAGGGAGCACAGATGTGGAAGAGATAATGGTCCATCCGGCATGATGGACCCTATGGCATCTGAGTAAGTCTAAATCATGGGTCTGAGAAGGAAGGAGGATGTGGGCTGAAGACAGCCAGTCTGAGAATATTACATATTTTAAAGCCCTTGAGAGTCATGAGAAAGTGGTAGGCTCCAACTTTATGGCCCCTCAAGACAATATGAGAAAGGAGAATCAGGAATTAGAACTACAAAACTATAAAATGAATATATGCAAAAAAGGGCCAGGTCTCAGACAGGGTAAGGACAAAAGTTGGTCGTAAGTGGGCATTTCCAATTACCACGAGGATCAGAATTTATGCTGCTGCCTGCGCATGAACCTAGTTATTAATAACTGTCTAAGAACTGTCAGTGGTCAAGGATCTAGAAACTCAGTGGGAAGTGAGACTGGAGCACTCTGGTGACTTACCTGCCTCCATCCAGGGACTGACAGCCCTGTGAGGAGCTGGAAGTGAGCCTTACCAGGCCTAAGGGCCCGAACCTTACCTGTGTTGTTGGAGCCCTATTCCCAGCACCTGGCACAGTGCAGGTCACAAAGGAGGAATTCATCCACTTTTGTTCAATGTGTGACACTTTAGGCGCACATAGAGGGCTGTGTATACTCTCCAATGGGCCTGGTTCTAAAGAATGAAAAGGCAGGGGCGCCTGGGTGGCTCAGTGGGTTAAAGCCTCTGCCTTCAGCTCAGGTCATGATCCTCCGGCTCTCTGCTCCGCGGGGAGCCTGCTTCCCTCTCTCTCTCCCTACCTGCCTCTCTGCCTACTTGTGATCTGTCTGTCAAATAAATAAACTCTTAAAAAAAAAAAAAAGGAAGAATGAAAAGACAGTGGAGGGCGGTGGTCTAGCCTGGGCTCATCAGGAAACGCCTAGGAAAGTCGCAGGGTATCAAGCTGGACAGAAGCTATCGACAGGGGCATGGCAGGGGAGCGACAGGAAGAATTCCAACAGAGGTAACTCCAGGAGCAGATCTCCGGAGTTGAACACTTGAGTTTCGGGAGCAGGAGGTGTGAGAGGGGTGTTGGCGGGCTGCTTCCAATGAACCTGACCTCCGAGGAGTTACCTGCTGCCAAAACGTGTCCGAATATGACCTCTGACACCTCTTCGGGAGCCACAGCGGCCCTCTTCAGGACTTCTTTGATGACAGCTGAGCCCAGGTCACGGACAGGGACAGCGGCTAAGGCACCATTGAAGGAACCTAGGGCAGAAGGGAAGGCGGGCACGACGAGGGCGCCCAGGCCGCTCTTCTGGGTACGGAGCGGACCCGCGGGGAAACCCTCGCATCCATCTCCTAAGCGCCAGCAGACCGGGTCGGCCCACACTTCCCTAACAAAAGGGCTCGACAGTCCCGCGCGCCCAAGGCTTTGGTATCTCTGCCGCACTAAGCACCGGGAGGCAATTCTCAGGAATCCTCCATTCAGCTGCGCGGCCCTGCTCGGACCACCAGCGACCCCGCCCTTGCGGCCATAGGGCTGACATGGTTCCTCCAGGAGCTGGCCAACCAGAGGACTCGAAAGAGAGCACCTCCCTTCGCCAGCCAATGGGAGAGCAGGGCGGCACGGTGGTTCTACCCGCGGACTGAATCAGAGCACGCGAGGCGGAGTGGGCACCGCGGGCGAGGACGGGTGGGACTGTCGGCCGGCCGGCCCGAGAAGGCGCGGAGTGCGGGTTCCGGGAGGTCCCAGAGGTTCCGGGGTCCTCGCGGCTGAGCCAACGCCGGCCACTTACCTATGGCGGTCCGCGCCGCCGAGACGATGACCACGGGATCAGAGCTTGCACTCATCCTGCCGCACGACCACTTCTCGAGCTGCTGCCCGCCTGCAGTTGTGGGCGACGGAGGCAAAGCCTTGCTCGGCGGCTCACAGGCCGCGCCGGGGGGCGGAGCCGCAGGCCGCCCCGCCTCCGTCTCCGCGGGCGCTAGTGCGCAGGCGCGACGGCGGGGCGTTCGGGGATGAGGTGGACTGGGTGCGGACCGAAGCAGTGGGCGGACCCGCGGGCCCCGCCCCCCCCCCCCCCACCAGGCCTTTATCCGAACGCTCGCCTTGTAGTTTATCTTGGTGTTTTGTTTTGGGGCCCGGGGATGGGTTTTTTTGAACCCAGTGTTTTTCGAGTCATTGGAAAGTGGGGGTGACAGTAATACCCCACGTTCAACCCAGGACTCAAATCCCACTGGCGAGAATGTGGCTACTAATCCTGACAGCTGCAGGCCTGCAGGCGGTTCTCTGTGTGCTTCTGCTCTGGTGGCTTCGAAAGCGCCTCTCCATTTTGACCGGGCGCCAGTGATCATCCATTCATTAGGGGTTAACTGGGTTCTCCTCTGGGCAAACACTTCTCCGTGCCTTCCTGTGGGGTTGGCACCACTTGCCTTATAATCATGCTGGCAGATCAGCTCCAGCGCTGATGTGTGAGGAGGTCGGAGTGTCTTAATCCCACAGACAAAAGGATTTCCTCCAGGTAACAGTTTGGAGAAATCTGCAAAAAGCGGGTACATGGAGCAAGCCGGACCACTCGTATTTCAAGCCCTTTATGACTTCCTCTTACCCGGCAAAGCTCAGACTTTCTCAGAGCTGTCTAGGACCTTAATACCCACCCCTCCCCCACCCCTTCACTTTTCAGCCTCCGGTTTGGGTGTTTTCTTCTAGACACACCCCACAGTATAGCCCACCCTTCCAGAGACAGACCTTGCCTTGTCTCCTCTCTAGCCCTCAGGGCAGTGTTGGACCCACAAGGGGTTAATGCATTAATAAATATTAATGAATTTTCATGATATTATCCAAAAGCTTTAACAATCCCCTAGGGTTGCCTAAGACCCCATATAGAGATTAGAGTCAGCCACAGATACGGAAACTTAAATATTTGAATAATAATTGGGGCAGCTCCCTTGGCAGAGTGTGCAACTCAGTCTCTGGGTTATCAGTTCGAGCCCCACATTGCGGGTAGAGATTACTTGAAAATAAAATCTTAGGGGCGCCTGGATGGCTCAGTTGGTTAAGCATCTGACTCTTGGTTTCTGCTCAGGTCATTATCTCAGGGTTGTGAGATTGAGCCTCGAGTTGGGCTCGGTGAGAGCACAGCATCTGCTTGAAATTCTCTTTCCCTTCCCCTGCTCATGTGCGCCCACGGGCTCTCAAATTGTTAGGTCCTTTATTAAACGAAACAAGACTGAGACAAAGTGAAAGTTATTTAAAGCTTTATTTTATGATAAGTATTAGAAGTTAGACTGATCGGTCAGGGGAATGAGACTGAGACAAGGTGAAAGTTATGCAAAGCTCTATTCTATGCCAAGCATTAGAAGTCAGACTGACTGGCCAGAGCAGTGATTGATTCCCAACATCCATTTTACTCTAATCAATCAATCTTAGCCCTGGGCAATGGTTTCAGAATAGATACGTGACCCAGAAGGGTGAAGGGAAGCTGGCTGGCTGGGCTCTGGGAACAATATTCTCACTTCTAAGAAACAGGAGGATGGATCCTTCTTTCCTTTGGACAGTGTCTGGATGCGAGGCCTTGAGCAAGAGGGGAGCCAGTATTGCTGCTTTGCTAACAGCACACGGGGGAAGAATGAGGTACAAACAAGTCAGCTGTAAGAGAATGGAGGCAGGGGACAACAGCTGGAAGGACTGTGTCTGAACAACTCCTCAATCCCGTATTTATTAGATACAAGATAACAAAGGAGAAGAAAAGAAGTTTATACATTAGCCATATGTCTAGTAGGTAAGCAAGGAGGAATGTGAGTCATACGTAGGTCACAAGTTTTAGAGGTAAACGAAGTAAACAAGAAAAGCAGGGCATGTCTGGTCCAGCAGCATGATTCACAGTTGTGCAAATGCACTTAAAGGGGTAACTGTAACAGGAGGCTTTCTCCGACAACGTGGGGGAGACGACGATAAAGGGAAGCGGCCGGCGTTCCAGCTACTCGGCTTCCAAGACGTGTATCATCCCCTCCACTAGAGGCCTGCTGCTAGGACATGTTTTTCTCAAGGTCATCTTTTTTTTTTTTTTTAAGATTTTATTTATTTATTTGACAGAGAGAGATCACAAGCAGGCAGAGAGGCAGGCAGAGAGAGAGGAGGAAGCAGGCTCCCTGCTGAGCAGAGAGCCCGATGCGGGGCTCGATCCCAGGACCCTGAGATCATGACCTGAGCCGAAGGCAGCGGCTTAACCCACTGAGCCACCCAGGTGCCCCTCTCAAGGTCATCTTTAAGTATGCTTGCGTGACCAGGACAACTCCTCATTGGTTAAAGTTATAGTTTAAGCAGTGTATTATTCTGAAGGACGGTTACAAGCATGACCCTTGGCAAGGCCAACACACTGAGGACAGCAGAACAGAGATGGAGAGAGTACAGCCTTTGAGGGCATCTCTCTGAGGTCAACCCAACCCAACCTGGTCAACCCAGGTTGTCTGAATCCAACCTCTGATTTTCCAACTATGTGAGACAAATATTCCTCCTTGTCCAAGCCAGCTTTAATTAGACAAACTAACACATGCCACTGAGAGCATCCTGATTTATCCACACTGAATTCCTGGGAGGAAGGTAAGATTTCTGGATATGGGAGGAAGGAAAGGGGTTTCTTGGCAGGCAGGGCAACCTGTTGAGAACACTAGGACAAGAGAAATTTGTCACAAGGTTGTGTGAGGGAAGCTGCTGCCAAGCCTCCTCCTGAAGAGCTTTCAAGCAGATTGAAAACTCATTAGGCCCTAGGAATGGATATTAAGACTTTGCAGAGGTATGCGGACGGGCCAAATGAACCGGAGAAGACAGCTAGAGCATTGGCCCCGCAGTAGGAATAGCTTGGTTAAGTGTCTTCTTTGGAAAAGGTCCTTGGTCTGGAATAGTGATTACCAGCAGTCCTCCCTAAGAATTCAGCAGCAAATCTAAGATCCTTCTGTCTGAACTGTGTTCCCTGTTCTGAAACATACGAGTTCAAGGAATGTACGGAACTTGTGCCTTGGCTTCATGCTCTGTTCTACCGCGGTGTCCCCTTACATCTGAGGCTACTCAGTCTCCTTTGTGGGCTTACTTTGACTGCCCCTTAATATTTTCCCCAGGTTGTTACTTTGCACCAGCACTCTGGGTAATACCCGCCACTCCCATGGCTTCAGTTACCCCTATATGCTGATCACCCTGAAATCTCTCTCATCTAGTTGTCTCCTGAACAGATGCCCTCTCCATTAAAATCTCCCAGAAGCACATCAAGTTTAACACATCTAAACCAAACTCATTATATATCCACCTCTTCTAGCCTTTGTTTCATCTCTGTTCAAAATCTCAGGTGTAACTTATCTCCTGTCAACCAGCCTACTGGGTAGCAAGCACTCCACTAAGGCATCACTTCTTCCAGGAAGCCTTCCT
Organism: Lutra lutra; assembly: GCF_902655055.1. Classification (NCBI taxonomy): domain Eukaryota; kingdom Metazoa; phylum Chordata; class Mammalia; order Carnivora; family Mustelidae; genus Lutra; species Lutra lutra. The sequence goes on along the minus strand of NC_062283.1, from coordinate 146,144,834 downwards.
ACCTCCTGCATTTGGTGCCCATTGCCATCATCTACCTAACTTGTCTTCTTACCAGATGTTAAAATTCGTAGTTTCATCCTGTCGCCTCTAGTAGACTACATAAGCTTTGCAAGATCATCTTGTTACACTGTGTTATGCATAGCCCCTAAAACATTGCAGGAATTGAGTATGAATGAATATAATGTATTCTCTATGCCCAGTGCCTAACACAAATGAATATGAATTTATTCTTCTGGATGCAAGGAATGTATTCAACTGTTTCCTACCTAGAGGCTCGATCAAGAACCAAGTTAAGAGCAAAACCGAAAGGATACTTGCTTGCTTCTGTTGAGGGGCTACACAGCATCTGTGGCAGGGGGTTCGTCATTATTGTAGCTCATCAGGCTCTATTCAGAGCTCTGTATGGGCCAGAAAGGAACGAAGAACAATAAATAGGCAAAAGTAGAGCATCATTTTGAAAATGGCATCAGATCTACAGTCATATGCTACCTAGGCTGGTGGAGTGGGTGGGCAGCCACCATCATCTCCAAGTGCAAGTGAGGGGCCACGGCTACAGCAGGGCTACTGTGCCAGTTTCTCCTGAAGGAGCCTTGCAACCATTCTGGGTTAAGTTTCACAAATAGGGTTGCAGGAGTACTGGCCAGATTTAAGCAGGGAGGTAAATTCCCACAACCTCCCATGTAGCAAACTCCCCGGTTAGTCTGGAGGGAGCAGTGACTCAACACTGTGGACTGGCCACAGCTGGTTTGCGGTGCACTCCTGACAGTAGTGGGAGCTCCATTCTTTCCTGGCACACATCCCCCATGGTGGCTCCAGATCAAAAGTAACATTATCCAGGGTTGTAAGAAGTATTCATTATAACCACGGGGATAGACGAACTCCAAGGAAAGAGACAACAAAGGAGGGGGCAATGGTCTAGAGGACAAACTGCTAATGAAAAATAAAGAATATCTGAGAGAGGGGCGCCTGGGTGGCTCAGTGGGTTAAGCTGCTGCCTTCGGCTCGGGTCATGATCTCAGAGTCCTGGGATCGAGCCCCGCATCGGGCTCTCTGCTCAGCAGGGAGCCTGCTTCCTCCTCTCTCTCTGCCTGCCTCTCTGCCTGCTTGTGATCTCTCTGTCAAATAAATAAATAAAATCTTTAAAAAAAAAAAAAAGAATATCTGAGAGAAAACTGTGAGAAAGAATGGCTTTGCCTTATGTTTGATGCAACTGATGCAACTCATTTGATGCAACGGAGCCCTCTAGCTTCTCAGAAGCTAGAGGGCTCCGTTGCATCAAATATAACTGAGAGGCCAAGGAAACAAACATCTAGAGAGCCCTCTGCACCAAGCATGGTTACGTTTGCTCTCATTACAACCTTCCCGGCAGCAGCATCCACTGAACCTTATGTGAAGAGATGGCAACTGGTACACCACCCTCCCGTCATGCCAGACCCTCATGAAATGTTCTCATCCCTCTCGTCCACAAACTGGTGCATCCTTCCAAAGTCAATCCACTTCTAAGACTATTCTTAACTAAAGCCTCCTACTTTAGCCAGCATCTTCAACTATATATTCAAAATTTTTATAATTTGCATTTTTCCCCATCGCCGCATTGCTGGTTCATTTGGCTGTTTCCAGCTCCTACGTGTTTGGCACAGCGACCATTCAAACTGCTTGCGAGATGTCACGCTCAGCTCCAGCAGTTCCTCCTCCTACTCCAGCGGATGAGACAGGAGGACACAGCACCAAGCCTGGGCTCTTGGAATCAGATACGATTCTGCTGCCAGCTCTGAGGTGGGTACTGTCCCGGAAGCTTTGATGACAGCACCTAAAGGGCTGACCCAACATTTAGCAACCCTTGGGGGATCACTTAACCTTTTGAAACTCATTTTGTTTTCTGTAAAACACCCAAGTGCCTCCTATCAAGGGGGTGATAGTGAAATTGAATATAAAGTATGTGTCAGTTTCTGGCATTTTGTAAGTTTTTTTTTTGTTGTTGTTTTTACTATCTTCATAGTACAAATATCCCTGGAATGATGCTAAAGTAGAGACATTGAAACTATCTAACTTTTTGGGTTTTATCCAAATCGACTGCCCTTAAAATTAACCTTCTTTGGCAGTACACTCAAGCTTTTGCCAAATGGTGGGGTTCTCAGTTCCAGGAGTCATCTAAAGAATGCCTCAGCACTCCCACTCGCCCCACTTGAAGAGAAGTAATACACTTTTTTTTTTTAAGTTTATTTATTTATTTATTTGACAGAGAGAGATCACAAGCAGGCAGAGAGGCAGGCAGAGAGAGAGGAGGAAGCAGGCTCCCTGCTGAGCAGAGAGCCCGATGCGGGGCTCGATCCCAGGACTCTGAGATCATGACCTGAGCCGAAGGCAGCGGCTTAACCCGCTGAGCCACCCAGGCGCCCCAGAAGTAATACACTTTTAACAGCTTTTCACTATTACATCCAAGACATCACAATCCATTTAAAGTAAGCTTCTTTTCTATCCAATAATACAAATTTATATTTGAAGTAGTTTGATCAAGGGAGATGGCCTGTCATCAGGACTGAAACTTTGAGATAATAGTAATGCCTAATATCTACTGAACAGTCACTCTGTGTCTGGCACTGTCATAAGCGTTTTACATGTATTAACTCACGTAATGCAATTTACAGGAAAAAACTGAGCCACAGACAGAGAAAGGAGTTTCTGCAGGCCATAAAGCAGGTTAAGTGGTAAAGCCAGGATTTAAATCCATTAGTTCCAGAGGTCACTCTCTCATCCTGGATTATGACTTACCACCTCTCTTATCAGTCATACTAGCAAAAAAAGTATCCAATTCCAAAAATGAAGAATACTCTGTACAATCCAAAGTTCTCTGCCCAAGTTACTCATCAACTAACACAGATACAACAGAAACTTGAAAATTGGTAATGACATACAACAGGTCTACATTAAATTTAGTCATAAAACTTCTATCGCTTGTTGAAAATTTCCTATTGTACACCAAAGATTACAGAACATAGAAGGAAAGAAATTCCATTTTTGTTTAAACTGGGCAAGTTAAAAAAGGACATACGTGAGAAAAACCAAAGTCAAAAGTACTTCATAAATCAAGGGAATATTTAGCATTTTAATATACACCAAATCGTTAAATTATCCTAAATAAATGTATTTAAAGTTGTGTAGGATCTATTTACTTGAGACTACAGGAGAGGCTAATCAAGAGTCGGGGAGGGCAGTATCTTAAACACATCAATGAAGACAAGATATATCTGTATGCCAGTTAAACAAGCAAAAACTCAGGAGGGCACCTGGGTAGCTCAGTCGTTAAGTATCTACCTTCAGTTCAGGTCATGTTCCCAGGGTCCTGGGATGGAGCTCCGCATTGGGCTCCCTGCTCGGTGGGAACCTTGTTGTCCCTCTCCTACTCCCCCTGCTTGTATTCCATCTCTCGGTCTGTCAAATAAATAAATAAAATCTTTTGTTAAAAAAGAGGACTTGGGCACCTGGGTGGCTCAGTGGGTTGGGCCTCTGCCTTCCGCTCAGGTCATGATCTCAGGGCCTGGCATCAAGGCCCAAGTTGGGCTCTCTGCTCTGCTCCCCACCCCCGACCCCTGCCTGCCTCTCTGCCTACTTGTGACCTCTGTCAAATAAATAAAAAATCATAAAAAAAAAAAAAGCTATTTTTAAATAAGCTGTACCTCAGTTTCAAGTATCATAATTCCACTTCTGAGGTGCCCTATGTTACAATACCTAAAACAAGGAAGTATTTTGCTTCCAGCATAAATCACATTTCATCTCAACCACATATACGAAGAGCTACAGATTCTAAAGCCATTCCATACCATAGACTTTGTTTAAAATCAGACAATGGGGCGCCTGCTTGGGTCAGTCCTTAAGCGTCTTCCTTTGGCTCAGGTTATGATTCCAAGAGTCCTGGGACTGAGCCCCACATCAGGATCCCTGCTCGGCGGGAGGCCTGCTTCTCCCTCTCCCACTCCCCCTGCTTGTGTTCCCTCTCTCGCTGTGTCTTGCTCTGTCAAATAAAAATCTTAAAAAAAAAAATAAAATCAGACAATGAAGCAAACTTGAGTCAAAATCATTTTCTCCTTCATTTTAACACCCCACAGCCTTACCGGTAGTATCAGCAGACATATTATAATAGCAGTGGCCAATGTTGTTTTTTGTTTTTGTTTTTTAAAGATTTACTCTAGAGGAAGAGCAAGTAAGCAAGCGAGCAGCAGGGAGAGGGGCAGAAGAAATAAATTCCAAGCAGACTGTGGTAATCGCAGAGCCCAATGTGGCACTTGATCTAATGACCCCAAGATCATGACCTGAATGTGGCCAGTGTTTTAAAATGAACATCACTGGGGCCCCTGGGTGGCTCAGGCGATTGAGCATCTGCCTTCGGCTCCAGTCGTGATCTCAGGTCCTAGGATGAAGCACTGTCAGGCTCTCTGCTTAGTAGGGGGCCTAGTTCTCCCCCTCTGCCTGATGCTCCCCCTGCTTGTGCTGTCAAATAAAGAAAATCTTTTTTTTTTTTTAAGATTTTATTTATTTATTTGACAGAGAGAGATCACAAGCAGGCAGAGAGAGAGGAGGAAGCAGGCTCCCTGTTGAGCAGAGAGCCCGATGCGGGGCTCAATCCCAGGACTCGGAGATCATGACCTGAGCTGAAGGCAGCGGCTTAACCCACTGAGCCACCCAGGCACCCCAAATAAAGAAAATCTTAAAAAAAAAAAAAAATCACTGACTATACAGATGCCCTAGTTACCTGAAATCATTTCGCAAAAATAAATCTACTTTTCAACTAAACACTAATACGTAACTATTCTTCTTTATACTTTTCTTTATATTTAAAATATTTGAGTATTTTATAATTATTTTTACAAGTCAGAAAAAACATTTATAGTCCTAAATTCCATGTTCATTTGAAAAAAAAAAAAAAACAAAGCATACTTGTTTTTAAAAGATTTTATTTTTTTAAGTAATTACTATACCCATTGTGGGGCTGTAACACACAACCCTGTGATCAAGAGTTGTACGCTCCACTGAGCCAGCCACACTCCACAAAGCATACCTTCCTTAAAAATTAAGTGCACAATCAAAACTGATGCGTGAACTTAAGCTTCACCATTGTGGTATGTTGAAGGATGAGGAGTAGAAACTCAGCTGTTCAATGAAGAGAAGTGACAAATACTAAACCTATAGATACAAGCAAATAAAAAAACTAATGCAAGTGGTTACAATAAAAATCTTTATTTAGGTTTGGTCAGTACAGATAAGATATACTGGAGTCACAGAGCAATATGCATTAACAGGATACAACAGTTCATAAAAACTGAGTAACTATGCACACAAATTTCTTAAACATTCAGTCACCTAAAGAGAAAATGCACAGATGTATGGTGGAAAAACTGTATCTAACACTGAAACTACTATAGGACTCCATCAGCAAGTCCAACTTTTAGTGATAAAACTACTGTACTGGGCAAACTTGGCAGTCATAAACCCACATCTACTACTCTAACAAGTCTGAATGTGCATAAGTATACTAACAGCATGAGTAAGAATGCCCTTACACAGCACAGGTTCTAGGAGAGACACAGATTCATACAGACATCATTGTGTTATACTTTAAGGAAAGATTTCCATTTACAACTTCACATTAACTCATATAAAAATAACTTGACCCTACACAAAATGTCCTTTTAGCAACATTCAAGGTAATTAACTGTTACAATTCCAAAGTGGCAGAGGTATTGAAGCAAAGAAGGGGAAGGGAAAAAAAAGGGGGCGGAGGAAAAAACCACACCCACAAAAAAAGGCAAATTGTGACAAAAAGTATGCGTTAATTTTCTGGACAGCATCCTCTCCCAAATTAAATGACACTGTATAAAAATTTGCTGGAAAAAATATTACAAAACTGAACCCTGTACATTTACACTTGAGTCCAAGCCATTCTGAACGTGGCGGGAACCCGCAGTTCGGTTACCTTTCCCACTCACTGTTTTCTCCTCTTGAGGGTCATGATTGGAGTCTGTGTCATTTGAGTGGTGTGTGAGAGAGTTTTCACTGCCCGTGGGAGAGTCTACACTTTCATACCCCGCACTGAGTTGATTTACGTAACTACTACCTCCTCTGCCAGTTCTCTCCTCTGAGCTGTTGGAGGCCTTATTACCATTCCCTGGAGAAGAAGGAAAGTCATCTTCGGCTGTGTCCCCCTCCCTGTGAAATGCAGACCCAGACGTCCTCTGCCGGGAGGAACTGCCATTACTTGGTCCGTTGGCCAGTCGACTGCAGTCTTTACCTGTGGCCTCTGCCTGTCCTACAGGCTCGGAAGATGTAGTCCTGCTGGTACCTGGGGCTGGAGCTTGAGGCTGCTGCTGTTGGTACTGAGCCAACTGTTGGCGAGTCTCTTTCAGTTGTTGCTGAAGAACTAGAATTGTGCTCTGCATACCCTCTACTTCTTCGTCAAGTTGAATGATGAAGTCATTCAGTTCTGTGCAAAGGAGAGTCAAACCTACTTTAATATCTCTTAAACATATTGTACTTTTTAAAGATTTATATTTTAAAATATTAGTGTCTGTCACAAAGCCAGATAGTCAATAAATGTTTAAGTGAATGAATATAATTCTGAAAATCACAAAACATTTTTAATTTTTTTTGGCCTGGAATTTAAAAAATAGTCATTGAAGAATGACTGATGGGGGGGGGCACGCTTAAATTATCTTAAAGCAACCAAGTTAAAACTGATTCAAACCATTTAGCCATATATAACCGATTATAGCCCCCCAAATCCACTCAACATGTTTACCTGTGGGCCCACATGCTGGTCCCCTTCCTCCTTACCCCCCCAGCCAGTGTTTGTCTCAGCTCCACAGCAGGTCTAGCCCTAGGGAGCAGTGGGTCCTCTAATCTAACACTCAAAAGAGGCCCATGCTATAATGAAAACAAAAATCAGAGAAAAATCACTCTTGAAAATTGATAAAAAACACATGTCCATTAAGTCCTTAAAAAAAACGCTTGACAGAGGGTAAAGTCCTTCGCTACTACACAAAATCTCCTAGTCACTATGTTAACAAATACTAAGAGCTAATAACTATCACTTTGAAAAGGTACTTTAAAAGGTATTCTATTGATTGATCTTTTCAATTGTCAAATATATTAATTTCCATTTATTTTGAAAATTTATTGGACAGAGAGCAGAAGCAGCAGGATCAAGAGAGAAAAGCAGGCTCACCAGTGAGCAGGGAGCCCAATACGGGGCTTGATCCCAGGATCCTGGGATCATGACCTGAGCCAAAGGCAGATGCTTAACTGACTGAGCCACCCAGGCGCCCCTTAACTTTCAATTTAATTTCCAGAGTTCGGATATTTTAGTTACTATTCATCTTCCACAAAAAGAGAAACAGAAGGGACGCAGCTATACTTGCCCCCCAAAAATGTGGGGAGGGCAAAAGGGGCAGACAGTTCAGTTCAGTTTATCTTTAGCAAATTTAAACATTACATCTTATTTACTAAACAGGACCATAACAGGTACAATTAATTCTGTATTTTTAGACCACTGGATAGCCTAATACTTTCAAGATTTACACTCAGAAACTGGTTAAATGAAGATAATCCCCTTTTAAATATTGAATATAAATTTGTATATGTAATGCCTTAGTAATAAACAGCCTATCTTTCACCAAATTCCAATGCCCCCAAAACCAAAAACTTACAAAATTTGTACAATAAACAAGAGTGTGCGTGGGGGGGATCCACTAAAATTAAATGGCTTTGCTGAGTCAACTGGAAATATTTCATTTGTAATTTTTCAGACCCACTGGCACAGATTAGTACATACAGAACCTCATCTGTAATATTCATGCCTGGCAAGGTTTTTTAAAGCCAGTGCAAAGTTAACCAAACTTTCCAAAAAACCCCTTACCATCCTGACTGCTTTTAAGCTCCTCACTATATTTCTTCTGTAAAGCCAACTCTGCTTCAAGTTGTGCAATACGTCCCTGGGACAGCTGCCTTCCAAGCTCTTGATTCTCCTGGATAAGCATTCGACACTTCGCCATTAACTTTTTGCCTGTTTGGCTGCAAAGGAAAGAGCCATCCATCACAAAATGAAGACAAGTGTCTACAACCTTGTTTGCTTACAATTATTACAGCAATAGATGTAACACGTACAGAATGTAACTGTCACAGCAGATGCCTCCCTATAATTACCATCTTCTTTTCTGGAACACGTCCATCTTCTGCATTTCAGTATTTTGCCAATACAGCAGCAAAAATAAACCCTTAACAAAAAGTACCCAAATGGCCACACCTTCTACTACACTAATAATGGATTCTGATATCTAGTTTCATCCCAAATTATCATTTGAAATGGAAACAAGCTAGTTAACTAATGCAAACCTCAGATATACTGATATTAATAAAACACTAAGGTACTTAACTTCATAGAACAGGAAAGTTCTTGAAAAGGTAAAAGCAGTAACGTAGAATATATTTATTGTTGCTAAAGTAGCATTTGATGAGGGTGCCTCTTCACAGGCAGTTGTCATAAGAATGTTTATTGCAGTAAGTGAGGCATATTCAGTAATTGTTTATTTAGAGACTTTTAACAGATTTTTTTTTTTTTTTTTTAAGAAATCTCTACACCCAACATGGGGCTTGAACTCATGACCCTGAGGTCAAGACTCACATACTCTACTGACTGAGCCAGCCAGACACCCTTAAAGAAACTTTTAAAAAAGAGCCTTAAGATTATTTCCATCCACTAATCCCTCATTTTTTTTGAATTTTATTGTCCTTTTATCATCTGTGTAGATGCAGTTAATTTTTTGTCCTTTTTCAGCTAATATGTTCTATCGTGGTAGTCTTCATTCCCCTCATTTTTTTATATACTTTTGAGCTGTCTTAAACTGTAACACAAGTTTTTAAAAATTTAATATTGATATGTGGTTAAGATTTTATTCATGTTATAAAAGATTATCTTTAGAACAGAAAAATAAGACTAGGGTTATTTGTCACAAATAATGCAAATATGTTAAGTATCTGCCAACTAGGAGCACCAAACTAGGAGCACCAAACTTTCCACAAATTAGTTACCAAGTATTAGTGCAACCTTCTACAGAACCTACACACACATACACAGCAACGGCAAAAATGCAATCAAAAGCCTTGATAACAGTCCTTAATGAAGCTTAGGTCTTTTCTTTAGCCTTAACAAGAGAAATGATCACTTTTAAAGGGATCTGATTACATAATTGTGATCTGACCTGATACTTGAGTAGGGACACCCTGATACTCTAAAAAAAAAAAAAAAAAAATTTTTTTTTAAAGTAGGCTCTACACCCAGCATGGTGCTTGAATGCACGACCCTGAGATCAAGAGTCACATGCTCCATCGGGGACAGTCTGATATTCTCGTGATGGCATGAAGTTCAGAAAGATCTAACCTAACTGGTTAAAAAATTTTTTTGTTGACACTTTGTTCTTTTCTTCACTTACTAGGGCTTTCAATTGACAATGTATTACTTCAGATGCAAGGCCTTCCAAATTAAAATGAGAGCATTTTGTAACTAATTCTCATTCTTTCACTCAGTGTTGTAAAATAGTACATATTTTTTAACCCATAGTAACCCATAGTACATATTCTACCCTGATGTAATTCAAGCAGAAGTTTGTAATTTAAATTTATTTGTTGTACAGTAAAACCTGGTTACTGCTGCTCAAAGCAGCCTCAGGTGAAAGCACTCGCTAAGGGTTTTATTCTCTATATGGCAAATTTATTTACGGGTGTTCTTGTTCATTGCAATTGTAGCTCCAGACACCTGCCCTCCCCACCATTTCCCATTAGCATCCTCACACTTTGGCCTCAATGAACATGAGTTTAGAAATCCCATGAGGAGTTCAGAGATAGGTACCACTGTCAGGCAGTGGCACTCCTCCCACCTTCCTGTCCATGATCCCACATTTTGTTTCCTTACAAAATCTATTTAGCATTAGTGTTTTCCAACTAACCTGAAAATCCTTCTATGTGAATTTAACAGAGATTAGAAAAAATACTATAAAACCAATACATTAATTTGTGACCTGACTTAATCTCATATAAAGTATGTCATAAACTGAATGCAGAATTTTTCATTCCTAGTTATACCTTTTCACAAATGCCTGTTCTAAGACAATCCTATCACTTCTAAAATTAGTGATCATTCAAACAAGTCTTAAGAAAACTGTTCTTTACACATTTTGTCATTTTATCATGTCATGTAGTAAGATTTATGTTGTGTTCATCACATCCCCCAAAATGAGAAGAGTTCAATTACAAGTAACTGTCTTTGGAATAATTTTAATTACAACCCTCCCAACCCATTCCTAAAATCAAATAACTCCAAAGAAAATATGAAAGAAAACACTTTGAGAGAAAGATTTATAAAAAAGAACAGACGCTATACATTGCTTTCCGATCACAAGGAAGGGGGCTAGGATATCTGAGAGGTGTACACACAATTACCTAAATGATTATAATGCAAAACAGAACTGTCAAAACAACTGAAATAGATTGCTCTTAAATACTCTTAAACTATATTCACTGTTACATGTATGGGATATCTTAACTAAAGCAGATTAGATAACTCAATCTTTCTCTTTCAAAATTAAAACAGAATAGGAAAGTGTGTGGGAAGGGCCCACAACCCATTCTATTTGAATTGTTCCAAACACAATACTGATTGAGCACTATTCTGTTTCAAGTTAACGATGTATTTATCATACCGTTTATAACCTATTCTTTACAGAACAAAAATCCATTTACAGGTGATTAAAATATATTATGATTTATTAATACAAAGAAAATATTATATAACCATTAAAAATGAAGTAATCTAAATGTACTTAAAAAAAACTGCAAGGGATAAAATGTATGGTGGTGATGTGGGGGGGGGAGGACGCCAAACTTCAATCATCTATGTTACGTATGTTCACATTTAAAATCAATATATATAAGATGACTGTATATGCATAGAAATTATCTTGATGATACCCAAGAAATTTAACAGTGGCTACTGCTCTTAGAGAACAGACTGGGGAAGGAAAGGTCACATCCAGGAGTGACTCTCACTTTTTGTCTCCATCTTTCTTCATGTTGTTCCAATTTTATACATGAGCATGTATTACCTTATTAAAAAACATTTTAACAGTAAGAAGAGGAAAACCCACAGACCTCACAGTGACTCTTACCTACGTGGCAAAGAAAGATGCTGGCTAACAAATCTGAGTACATGTTAATAATACATTTTATGAATTATTTCTTGACCTGCTAAAAATACGTAGGCCATTTCTACTGTAATCTTAAATGGCATAAAATATAAACAAATGCCTTAATGTGGCAATATAAGCTAATTTCAAACAGATTTGGTTACTTACCCTCCAACCCCACAAATAGTGAGAATTTGAGAAGCGGATTTCTTGCTGTAAAGTCACACAAACCACTTCTTCAACCCACCCTCTGCCCCACAATCAGTTCCCTAGAGCACAAACATACAAGATACTTACAATTGATTTGAATGGTTAAGAGAGAACTTAAGTCACCCTTGTTAAAACTGCACTTAAACGTTGGGACAATCTGGAACATATATCTTCCACACATCTTAGACTCCATTATCACCAAGTGAAAATTCGCACTGGTGACTTATAGAATGATCTGACGAAAAAAATTCACCTCCACGATTGGATGGAAGCATGAAGAAAATAATGCCTCATTTATCTAAATGATTAAATGAATTTGCTAGAAATGATCACTATACCTTTTTTTCAATTCACAAAATATCTCACTTAGCCCAGCCCACAGTTCCAGTACATGAGTTCCCCAATCTTCTGGCAGGCACCCTGTGAAGCTGTCCCACATTAATTTCTACTTCAATATCCTGGGACAAGGTGTCAAAAAGTAAGAAGTGTCAAGTCTCCTTGTCTTTTACGATACCAGCTGGAAAAATGTAGGTCTTTAAAAATGAGACACGGAGCCTTTTCCTTCACTTTGATGAGCACAGCAACAATTTTTCCCAAAATCAGTCTGCTCTGCACAGCCCCCGAAAATCAAAACGTTAAAAGTACAACAAAATCATCATAGTATTCCTTGAACTTAAAAAAAAAAAAAACAAAAAACAAAAACAAAAAAACAAAACAAAAAAAAACAACTATTTCAAGGCACATTTAATTTAATATCAAGAGTGCAATACAAAAGCCCCAAATACAATGAAGGAAACACATTCCCCCATTAATACCAACGACAATGCTCTTTCAACATGTGCCTGTTGAATGGAATGGGGATTTAATTTCACTACTGAAAAAAAATAATGCAGTGAGTCTCTTCACAGCCAATATCCTTATACAATCTAGTAGTGAAATGAATGTTTATAATGCTTCAAACAGTTTCAACCTGCAGTTTGATACCACACCTTTTTGTTTGTACAGTCCTCAGTAAGATGATCTACAGCAATAGCAACCATTCAAAGAACAAACCATTGATTAAAACCGCATTGATTTAAGGCTCAATCAAGTAATATAGAGCCCCAAACTAAATGGTTAAATATATGAACTACTTGTATTGAAATCCCTTATTTCTCTCATGACTATTAAATTGGTTCTTAGCAAATAAACTCTTTAAAGGCAAAATTCACCTCATTTGAGTTTTGACCCAGAAGTTCAACAACAATCACGAAGTCCACAGTCTTATTGGCAAAACTGATATACAGTGTCTCTAAGTCACTATGCTCAAGGTTAAGAGCGATGCATATTCCATTTTTACATTTTACTGGAATTTTACATGTTCAATTCATGATTTTAAATCTCTAGGTTTTCATTCCTCCAAACTGTCTGAAGACACAGTGTGCCACAGACTTAAGACTTCTGTTTCTCTCTCTATTTTCTTCAAACAGAAACATTTCTCAAGTGTCTACATGTTCTAGAAGGGGAATTTTTCGGAGGCGGCCACTTCTTCGGAATAGTCCGACGCCATCAGGCCTCTGAAGCAAGGGGAGGGGAAGAGAAAAAAGCTGAAACACAAGGTTCATCTGGTAAGTTTTACATTAACCATTACAAGCTGGATAGTATAAGAATGTGGCTTTTTTGGCTCAAAAAGTCTGAGTCTTGGTGTGGAAACGAGTACTTGGCTGTCCCACCACAGCTTTCTCGTAGTGGGACTGTCAGGGAAGTCTTGACTGGGGAGTATGATTTGTTTACCTATCAGGCGTAAACTTCCAGGCACTCAGTTCATTTTGGGCTTGTTCCAGTTTGTCTTTAGTCTGTTCCAGTTCACCTTTCATTTTTAGGAAAAACAAGTTGATCGCTGGGTCTACCATTGTTGATCTCAGTTGGGCAACACTAGGCTGCTGGACTTGCTTGAGGTACTGGATTTGAGTCTGTACAAAGCAAAAAAACACAATTACTACCAAATCAAAGAAAAATATATACATAGGAAGGTGGGATAAAATCCCTTTCGTTCATAGAATTTACCAACTTGTTAAGTCCTTCCCTCTTTGAGCTTAACATCCTCTAGGAAAAGTACAAATTACAAACAACTATTTAAGGTTATCCATGTAGGAATCAAGGCTATGATTGCATTTCCATATATGGAATCTTTAAAGAGGCTACATCCCACTTTGCAACCAAAACGATACCCCCCGCCCCCAAAATTCAGTTATATTTACTAAAAATGTTGATACCCACTAGAAAAAAGTCATATATAAAATATTATATAAATAAGAGTACAGGGAGGGGTGCCTGGGTGATGCAGTCGATTAAGCATCTGACTCTTGGTTTCGGCTTAGGGTTGTGATCTCAGGGTGATGAGGTCAAGCCCCACTGAAGTTTCTCTCTCCCCCTTTCTCTGCTCTGCCCTACTGTGCACTCGCACTCTCTCAAAGTCAGTCTTAAAAACAGAAAAAAATACAGTGGTTTACTCTTTCCAGTTCGTATCTATGGAAATTATTCTATGTATAAGTCTTCTAAAAATACACCTAGTTGTATCACACTGTACTTAAAATACATATCTGTATTTCCAAATTTAAAAATACATAATACTTATATTTATGTAAGTTGCCATTACAGCATTATAAAAGCACTGTTAAGTCAAAATAAAAGTATGTATTCCATTTTTCCTTCTGAGTGGAGCTGAATCACAGAATTGTATAGGTGGAAGGTGCCTGATCAAGTCCAAACTGCTTATTTTTGAAATTACATAAGCTAACTGTCCAAGGATACAGTTAATTCAGTGCCAGAACTTTGACTAGAAAATAGTTCTCAAGCCTCCTGACTCCCAATCTAGGGCTTTTTCCACCACACCACAACCCCACTACTTACATATGAAACCTTCAATTTCCACTTCAGTTGTATTACTTACTAGCACACTAAAAATACATTTCTAAAATATGAAATACAGTTTATTAGCATTAAATGCATCACTTTCTTCACACCCACAGTAGATTTGGTTCAACATCCTGCTACACACTAAGGCTTAAATAGGATTAAAGTTAATTTATAAACTGCTAATTTCTACCATAAATTTAAGTAAAAAATACAAATATCTGGATTGGGAATATATTTACTGTTTCGCTGAGCAAACAGAAGTAATTTTTATTTAGCTTAATGAGATTTTCTTAAGTAACTCATCTTAAACAAAAAACTACAACTGTTTATTCAATGTAAGACCAGTTTCGAAGATAACCGAATAGGGATAAAGCATGTCATGGAGTTATATACACCACAGGCTGGGATCCCTAAAGAAAACACAACTCTACAACACTGACATAGTTAGTATTTAGGCTTACAAAGTGAACTGCTCTCATCTGCACATATAATCTTGCCCTTTCCTTGTGTTTTTGCTCCTGCTGCCCTTTCTGCAAAACCTTTCTCTGTAACTGAAAATGAGTTGTTCAGCTTATCTGTGCAGGGAAAAGCTGTAAAAAATGTGACTAGAAATGGTTAGGTTCTAGTTCAAATAGCCTTAAAAACCTGGGATGAGAAGACAAAGGGTGATAGAGCATCACCAAAGGCTCTGATCAGGCACGATATGATCAAAACTGCCAGAGTGTATATAAAATTGCTGGAGAATCACAGAGTGTATCAACAGCATACACTGTCTAGGTAAGTGTTAAGAAGTCTAAGGACTATGTGTTGTTTGAAAGGAGCATCCCTCTTGACAAGGATCCAACAGGCCCTCAGTCCTGACATAGGGGTAACATTGCCATCCACTGCACGGTATCTAACCATCATTAAAAAAAAAAAGAAATGAACTAGGAGAGCAAGAGTAGGACTCAAGAAGAAAGAATTCAAGAGACACTGGCGCTATGAGATGTAACTATTGGCACAATCCACTCACACTCTCATCAGCAGTCAGCCCTTTGAAAGTAAGACCATCCTTTATGTGTGACAAGCATCTAGCAGAATGCCATGCAAACAGACACCTAAAACTGGGTAGAATCTAGAATCCTTAGTAACAGAAAAAGAAAAGAATTAAAGAAATGTGAAACTCTAGAGACAATGTGCCCACTCCATTAGATATGAAAATCTAAGAGGGAAAAAAAATTTCTTTTGAAGGGATAGAGTGGGTATTACAAATAAAGAAAACTATATTCAAACTACTGGGCAAGACTTCCTAGAACCGTATGTCCAGATTAAAAAAATAACCAAAGGCTGGGATGGTCAAGAGTTGAAATTGCAGAAAGTAAAGGTATGTGATTACTGAGAAAAGTAATTTTAAGAAATAAAAGGACTGTGGGCACCTGGGTAGCTCAGTGGGTTAGGCCTCTGCCTTCGGCTCAGGTTGATCTCAGGGTCCTGGGATTGAGCCCCGCATCTGGCTCTCTGCTCAGCGGGGAGCCTGCTTCCCCCACCCCCGCCTGCCTCTGCCTACTTGTGATCTCTGTCAAATAAACAAAATCTTAAAAAAATAAAAAATAAAAGGACTGTGACTGAGCCCTAAAGAGCACTATATTGGTGAGAAATGAACTGGGAGTAAGACTGTGTCCCATATATTATCAGTCTCCAATGACCAGAACATTGCCTTCTGCATTAGATTTAATAAACAATGTATCAGACCAACGGAGATTACACAAAAGAATTCAAGCAAATTTCAGATTTTTGGGGTGCCTGGCTGGCTCAGTCAAAAGAGCATGCAATTCAGTCCCTTGGGTGGCTCAGTCAGTTAAGCGTCTGACTTCGGCTCAGGTCACGATCCCAGGGTCCTGGGATTGAGTACCACATCAGGCTCCCTGCTCAGCAGAGTCTGTTGTCCCTCCACCCTGCCCCACTGCTTATGATCTCTCTTGCATATAAGTACATAAAATCTTAAAGAAAAAAAAAAAAAGCAAGCATGCAGAGCCCCACATTGGGTATAGAGATAACTTTAAAGAAATAAATTTTTTTTAAACCTCAGATTTTCAAAATTAGAATAGATAAAACTACCTCTACTTTACATATATGTAAACACTAATAAAAAAAGAACAGATAAGACTACTGAAGATAGCATATAACTGAACCTAGACTCAACCAGAGCTGAATGACCAAATATGTCACTGGACTTCAGATCCATGTAGACATGGCAAATACTACAAATGAAAGCTGTAACATTAAAAGCAGATATGGAAGAAGTTACTGATACTAACAAAAAAATTTTATACACAGAGAGGTCAAGACAGAAGAGAAAGAAGACAGTCCACTTAGCCACGAGCAAGTGCTTCTTATACCCTCAGGCATCAAGAAAAATATCTGAATCGATATACTAACTCTCCTATCATGGAAATTTCAGAGAATAACTTAAAATTTGTAACTTCTTGGCCAAAAAAAGTATTTTTAAATCCAACAATGGGGTGATCTACCAAAATTTTAGCATAATTATAGTTTAAGAGATATTCACTTATAACATTAAGTTTGTAAAATTAGCTAAATACCAATACACGTAATAATGCAGACTAAAATCCAATTCCTCAAAAAGACTTGAAACATCTGAAATACTTACAGTACACTCTTGCATCTCTTGCTCCTTGGTTGCTAGTCGCATTACAAGGATGTTTTCCCTGCGAGCAGACTCTTGTTGCTGTTGCTTTAATTTTTCTTCAGATTCCCTTAACCCAGTGACATCATTAGCTGATGAATAAAGAAAAAAAAGTTCCAGAATATTATGAAATATAATTTCAGGATCAAAATGACATACCCAAAATAAAGTTCTGACTGCCTTTATCAAGAATAATAAAAACAAAGGCAAAAAAAATTCATTGAGTCTTTTGTTTCTATCCTACTTTTATAACAAAGAAATTTGTTCTTGATCATTAGTGTTTTTAGGAGAGAGTGGTGTTAAGAGGTTTAAAGCCACCTAATACTACGTAGAATTATGTTATTATACAATCTACCTCCAACAGAACACGGGAACTTAATTATCTGTATCTGTCTATACCATAGTGTGTCCACAAAGTGCTGACTATATTGTTCATAACCTATCTGATGAAAACATGCCAATAACTGCATAAACAATTATCACTTAAAGCATTCACCATATTGGGACACCTGGGTGGCTCAGTCAGTTCAGCATCTGGCTTAGGTCATGATCTCAGGGTCATGAGACTGAGCCCACATGGGACTCAGGTCTCTAGGAGGAGTCTGCTTGAGATTCTCTCCTTCTCCCTCTCTCCCTCCTTTGCTCAAGCACATGCACAGGCACTCTCTCTCTACAATAAAATCTTTTTTTTTTTTTAAGATTTTATTTATTTATTTGACAGAGAGAGAGAGATCAGAAGTAGGCAGAGAAGCGGGCAGAGAGAGAGGCAGGGAAGCAGACTCCCTGCTGAGCAGAGAGCCTGATGCGGGGCTCAATCCCAGGAGCCTGAGATCATGACCTGAGCTGAAGGCAGAGGCTTAACCTACTGAGCCACCCAGGCACCCCTAAAATAAAATCTTAAAAAAAAAAAAAAAAAAAAGAAAAGTTTCCAGGGCACCTAAGTGGATCAGTTGGTTAGGCAACTACCATCAGCTCAGGTCATGATCAGGCCCTGTGTCAGGCTTCCTTCTCAGCAGAGAAGTCTGTTTCTTCCTCTCCCTCTGCCACTCCCCCTGCTTGTGCTTGCTCTCTCCCTCTCTGAGTCGGTTAAATAAATCTTACCAAAACAAAACAAAACAAACAAACAAAAAAAACAAAAAACCTTTCACAATATTAATACCTATAGATTATAATATAGTCATATAGTAATTGAAATTTCAGGGTATTAAGCTTTCTGAACTTGGAAAACAATACTGCTTTGTATACTCACAAATAGTATATTACTGCTAACTCAGTGAAAAGTGACAGAAACTAAAATGGTTTGAAATTATTAAACTTTGTTGGTATTATTTTTCATCAGGTTTTGAAAAATCTGTATATATGTGCCTATACCCTACTGTTACACATTAAACTCTCAGAATTTATCCTGTGTTGCTTCTATGTATCTCCTTTCTTAAACTAATAACTCATGCTTCACTTCCAATTCTTCTGTGGAAAGACTTATGGACACATCAAGGAAAATTTCAAGTAGTTGTACATTTCCTCATCTCTACTCTCAGACACCTGTATGTAATTCTACTAAAACAATTATGCTATTATACAATTATTATATATCGGTCTTCCCCAAATGACTGGGTAGGAATTCCTCAAGAAAAGGGATCAGGGTTCATTCATCTATTTCATAGCAGCAATAAAAGTGAGTGCTTGGGAGAGTTCTTTAACAAAATGCTTCAATGAAAATTACAATTGCTTAGGCGAACCTAGCTGGCTTAGTTGGATGAGCGTGAGACTTTTTTAAAATAAGATTTTATTTATTTATTTGACAGAGAGACACACAGCTGGAGAGGGAACACAAGCAGGGGGAGTGGGAAAGGGAGAAGCAGGCTTCCCACCACTGAGCAGGGAGCCCAATGCGGGGCTTGATCCCAGGACACTGGGATCATGACCTGAGCCGAAGGCAGAAAGAAGCTTAACGACTGAGTCACCCAGGCTCCCCAAGCTTGACTCTTGATCTCAGGATCATGAGTTTAAGACCCACACCGGGTGCAGACATTACAACTGCTTAGTAAAACCAATTACCCTGTGTCTATAACAAAAATCTAAAAGGAGATATTCACATAATCTTTAGGAAGGTAAAACTCAAACTTACAATTAAGATCTGTGTACTTGCCCTCCAAAGCTTGGACATATGCTTCATATTGTTTCCATCTAGTACAAAGATAAATTTGTACATTAGTTGTCACATTAATACTCCCAGAAAAATCACCACACCTAAACTTATAAATTTAAGTAATGACAAGAATTTCACTATGATTTTTAACCAATAATAAAATTAGCCACTTCTTTATTCCTTCTCAACTTACAGGAACTAGGTAAAAGAAAATACAGAAAAAAGTATCCTCTGCTGAGAATATACCAAGTATGCTCCTTTGGGTCACTTCACACACCTTACAGGACTTTGTATCACTGAGTCTCAGCACGATGCCTTGATTACAAAAGCGAAGTAAAACTTACTACTTTCAAATATACTGTCTACCTCAAACAAATGGCACCTAAGAAACATGCTTAATTATCAAGGACTAAAAGGTTCTTTATCTTAGCTCTTTCATGAAAATACCATAAAACCGAAGCAGTGGTTCAAAGCAGTATTTATTTTTGTCTGTAAAAAAGGGAGAATATACTATTTTCCAGGACAATTCTTTAAACACCTACTTGGCAGAAACAATCTGCATAAACGACGTATACTATCTGAGTATGAAGGAATCCTTCTTCCTTGTTATATTCCTCTACCCTCAAAATACAGGCTATGCTAGAGCCTGGTGATTACTGTTGAAAACAAGGTCTCCAGTCTTATGTTTAAGCAACTTACAGAAAGTAACATGCCCTGAATGTCTGCTATCCTGCTTCCTGAAAAACCTATGCTTTTCAGCTGCTCTTCCGTTACAGCTATCAAAATTTACAGTTGATCTGTGAACATGTAGGGTGGGGGCTTAGAGGTGACAAACCCTATAGTAAAAAATCTGTGCATAACTTCTGACTCCCCCAAAATTTAACTACTAATAGCCTACTACTGACCAGAAGGAAACCTTACTGATAATATAAACACTTAAATTACACATATTTTATGTATATATATTATACACTACATTCTTACAATAAAGCTAGAGAAAGGAAACATTTAAAAAAAAAACGATATACACTTGAAGTACTATACTATACAAAATCTGCACATTAAACGGACCCACACAGTTCAAACCTGTGTTGTTCAAGGGTCAACGTACCTCTGATTTTAGAAAATCTTTCTATAAAACTTCAATAACTCTGATAACTTTGCTATGAGATGTATTAATACTATACCATAATAAAAAAATTCCCATAATACCAAACTAATCCACCTTTTATATAAAGACTGTTCAATCAAAGGCATGCTTTTTTAGGATTTTATTTTTTTACCTGAGAAAGAGAGAGAAAGTGCGCGCACGCGAGCATTAACAAGGGGTAAGGGTAGAGGGCGAAGCAGTACCCCCGCTGAGCAGAGAGCCCAATGTGGGACTTGATCCCAGAACCCTGGGAGCCAAAGGCAGACGCTTAACAACTGAGCCACCCAGGCACACTGGCATGTTTACTTTTATGGTCCCGAGGACACAAAACAGGAATTTCACTCAGTGTTTGGGATGAATAAAGGTCTTTTGTGGAGGCTAAATTAAGATCTATTTCAGGAATGCCTGGATGGCTCAGTCAGCTAAGCGTCTGACTCTTGGTTTGGCTCAGGTCATGATCTCATGGGCTGTGGGACTAAATCCTGTGTAAGGCTCCACTCAATGGGGAGTCTACTTGAGATTCGCTCTCTCTTCCTTGCCTCTTCCCCCACTCGTGCTTGCTCTCGCTTGCATACTTTCGCTCTAAAATAAATCAATCTTAAAAAAGGAAGAACTATGCGTTTAGAGGAACAGAAAAACGTGAAAGTTCAACCAGTTTTGTTTTTTTTTTTTTTAAAGATTTTATTTATTTGACAGACAGAGATCACAAGTAGGCAGAGAGGCAGACAGATAGAGAGAGGAGGGGGGAAGCAGGCTCCCTGCAGAGCACAGAGCCCGATGTGGGGCTCGATCCCAGAACACTGGTACCATGACCTGAGCCGAAGGCAGAGGCTTTAACCCACTGAGCCACCCAGGTGCCCCTGTTTTGTTTTTTAAAGATTTTATTTACTTGTCAGAGAGAGAACAAGGGAGAAAGCACTAGCAGGGCAAGCAGCAGGTAGAGGGAGAAGCAGGCTCCCACTGAGCAAGGAGCCCAGTGTGGGACTTGATCCCAGAACCCTAGGATCATGACCTGAGCCAAGGGCAGACGCTTAACCACCTGAGCCACCCAGGCATCCCTCAACCAAGAACATCCTTATCAGGATGACAGAAAACAAAGAACAGTTAAATAAGTAGCACTTGATTTAAAATCACCAAGAGAATTAATGAGGGGGAAAAAAAACACACTTTAAAGTCATACATGAGAATCCCCTAAAAGAATTTGAACTGACCTCCAGAATATAAACTGCAGAACTTAAAAACCTTAAAGGTAAATTAATATAAAAAATTACTCCTATGAATTTTATTTATTATATTACTGATTTCTTTCCCTACAAGTATGTCAAGAAAAAGACTGGGCACACTAACCAGAGATACAAAGAGAGTATCAACATGTGAGTGACAGTATAGCACAAGCATGGGTTTACACTTCAGCAGGAGGACAAGTGTTTTAGAATACTAAGAATTTAAATTTCATGTATGGGAAAATAAATGCATGCAATGAAAAAACAGTCCTTTGCATGAAGAAGATAAAGAGCTTGTCCACAATATGAACAGCTAGGAAGGTGGGAAATTATCAAACTCCAGTTAACAATGGAACATGCCATCTGCATCTGCCTATTTTCTACAACACCTCTTCTGGAGAGCCGGGGTGGCTCAGTCGGTTAAGCATCTGCCTTCAGCTCAGGTCATGATCCCGCGGTCCTGGGACTGAGCCCAGATTCTGGTTCCCTGCTCAGCAGGGAGTCTGCTGCTTCTTCTGCCCCTCTCCAGCTCATGCTCGCTCGCTCTTTCTCAAAATAAATAAATCAGAAAGACTTGGTCATCTAAAAATTACCATCTAAAAAATTTATCACCCAAAGTAATAAAATGTAAAAAGAACAAATTTAAGTTAGACAATACAAAACATGCATTGATCCCGTTTTATGCTAAAGAAATAAATAACGTTAATGCTGTTCCTGATTCTTGGCTTTTCAAGACATTTGTAAGTTAACCATAGAAATTCCGAGCTTGGAGTAACCTTTGAAAGTAATTTAACTCAACTCCCTAACTTACAGAGGAGAAAATGATACAAAGTTATATGAACTGACCAAGGTCACAGTTATAAGAAAGAGTAACTTTGCTATCAGTAAATAATGTATTTCTTCCATAACTAAACATGGCACCCTTTAGGACTACAACTTTTTCACACATTAAAGAGAAAAGGAAAAAATAATGACATCCAAACGAGTCTACATTTTGATCAACTGAAAGCTTTCTGAGAGTAGGGTCTTTCCCCACAGCAAGTTCTACACATGAAGTACCAATGCTTAAAGTTAAAATTCTGAGTATCTTCCCTCTGCAAGAAAAACTTAGGTTTTCCTAGCCACCTAGAAGTTACCCAAGCTGGTACTTTAAAGTGTTAAAAATGTTTTTTAGTTCTTTAAAGTGTTATGTTTTCCTCAATGTTTACATAACAAAGAGACAGACCATAGAAAACATGGTCAAAAAGTACACTAAATGATTTGAGAATGTATTAATGTTAAAAACAGAACAATATAACTTAAAAATAATTATAGGATAGAACCACAATATGTTCTATAGAAAGTATTTTATATTTTTGATAAAAAGAACATTTTACCTTAGAATTAACTCATCTCGTGCCATAACTTTGAAGTCTGTTTCACTCAGCCGAACCTATATATAAAGAGAATTAAAATATGAACTGACTGCTTTTCCTAAAACTTTAAAATATTAAATACCACTGGCTCTTATGTTCTTCATATTTTTATAGACAGAATCTTAACCTTTTTGTCCCCTAACTGCTCATTTCTGGTATTGGGAATATCCTTAACTACTGAAGACACACAAAGTCCCTCCCAAAGGACCACCGTGCTGAATCATACGAAACCTCTCCAGAGCCCCAGGTTAAATGGCTCAGTATATATTACTGTTTTTAAAAAATTCTTATTGTTCTTAAAAGGCACATTACTTATCTTTAATACAGGCATCATTCTTAGGGAAATGCAAATTAAAAGTCCAATGAGCTACTGATACACATTATTAGAATGGCTTAAAAAAAAAAAAATAAAGTGTTAACACCAAATGCTGTAGATGGGAAGATGTAGAGAAACCAAACTTTCACACACTGTTGGTGAGAATGTAAAATGGTACAGCTACTTTGGAGAATATTTTGGTAATTCCTTCTGAAACTAAAAATGGATGTGCCATACAACCAACCCAGCAGTTGCATTCATAAGGATACATCTCAAAGAAATAAAAAAAAATATTTTCACAGAGAAATTTGTACACAAATGTTTACAGCTTTATTTGTAGTAGCCCCCAAACTGGAAACAACCCAAATGTCCTTCAACTGGTGAGTAGTTAAACTATTATTTAATCATATCCTTGGAATACTACATTCCCCATTAAAAAGAAACAGCCTATGGACCAACTTGGATAAACCTCCAGGAAACTGTACTGGGTAGAAAAAAAAAAATCTCAGAAAGTTACATATAATGTATGACTTCATTTGTACATTTGTGAAATAGCATTAATTAGTGAAATGGAGAACTTATTAGTGGTTGCCAAGGGTCTGCGATGGATGGGGTTACAGAGGAATGGCAAAATGGAAGCTTATGGTAATGCTTCCATTACCTATTTTGATTGTGGTGATGGTTACACTAAGTTACACATGATAAAACTACACCAAGCTAACATACACAAACACACACACTGCACATATAATCCACACATGTGGATTGTATCAATGTCAAGCTCCTGGTTTTGATATTGTTATATGAGATGTCTGATAGTTATGCAAGATTAACATTGAAGGAGGCTGGATGAGGAGTGCCACAAAACCCCCCTGTACATTTCTTTGCAACTGCTGGTATATCAACAATTATTTCAAAATAAAAAGTTAAAAAAAAAAGGTACAATATTCTAGCTGAAACTGTTCTGTAAATTGAGAAATATTAAGTGTTTCTCTATACCAAATGAAGATTGTAAAGGCGAGGCACCTCTCTTGCTTTAGTATGAAATTAACATTTCCTAGGTTTCCTTTGTAAGAAACTTGTTTCAAATTACAACACTAACTGTAACATAGTACTATGACGGAAGAGGGAAAATCCCTGTACCAAAATATATTAAAAGTCTAAAAGAAAGCACAGAGTTAATTCTGATTATTGAAACACAGTAAAACTCTATTTCATGAATAATTGGACTCCAAAACTTAAGACAAATTTCCATAATACTTATCATCTAAACTATTCATTTAAATACTCACTGGTTAATAAGCTCATACCCTCCACTTGAAGTATAAATTACTTTCAGAAACTATATTATTTTGCAATTTTGTGCATGTGTGTGTGTAACAGTGACTACAGTAAATTAAGTTAGGGAAATAGTTAAGTTAGGGAACTAGAACGGAGAAAATGAGACTAGAAAACAAAAACTTCAGAGGAAAAGACAGAATCTAAGAACTAGCTATATAACCCTTTGTTGATATATAAAGAGGTGGTTTTACCTTACAACCAAAAAGATTTAAAAAGTACAAAAAAAGAATAAGTAACTTCTAAGTTGTGAAGAAATCTTTTTTCACGTTTACAGTTATGCAGGTGGAAATATTCACATGGCAAAGATTAAGAGCAGACCACAGAGATATAATTATACAAGTTTTTCAAAAACTGAAAATATTCTAAAAATACATTGTATACAAGATACAATGTCTAACACATTATACACCCACAATGTTAGTAGTGTTATAAACCAAGAGAGTGAAAGATAAGCAAATAAAGACAGTCCTTTCATCTCTATTAACTGCCCCCCCCAAGGACTTAGAAACTACAGGAAAAAAACACACCTTTTTGGGAAGAGGTTCCTCGTTGGTCATCTTGAATCCTAGGAAAAAGGGGCAGAGAGAAGAGGTTCAACTGATGTTCTTTCAGTTAAGGCAGGAACAAGAAATACTGGCTTTTCCAAACCAATTTATTAGGGAACTCAGTATGAACCAAATCATTAGATTATTTATTTAATAATAGTTTTAGATTTACAAAAAAGTTACAAAAATATTACAGGGTTCCTGTATACTCCACACCCACTTTCTCCTTTGCTAACACATTACCACTGTTTTTTTAAGTTATTAAAAAAAATTCCTTTGTGGGGCGCCTGGGTGGCTCAGTGGGTTAAGCCGCTGCCTTCGGCTCAGGTCATGATCCCAGGTCCTGGGTTCGAGCCCCACATCGGGCTTACTGCTCAGCAGGGAGCCTGCTTCCTCCTCTCTCTCTGCCTGCCTCTCTGCTTACTTGTGATTTCTCTCTGTCAAATAAATAAATAAAATCTTTAAAAAAAAAAATTCCTTTGTAAAAAAGTTAATCATTCCTTTTGATGGCTCTATAAAGGACTGAAATGTAACTTTTCAATGCATTCTTATAACCGCCCCATGAGAAAGACAAATCTTACATAAGTGACATCACTGTGCTAAAGTCAGACAATTACCTCAGGCAGTATCCCAGGCATCATGCTGAAAGGATATTAAGTATAGTTCCAGTTGCTAAGCCTTTCCTTTTACAGCATCATGTTGTTATAGTAAGGTAGATAGAATCTATCATCATAATTCACTACTGTGCAACACTTATATGATATTTAACCTTTATAAAAATATTCTTAGGGGCGCTTGGGTGGCTCAGTGGGTTAAAGCCTCTGCCTTCAGCTCAGGTCATGGACCCAGGGTCCTGGGATCAAACCCCGCATCTGGCTCTCTGCTCCGCGGGGAGCCTGCTTCCCGCCCCCCAGGCCCCCCCCCGCCCCCCCCCCGCCTGCTTCTCTGCCTACTTGTGATCTGTCAAATAAATAAAATCTTAAAAAAAAATTCCTATACTGTTTAATTTCATGCTGCAGAATCTGTATCTCAAATTAGTTCTGTAATTTTATACAAAATTTACTAACTCTATTGCAAAAGATACGTTACACAATAGAAAAACTATCATTAACTTTATTATGCTCACTGAAAACACTTCTACTTCCTAATATTCAAATAAGAACACAAGCTAATTTAAATTTATTCCTAGATTTTATTTCCAACAGCACTGTGATGAATCTTCCTATTTTTTACACTTCCTTGATATTCACTTTGCTTACTCATACTTATCACAAATCCCAAACTATTAAACATTTAACCAAAGAGAAATAAGTCAAGGAGATGCACAGCATAGTAACTATAATTAGTAATACTGTATTGCATGTTTGAAAGTTGCTAATAAATCCTAAAGGTCTTCACAAGGAAAGAAGGAAAATAATTTTTCTAACAATGTGGTAACAAATGGTAACCAGGCTTAAAGTGGTGAGCATTTCACAGAATATACAAATATCCAACCATTATGTTGTACACCTGAAATTAATTGACCTTCCATGTCAATTATACCGGAACTTTTAAAAAATTAGCCAAAGAACTAAGAGTGAAAAACTGAATTTTTAAAAGATAATGGACTTCGTATTATTTGAGATTCCTCAAAAGAAGACAATCTTCTGATACCATTTTTTATGCTACATACTGTCCCAATTCTGTAAATCAGAAATTCCAATCATATACTGCCACTAAAACCTCATTTTCAGACTAGACATACTGTACATTTTAGGGAAAAAAACCATAAATTGATCATACATCACTGGCTTATTCCATCTTTAATAATCTTATCATTGGATACAGCAAGCAAAAACCTGAGTATGTCATTTTCTTCTGAGCTAATGAAGCTGATCAAGCCTCTGACCAGTATTTATGAAGACATACCGTATCTCCACAACTTAAGGTCTGTACATTTTCCTAATTTTTTTCCTTTAAATGGGTCTCTGTTTACTTTAGACTTCTTATTGCCCAGTTTATATTCTCTGTTGGAAATAATGGACAGCTACTTAGTGACTATCCTAACATGACACCAGTGATTACAATCATTTGGGAAACAAACCTTCACCTTGTTTATCCCCACAGAGATCTACTTCTGTTTTAGTATGTTTAAAGTACATTCACTCTACTTTACCACAACCCACTGGAACCCAGCTATCAAGCTTGGCATTTCCTTGGAATAACCCACTTGTCTGAGCTAAATATACTAGGTAAACATGGATTCTAGCCATTGGAACTTTTATCCAATTTAATATGCCACTAATCTGATTAAATCCTTCTTAAACTAAACTCCCCATCTCACTCAAAATAGTGCATGCCAATCCTCTGCTATCCCCTCACATCATGCTTTATTTTTCTTCACAGATTCTTATAATTATCTGATATTTTACATACTTATCTGCTTCTCCCAATTATAAAATTAGCTCCATGAGAGCTGTTTCATTCACTGCTGATGCCACAGTACACAGTAGGCACTCAAACATATGCTGAATGGAAATATGAACAAACGAATTTGCTTCAGTTACTACTGAAATCATAATAGTAAGCTAAATAAGCCAATCTAATTTTCCCCCCAAAATAAAGAAGATGACATTCTGTAAAATTTTGAGAATAAATGTGAAACCTAATATAACAAATACTGTGGTAAGAATGCTGTATAAACAGTTAAATTTTCCACTACAGATAGTCCACCTGTTAACTAGTTAATGGGCACTATAGCTACTCAAAATTTTAGTTATAAAACCTAAGAAATATAAATTCCAGTTATAAACTAGTAAATGCTTCTATAACATGACACTTTCCCTAGGTTTATTTGTTCATTCTTTTCTTAATACATATTCAGGTTATTCCACTAAAATAAAATTAACTGCAAGCTTAATTAGCAACAAGTAAGATACTATTTTTAAAAGGCATTGAAAGGACTAGGAAACACAGGAAAGAAGTTCTAGTAATCCTGCTTTTCTATAAGAGGGTGGCATACTTTAAAAACAAAAAAAAGCCACAAAACCTGAGCCTCAGTTTCCCCAACCCCAAAAGGAGTATCACCAAGGCTCAAAATGACTGAGCTACTTCTAAAGATAAACATTAATCTTTAGCATGGTGACTAGCACAAAATAAGCAATTATTAGTTTCCTTCTCCCCATCAAAAAACAAAGACTCTCAATTACTACTTCTTGAAGAAAGTGAAGGGAGAATTCAAAAGCAGAGATAACAATGAAGACCTGTTGCTCCTGTCGTTCTTTCTTTTTTTTTTAATGATTTATTTATTTGAGAGAGAGAGAGAGAGACAGCAAGAGACTGGGAAAGTGGGAAAGGGAGAAATACACTCCCTGGTGACCAGGGAGCCTGATGTGGAGCTTGATCCCAGGACCCCAGGGATCATG
The DNA here is from genome assembly GCF_902655055.1 of Lutra lutra. Classification (NCBI taxonomy): domain Eukaryota; kingdom Metazoa; phylum Chordata; class Mammalia; order Carnivora; family Mustelidae; genus Lutra; species Lutra lutra. Next base: position 146,116,266 of record NC_062283.1, on the reverse strand, counting down.
ACCTGCCTGCTCTTGTCTTTGTTTCTAAGCCCCACTGCTCTAAGTCCCACTGCAGAACTCTTGGTAAGCTCGAGTTTGGTTTGTTTGTTTGTTTGTTTGTTTATTTATTTATTTATTTATTAAAGATTTTATTTATTTGTCAGAGGGAGGGAGAGCGAGCACGCACAAGCAAGCAGAGTGGCAGGCAAAGGCAGAGAGAAAAGCAGTCTCCCCGCCTAGCAAGGAGCCCGATGCGGGACTCGATGCCAGGACCCCAGGATCATGATCCGAGCTGAAGGCAGCAGCTTAACCCACTGAGCCACCCAGGTGTCCCAAGCTCGAATTTTTAAAACTCTAAAGAGCACGTTTTTAAAATTTTTAAACATTGGGGGGCACCTGAGTGGCTCAGTGGGTTAAGGCCTCTGCCTTCGGCTCAGGTCATGATCCCAGGGTCCTGGGATCGAGCCCCACATTGGGCTCTCTGCTTAGCAGGGAACCTGCTTCCTCCTCTCTCTCCTGCCTGCCTCTCTGACTACTTGTGATCTCTGTCTATCAAATTTAAAAAAAAAAAAATTTAAAAAAAAATTTTTAAACATTGGTTTATATTCTCTTCTAAAAAGGTTGATGGTGGACAAACTTCAATTACATATCACTCTGAGGATATATATATTTTCTTTATAAAAATAAATTTATTGATTTGTGACATATGTCAAAGATAAATGCAGTTTTTGCATAAAGGTTTGCATTTCACGTTGACTCTGAGTCATGTCATTTCACACGTTATAGAATATGTGACATGGGAATTCAAAGGTTAAGCATTTCGAAAAATTCCTCCCTGATTTTTAGCCACTCAAAGTCAATCTCTCCTTCAGAGCCCATATATGCTGTAAGAGTTAAATAAACAGTTTGGCAAAAGGCAAATTAGAACAGGTTTAAATTTAAAAGTATCAACACTCAACTATTTAGTCAAAATAGAACTTGGTTCTCAAATCTGATTTTCACATTGCATGAGTATACTAAGAAAATTATTCCCCAAGGCAATTTTTTTTTTTACTCTTTTTGAAGATTTTATTTATTTATTTGACAGAGAGAGACACAAGTAGGCAGAGAGGCAGGCACTGAGATGGGGGAAGGAGGCTCTCTGCTGAGCAGAGAGCCCAACATGGGGCTCAATTCCAGGACCCTGATATCATGAGCTGAGCTGAAGGGAGAGGCTTAACCCACTGAGCCACCCAGGCACTCCAAGGCAACCTTTAAATTACAACTGAAAGCACAATAATCATCTAAAATCAATTCCAGATTCATGAAGACAGTGAATATCCCAGGTTCTCAGATCTATTTTTATATCAGAAAAATCAAATAACTAAGGGCCCCTGGGTGGCTCAGTCGCTAAGCATCTACCTGCTCTGCGGGTAGCCTGCTTCTCTCTCTTCCCACTCCCTTTGCTGTGTTCCCTCTCTCCCTGTGTCTCTCTCTGTCAAATAAATAAATAAAATCTTAAAAAAGAAAAAAGAGGGGCACCTGGGTGGCTCAGTGGGTTAAAGCCTCTGCCTTTGGCTCAGGTCCTGATCACAGGGTCCTAGGATCACGCCCTCAATTGGGCGCTCTGCTCAGCAGAGCCTGTTTCCCTCTCTCTCTCTGCCTGCCTTTCTGACTACTTGTGATCTGTCAAATAAATAAATAAAATCTTTAAAAAAAAAAAAAAAAGAAAAGAATAGAAAAATTGAATAACTAAAATATTGAGTTGAATCCTGAATCTTGAAAAGGGGAGGGGGGGGGAAGGAGTATACACTCATTACTGAGTCACACACTTAATAATCACAACTTTTCAAAGTCGAAGTTAGCCTCCATTTTCCAGATGATGAAAATGATTATGAGTCACTAAATGATTAACTCTGGTCAAAACACCATTAATAAATCGGCCGTTAGGATCCCAAACACAGCATCTCTCTAAAGTTGCTAACTTATAGAGATGTATTATTCTTCTACTCTCTCATTCTCAATAATGAATAAGCTTTGCTAAAAAACAGAAAAGCAAAAGAGAAAAGAACTTAAAATTGGCCAATTTGGCTACCTTTTAGGAGGTTTAGGACTCGTTAAAACATGGTCTTAAAATTATTCAAAGGTTTCAGTTATTCACATTTCAGATAATCTCTGAAATTCAGATCTCAGAATCACCATGTACTCTTGATGCTTTTGACACTGAGAAATACTTTATGATGGAGAGTTTGGATTTGGTTGGCTAGGTGCCTAGCATCCCAGATCCCAGTACTTCCACGGCTCTTAGCACAATGACCTAAGTTACGCAACTCAGCTCTCTCTTAGAGAGGTGAACACCAGCCAACACAATTTGAGAAAGCATGTGCCTCATTGAAAGTAATTTTAAGTAAACTCAAGAAAATAATCTGACAGCATATAACCTTGGCTCTGGTTAGGAATCAGATGCCCAACCTTTCCGGACTCTTATCATCAGTCAATGGATCTTGAGCAAGTCACTTAACTCTGGGCTGCGGTCTCCAAGTGAGGGGGGAAAAAAAAAGATACCAATTTTGCCTGCCTTACAAAGTGCTGCAAATCTCAACGCTCCAGAGCCATAAAAATGTTATACAAAGGATTTTGCAAATAAAATATCAACATCAAGAGATAATTTTAATGTGCATTTAAAAAATTAAAACCAAAGAGTATTTATTCATAACGGCCAGTTCTAGCCTGATCAACCAGCTTAATATCCAATGGGATATACGGTTATGGGAACACTGAAAAGTTGTTCTAAGAGGCTGAATATCAGAAAATATTTAGAGGCAAAAATGTAGGAAATAATTTAAAAAATAAAAACAAGCATAAAACCAAACACTACCTCGGTCTAGTTTTGGTAAAACACCCATCAACTTAATTTTTAGAGTAAACTACTTTTTTCACAAGCAAGATAACATACAATTATATGAAAATGCTATGATCACCAAGTACAGGATATTTTCAAGGGGATTCTATACTACATACATACAAGAACACAATGGTCTTTGAAAGCTGTAACATCCTGTACAAATATAATTATTACACCTCTTGTTTCCACACTGTAGAGCTACTACAGATTTTCTATATCATACAAACCAACTCATTTCTAACACACAAAAATACGGAGCAGGCATGACCCAAAATTGAATCAGGAAAACAAGGTATTATTAGGTTCTGATGAGCTGATCAGTAAAACACCAGCAGTGGCTGGGACACACTTTTATTACTACTTTCCTCCTCTGGGACTTGGAAATTCATTCTTAAGTTCCGCCACTGAGAATTGAAAATACTGACCACTTGGCTATAGCCATCTGTTTCACACAAGGTAAGCTCTGAAAGAACTCCCCAAATACACCCACCCAAACCCTTAAAATTAACTTCACCCTTATCTCATGCCACCTGGTGGACTGCAATTTCTTTCCCCGACTTGCCTCATCAGGTGCTATTGAACGGCCGTATTAAATAAAATTTAGGTTATCTTGAAAGGATGTTCCCACATGGTTTTTTTCCTTAATGGGGGCATGAATGACGACGATATATGCCCCTACCGTAAAAAACTTAAATGATCAGAACTTAAAAATTAAAAAACGAGAACTCGTGATTGACTCGTGACTTCCACTACCTTTCTCAGTAACAGAATTAACTAAATTCTAAGAGATACAAAACTAGACGGGAGAATTCACGACTATAAATACACTCATGGAAATACTCTTCTCAGGGCAAAAGAACAGTCTCTTTACTTTCGAAACAGTTATTTAGGATTGTAACACAGTCCTCTGAGATCAAACTGACTTCATCAAAACAAAAACTTGGACTTTTCCACTGTGTCCTCTACTGACTAATGAAATACGGTTTTCAAAAACCAAGTAACAGCCTTAAAGAGACCCAAGGCGAGACTTTAAAACTGCACGAAAACCCCCCTCTACTGTAAAGAATTCTTTCTTCACTCAGAACGTATGCCATCATTTAAAAATGGAAGTCTTCAGGAGGATGCAGCCGCAGTAATAACCTACTGCGCGACGGGAAAACTGGTCAGCGAACACGGCTCTCCTTCCCTTGCTGAACTCGTTAGTGCCGCCAACCCTCGGGTCCAGAGCAGAGATGGGAGGGGGCCACAGAGAGGCGGGGACACGACGCGCAGCGAGGGGGCGGCCTCCCGGTTTGGCCGGCCCGCGGGTGCGCCCACCTCGCCCCCAGGACGGAGGATGGAGGCAAAATGGCCTCGGGGCGGCGGAAGTGTCCCCACAGGCGGGAAGGAGATGCAGCTAACGGGAGGCCTGCGGGCCCAGGAGCCCCGACTCGCCCTGGGAGCTCTGCCCGCCTCTTCCCCGGCAGACCGCGCCTCAGCCCTAGGGACCCCAAGGTCCTCGCGGCCGCTCCCGCCGGCGGCCCGCACCTACCTCTCCAGACGGAGGCCGCGCCAGCGCCGCCCAGTCACATAGGCCAAGGCTGCGCTGCCCGCTCCCCAGCCGGACCTCCAGACCGCACTACCCCCAGCCCCCGCGCTCCTCCTCCCGCCGCAGCCCCGGCGCTCCCCTTTATTTGCGGGTCTCGCTGCCACAAAATGGCGCTGAGGGAGGACGCGAGGCCCCGACGCCCCACCCCCTTCCCGCTCCTCCCGCCGCCCCGCCCCGCCCCGCCCCGCCCGCGGCACCGCCGGGCCCCAACGCGCCGCAGCCGGCGCCCGCCCTCGTCGCCGCCCCGCCATGTTCGCGTCCGGCCCACTCACTGAGTCGCCTCCCGGACGCGGCCGCAGCCACCGGTCCGTCACGGCGCCCCACCGCAGGGAGGAAAAGCGAAGGGACGGCACCCGCCCGGAGGCTCCAGGCCCTAAGGGAGGAGTTGCGCGTGGGTGGCACGCCCCGCAGATCCGGAGCTCTGCAAATTTGTCGGGGGCGGGGGGAGAAGCGGACCGAGGGGAGGGGTGGGCGACGAGGTCAGAGGTCAGCCGCGGGGCATCACGGGAAGGGCGGCGGGGGTCGCGATTGGCGGCGCGGATTGAACGCTCTCGCCCGGCCACCTGCGGCTGCGGCGCAGCCTCTGGCGGAGGAATCTGGGCCAGGCGGCGCGTGATTGGCCGCTTTGTGGTGCAGCGTCCATCGGTGATGCTTCCGCGCGTTGGCGGGCCAGGTGCAACCTCAGGATCTGGGAGCTGTGCGGGGAGTAGGGTCAGTTCGGGCTTCGCATACTCTTGCTGTTTGCGAACTTAGAAACCAGTGTTCTAGCTTCTGAAACGCAGCCTCCCGGCTTCTTGGTTCATCCCCAACTTAACATCCCGAGGCTAAACGGAGGAGCTATTGTGTAGCTGATGGGGGTTGTACCTCTGTCAACAGCTCTAGGGGCACCTTGCAAACTCAGAAACGCGGGGAAGGCGAACCCAGTGAGTTGTTAATGAACCTTATGAAATACGTTTTGTAATTTGAACATGCTCCCTTACGCGAGACTTGGTGTCACCCGGACCATTGCGTAAGAACTATGGTGTTACCTGCTAAACGTGAAACAATCTCTAACACTTAATACAGGGGGTCGGGCAACTCTTGACTGATGTTTCCTTACCCGGCTTTTCTGAAAGTGTTTATCGCTAAAGGAACTGCCCTGAAATGAGGTGATTTATAAAGATAAGATTAAAGTGTTCTCCTGATGGTCAAAGGGTTCGTGGTATATTCCGAGCAAGTCACATCGGTTTGGAGAAAATATTTGCAACTTGCAGCAAGGAAGTCTTGAAAAGTGGAAAAAGACAAAAATCCAGAGAGAATTTTTTGGGCAAGAACGTGAACAGACAATTCACAAAAGAATAGCAGTGGTCCTTAGCTGTTTGTCCTCACTTATAATGGAAGTACACTTTGAAATTGCAAAACTCTGGACAAACCGTGCTCATAAATTTCTTGGTGGCAACGGGAAAATGATTCAAGCTCTATTGAGCACCAAAATGACATTTGCGTCTATTCTTATATCTTGGAATTCTACTTCTAACTCTAATCGTATTCTGAAAATACACCTCCACAGATAGAAACAAATATAGGCAAGATTACTTGTTGCAGTGTCATTTGTCACAACAAAAGTTTGGAAATAAGGTGAATGTCCTTTATTTTTTTTTTAAGATTTTATTTATTTATTTGACAGACAGAGATCACAAGTAGGCAGAGAGGCAGACAGAGAGAGAGGGGGAAGCAGGCTCTCCACCGAGCAGAGAGCCCGATGCGGGGCTCGATCCCAGGACCCTGAGATCATGACTTGAGCTGAAGGCAGAGGCTTAACCCACTGAGCCACCCAGGCGCCCCGCCAATGTCCTTTAATAAGGAAGTGGTTGGACATGATAAAACCATGCAGTGGAGTACAATGTAGCCATAAAAAAAGAATGGGTTGCTTTGGAATGAGTCCCAGGTTATAAGAAAAATTAGAAAGATAGGGAGGCTGGGTGGCTCAGTTGGTTAAGCATCTGCCTTCAGCTCAGGTCATGATCCCAGGGTCCTGGGATGGAGTACTGCATTGGACTCCCTGCTCAGCAGGGAATCTGCCTCTCCCTTGCCTGCCCCCTCCCCCAACTCTTGCCCATGCCACTGCCTTCTCTCTCTCTTTCCAAAAATAAAATCTTTTTTTTTTAATTTTTTTATTTTTTCAGCATAACAATATTCATTATTTTTGCACCACACCCAGTGCTCCATGCAATCCGTGCCCTCTACAATACCCACCACCTGGTGCCCCCAACCTCCCACCCCCCACCCCTTCAAAATTCTCAGATCGTTTTTCAGAGTCCATAGTCTCTCATGGTTCACCTCCCCTTCCAATTTCCCTCAACTCCCTTCTCCTCTCCATCTCCCCTTGTCCTCCATGCTATTTGTTATGCAACACAAATAAGTGAAACCATATGATAATTGACTCTCTCTGCTTGAGTTATTTCACTCAGCATAATCTCTTCCAGTCCCGTCCATGTTGCTACAAAACTTGGGTATTCATCCTTTCTTTTTTTTTTTTATTATTTTTTTTTACAGCTTTATAAACATATATTTTTATCCCCAGGGGTACAAGTCTGCGAATCGCCAGGTTTACACACTTCACAACACTCACCATAGCACATACCCTCCCCAATATCCATAACCCCATCCCCTCTCCCAACCCCTTCCCCCCATCAACCCTCAGTTTGTTTTGTGAGATTAAGAGTCACTTATGGTTTGTCTCCCTCCCAATCCCATCTTGTTTCATTTACTCTTCTCCTACCCCCTCAACCCCCCATGTTGCATCTCCTCTCCCTCATATCAGGGAGATCATATGATAGTTGTCTTTCTCCGATTGACTTATTTCGCTAAGCATGATACCCTCTAGTTCCATCCACGTCGTCGCAAATGGCAAGATTTCATTTCTTTTGATGGCTGCATAGTATTCCATTGTGTATATATACCACATCTTCTTTATCCATTCGTCTGTAGATGGACATCGAGGTTCTTTCCATAGTTTGGCTATTGTAGACATTGCTGCTATAAACATTCGGGTGCACGTGCCCCTTCGGATCACTACGTTTGTATCTTTAGGGTAAATACCCAGCAGTGCAATTGCAGGGTCATAGGGTAGTTCTATTTTCAACATTTTGAGGAACCTCCATGCTGTTTTCCAGAGTGGTTGCACCAGCTTGCATTCCCACCAACAGTGTAGGAGGGTTCCCCTTTCTCCGCATCCTCGCCAGCATCTGTCATTTCCTGACTTGTTCATTTTAGCCATTCTGACTGGTGTGAGGTGATATCTCATGGTGGTTTTGATTTGTATTTCCCTGATGCCGAGTGATATGGAGCACTTTTTCATGTGCCTGTTGGCCATCTGGATGTCTTCTTTGCAGAAATGTCTGTTCATGTCCTCTGCCCATTTCTTGATTGGATTATTTGTTCTTTGGGTGTTGAGTTTGCTAAGTTCTTTATAGATTTTGGACACTAGCCCTTTATCTGATATGTCATTTGCAAATATCTTCTCCCATTCTGTCAGTTGTCTTTTGGTTTTGTTCACTGTTTCCTTTGCTGTGCAAAAGCTTTTGATCTTGATAAAATCCCAAAAGTTCATTTTTGCCCTTGCTTCCCTTGCCTTTGGTGATGTTCCTAGGAAGATGTTGCTGCGGCTGAGGTCGAAGAGGTTGCTGCCTGTGTTCTCCTCGAGGATTTTGATGGATTCCTTTCTCACATTGAGATCCTTCATCCATTTGGAGTCTATTTTCATGTGTGGTGTAAGGAAATGATCCAATTTCATTTTTCTGCATGTGGCTGTCCAATTTTCCCAACACCATTTATTGAAGAGGCTGTCTTTGTTCCATTGAACATTCTTTCCTGCTTTGTCGAAGATGAGTTGACCATAGAGTTGAGGGTCCATTTCTGGGCTCTCTATTCTGTTCCATTGATCTATGTGTCTGTTTTTGTGCCAGTACCATGCTGTCTTGATGATGACAGCTTTGTAATAGAGCTTGAAGTCCGGAATTGTGATGCCACCAACTTTGGCTTTCTTTTTCAATATTCCTTTGGCTATTCGAGGTCTTTTCTGGTTCCATATAAATTTTAGGATTATTTGTTCCATTTCTTTGAAAAAAATGGATGGTACTTTGATAGGAATTGCATTAAATGTGTAGATTGCTTTAGGTAGCATAGACATTTTCACAATATTTATTCTTCCATTCCAGGAGCATGGATAAAATCTTAAAAAAAAAAATAAATAAAGGATATTTGGAAGGATATCCTAGAAACAAAAATGGTTACCTACAGGGGATTGTGGAAAGGTGCAGGGGAAAGGAGTAGAAGCCAGACATCTGATTTTGACCTAAAGTTTTACAAAGCCAAAAAGTAACTAAAAAAGGAAACAAAGTAAACCCAGCATTGAAAGCAAATCGAAACAAACTTAATTTTAAGTTAAATTGGTAACATAATTATTGTTGTTACCCAGAGAGAAATATTCCTCCATGGCTTTTGAACATAGTACTCAGGCAACATCTGTGGTGGGATATGTTCTAAGGATGAAAAAGAAAAACAAAGGAATCTTAAGCTTCTCTAAGTGGTTTACAATTAATGGCAATACTGTTGCTTTGGTTTTGAAACTATATATATTATAGGAGAATGGGAGTATTATTGTAATGTATAACTTTTAAGCAGAAGAGAAAATGAGGTACAAATATAAATCAAGGAATTTCATAAAAAGCCTGTAATACACTTAAATTATAGGTATCAATTTGAGCACATGATTCTAAAAGTACATTTCCTAGTTCTGTGCACTAAAATGGCCAAGAAGCACTAGGTTAACAAACTGTCCCAAGGGATTTTCCAAGATGCTGCATTTTCAGTGTTAAAACTGGAACTGTCAGAGGCAAACCAAGATGGTTGGTCGCCTCCAGGAACCATGAACACACTTGCCCTCCAGATCATGGTTTCTAAATTCCATTTCTCACTAAATAGATCCAAAACTCTTTTTGGAGAATTGGCTGATTCCATACTGGGGCAAAGAAAGTACAGGATGAGTCAGACATTTTGTGTCTGAATGCAGAGGAAGTGCTTAGGCTAATAAAGATATGTCAACCAGACTCAGAAGAACAGGCAAAACTGATCTATAGGGATTGAAGTCAAATCCGTGCTTGGCTGGGGGTAAGGGGGAGGAGCATGAATCAACTAGAAAGGAAAATGGGGAACTTTGGGGGGTTATGGAAATATTCTACATCATGATTAAGGTGATGCTTACCCAGGCTTTATAGATATATTATATAGACATATATGTAAACATTCATCACACTGTATCACTAAAATGGACACACTTAATGTCAGTTTTACTTCATATAAGTTATATATATTTATCACATACATATAGTTCATATAAATTAACCCTCATATGTACGTATTCAGGGCAATTTTTACATCAAAAGGAAAATGGCAACAATTAATTGTAAATACTGAATAGATAAAAATCTATGACCCTAGAGTAACACTTGATGAGAGAGGGAGTGGAGGACGATTTGCTCTGAAAATGAACAATTAAAGGGAACATAGTATTTGCCCTACCTTTTTTTTTTTTTTTTTTTTTAAAGAAAACAGGAATTGTGGTTCACTCCCGGTTAATGAGAAAAACCTCTTCCTCACAATAGGGTGCTAGCAAATAAAGGTAGAATAAATAATGAAATTTGCGAATAACTACTATGCAAATCTTTTTTTAAAAAAGATTTTATTTATTTATTTGGCAGACAGAGATCACAAGTAGACAGAGAGGCAGGCAGAGAGAAAGAGAGGAGGAAGCAGGCTCCCTGGTAAGCAGAGAGCCTGATGCGGGGCTCGATTCCAGGACCCTGGGATCATGACCTGAGCCAAAGGCAGAGGCTTTAACCCACTGAGCCACCCAGGTGCCCCACTAGTATGCAAATCTAAAGAAATAATTGATTCAGGCAAGAGTCATCAGTGGACTTTAAAACATTTAGATGACAGATTGCTGGGAAACGAAAGTATACATTTGGAACCAAAATATCATTTCTCAGATTATTTATCTAATTGTAAAGAGAATACACTTGTATAGTGGAGTCATCTGGTGGTCACCATCTGAACCAAATGAACAAATTTAAAATCTGTAATAGCGGGACAATCTCCCATTCACCGAAAATACAGGAGAAAGAGTAGTAGTAACAAATCTAATGGCGCTAGCCAATAGTCCCCCAAACCTTGATGAAACTGTAAGCAGTAACTATTTATTGAACACCTGAGTTAGGTCTAGCCCAGTCCTCAGGGTCAGTATCCACCCAACTTCAACCTACAATTTTATTTTATTTTATTTTTTTTAAAGATTTTATTTATTTATTTGACAGAAATCACAAGCAGGCAGAGAGGCAGGCAGAGAGAGAGGAGGAAGCAGGCTCCCCGCTGAGCAGAGAGCCCGATGCGGGGCTCGATCCCAGGACTCTGAGATCATGACCCGAGCCGAAGGCAGCGGCTTAACCCACTGAGCCACCCAGGCGCCCCTCAACCTACAATTTTAAAAGAGGTATCAAAGTATGGTGAATGTTACTTGCATTTGACTGTTTTACATAGCACATGCTATTGAGTTAGATTGATGTGAAGTAAATTGGACACTTCCTGCCCCTCAGCCTTATAGTTAGCCTATAACCTGTATTCCTACTGCTTTGATTTAGGAACCATCTAATAAAATATGAATAGGAAAAAAGAGAAAGAAAAAGGCATTCACAGTAAGTCTGGCCTTTGTCATTGGCACATTAGAAGTCCAAGGAGCTTGGAGATGGGCAGAATTGGCAGTCAAAGAAGTTGGCAGTGCTTCATGGATGCTCTTCTAGGCTCAGAGATGGCATGACCATGACCCTGAGCGTGTCAAGTTTTCCATGAGTCAGTACTTTCATTGGGTCCATTCTTTTTATCTGCCTTGCTCTTTCTACTCTTCCTTACCAGGTTATCTCCTATTACACATTAGCAATCAGCTTTAGAGACATTATTTAGCCTAGTGTGTGTCAATCAGAGAGATTTGCAGCTTCACACATATGGGAGCTAAACAAAGCTTTCTAGACCAATTTTCTCTTTTTAAGCTAGTGGGTTTTACAGTGAGTTTCTTACAGAGTATTTCTTTGAGCAGCAATGCAATATGCTAACCCAATGTATTTAATCTTTCAGGTTTAGTTAACATTTATAGTCATAGAGCTAGTGATCTTTAGTCTTTCTTTACAGACCACAAAAAAACTCCACTGGTACTCTTTAAACAAGTTTTTAAAAATAATTATATTCATATAATAATTTTTACCAGTATTATTTTAAAAATGCTATTTCACCATACCTTTCTCCTTGAATATAATACTGAACAATTTTCCAGGCTTTGTTTCCTTGCATTTTTTTTTTTTTTTAAGATTTTATAGAGTAGGAGGGGGAGGGGCAGAGGGAGAGGGAGTAGAGGGCTCCCTGTTGGGAATGGAGCCCAATGCAGGGCTCAATCCTAGGACCCTGAGATCATGACCTGAGCCAAAGGCAGATGCCTAACTGACTGAGCTACCACGATGCCCCTTCTTGTATTGTTTTGAATCAGTGTATTTGTTATATACCCAAGAAACATTCATTAGATACTTGCCACACTGCACTGAGTACAAAGGAAATTTTATCCCCCAAATAGTGGCTCTGCAGTGGAGTTTCAATCATTCTGAATCTTTGATGGGGACAGGGAGCAGAGATAATAGAGGTGTGGGGAATGCAGAATCACTTGTTCTAGGAAACAGGCTTTTCTAGTTCCTGGGAAATCCTTTATTTAAAAAAAATAAAGGCCGACCTTGGAGATAATTTCCTTATCATGATCTCTGTCCTTGTCACCCACTCAGTGCAAATAACATGCTTTCGGAAAGGATTCAGTATGCCAGCATGAGTAAGCATCCCTGTACTCCTTCCAGCTTCTATCAGGGTACTGTGGTATTCACTGCCGGGAGCCATGTTCCTCTTCTTGCTGATGGTTCCCTGATGGTGTTTGAGCCATGAAAACTTAAGCCCAGGGGATGAATTATGGCCGGTATGGGCCAATATTTCTTAACAGGAGTGCTATTGATATTTGGGGTAGGTTGAATTTTTGTGTGTGTGAAAGTGTTCTGTGCAAGTTAGGGCATTCTGCATTCCAGGACTAACCCACTAAATACAATAGTATCTGTCTATTTGTGTGACAACTGAGAGTGCCCCCTCTATATTTCCAGTACCTCTATATGGAGAGGATTCCCTGATGAGAACTTTGGTCGATGAGGGGTTTTGGGATCTTCTTTACCAAATCATGACACTCCACCTTCCTGCAGGCACAATTAGTCAGTTGGCTAATTGCGGCCAGGACCAGAGGAAATCTGCTGGCGCATCGGAGAAAGGCTTTTCTTTCTGATAAGAGAGGTGTTCATGAGGAAAAAGTGTTTTTCCCCCTCCCTTCCTCTTGATAGTCTGGAAGAGGCTGTGATGCTTACATCTGTAGGAACCATCTCACAATCAGGAAGTACCCAGAGGGAAAACAGAAGCCAGCCAGCTGAGAATACAGAGTAGGGGGTGAAAAGTTCTTGGATCAAGGATGACTTTGGGTTTTGTTTTTTTTTTTTTTAAAGATTTTTATTTATTTATTTATTTGACAGATAGAAATCACAAGTATGCAGAGAGGCAGGAAGAGAGAGGAGGAAGCAGGCTCCCTGCTGAGCAGAGAGCCCGATGTGGGGTTCGATCCCAGGACCCCGAGATCATGACCTGAGCTGAAGGCAGAGGCTTAACCCACTGAGCCACCCAGGCGCCCCAAGGATGACTTTGTTAAGCTTCCACATGAACCCAGGGTTCGTCTTTTTATGAAGTAAAATAGAAATGTACTTATATTTTAAACCACTGTCCATTAGGATGCCTGCTAACACATCACCAAACATTTTCTGACTTAGGCAGTTAGGGAAAAAGAGTATTTAAATAATAAGTTAAAGAAAATGGAAAGAGAGCAAGTAAAGCTAGGTTTTTCTTGGGGGAACAATATAATAAAACAATTCACCTGCTGAGAGTTGAATACTTAAAAGTCTCAATATATGGATTGTGTTTGCTTTACTGAACCCATGCGTCAAAATAGTTGTTATTCCTGTACCACTTTGTTTTATGGATAATACATAAATTTACATACTATTATTTACTTCCAGAAACCCAAGCTGTATAAGACACAGACCTAGCTACATTAAACGTGTAAAGATCTTGAAGAATCTTATTTTCAGAACTTTTCAAAACTACCATTCTATTTTCCTTTGCTGCTTGCCAACCTATGGGTACAACAGTTAAGTTCTGTTGTGTCAAACACTCAATGAAACCTCTTCTAATTTTTCTATTTAAAAAGGACAGCCTTTTATTCCCCACAAATGAAAGAACCACTAGCTCAGGAGACAGTCCATCCAAAAGCCATGCGCCTGACTCACTCCTGACCATGAAATCTGTACTTCTGCCAGAGAAGAGTAGTTGTTCAGTCATCATGCTGAACACCTGCTAGAGACATCTATTAGGAGCAACATAAGACTTATTTTCATTGCTCTTTCCTGCCTTTTTAACCTCTTTTCTCTATCCCACTCATCTGTGTCCAATGCTACTGGCCACATCCTGGTCTTTATCTTTTCTCATGGAAAACTCCAACAACCTCCTAGTTGGTTCCCTGACACCCATCAAAACCATCGTCCACACGGCAATTCTGGGAGATTTCCACGTTTGGGGTTATGGAACAGACATACTATTCCATGTTCCTCTCACTAAGCACAACAAAAATCCTGCATTTTACCTATGAAATGAGCATAAGAAAGCACACAGAGTACGGACATCAGGACTGGAGAGCAACATAAAGCTTGTCCCACGTTCCATGGGCTTTCTTTTAGCTTCATAAACTCAGAAGCTAAAAGAAGCAGGCAATCTGGAAATACCAACAGGCACAGACAAAACATGTCCACCCCCCCTTGCCCCCCAAGAAAAGCCTGCTCCTTATATCCAAAGGCACAGGGAAGAGGCATCCCAGCAAGACAGAAAATCTTTATACAGCAGCCACTCTCTCCAGCCAACACCTCTACCCATGTCAGCACAGGATACTGATTTCAAAAGCATGGGTGAGCCAGGATGTGGTTAATCCTGGAGATTATCCGGGAGTTATCTCACAACCTTCACACTCTGAATCAGTTATTTGTTACATCTTTTCAACAAGTGGCAGCACAGGAAGTGCTTTATAGCACTCTGGGAAAGTGCACCACCTTGTGATGAAAGAAAAGGAAACAATCTAAATGCCATGCTTCTAAGCCCTTGGTCAAAGCCAAGTCTAGGTGGACCCTTAGAGAATGACTCCCAAGGGGGGAATGTACCTTCAGGAGAAGGGGCTGATGAAGCCCAATGTTCCAGATCAAAGCTGGGCTCATCCCTCTTGAGGAGGGAACATTCTGTATGAGATGTGTCACACCGTGGGGGACTCAGGGATATCTGAGGTCCTGGGTTTCTGGAGAGGAAAAAGAAGATGGGGCAAGTTATAAGGAAGAAAGAGAGAAGGAAAGTGATGCTTAACACTATGCCAAATACTTTACATACATTGTTTCATTAGTTTTCACAAGTCAACTACTAGGCAAGTGAGGTCTTGTTTTAGTGTGGGACACCTGAGGCACAGAGAGGTTCAATAACAGCACAGGTGAGAAGGGGTAAAGCCTCAACTTGGACAAAGTTAAGCTGATTTCAGGGATTCTGTCCTAAACATAGACAACAGGCTTTCCTCAGGAACGTATGCACAAAAAGAAACCTTCAGCAAAATTAAGGTAAAAACTACTGCAGAGAACATAACTTAAAGTATGTTTAATCTCAGCCTCATATTATGATAAAAATAAGAGTCTCTCTTTGAGACACCCTTATTTTATACCTGTAGACCGCTGTGCCGAAGAACAAGTCCCAAACCACCAGTAAGCACCACCAGTGCTTCTGCCCCAGAGAGAGGAATAGACAAATGATAATGAGGGCAGATTTGGGTAAGAGGCAATCTAAAAATGGCTGCAGTGACCACAGGGTCTTTCTTAATAAGGAAAACCCATGTGTCCAAGGCCATGTCCAGAAGGCATAGAAAATTTAGGTATTGTTTAGGCAAACAAACATTTCCAAAGCTCCATTCTCTGAGCAGGGATCAGCAGTGAGGGGTCCCCAGGGTGGAAAGTGATGCAGGACAGAGTTTGTGGTGGCGGTGCTAATTATAAGCCAAGTGGGAGCCCAAGCAGGAGCCCAGATTCAGAGAAGAGCATTAGGATCCAGGCCTTTATTTATTTATTTTTAAAAGATTTTATTTATTTATTTGACAGGGAGATCACAAGTAGGCAGAGAGGCAGGGGGATGCGGGCTCCCTGCTGAGCAGAGAGCCCGATGTGGGGCTCAATCCCAGGACCCTGAGACCATGACCTGAGCCGAAGGCAGAGGCTTGACCCACTGAGCCACCCAGGTGCCCAGGATCCAGGCCTTTAGAAGAAGGGATTGGCAAGGGCCAGGAAGTGTCCATGGGCCTCAGACATTGAAAACGGGGAATGAATAAGATATACAAGAGGAATCACAGCAGATAAATGTGTTTTGTATAGGAATCTTACTAGAAGGCATTACAAAGATAATAAATACTTAATACGTTTTTCAAAATTTTACTTAATTACTCAAGAGAGAGAGAATGGGGGAGAGGGACAAGCAGACTCTCCACTGAACAGGGAGCCTGATGTGGGTCTTGATCTCAGGACCCTGAGATCATGACCTGAGCCAAAGGCAGACCCTTAATCGACTGAACCACCCAGGCACTCCTATTAAATAAGTTTTTAAAGGATAAACCATGGTGTGGCTTTGACTTAGGTATTTTTCAAAACCCACTATATATGTGGCTTCAGCCTCAGCCTTTGGAAAGCTGGAATCAAGTGCTCACTTTGTTATCAGTTGGACCATCCCTGGCCTTGTGCTAGACAAGGGATTGTGTAATAGCTTCAGTTAGTGTCATATTCCACTGGGGTAACAACGTCACTCATGGGATCAAGGCGTGCTGTCCAGATTCTTTTTAATAGATAGATGTAGCAGATGTAGCATAGGTTGAACATCTTGGGTTTTGTGTTCACTGAAGTTCTGTTAGTTGTATAAATGTATATGCATTACACAAAAACTTTAAAAGAGCTAAATACATCTCTCTTCTGTGTAATATTTAAATTTTTATGAACATTGATTGACTCGGGGGCGCTTGGGTGGCTTAGTCATTAAACGTCTGCCTTCAGCTCAGGTCATGATCCCGGGGTCCTGGGTTCAAGCCCCACATCGGGCTCTCTGCTCGGCAGGAGGCCTGCTTCTCCCTCTCCCACTCCTCCTGCTTGTGTTCCCTTTCTCTCTGTCTCTCTCTCTGTCAAATAAATAAATCTTTTTAAAAAAATTAAAAAATAAACATTTATTGACTCAAAAAGAATATAATGGTCTTCCTAAAGTTATCTACCTAATATTTAACACTCTCATTAACTTCAACTTGTTTTCAAATGTATTTAGCTTTCTAAGTGTTCTTTTTTTTTAAAGATTTTATTTATTTATTTGACAGACAGAGATCACAAGTGGGCAGAGAGGCAGGCAGAGAGAGAGGGGGAAGCAGGCTCCCTGCTGAGCAGAAAGCCCGATGCGGGACTCTATCCCAGGACCCTGGGATCATGACCTGAGCCAAAGGCAGAGGCTTTAACCCACTGAACCACCCAGGCACCCCTAGCTTTCTAAGTATTCTTAATAACTACTTTTGTACAGGGGTGGCTGGGTTGGTTAAGTGTTTGACATTGGCTCAGTTGGTTAAGTGTCTGACATTGACTCATGAACTTTGATCATGATCTAGAGGTCCTGGGATGGAGCCCCATGTAGGACTCCATGCTCAGTGGGGAGTCCTCTTCTCTTCTCCCTCTCCCTCTGCTTCCCCCCGCCCCCGCTTGTGCTCTCTCTCAAATAAATAAATAAAATACTTTAAAAAATTAATTAAGTCAAATTCAAACTACTGCTAAATGTTTTTTTTTTTTATTTTTAACTTTTTTTCAAGGAGGGAGGCAGGAGGGGCAAAGGGAGGGTCAGAGGGATAGAATCTCAAGCAGACCTCCCACTGAGCCCGGAGCCCCCCACCTCCCTGCATTAACACGGAGCTCAATCCCAGGCCCCTGAGATCACGACCAGAGCTGAAATCAAGAGTCAGGTGCTTAACTGACTGAACCACCCAGATGCCTCAACTTTTCTAAAGGAATTTTCAAGAAACATTTGAAAACAACTCAGGCTGCCATAACATGTCTTGAAGAACTGAAGTTGCGACTTTTCATACTACTTGCTAACTGTAAAGTCACGTTTGGGCTGATTAGAGGTGGGTACCCTTCAGTAAAGTGGTGCGTGCAGGCTTGCCCTCTAAAATCCCACTGAAATGACCCATGGGACAAACTCATGGGGGGAAAACATCCACATTACTGCCAGAAATCTGAAGTACACTAAAAAACCAGATATCTGGGAGAATTTCTGGTAGACATAGTCTTTTTTTTTTTTTTTTCTTTTAATTGGTCGGGGGCTTGAAGGAGAGAGAGAGAATCCTCAAGCACACTCCCCGCTGAGTGGAGAGCCCTGCACAGGGCTCCACCCCATGACCCTGAGACCATGACCTGGGCAGAAACCAAGAGTTGGAGGCTTAACTGACTGAACACCCCCGCCCCAGGCGCCCCTCTGGTAAACATGGTCTTGATGTGTCACTGTCACATGGGGTAGCAATGACTTGTGGGATGTGATCATACAGTGACTCCACTGTGTCATTATGCTGTCCTGCTGAGCTTGGTTTTTTCTTTGCCCCTGGACCAAAATGCTGGTGGCTAGGACTTTTTTTTTTTTTTAATTGTAGGTGATAAATCATATAATCACTTTACGTTGGAACACAGGCTCAGTTTTAAATGCCCAGTTCTACATACAAACCTCTGTCATGGACTTTTAAGTTGAGACTTGTCCTTCAATGCAGGCCCCTGGCAAGCTGGCAGTCTGCAGCGGGAGGAGGAGAGGGAAGCTGGTGAGCTCTTCCAGTCTCGGACCTTGTTCTCCTGCTCTTGCTCTCTTACCAGGCTGACCCTCACTCCTGATTTTCCAGGGACTGAGATGCAGGAGAGAGGAGGTGTGTGTGGTTATGGTTCACGCTGGTGGTGTGTGGAGTGAGGGGCCCGTGGGGGAATCTTAACTTGACTACTATTGTTTTGTCTGGCTGTTGTTTGACACTGACTCTTGTGGTTTGTAGACCACCTGTCACTGAGGATTTCTCACCCAGAACTTAGTGAAAAAGCTGAGAGGGGTGCCTGGGTGGCTCAGTCATTATGTGTCTGCCTTCACCTCAGGTCATGATCCCAGGGTCCTGGGATCAAGCCCCACATCAGGCTCCCTGCTCAGTGGTGGAAAGCCAGCTTCTCTTTCTCCCAATCCCCCTGCTTGTGTTCCCTGTCTTGCTATGTCTCTGTCAAATAAATAAATAAAATCTTAAAAAAAGAAAAAAAAAAAAAAAAGCTGAGAGACCACATAGTGTTCCAGAGAAGCATAAGGAAAGAAAACCAAATCTCCACTTTATCCTGAACCAGAAAGAAAAGTAGACCATCAGAAAGTCAAATTTTAACAAAAATGAGCGTATGTCCAAAGACCAGTCTTTTTTTTTTTTTAAAGATTTTATTTATTTGACAGGATAGAGAGATCACAAGTAGTGAGAGAGGCAGGCAGAGAGAAAGGAGGAAGCAGGCTCCCCACTGAGCAGAGAGCCAGATGTGGGGCTTGATCCCAGGACCCTGGGATCATGTCCTGAGCCGAAGGCAGAGGCTTTAACCCACTGAGCCACCCAGGCGCCCCCAAAGACCAGTCTTTAAACACAACTTCCAAAGTGCATACCCAGAGATAAGTGTTCTTCATTTAGCACTGAGACATCTTCTTATTCCATGTGATCAAAAAAGTTGGAGTCATAAAAAAAAGTCATATACTTACCTTGAACAATGCATTTTAACTTAAAACATGCAAATGCATATCCATTCAGTACTTCTCAGATGAAGAGCCAGAGAACTGTTGGAGCTGCCCGTGACCACACTAACCATGCATTGTCTATGGTTTCCGTTGTCAGTTCTCTGGAGTGGAGCATTCCAGAAAAGCATTCCAACCCTTTCACTGTTCAATGATCTTCCCAATCTTATATTACTCATTTTGCCCACATCTAATTGAACAGTGATTATAATTAGCAGTTCACCTTTATGGAAACTTTCCAAAGTATTCACTTTGGTTTTCATGAAAATAACTTGCTTTCTCATATCTTATCAGTGTACACAAGACTTCATTAAATCACATAATTTTAATAAATGGTAAATAAGTGAAACTAGGCATAAATTGGGGGAACAAATACAGCTGCCTCTTGGTAAGCATCCTTCTCAACTGTTGGGGCAGTAGTGAGGGGTCTGGCCCTGATCCTTCATGGGTTACTGGTGTCTGTCACTATGCCCTCCAGAGGAACGGAAAGATGTCTGTTAATCTGGAAAGCTGTTGAGGTGGACTGTGTATAAAAGCTTCTACTATATGTATTCTGCCTGGAACAGCATGGTATGGTGGAAAAGCATGGGCTTTTCCACTATGCCTTCCAAGGTCTGGCATCCTTTGCTGACTGACTCACTCGGTTTCACATTTTTGTAATAGTTTTACTTTAGGACAAGGGCCCTCAACTGGAGAGGACTTGACCCTTAGGGGACATTTGGCAATGTTTGAGATATTTTTGGTTGTCAAAGCTGGAGGTGCATAACATCTAGTGCATGGTGTCAGGGGGAGGGTAAGTATACTAAACATTCAGGGTAACCCACGTAACAGAGTTGTCTGGTCCAAAATGTCAACAGTGCTGGGGGGACACCCTGCTCTCTGAGTTCTGGTCTCTGACTCCAGACTCCTGTGTTTGGGTGGCTTATGGGGCCTTCCCATCAGCACTCCCAGATCCCACCATCCTTCCTGAGTGATGGGCTTCCCAGGTCTGTGACAGAGCTCCTGGGGATAAGGATGATGGCTGGTTCTTTGCACAGCTTATAACAAGCTTAGCCTCCAGAGGACAGTAGGTACATCATTGTTTAAATAACAACAACAGAACATGGAGGTTAAAGCACCGGTTGAAATCCTTTCTCACCCACCCTCCAACTTCAATGAATGGAGTCAGCTGCTACCAAAAGCAAGATTCTGGGTTCCCTCCAGCCTGGATCAAAGGTGGAGAAGCTCATGCTGTGGACAGGCTGTGTGAGCTTGGCGGCTTCCCCCTGGGAAATACAGAAGGGGTGGGAAGGAAGAGGTGTTCTGGCCTTTAACAGAGTATTGGGTTTGATCCTTTTTGAATTTGCTCTCCACTCATGCCTATGTGCCCTGAACCTTGGGGGTGAACCTGGACACCGCTACCGGCATTTGTCAGGATATTTCTTTTTTTTTTTTTTTTTTAAATATTTTTTATTTATTATTTATTTGACAGAGAGAGAGATCACAAGTAGACGGAGAGGCAGAGAGGAGAGAGAGAGAGAGGGAAGCAGGCTTCTTGCTGAGCAGAGAGCCCGATGCGGGACTCGATCCCAGGACCCTGAGATCATGATGTGAGCCGAAGGCAGCGGCTTAACCCACTGAGCCACCCAGGCGCCCCTTGTCAGGATATTTCTGAAGGTGGAGGCACCAGCCAGTCTCTGAGGGAGCATATGGTGACGAAGCACGAACCAGGCCGCCAGCCCTGCATGTTGACCAAAGGAACATTTACCCAGAAAAGGGACAGGCCACATCTGGGCAGGGGCAGGGGATCTACCTGACAAAAAGCGAACTGGGGGGAAGCTGAGCTGGTTATGTCACCTGTACAACAATGTCCATATGTGGGGCCACTAGAATGAAGTTGAAGCAAATGGAGAGAAAGTGCACTTCTTCTCTCAGCCCCTGACGGTAGCTGGAGCTGGTACCTGGGGTCAGATGACACCAAAGCAGGAGCCAGCTGCGAAAGGCCAACCCTCCTGGATACAGACTTCCCTTTCCCTCCCAGTAGGTGAATGCCAGCCAGCCCTCTGAAGGAGCAGGGCAGGGAGGAAAGCAGAGGGGACTGCCACGGGAGGAAGTCCCCAGTGCAAAGAAGACCCAGTGATTGTGATTATAAACCCAACTGTGGCTGACAGTTTGATAACCAGATTGGATTACAGAAAGCTGTGAACTGTCATTATTAGTTTGCTCGGGTTGTAAAGCAAAATACCACAGATGCAGTGGCTGGAGCAACAGAAATCTATTTTCTCACGGTTCTGGAGGCGGGAAGTCTGAGACCATGCTGTCAGCAGGATTGATTTCTCCTTTGGGCTCTCTCCTTGGCTTGCAGATGGTCATCTCTCAGCCCGTGTGTGACTTTCTCTCCCCTTATAAGGACACCTGTCACTGGCTTAGGGCCCACCCCGAAACTCTCATTTTAACTTAAATACCTTTTTAAAGGCCCTCTCTCCAAATATGGTCACATTCTGAGGTGCTGGGGGTTATAACATACAACATTTGGGGGAACAGAGAAATTTGGAGGAGACACAATGCAGTCCATAACAACTGAATTAAGTACTAAACTGATCGGGGCACCTGGGTGGCTCAGAGGGTTAAGCCGCTGCCTTCGGCTCAGGTCATGATTCCAGGTCCTGGGTTCGAGCCCCACATCGGGCTTTCTGCTCAGCAGGGAGCCTGCTTCCTCCTCTCTCTCTCTGCCTGCCTCTCTGCCTACTTGTGATTTCTCTCTGTCAAATAAATAAATAAAAAAAGTCTTTAAAAAAAAAAAGTACTAAACTGATGTGGGACAAAACTAAGATATCTGCTCAAAGGAGAGTTGAATGTTCAGGGTCAGTTTTGAGATTAAGAGAGCTTCTGGAGGAGTCCAGATGGCGGAGGAGTAGCAGGCTGAGAGGACATCAGGTAGCAGGAGATCATCTAGATAGCTTATCAAACCATTCCAAACACCTACAAATCCAACAGGAGATCAAAGAGAAGAAGAGCAGCAATTCTAGAAACAGAACATCGACCACTTTCTGAAAGGTAGGACCGGCAGAGAAGTGAATACAAAGTGACGGGAAGATAGACCGTGGGGGGAGGGGCCGGCTCCCAGCAAGCGGCGGAGCAACAGAGCACAAAATCAGGACTTTTAAAAGTCTGCTCCACTGAGGGACATCGCTCCAGAGGCTAACCCAGGGTGGAGCCCATGCGGGGACAGCATGGTCTCAGGTCCCACGGGGTCACTGAAGGATCGGGGGTCTGAGTGTCGCAGAGCTCACAGGTATTAGAGCGGGGAAGCTGGCTACAGAGACAGAGTCAAGGAGTGAGCTCTCAGCTCAGGGTTACCTTGAACTGTGATCTGTGGCACAGTCAGACCACTGCTCTGTGAGCAGGGACCCCACAAATGGCAGATCTGGGAAGACACCCATGGAAGAATGGCAGGGATCTGCTGGGTTTGGAGACTCCAAGCGGGGCTTTGTGCCAGAGAGAGAGACGCTTGGTCACAGGCTGGGTGAGCTCGGAGCATGGCCAAGGGCCAGGGAGACAGGAGTGAGGGCGCACTGAGGAGTGGGGCCCCGGGCTCTCGGCTCCTCCGGGCCGGAGACCGGGAGGCCGCCATCTTCATTCCCGCCCTCCGGACTCTACGGAAAGCGCTCAGGGAACAAAAGCTCCCGAAAGCGAAAGCGAACCCGAGCAGATTACTTAGCCCGGCCCCTGGCAAGGGCAGTGCAATTCCACCTCGGGCAAAGACACTTGAGAATCACTGCAACAGGCACCTCCCCCAGAAGATCAACAAGAAAATCCAGCCAAGACCAAGTTCACTTACCAAGGAGAACAGCGGAATTCCAGAGGAGGAGGAAGCAAAGCATAGAATTCATGGCTTTCTCTCCATGATTCCTTAGTTTTGCAAAGTTAATTAACTTTTTTTAATTTTATTTTTTTCTTATTCTAATTTTTTTAAGTTTTACTCTTTCCTCTTTTAACGTTTTTTAACTAGTTTATCTTAACAATACCTTTCATAAAAAAATCTTTTTGAACCTTCATTATTATAGTCATATTTATCCCTCATTGTATCTAACTTTATTTTCTATATATACATAGGGTCTTTTCTTCTAAAAAATTTTGGGATACAACTTCTAATAGATCAAAATATACCCTAAATCTAGCACAGGGCTTTGTTCTAGTCTCTAGCCTGAGCAAATTCTCTCCACTTTCTTTTTCTTTCTTTTCCCAACCAACTTATCTTCTCAACTC
This sequence comes from Lutra lutra, assembly GCF_902655055.1. Lineage (NCBI taxonomy): Eukaryota > Metazoa > Chordata > Mammalia > Carnivora > Mustelidae > Lutra > Lutra lutra. The sequence continues at coordinate 146,092,519 of NC_062283.1, read as the reverse complement.
CTTTTTTTTTTTTTAAGATTTTATTTATTTATTTGACAGAGATCACAAACAGGCAGAGAGGCAGGCAGAGAGAGAGTGGGGAAAGCAGGCTCCCCGCTGAGCAGAGAGCCCAATGCGGGGATCGATCCCAAGACCCTGGGACCATGACCTGAGCCGAAGGCATAGGCCTTAACACCCTGAGCCACCCAGGTGCCCCCTCTCAACTCCTTTTTTAGATTTTTAAAAAATTTTCATCTTTATAGTCATATTCCATCCCTTCATTGTGTTTACCCTTATTTGTGTGTGTGTGTGTGTGTGTATGTATATATATATAGATATACATATATATATACATATATATGTATACATATATATACAGATATACATATATATATACATATATACATATATATCTAATTTTTTTTCTTTCTTTAAAATTTTGGGAAGTAGAGTTTCTTCTAAGAGACCAAAGTACTCCCAAAAGTAAGTGGGTGACTCTGTTCTTTTCACCAGTCTAATATTTATATTTTCTTTCTTTCTTTTTTTTTTTTTGAACTTCTTTTTACCCCCTTTCTTCCCCCCACGATTTGGGTTCTCTTCTTATTTGGTTAACTCACATTTTTCTGGGATCTTTTGCCACCCTTTTAGTATTTTATTCTCTCCTCCATATATTCTTATCTGGACAAAATGACAAGGTGGAAAAGCTTACCACAAAAAAAAAAAAAAAAAGAATAAGAGGCAGTACTGAGGGGCACCTGGGTGGCTCAGTGGATTAAAGCCTCTGCCTTCGGCTCAGGTCATGATCCCAGGGTTCTGGGATCGAGCCCCACATTGGGCTCTCTGCTCAGCAGGGAGCCTGCTTCCTCCTCTCTCTCTGCCTGCTTCTCTGTGATCTCCATCTGTCAAATAAATAAATAAAATCTTAAAAAAAAATAAAAAAGAGGCAGTACCGAAGGCTAGGGACCTAAATCAATATGGACATTGTAATATGTCAGACCTAGAATTCAGAATGATGATTCTCAAGGTGCTAGCTGGGCTCAAAAAAAGCATGGAAGATATTAGAGAAACACTGTCTGGAGAAATAAAAGCCCTTCCTGGAGAAATAAAAGAACTAAAATCTAACCAAGCTGAAATCAAAAAAGCTATTAATGAGGTGCAATAAAATACGGAGGCTCTTACTGCTAGGATAAATGAGGGAGAAAAGAAAATTAGCGTTACAGAAGACCAAATGATGGAGAATAAAGAAGCTGAGCAAAAGAGAGACAAACAACTACTGGACCACGAGGGGAGAATTTGAGAGGTAAATGATACCATAAGATGAAACAATATTAGAATAACTGGGATTCCAGAAGAAGAGGAAAGAGAGAGGGGAGCAGAAGGTATATTGGAGTGAATTCTTGTAGAGAATTTCACTAATATGGCAAATGGAACAAGCATCAAAATCCAGGAGGTGCAGAGAATCCCGCTCAAAATCAATAAGAATAGGTCCACACCCCATCATCTAATAGTAAAACTTACAAGTTTTAGCAACAAAGAGAAAATCCTGAAAGCACCCCAGGACAAGAAGTCTGTAACATACAATGGTAAAAATTAGATTGGCATCAAACTTATCCACAGAGACCTGGCATGCCAGAAAGAACTGGCATGATACATTCAGGCCACTAACTGAGAAAAACATGCAGCCAAGAATACTATATCTAGTGAGGCTATCATTGAAAATAGAAAGAGAGATAAAAAGCTTCCAGGACAAACAAAAACTGAAAGAATTTGCAAACACCAAACCAGCTCTACAGGAAATATTGAAAGGTGTCCTCTAAGCAAAGAGAGAGCCTAAAAGTAGCAGACCAGAAAGGAACAGAGACAATATACTATAACAGTCACCTTACAGGCAATACAATGACACTAAATTTATATCCCTCAATAGTAACCCTGAATGTAAATGGGCTCAATGCCCCAATCAAAAGACACAGAGTATCAAAAGGGATAAAAAAACAAAACCCATCAATATGCTGTCTAAAAGAAACTCATTTTGGACCCAAAGTCACCTCCAGATTTAAAGTGAGGGGGTGGAAAACAATTTACATGCTAATGCACATCAAAAGAAAGATGGGGTGGCAATCCTTATATCAGATCAATTAGATTTTAAGCCAAAGACTATAATAAAAGATGAGGAAAGACACTATATCATACTCAAAGGGTCTGTCCAACAAGAAGATCTAACAATTTTAAATATCTATGCCCCCAACATGAGAGCAGCCAACTATATAAACCAATTAATAACAAAATCAAAGAAACACATCAACAATAATACAATAATAGTAGAAGACTTTAACAGCCCCTTCACTGAAATGGACAGATCATTTAAGCAAAAGATCAACAAGGAAATAAAGGTCTTAAATGAAAAAAAAAAAAGGCCTTAAATGACACACTGGACTAGATGGACATCACAGATATATTCAGAACTTTCCATCCCAAAGCAACAGAATATACGTTCTTCTCTAATGCACATGGAACATTCTCCAGAACAGATCACATCCTGGGTCACAAATCAGGTCTCAACTGGTACCAAAAGGTTGGGATCATTCCCTGCATATTTTCAGACCACAATGCTCTGAGGCTAGAACTCAATCACAAGAGGAAATTTGGACAGAACCCAAATACATGAAGGCTAAGGAGCATCCTTCTAGGGCGCCTGGGTGGCTCAGTGGGTTGAGCCGCTGCCTTCGGCTCAGGTCATGATCTCAGGGTCCTGGGATCGAGGCCCGCATCGGGCTCTCTGCTCAGCAGGGACCCTGCTTCCCTCTCTCTCTCTCTCTGCCTGCCTCTCCGTGTACTTGTGATCTCTCTCTGTCAAATAAATAAATAAAAAAAATCTTAAAAAAAAAAAAAAGAGCATCCTTCTAAAGAATGAATGGGTCAACCAGGAAATTAAAGAAGAATTGAAAAAAATTCATGGAAACAAATGAAAATGAAAACACAACTGTTCAAAATCTGTGGGAACAGCAAAGGCTGTCCTGAGAGGAAAATATATGGGATTACAAGACTTTCTCAAGAAACAAGAAAGGTCTCAAATACACAACCTAACCCTACACCTAAAGGAGCTGGAGAAAGAACAACAAAGAAAGCCTAACCCAGTAGGAGAAGAGAAATAATAAAGATCAGAGCAGAAATCAATGAAATAGAAACCAAAAAACCAATAGAACAAATCAACGAAACTAGGAGCTGGTTCTTTGAAAGAATTAATAAGAGTGATAAACCCCTGGCCAGACTTATACAAAAGAAAAGAGAAAGGACCCAAATAAATAAAATCATGAATGAAAGAGGAGAGATCACAACCAACACCAAAGAAATACAAACAATTTTAAGAACATATTATGAGCAACTATACACCAATGAATTTGACAATCTGGAAGAAATGGATGCATTCCTAGAAACATATAAACTGCCACAACTGAACCAGGAAGAAATAAAAAACCTGAACAGATTCATAACCAGTAAGGAGATTGAAGCAGTCATCAAAAATCTCCCAACAAACAAGAGCCCAGGGCCAGGCAGCTTCCCAGGAGAATTCTACCAAACATTTAAAGAAGAACTAATTCCTATTCTCCTGAAACTGTTCCAAAAAAAGAAAGAAGGAAAGAAAGAAAGAAAGAAAGAAAGAAAGAAAGAAAGAAAGAAAGAAAGAAGGAAAGAGAAGGAAAACTTCCAAACTTACTTTATGAAACCAGCATGACCTTGATCCCAAAACCAGACGAAGACCCCATCAAAAAAGAGAATTACAGACCAATATCCTTGATGAACACAGACACGAAAATTATCACCAAAATAATAGCCAGTAGGATCCAACAGTACATTAAAGGGATTATTCATCACGACCAAGTGGGATTTATTCCAGGGCTGCAAGGTATGTTCAACATCCGTAAATCAATCAATGTGATACAATACATTAATAAAAGAAAGAATAAGAACCATATGATCCTCTCAAAGATGCTGAAAAGCATTTGACAGAGTACAGCATCCTTTCTTGATCAAAACTCTTCAAGTGTAGGGCTAGAAGGTACATACCTCAATATTATCAAAGCCATCTATGAAAAACCCACAGCGAATATCATTCTCAATGGAGAAAAACTGAGAACTTTTCCGCTAAGGTCAAGAACACGGCAGGGATGTCCATTATCACCACTGCTATTCAACAAAGTCCTAGAAGTCCTAGCTTCAGCAATCAGACAACAAAAAGAAATTAAAGGCATCCAAATCGACAAAGAAGAAGTCAAACTATCCACTCTTTGCAGATGATACACTTTATGTGGAAAACCCAAAAGACTCCACTCCAAATCTGCTAGAACTTGTACAGGAATTCAGTGAAGTGTCAGGATATAAAATCAATGTACAGAAATCAGTTGCATTTCTATACACCAACAACAAGACAGAAGAAAGAGAAATTAAGGAGTCCATCCCATTTACAATTGCATCCAAAACCATAAGATACCAGGAATAAACCTAACCAAAGAGGCAAAGAATCTATACTCAGAAAACTATAAAGTACTCATGAAAGAAATTGAGGAAGACACAAAGAAATGGAAAAATGTTCCATGTTCATGGAGTGGAAGAACAAATATTGTGAAAATGTCTATGCTACCTAAAGCAATTTACACATTTAATTGAATCCCTATCAAAATCCCATCCATTTTTTTTCAAAGAAAGGGAAAATATAATCCTAAAATTTATATAGAACCAGAAAAGACCTTGAACAGCCAGAGGAATGTTGAAGAAGAAAGCCAAAGTTGGTGGCATCACAATTCCAGACTTCAAGCTCTATTACAAAGCTGTCATCATCAAGACGGTTTGGTACTGGCAGAAAAACGGACACATAGATCAATGGAACAGAATAGAGAGCCCAGAAATAGACCCTCAACTGTATGGTCAACTAATCTTTGACAAAGCAGGAAAGAATGTCCAATGGAAAAAAGACAGTCTCTTCAACAAACGGTGTTGGGAAAATTGGACAGCCACATGCAGAAAAATGAAATTGGACCATTTCCTTACACCACACACGAAAATAGACTCCAAATGGATGAAGGACCTCAATGTGAGCAGGGAATCCATCCGAATTGAGGAGAACACAGGCAACAACCTCTTTGACAGCCACAGCAACTTCTTCCTAGGAACATTGCCAAAGGCAAGGGAAGCAAGGGCAGAAATGAACTATTGGGACTTCATCAAGATCAACAGATTCTGCAGAACAAAGCAAACAGTTAACAAAACCAAAAGACAACTGATAGAATGGGAGAAGATATTTGCAAATGACATATCAGATAAAGGGCTAGTATCCAAAATCTATAAAGAACTTAGCAAACTCAACACCCAAATAACAAATAATCCAATCAAGAAATGGGCAGAGGAATGAACAGACATTTCTGCAAAGAAGACATCCAGATGGCCAACAGACACATGAAAAAGTGGTCCACATCACTCGGCATCAGGGAAATACAAATCAAAACCACAATGAGATACCACCTCACATGAGTCAGAATGACTAAAATTAACCAGTCAGGGAATGACAGATGTTGGCAAGGATGCAGAGAAAGGGGAATCTTCCTACACTGTTGGTGGGAATGCAAGCTGGTGCAACCACTCTGGAAAACAACATGGAGGATCCTCAAAAAAATGAAAATAGAGCTACCCTACACCCAGCAATCGCACTACTGTGTATTTACTCTAAAGATTCAAAGGTAGTGATCCAAAGGGACACATGCACCCGAATGTTATAGCAGCAATATCCACAATAGCCAAACTACGGAAAGAACCTAGATGTCCATCAACAGATGAATGGATAAAGAAGATGTGATACACACACACACACACACACACACACAATGGAATACTATGCAGTCATCTAAAGATGAAATCTTGCCATTTGCGACGATGTGGATGGAACTAGAGGGTATTATGCTTAGCAAAATAAGTGAATCAGAGAAAGGCAATTATCATATGATCTCCCTGATATGAGGAAGTTGAGAGGCAACGTGGGGTGTTTGGGGGGTGGGAAAGGAATAAATGAAACAAGGTGGGATCGGGAGGGAGACAAACCATAAGAGACTCTTAATCTCACAAAACAAACTGAGGGTGACCGGGGGTAGGGGGGTAGGGAGAGGGTGGTGGGGTTATGGACATTGGGGAAGGTATGTGCTATGGTGAGTGCTGTGAAATATAAACGTGGCTATTCACAGACTTGTACCCCTGGGGCTAATAATACATTATATGTTAATAAAAAAAAAAAAAAGAAAGACAAAAGAGAGAGCTTCTGGTTTGTACCTCACTGAGAGGATACTCTTCAAACCCCACACAGGAGTAATTTACCAGCCTTCTTCATAATTAGCCAGAATAGCTTGTGGCAATATATAGCTAACTAGTTCCTTAAACTAAATTAATACTCTTTAAAAAAAAAAAAAGATTTTATTTATTTATTTGAGAAGGCAAGACAGAGATAATAGGAGAGAACACGAGTGCTGGGGCCGGGGGAGAGGGAGAAGTCAACTCCCTGCTGAGCAGAGAGCCTGATACGGGGCTTGATCCCAGGACCCTGGGATCATGACCTGAGCCAAAAAGGCAGATGCTTAACCGACTGAGCCACTCAGGTGCCCCTACATTAATACTTTTAGGGTGAAGACACTTTTAGGCTTATTTCACATGTTTTTTTGCTATTTTTCCCACAAAAGGGCCAGTGAAGATGTAAGCCAGCACCAGAGCAGGGGGATGGGAGATGTAAGCCAGGATAGCTAGTGCTCTGGAACATGCTTGAGGAGGGACCCAAAGTTCATACTCTTCCCAGTGGACCAAGATCTGAACCTCTGTGGTATATGAGATATGAGACTCCTGCACACCTACTCTGGTTCCTTGGTATGGGGCGTAACACCTGACATGTGCTGGTCAGGAGATATAGCTACCCTGAGATCCTTATGCTTAGTCATTGCCCTCAGGGATGTGAGTCCATTCATCTTGGGTAGCTCTCGGGAATTATTCTTAGAACTGTGCCCATGAATTCAGTTTTATTCCATGATAATCTTGGGATATGAATAGATCAACACACTCCTCACACAGAATATATTGGCCATGTTGTTTTTTTTTTTTTTTTTACCTGGTGTGGTGGCTAATTTTACATGTCAATTTGGAGGGTTTTTTGGATGAAATTAACATTTAAATGGGCGAATTTGGGGTAGATTGCCTTCCATAATGTGGGTGGGGCTCATCCAATCAGCTGAGAACCTGAGTAGAAGAAAAACTGACCTCCCAAGCAGGAGGAATTCTGCCAAAGATTGTATTTGCATTGGATCCACACCATTGGCTGTCCTGAGTCTCCAGCTTGTTGGTTCACACTGTAGATTTTGGGCTTGCCAGCCTCCATAATCCATGAGTCAATTCCTTATAATACATCTCTTTCTCTCTATATATACAAATCCTATCAATTCTGTTTCCTTTTTAAAAAAAGATTAATTTATTTATTTTGGAGAGAGAGAGAGAGAAAGAGCATGCAAGGGAGAAGGGGTGAGGGAGAGAGAGAATCCCATGCAGCTTCTCTGCTGAATATGGAGCCCAACACCCGCACTCAATTTCATGACCCTGAGATCGTGACCTGAGCAGAAATCAAGGGTTGGGCTCTTAACCAACTGAGCCAGGCAGTTACCCCTCTCTTCTGCTTCTTAATACATCTCTTTCTCTCCATATATACAAATCATATCAAGTCTGTTTCTCTGGGGAACTCTGACCAATATACCTGGAGTAGTTATGATGGTTATTCATTCCCATAAAGGGGTAGACATTGCATAGTCTTTATGGAGGGATCTGCTGGACTCTGAATATGGGGCCCCTTTCTTTTTACCCTCCTTCATTCTGGTTTCCCACGCTTATGGTCAGCAAGGGTGGGAAGAGTCAGGTGACCTGATGCCAAAGGCAGCTTTAGGAAGCTGGGTTTTCACTGAGGCTGAGAGGCAAATGTGACTGAAAGCACAACCCAACATGAGAACAGAGGAGAAGTCAAGCTCAGGTCCAAGAATTATGACCTGGGTCATATGCAAGAGATGAGTCTGGAGATTAGATTTTACATTATTTTCAGTCTGGAAATGTGCACAGCTAAATGACTACATCTTCCAGCCTTCTCTGTAGCTAAGTGTAGCCTTGTTCCTAAATTTTGAGTGGAATCTGTTGGGCAAAACTACTACAAAGGGTCCTTAAAAGGGAGACAGCTGGGGCCCAAACTTTTGTCCTTCCCTCTTCATGGGAAGGAGATGAAATGGCTGGTGCGCTCCAAAAACTATCGTGCATTGTGAAGCAAATCTGGGGTCCTTGATCATTTCATGGCACTGTCATCCCAGCCCTGGACTGCCTACTTCAGATTGCTTTTACATGAGGGAATGGATATGCTGTTCTGTGTTTGAGACACTCAGTCACTAGAACATGAATGTGATTAATTGGCTCAAAATGATTTCATCTCAACCCATATTTTGCCTCCTCCAGCCAATATGTTGGTCGAACATGGTGGGTCTGAGTAGCCTCGGGAAGTTTATGCAAGGGAAATGCACAGTGATGATGCCGGATGTGGCAGATGACATCCTGAGCTGGCTGGAGGAATTTGGGACAGACCCCGGCGAACTGTAATCTAACCAACGCTGAATGAGTACTTCACATAGTGGCCAACAGAAAAGAAAAAAAGAGTCCTGTTTATTGGGTGTGGCAGACCAAGGAGCTAAAAAAAAACTTCTAATCTCCAGTATCCCCCAAGTCCTTGGTTTCAATCCAGATACTCTCACAGTTGGTGTTGTCTTCTGGAAGGATGTAGCTGATACAGTTATGATGTTAGAGACATTTCTACCAGACTTACTATTACTAGCCCCCCCTCCACCATTGTTGCTTGTTCAAAAAGGCATCTCCTGAGGGAGTCAGTTTAAGTATCAAAGTATCATCATCTGTACAAACTAGGAGTACATCCATGCAGCCTAACTGGGTTCAGTTACCTTATAGGGATATTTTGTTCTCACTAGAACAAGCCCTTTTATTTTTTTTTTTTTTTTTTTTTTTTTTTTTTTTTTAAGATTTTATTTATTTGTCATAGAGAGAGAAGCGAGAGTGAGCACAGGCAGACAGAGTGGCAGGCAGAGGCAGAGGGAGAAGCAGGCTCCCTGCCAAGCAAGGAGCCCGATGTGGGACTCGATCCCAGGACGCTGGGATCATGACCTGAGCCGAAGGCAGCTGCTTAACCAACTGAGCCACCCAGGCGTCCCAGAACAAGCCCTTTTATTAGAGACTGATCTGTCACTAAATTCTGTTATTTCATCCTTCAAAATGTCCTTTTCTTCCAGTTCTCAGAGCTAGGCTCTTAGGACCTCAGCCAGGATTCACAGAACAGCTTTCTAACTAGCTTGCCCTTCCTGATATCAATGCCAGACTACCTTGACTGAAAAACTACTTTATACCTCAGTTCAGCTAAAGTACTTCTTAACTTCTGTAACCAACCATATGTTTGAGGGTTTCTTTCTTTCTTTTTATTTTTTTTAAAGATTATTTATTTATTTATTTGACAGAGAGAGAGATCACAGGTAGGCAGAGAGGCAGGCAGAGAGAGAAGAGGAAGCAGGCTCCCCACTGAGCAGAGAGCCCAAGGCAGGGCTCGATCCCAGTACCCTGAGATCATGACCTGAGCTGAAGGCAGAGGCTTTAACCCACTGAGCCACCCAGGCACCCCCATATGTTTGAGTTTTAGACACATGTCTTTCTTGCCTGCAACCTGATTTTCCTCCTTTACCCGGTCACATATTCTTGGTTAGTTTCACAACTGTCAGCAAGCCCCAATGCTCTTGCTGAGAAGCCAGCTCAGTGGTTCCCGTTAGCTATTCTTCACCCCAAATCCTAGTCATCCTTGGGAAGGGGAGGGGTGGGGATGGGGGTGGAAGAGAGTAGCCGAAACTATTCAGGACCTACTCTCAGCTTCCTTTTATATTATTCTATTCAATAAGGACCCAACTTTTGCCAATAATTGTGTAAGGCTTTCCTAACTTCTGTATAAGGAGTCGTCGCACAATTCTGGATTCTTCTTCTTTTTTTTTTCATTGTTAAGAAAGCATTAGATGCAGCTCATCAGACACAGTAGGAAAGAATCTTCTGTTGTACTTTTAAAAAATATTCTGAGCTTTTGGTTCATGGAAGTCCCTCTGAAAAAACTCAGGACCGGCCTGGTAACGCTTAGTCATCAAAAAAGTACGAACTTTCGGTTCTAATCCACGCTTTCACTTATTAACTGTGTGATCAGGACAACCCGCTTAACTTCAGTGAGCTCATTAATGTCATCTGCAGTCAACGATGCCTACTCTAGGAGTGAAATAAAGATAAATGCATATAAAACCCGCAGCATAGTCCCTGGCACATTGTAGGCATTCAGTAACTCCACCATCAGGCCGCCCGGGTCCTGGCCCCGGTCCCAAGGTCAAATTCACTCGGAGGGAAAGGTCACTCGGGGCAGCGGTTGGAGGGGCACTGGCTGGCTCTACACCTTACCAGCGCCCAGTAGGGACCTCCCCAGACCACTAGGGCGCGCCACGGCGGCTCACGGAACCACCGCCTTCACCAGGGGAGTGGATGCGCCGGCCGCGGCCCTCCCCGCGGGCCCCCGAGGGGCGGGACTGCGGACCGTACCATCTTCCACCATGGGGGAGGTAGAGCGCGGCCTTCCCTTTGGTCGCACGCCCAGAGCGGGCAAGTGGGGGCCGCCGTTCCCCCGGCTCCCTGGGGCAGGACCCTTATACCCCTCGTTCTCTCATCCCCTGGGATCCGCGCGCGGGCTGGCTCTGGAGGGCAGACCCCGGGGCCGTGCGCCCCTCGGCGTGGGAGCGGGTGGGAGCGGCGGGCGCCGGGGGCGGGGCCCGTGGAGGTCGGCGGTGTCCTTGCGGCGCGGCCGGGGGTGCGCGTGTGTGTACGCCGGGCGGTCGGCGCGGCCCCTCGGTCTCTGAGGTGTAGTCCGCGGGCAGAGCTCGCCATGTTGTCCCGGGCAGCGCGCAGGTGAGGCGCCCGGGCCGCGTGGCGCAGCGGAGACGGGTCACGGCCCCGAGGGCGAAAGGTCCCCCTCCCTGCGTGCCCGCGCCGGCGCGGCGGGTCCCGGGCACCTTCGAGGCCCCGAGGTCGCGGAGAAGCGGCGGGCGGTCGTGCCTGAGGGCAGGTGTCCGCTGAGCGCGTCCGGGTGCCGCCGCGGCAAGGGGTTGCCGCGTTGGTGTAACGCGTCAGGGAATGTGGAGGGGGAGCGAGCAAGCGGTAGAAAGGCCCAGGTGGCGCTGGGTCTGCGTAGATGCGTGAGCGAATCGGTCCGTGTCCCGTGTCTGCTCTTTTTGCAGCGCGAGCAGGACGCTGGGGCCGGCGCTAGGGTCGCTGGGTTCCAGGCAGAAGCACAGCCTCCCCGACCTGCCGTACGATTATGGCGCCCTGGAGCCTCACATCAGCGCCCAGATCATGCAGCTGCACCACAGCAAGCACCACGCGACCTACGTGAACAACCTGAACGCCGTGGAGGAGAAGTATCTGGAGGCGCTGGAGAAGGGTAGGTGCGGGGCTGCCGGGCGCTGAGCGAGGCGTGGCCGCGGGGGAGCCAGGGCCCTTCGGTGCGGGAAAGCGGCTCCGCGTGTCCTGGGATCGACGCGGGGTCAGAATTCGCAAGGAAAGCGGTCATTTTGTGCGAAACTGAAACAGGCTTGTGTGTATCTGCTAGTATTTAGGATTCAGTATTATGATAGAATACGGACTTACGCTTTTCTTTTTTCCTGAAGAGCCCAGTTGACAAACCAGTAAGAGTGTGTGGACTGTGTGTGTCTGGGGCGTGCGCGTACGCGAATCTGTGTTTTAATGTCTCTGTGCAAAATCGTATTACACTTTCCAGCCCGTTCATCAGTGGCTCGCACGAGAGGAGTGATGAACAGGTATCGCTTAATAAGCTGCCCGGTTAGAAGATATTTTGTTTGTTTATTTTTATGGACTTTAGGTCCTCTGAAATTTGCTGAGTAAATTTCAGACCGTGACGTCTTGTTGACTGGGGGCATCTAGTGGGAAAATGTAGTATTTCAGCCTCATTGCATGAGGTAATTGGCTAAACAGAAACAAGAGGAAGTTGCCACATTCTGGAAGATTTGTGACGGGAACCTTTTTGGAGGGGCGGGGGGGGGTAGTTTCATGATTTGTACGGGAAAGGGGTTTTAGAAAATAACAAAATCGGGAAAGATGTGGTAATAATGACAAGGTGGGGAATATCCCAATTGCGAAATTATTTCCTGCATGACAACGCCTGACAACTTGAACCTTTCTCTTCAGTATTTTAAAAACAACTTAATTTCAGTCCTTTTCTTGTGCAATCACACCTTTACTTGTTTTCATGAAAGTTACTGGAAAAAAAAAGCTGTATATTATGTTGTGTTATATTGAGTATAAATTAATAAACACCGGTAGAGTTTTATTTAAAAAATTATATATATTAAAGACTGTTGAAGAACTAAATTTCCATGTTTGAGAATTTGGGGTGACAATATTAAGTGAAATAACATCATCAGTCTCATTACAGGTAGGTAAATAAATACTTTTCAAACAAAAGTATTTAACTTTTATTGTACTTAACAGGAAAAAAATTGAATTGAAACTGAAGAAAATGTTGAACTTAAGAATAGTATTTTTATTTTTATTTATTTACTTTTTTAAAGATTTTATTTATTTATTTGACAGACAGAGATCACAAGTATGCAGAGGGAGAGGAGGAAGCAGGCTCCCTGCTGAGCAGAGAGCCGGATGCAGGGCTCCAACCCAGGACCCCGAGATCATGACCCGAGTGACCCGAGCCAAAGACAGAGGCTTAACCCACTGAGCCACCCAGGCACCCCAAGAATAGTATTTTTAAAAGCAGATTGTAATACCCCCCCACATTTCTGTTATTATTATTACTGTTTTTTTTTTAAAAAGATTTTTATTTATTCATTTTTGACCGAGAGAGAGACAGTGAGAGAGGGATTGCAAGCAGGGGAAGTGGGAGAGAGAGGGAGAAGCAGGCTTCCCACCGAGCAGGGAGCCTGACCATGGGGATAGATCCCAGGACTTTGGGATCATGACCTGAGCCAAAGGCAGACGCCTAACGACTGAACCAGGTGCCCCCCCTTTATTTATTTATTTATTTGTTTGTTTGTTTGTTTGTTTGACAGAGATATCACAAGTAAGCAGAGAGGCAGGCAGAGAGAGAGGGGAAAGCAGGCTCCCTGCTGAGCAGAGTGCCCGATGTGGGGCTCGATCCCAGGACCCTGAGACCATGACCTGAGCCGAAGGCAGAGGCTTAACCCCCTGAGCCACCCAGGTGCCCCCCCCTATTTTTTAATGTAAACTCTGTATCTAGTATGGGGCTCGAACTCACAATCTCAAGATTGAGTTATATCCTCTACCAACTGAGCCAGCCAGGGACCCCCCAAATTTGTATTAAAATTTATTTATTTATTTATTTATTTATTTATCTATTCAATTTATTTGAGAGAGAGAGAGAGAACACCGGCAGGGAGGAGGGGCAGAGGGCGAGGGAGAAGCAGCCAAGCAGGGAGCCCTCCAAGCAGCTTGGTCTTAGGACCCTGGGATCTCCACCCAAGTTGAGGGCAGATGACTTAACTGACTGAGCCACCCAGGCACCTCTGTATTACAATTTAAAAATAACGAAGTAGGGAAGCCTCAGTGGCTCACTCGTTAAGCATCTGCCTTTGGCTTGGGTCATGATCCTAGGATCCTGGGATTGAGTCCTGCATTGGGCTCCTTGCTCATTGGGGAGCCTGCTGCTCCCCCTGCTTGTGCACATGCTTCTCTCTCTCTGACAAATAAATAAATAAAATCTTAAAAAAAATGGTGAAATAAACTTTGAGAGATTGAGATTATTAAGCTAGTTTTCAATAACCATGTTTCTTTCTCATTAGAAAAATTTAGTTACTGTTGATTTATTAAAAAACAATATAAAATCTACATTTATTTTTAGGGTGATTTTCCTGGAATAATTTCTAAGAGGGACACTGATCTATACTAAAATTATCCTGTGAACATAATAACAAGAAATTGTCTTAAAACAACTCTCCAAGATGATCTATGTATTCTGAGATCACTTGGCCCGTTTCTCCTCTTTGAGGTATGCCCTAAGAGCAGATTAGAGAACTTTTTCTATTATGTAAACTTCCTAAGCACACAACTCTCAGGGGTTGTTGTGTCTTCCACTTTGTCTCTTAGTATCTTGTGAATAATAAGCATTTGGGACTTAATTGAACAAGGGAATTGCCATTTTCCCTAATAGTTAATCTTAGCTTCTTAAAGGCATGAAAAAGAATATTTTATTTTGCTTTCTTATTAGCAAGGTAGGAAAAAAGTTTTCCAATGTGACTTTTTTGTGTAGATATCAGAGAATTTTTTTCCATGAATACTACATTTAATATATTCCGTTATCTAGTCAATCAAACATTTATTGAATGCCTGGTATGTAGAAGGCGATATATATATATATATATATATATTTTTTTTTTTTTTTTAAGATTTTATTTATTTATTTGAGAGGCAGAGATCACAAGTAGGCAGAGAGGCAGGCAGAGAGAGGAAGGGAAGCAGGCTCCCCACTGAGCAGAGAGCCCGATGCGATGCGGGGCTCGGGGCTCGATCCCGGGATGCTGGGATCATGACCTGAGCTGCAGGCAGAGGCTTTAACCCACTGAGCCACCCAGGTGCCCCTAGAAGGCAATATATTGGCCCCTGGGACATAGCAGTGCATTGAAGTCCTTGATACTGGAGCTTTTGTTCTAGTGGGGAGACAGATGGACAAGTAAATATGTAGTGGTATGCCAGGGCCATAAGTCCTATCAAGAAAAACAAGTTGGGGAACTGGTGAAAACTGCCCATTTGTATTGTGGTTTGTGAAGGCTCCACTGATGAGGTTGACGTCTTTGGAGACATGAAGGACAAATGTGGGAATGAGCCACGAGGCTCTCTTCAGGAAGAGTATTCCAGTCCAGGCAACGGCAGTCAGTGGAAACCCCAAACTGGGAGCAGGCTGAGCTTCTTTTGTAAGTGCAGGGAGGCTGGTGTGGCTGGAGCTGGGCCAACAAGGAAATGCAGGGTCAGATGACATGCACCTCGCAAGCAGATTGTAGGGACTTGGGGTTCACTCTGAGTGAGAGGAGCAGCCTTTGGAGGGGTTTGCCTAGAGGAGTGCCTCAGTAGTGTGGGGTCTAGAGGAGCTCTCTGGCCAGTGGTGAGAACAGAGAGTAGGGGGCATGTGTGGAAGCAGGAGACCATTGTGGGCTATGGTGGCACAGATGCAGGTAGATGATGCTGCTGGTCTGCCCCAGAAGTATGAAGAAGAGATTGGTTCTGGATCTTTTTTAAAGGTAGAGCTGGCTTTGCTGGTGGGTACATTGGTGGGTTGAACATGGTGTGTGGGGAAAGGAGTAAGAAATGACCAAGTACACAGACCTGTACCCCTGAAACAAATAATACAGTATATGTTAATTAAAAAAAGAAAGAAAGAAAGAAATGACCTAGTTATCAAAAATGTCCTGAGAAAACAGCTGGCACTTGCTGGGATGGGGAAGGCCATTGGGTAAGTTTGGGAGTGAAAATCCGGAGTTGGGTTTTGAATATGTTGAGTTTCTTGTTTATGGAACATTGAACTATTTGCCAATGAAGAGTTGTCTATCTAGAAAATGAGAGTTGAAAGTCTACCATTTAAAAAAGTGGTTTTATTTGTTTTTAGTAATCTCTACCTCCCGTTACGGGGCTTGAACTCATCACCTCAGGACTAAGAGTTGTGTGCTCTCCTGACTGAGCCAGCCAGGTGCCCCAGAAAACTTACCATTTAATCTGTTTATGGAACCACGCATGTCCTCATTTCACTGTTTTCTATCTTTGTTTTCATTATTGCTGAAATCTTCAATATCCAAGAAAATTTTGAGTTCTTTGGAGCTCAGGAAAGAATTTTCTGCATGCACCCCCTTGCTGAGCCACTCATGAGTTGTTCAGAACATTAATTGAACTGAAAATCCACCGGGACAAACGATTTTTGAAGAAAATTTTGTGTGTGCGTGTGTAAATTGTGGAATTTTAGGACCAATAGGGATGTTACAAATAAGCTAGTCCAATTATCAGATGTTTTTCCAAAGAAAATGGTATGTAGGGGTGCCTGGGTGGCTCAGTGGATTGGGGCCTCTGCCTTCGGCTCGGGTCATGGTCCTGGGGTCCTGGGATCGGGCCCCGAGTTGGGCTCTCTGCTCCGTGGGGGGCCTGCTTCCTCCTCTCTCTTTCTGCCTGCCTTTCTGCCTACTTGTGATCTCTGTCAAATAAATAAATAAAATCTTTAAAAAAAAATGGTATATAGAATGTTTGAAAAGTAAGAATCAGAAAAAAAAATGTTTGCCTCTTTACATTACAGGTGACATTACAACTCAGGTAGCTCTTCAGCCTGGGCTCAAGTTCAATGGTGGAGGCCATATCAATCATTCCATCTTCTGGACCAACCTGAGCCCTAAGGGTGGTGGAGAACCCAAAGGTTGGTAGATATTGGTGTAGTCTTAGCTACGTTTTGTGCACAACAGCAATGCCGGTTCCTTATCTTGTGTTAATTCTTATGTTATTTAGTGACATATTTTTCATAGCAAGGAGTATATATAACAAAGTTATAACTTTGAATGGGACATGTGTAGGAATGGAGACTACATTCAGGTAGTTATGTCATCAGCTTTTTTGTATACACACAGAGTGTCAGATATGGTGCCAAGTTCTGGTTGAAATGTACTATATTTTACATCAGAACAATACTGGCAAAGGGATTTTAGAGAAGTTGAGCATCCTGGGGGTGGGTCAGATACTTAATCATTCTGTACCTACTTTCTTCATCTGTATGACACAGGGACAATAATAGAGCTGTTTTGAAAACTAAATAAATTATCAAATGTAAAATGCTTAGAATAGTGCCTTTTGCTGTTATTTTCCTGCTCTTCCTAACTGATAAAAAATCAGTTGTCCCAGAAAATGAGATTCTCCAGGACACCTGGAGGGTAAATGAGGGGGCTGCAGAGCCAATGGTCTGTTCACTCTGGTAGGTTTACTTGACTTCCTGTATCTCTTCTGGAGGCCCAGATGACTTAATTACCCTCCTCATCCCGAGGAACGGAGGGGGCGGAAATAGAGCTCTCCCTGTCTCTCGGCTTGTGGCATACACCTTAAGTTTCTGTGGATTTGAGAAGAATTAGGCACAAACAAGTCAGCTGCAAGAGATTGGGAGCAGGGGACGACAGTCGAAAAGACTGGTGCCACGAGCAACTCCACAGTCTCACTTTTATTGGATAGAAACAATAGCCAACAGAAGGACCGATGAAGGTCAAACGTTAGTCACGTCTCGCAGACAAGCAAGGAGGAGGATAAAGCTCATAGTTAACCAAGCACATTCAAAGGACTCATCTAACTAACAGCGGGCGCTTCTGGGAAGAGAAAGGAGCGATTACGGAAAAGTGAAGCCTTACGGAAAAGGGAAGCCTTACGGAAAAGGGAAGCCGGCGGTTTTACGTGCCACCCTGAGCTGACCCAGCGTTCCCGGGTGCTCGGCTTCTCTGAAGCAGGCGGTGTTCCGCCCTGCGCGGGCGGGGCATCCCCAGCTGCCCAGCTTCACGGTCGTGTATGGTCCTTCTCCCCAAAGACCTGTTGGCCAGTATATGTATTTCTTAAGGCCATATCTAAATGTGCTTGGCAACTAGTAAAATCCTCCAGGGGTTATAGTTTAAGTAACAAATTATTCCAAGGGGCAGTAGCAGATTTGTTTGTTTTTAATTGTTTTTTGGAAGTCATCTTAGGTGCTTATACTACGCTATTTCATTTGGAAGTAAAGATTAAGGGAGAGTAAATATGGCAAGCTGGGCATTTCTTTTTATGGGTTAGGTCTTCAGATGGGTTAGGTCTAATACAAGGTTTTGGGATTAGTAGAATGTCAGATATACCCATATTTAGCCAACAGGTCTTGGTTCTCTGACACTTTGGGTTATCTGTACCATTTTATTATTTGTGCTTACAGTAGGTAATTACTTTAAACCAGTGGAATCAGAGAAGTGATATTTTTGGCCTACTTATTTGATGTGCTCAATCTAGAATTGTATGTTACATTGGTACAGAATAAAAGGACTATTGCTCTTACAGTGTACCCTTTGGTAATAAAAGACAAAAATCACTGTTTTTAAAATTACATGATTGTGATAGGAAAGATCTTGACTGCCTTGGGGAAGAACCAAATAACAGCCATAAAATTTTATTCCCAAATTGGGACAGAACAGGTAGGGTAGAAGTTGAAGTAAAATTTTCTGTTGAAGGGAAATGAAACTAATGGAAAATATTATTTCTTTTCTGATGGGAATAGCACAGTGAGGAAAGAAATCCCCCTAACATGGTTCAGTAACACCTGAATTACAGTTGTGAGACCTTATGATGCTAGTGTCAGGGAAGGAGTAATGTTGGGGCTCACTGGGTTGTGTTATGTTTTCCAGGTGTTGTCTAGTTGGTATCTTGTGCCTCATGACAGGCATATTTTAATATATGTAACAAAATTATTTATTGTTGCAGTATGTTCACCTGTGGGTATTTTTGGATTTTTTTTTTTTAATAGGAGAATTGCTGGAAGCCATCAAACGTGATTTTGGTTCTTTTGACAAATTTAAGGAGAAGTTGACCACTGTATCCGTTGGCGTCCAAGGCTCAGGTTGGGGTTGGCTTGGTTTCAATAAGGAACAGGGACGCTTGCAGATTGCTGCTTGTTCTAACCAGGATCCACTGCAAGGAACAACAGGTTAGGTTTGAAAATTGTTTCATATTCATTAGTGTGAGATGGTTCACGGTAAAGCATTTACCTTGAAATAAGGAACACGAGCAGTGATTAAACCTATCTTGTTCATGTCCTAATGTGAGTAAATCTTAACAGCTGATAGTACTCTGAGTCTCCTATGAAAAAATGCTTTAAGAGCCTTTGATGTTTTGCAAAATTAGCACATGTAATTTTACAGATACATTAACAAAACATGTTTTGAACATAAACTCTGCTTCATTTGACAGAATGCATACCAGCTTACATAATTATATGCACTGAAATTAGATTAAACACCACATAGGAGAATAAGACCTGGAAGCCAAGTCTGACCTCAGACCTTAGACTGTCAGCCCGTCTGCTGAGCACCTGTGGTCAGAGTAGAACTGGAGCTCAGATTTCCAGACTTATGCCTTTTGGGGGGTTTTGGTTTTGGTATAGGAAAATATTTGGCTTAGAAGCTCCAGGCTGGGCTCACCAAATCCTTTTTCATGTTGAGCTGGATTGACTCAGAATGTCTTTAGGAAATAGTCACAAGACTTCCAGCAGTTAGTTGGAACTTTGATCTGCAGTGTAACCGACCTGCAGTGACATTTCAGTGTCCGTAACCAGTAGTTCTGAGCGCCGTTTTCTGCCTCTGTGCATGTCCACAGAGTTGGTTACGTCCCTCACTGCCCTAGATACATTCAGAATTAGTCAGGATCTAATGGCTCTTTTGGCAAAGTGAGATGCTGGAGAATGCTGTGGAGAGTCGGGTCTATCTTTGAAGGTGCCTGACAGACGAGGCTGTGATTTCCAGGTAAACCCTGGCCATACCTGTTTCTCCTCCACTTGAGGAAAGCCCATTGGAATGAAAATCAGTGAAAGTCATGGCAGCATATGGAGAGGAAAAATCATTTATGAACTTTGTTATCTTAATTACTCGTAATACATGATTAGTGACAAACCTCTCCACTGCTCAAGACCTACTGGTTGGTACTTGTTTTCCCGGAGGAGAGCTGTCATTTAGTTTGAGAGTTTTTGAAAATAAGTGTTGTAGAAGTAATTCCTTCTTTACACAGTGTCTCTTTTTCTTTGGTCCTGTTTAGTTTCCCTTGTTAACTTATTCTTTCTGTTAGTGTCTCACAAATGTTCTATATTCTCTGAGACTAACATTATTAGCCTTGGGAGCAGAGCAGGTTCTCCTAAAACTCCACTGACTGCTTCGGAAGGTCCTTAACCACCCCCACAAACATAGTACCTTACTGATCCCCCCCACCCCCCAAGAAGTGGCTCATGGGTAGATTTGCTGGTATTTCAAGAACAGCTCTTAAAATATTATACTTAATTTTCCAAACTCTATTTTAAATTTTTCACTCTTTATCACATTTTCTTCCAAAGACTAAAATTTAAAAAAAAAATTTATATTTATTCTTGGCAAATTTCCTGTTGGTAAAAGAAACTGAAAAATGGATGGGAATGTTGTAAAGGGCAATTTTGTGTGCATAGAAGAAAGTTTAAGTCCTATTTTAGATTGAAATTCATAGTTTTTGCTTTTTCCCCCTTCTCTCCAATAGGTCTTATTCCACTACTGGGCATCGATGTGTGGGAGCATGCTTACTACCTTCAGTATAAAAATGTCAGACCGGATTACCTAAAAGCTATTTGGAATGTAATCAACTGGGAGAATGTGGCGGGGAGATACATGGCTTGTAAAAAGTAAAACATGATCATTACATTGAGCAAAATAAGCTTCTCACGACTATTTTTGTAGTAGTGCAGAGTACCGTAGTATGCCAGTAAGCTGCTCTTTTGTAGCATTTCTTTTTTTTTTTTTTTTAAAGATTTTATTTATCCATTTTACAGACAGAGATCACAAGTAGGCAGAGAGGCAGGCAGAGAGAGAGGAGGAGGCAGGCAGAGAGAGAGGAGGAAGCAGGCTCCCTGCTGAGCAGAGGGCCCGACGTGGGGCTCGATCCCAAGACCCTGGGACCATGACCCGAGCCGAAGGCAGAGGCTTCAACTCACTGAGCCATCCAGGCGCCCCTTTTGTAGCATTTCTTAATGTAGCTTGTTCAAGCATTTGATGAACATGATTTAATGCTATGAATTTCTGGTTTTCAAATTTTGTTATTGGGCAACTGAAAATAGTAAGTGCTTTGTTTGGTTTAGTCTTTCGGTTGAACATCATCTTCCGAGAGCTGAAACAGCCAGCAGGTTCTAGTTGCCATCATAAAACTGTCAAAAAGATCTCATCCCTGTCCTCTTAGGGCCTCTGGGGAAGCCTTTTTGCTCCTGTTCTGTTGCACTTGTAGAAAGCCTGGTCCTTTGCCCAGTTGTTAAATGATAAAAGGTTAAATTTGTTTCCCAAGGGAAATGTTCAGTTTTTCTATTGAAAATTGCTCTTTTTTGTAAGTAATCTGTCTAGTAGGACTTGTGGTAGATACTACCTGTGGGCCTTTAATTATCTTTAGTCACATGTTTCACAAGGTTAACACCATTTTGTCTTTTAAAAAAAATCACTTGATTGCTAATTGAGAATTGCTCTGTTATGAAAAGGAAATAGTCATGCATTTGAATTTTTCTGTTGGGAGAAATAAGACTTTTATGTGGAATCTTGTCATCAAACAGAAATAATGTGTTAGGTGACTGCTCAAAGGGGACAAATCTAGGCTTTATTGATAAAACGAATGTTGGGGATGAGGCCACAGACAGTTCTGGCCAAGCACTTGCCCCCCATCTCTGCCTGTTCACGAGCACCCCTCTGCAGAGCAGCAGCCTGGGTCGGGTGCTGCCTTCCCAGAGCGGCAGGTGGTTGGTTTCTGGATGGGGCCAGCGGCACATCCCTGCACAGGAACATTGCTTTTCAAAGACTTGTTTTTGAGTTATTCCATCATTTGATCTTCTTTT
The DNA here is from genome assembly GCF_902655055.1 of Lutra lutra. Classification (NCBI taxonomy): domain Eukaryota; kingdom Metazoa; phylum Chordata; class Mammalia; order Carnivora; family Mustelidae; genus Lutra; species Lutra lutra. The sequence goes on along the minus strand of NC_062283.1, from coordinate 146,070,774 downwards.
CTTTTAAACAAATGCACGGTCACTATAGAAGCTTTATATTATATAGTCCTTTAAGTAAAGGAAAAGTGACACCCATAATCCAGTGACACAGCCTGTCAAATTGTGTTGTTTCCTGCTTGCAGGTGGGACTGTTTAAACGCAGCAGGGAGCCTCTTATAATTTGGCCTAAATTGTCATACGTTCCATGTTTCATCATTTCCCTTAATTTTGGGGGGCTGTATAATTGGACACTTGCTAATTTATCTTACAGTTCTGTTACTGAATATTTCATTGGTTTCTAATTGTTATTTATTCAAATAATGCTGTGGTGAGCAACCCACATAGATTTTACCTTCCATGGGAATATTTTTTCTATATAGATTTTTTTCTTATGCCTGTTTAGTAACTGAATGTTTCCCCGAGTTAGCATATTATTTTTTCCCCAAGTTTATTCTATATTTTTGGCATGGAAAAATGGGGTAACTTAGCAGTTTCGATATTGAAGACTGAAGTTTAAAAAAATTAAATTTAAGGCACTTTTCTTTTGGAATTCAATTAGAAAGTATTTAGGTTTTCTGAATTGTCAGCAGCGTTGATGAGAGTAGTGATAGCTGCATGTGTGCTTGTGGACTGAAGACACTGCGGGGACCAGGATTGCCATCCTTCTTCTCCCACGGTGAAGTGACTTCGTGGAGTCAGATGAGACCCACGCTTAACGCTTGCATGTGTACACATGTATGCACGCGTGCCTGCACGTACATATGCAGACGCACACATATACACGGATATAGACACACACATAAGTATAAGCAAGGCAGTTAACTCTGTTCAAATGGACCATTTAGAAAAGTGGAACCTTTCTGAAAGATGGCGTTTTGAACACAAGTAGTCTGCCTGATCCTGGCTTGTATTGAACCAGCAGGTACGCAGAGATTACTGATTCATATAAAGCTTTTTGACTATTATTAAGCTTTAAGATTTCAAAAAATATTCAATGTTGAAATTTCTATGGGACTCTATTTTTGCTCAGATTTGTGTTGAGGGAACAAGGGAAAGCATGCTGTTCTTCCCTAAGGTTTTGTTTTTTTCCTCCCCATCAGATAGATTTTAAGAGACTAAGATAATTTACAGATAAAGATTTTAATCATTTGACAGAAAATGAGACTTCAAGATTTTGTTTAGCCCTGTTACTCATAATAGAAAAGAAATAGAAAAAGTAAAAGGCATCTCTTCTGAAATGAACCAAGCATTCATAGTTCATCCAGGAGGGGTCTTTGTGACGGACTCAGCAGTGCTTGTTCTAATCTTAAATGTGCTTCAAACACCATAGAGTGATTAGTGCTGCAAGAAAACAGGGCATGAGACAAATACCGTCTCAAGTAGAATCTGCTGCTGGAACTTGTTGTGTGATAATTAGATTTTGAGGTTGAGAGAAACTACAAATTTTACTGCACACCTCAAATTCATGATCTTAAAATGAGATTTGAGTTTCTAGTAATTATATATTTAAAAAAATAACATCATGATGATAAGATTAAGATTGATGTGTGTTGTGAGTCATCTAAAACTAGTTCTAAATAGAAATTTTATTTCCTGTTTTAATTGTGTTGGGAAAGCTGTTAGGTAGAAGTTTTATAAATCACTGTTTCTCATTTTCAGTCATACCTAATGATTGGGCAAGCTGATGGCCTATCTCTGAAGGTACGCTTCAAACCTGGGATGCATTAAAAATCCTATAAGGTCTTGGGTAGTTTTCATTTAATTATCCATTAGAGAAACATTTATTTTCCTATTGTGTGAAGTTTTTTGATTGTTAATAAAAGAATCTGTCAACTATCAAAAGAGGTCTTGCATTGTGCTTGTGTGTCAAAATAATCTTAAAATGCTTTATCATTTTTATTGCTTTTCTGTGGGACAGGGCTAATAAATAAAAGGTCATTGCAATTTTACTCTTAAAAGTCAGAAGGCATATGAAGTCTATTCATATCTGTAGTAACAGCTGAAAATGTAATACTGTAATATTTTAGATAATAAATTACAAAGTTAGAACATCTTCAAACACTAACCAGATAGAACATTGCCTTGGGGTGCCTGGGCTGTTCAGTCATTTGGGCTTCTGACTCTTGGTTTTGGCTCAGGTCACCATCTCAGGGTTATGGTGTTGAGCCCCCATGTGTGTTGGGCTCCGTGCTCAGTGGGGAGCCTGCTTGAGATTCTGTCTCCCTCTGGCCCTCCCCCTTTGTGCTGTCTCCTGCTTGTGCTTGCTCTCTCTTTCAAATAAATGAATAAAATCTTAAAAATATTGCCTTAACTATATATAGCATATCTTGTGATTTAAAAAAATCTGTTTACTTTTTTCCGTAAAGTTCTGGGTAGCTGGTGTTTTATCCACTCATGTTGGGAAGTCTGAGCTCACCTCATGTGGCTATCCCTGGACTTAAACAGTTCTGGAAAGGGAAGTAAGGTGCATTGTGTTTGGTGAGGTCACACTGTCTGCTCTTCCCCTGTGCTTGTAATGGGTGCTGTTCTCAAGATTCTTCTGGAACATATGAAGAAAAGAAAGACCTCTCAGTTTACATTGTGAAAAGGAAGAGACTGAGGGCTTCGAGTCTCGGCTTTGCTAGGCATTTACTGTCTCGTCACGTTCAGTGCTTAACACGGAGGCCATTCTGTGTTTATCTCGGCCCCCACTTAAACATGAGCTCTGGGAAGGCCCAGGACAGAAGGTTCTTGTTCATTTGTGTCTTTGGTACTGAGCACACCATCCTAGGCCCATATTCAAATGTTTTTATTAAATGATGTGATTTAATACAGTCCTCAGTATAAATACATGTTTTTGGAAGGCTGGATTCACTTACCAAGTTCACCTACCAAAACCCACAAGGATGTTTGATGACAGAGCTACTGTGACTGAAGGCCTTAGGTTTGCTACTCCTATCCCTTTGATGTAGAATGATAGATATGGAGAGAGCATCTTAGGTGCCAACTCCCAGCATTTTATGGATTTATCTGTGTATTGACTAAAATTGTGGTGGATAAGTGAATACTGATTATACAAAATATGTCACAAAGGGCATCCATCCAGCTTATGTCCTTTTTTTTTTTTTTTTAAGGATTTTATTTATTTGAGGGGCCCCTGGATGGCTCAGTGGGTTAAGCCTTTGCCTTTGGCTCAGATCATGATGTCAGGGTCCTGGGATCGAGTCCTGCATCAGGCTCTCTCAAATAAAATCTTTGCCTACTTGTGATCAACATTTCTCCCTCAAAATCTTTTTTTTTAAAGATTTTATTTATTTATTTGACAGATCACAAGTAGGCAGAGAGGCAGAGCAAGTAAAGGAAGCAGGCTCCCTGCTGAGCAGAGAGCCGGATGTGGGGCTCGATCCCACATTTAAAAAAAAAAATTTTTTTTTTTAAAAGATTTTATTTGACAGAGATAGGTCACAAGTAGACAGAGGTAGGCAGTGGTGGGGGGAAGGAGGCTCCCTGCTGAGCAGAAAGCCTGATGTGGGGCTTGATCCCAGGACCCTGAGACCATGACCCGAGCTGAAGGCAGAGCCTCAACCCAGGTGTCCCTGAAGGTTATTTTAAAGCTCAAAAAGTGGAAGACTGTTTAGTTTATTGTTTTCCGTGGCAATACAATTCCCTTGAAAACTTAGTGGGTTTCTAACCAAATTGTGCTGCCAGTTCACGTGTCAGTATCCTCTTCTAAAATTTTTTTACTAGACACACCTCTCAAGAATGAAACATGCCTGTTTCTTCACCCCATCTGTGTAACAGTAGCTTCCTTGCGTCAGAACAACAGGCTCACGTGGGAAGCCCACATCCTTCATCTCTGCTTTGGGGTTGAGTTTGGAGCTCTTGTTGCTCAGAGCCTTTTTCAGTCTTACATCTCTTACTGTTTGGAGTTTAGAAATAGTCAGCTTTCCCAGACTTTGGAGTCCCAAATTTCTGAACAATACCCACTTTCATTGCCTTTTTTTTTTTTTTTAAGGATTTTATTTACTTGACATAGAGAGAGCACAAGCAGGAGGAGCAGAAGGCAGAGCGAGAGGGAGCAGACTCCCTGCCGAACAAGGAGCCCGATGTGGAGCTCAATCCTAGGGCCCTGGCATCATGACCTGAGCTGAAGGCAGATGCTTAATTGACTTGAGCCACCCAGGTGCCCTTCCCCTTTCATTACTGTGTGCAGACAGACCAGTTCCTTCTTGAACACGCCAGCAATAATTCTTGAAAGGGGAAGATAAGAGCCAACATGCAGTATATCCGTCTGGTTCTTCCCAAACAATTGCAGAGCTACCACGGCCTTGCCCTTCATGTTACTGCGGGAACCAGCTACTGCATGATTTGCCGCGTGTGACATGGCTTTTCAGCTCTTCAGCTTCTGACTCCAATTTACTCACTGGCCACTAACCCAGTGTCATCTACTTTACATTTTTTTTTTTTTTCCTGGGGAAGTAGCCACTTCTAGATCCTAAGTTTTGACTTAATTTGGGTAACATACTTGCATCGACAACAAACCCTAAATATGTAATAGCTCAAGGACAATAGACTTTTTTTTTTTTTTAACTCCTGCAAAGTCTACAATGAAGGGTTCTGGTTCGCAGGGGCTTTCCTCCAAGTGGAGGTTCCACGTTCCAGGCTCTTTAGGTCTAACTGCTTTGCCATCTCAGGTAAGTGTCATGCAAGGTAGCTCTTGTCATCTTCGCTGAGCCCGTGGTCTCAACAAACGTGAGGATGGCAGGTGTGAAGTTTATGAGCTGGGTCGTGCCTATGCTTCTGCTCCTGTTTCATGGGTGACCACACTGTACCTCCCTGGGGGGCAGGCTGGGATGTGTAGTTTAAGCTCTGCTCCTATGCCCGGGTTTATTTGACCTCTCTGTGTCTCAGTGTCCTCAGCTGGTGATAATGGGATAATCGGAGTTTCAGATGCTATAATACATGTGAAGGGCTTAGAACAGTGTCTGGTGTGTAATATGTACCATGAAGTGCAGCTAAATGTGGCTTCCCAACTTTCATGTGGTCTGACTCAGCCGCTCTTCAGCGAAGGCATGGGGAGCACAGACTCAAGGACAGACACAGATATCACCGCCCCAGCTCAATGGCCACTTCTGGGAACCTCTGCCTGCTTTAGTGTTCATTCCACAGCCCTGCATGATACTCTTTTTAAAGAATGCCTTTTATTTATACCTTTTAAGTCAGGGGAACAAAGCTGCTTCATTTAGAAAAAAAAAAAAAAAAACCAAAACCCTTCTAATCTCCTGATTTAATAAAGTAATTCTGCTGATGTGTTTGATTTATTTTTCTGTATGCACATTTCAAATATTACTTTCATTACCTCCCCCGTACCAAAGTATGGAATTTTTTTACAAAGCTTTTTTTCCCCCAAAGATTTTATTTATTTATTTGAGAGAGAGAGAGAGAGTGTGTGTGTGAGCAGGAGAAGGGACAGAGGGTGAGGGAGAAGCAGACTCCCTGCTGAGTGTGGGCCTGACTCGGCTCAATCCCAGGACCCTGAGATCATGACCTGAGATGAAGTCAGATGGCAAAGACTCTTTTTTCTAAAAAATGCATTTTTATTTGGTTAAGCCCTTCTATGAGAAGGACTGGAATAAGCCAAAAGTGAATATACCTGTCCTTGCAAAGACAGCAGATGGGAGAGGGCAAATGGCTTTAATCTCTCCCTTTCTTTTCTTTCTTTGTTAGACTTAGCCATCAAGTGGTTAAGCAGTAAGATTCTTTACATGGCCTTGTAAGCAAACTGAGATTTTTTTTGTCGGGGGGAGAGGGGTGTTGAGAGTGATATTTTTTTCAGAAAAGGGTAGGATATTTTGGAGCAAGTTTTGGCCTAGCCATGTGTGTATTAAGAAAAACCCTATTTTTATTTTTAATTCCAGTAAGGTTCATATACAGTGATCCAACAATTCTATACATTATTTGGTGCTCATCAGGATAAATGTCCTCTTAATCCCCTTCACATAGTTCACCCATCCCCCCACCCCCCCCTTCTCCCCAGTGTGTTCTCTAGAGTTAAGAGTCTGTTTCTTGGTTTGTCTCTCTCTCTCTTTTTTTCCCCTTTGTTCATTTTTTAATTTATTTGATAGAGACACAGGGAACAGAAGCAGGGGGAGTGGGAGAAGGAGAAGCAGGCTTCCTGCTGGGCAGGGACCCCAATTTGGCACTTGATCCCAGAACCCTGGGATCATTACCAGAGCCAAGGGCAATTGCTTAAGGACTGAGCCACCCAGGTGCCCCTGTTTTGTTTCTTTTTAAAAAAAATTTATTTATTTGAGATAGAGCACAAGAGGGGGCAGAGGGAGAGCAGACTCCCTGCTGAGCAAGGAGCCTGATGTGGGGCTTGAACCCAGGACTCTGAGATCGTGACCTGAGCTGAGCCAAAGGCACTTGCTTAACAGACTGAGCAACCTGGTGCCCCCATTTGTTTTGTTTCTTAAACTCCACATATGAGTGAAATCATATGGTATTTGTCTTTCTCTGACTGACTTATTTCACTTAGCATTATACTCTCTAGTTCTATCCATGTTGCTGCAAATGGCAAGATTTCATTCTTTTTTAAGGCTGAGTTTTATCTATCTATCTATCTATGCACATTTCATCATTATCTTTTTTTTTTTTTTTAAAGTAGGCTCTATGCTGGGTGCAGGCCTGAACTCACGACCCTAAGGTTAAGACCTGATCTGAGATCAAGAGTTGGACGCTTAACTGACTGAGCCACTCAGGTACCCCTACCTCATCTTCTTTATCTGTTCATCTATTGATGGACACTTGAGCTGCTTCCATAATTTGGCTATTGTTAATAATGCTGCAATAAACATGAAGGTTCATACACATTTTTGAATTAGTGTTTTTGTGTTCTTTGGGTAAATATCCAGTAGTGGAATTACTGGAAAATACAGTGATTCAATGTTTAATTTTTTGAGGAAACTCCATACTGTTTTCCACAGTGGCTGTACCAGCTTACATATGTCATTTGCAATTATCTTCTCCCATTCTGTGGGATGCCTTTTAGTTTTGTTGACTGTTTCCTTCACTGTACAGAAGCCTTTTATTTTGATGTAGTCACAATAGTCTTTTTTTTTTTTTAAGATTTTATTATTTATTTGACAGAGAGAGAGAGATCACAAGTAGGCAGAGAGGCAGGCAGTGAGAGAGAGGGGGAAGCAGACTCCCCACCAAGCGGAGAGCCGGATGTGGGGCTCGATCCCAGGACCCTGGGATCATGACCTGAGCTGAAGGCAGAGGATTTAACCCACTGAGCCACCCAGGTGCCCCGTCACAATAGTCTTTTTTTTTGCTTTTGTTTTCCTTGCCTTAGGGAGACATATCTAGAAAGATGTTGCTATGATTAATGTCAGATAAATTATTGCCTCTGCTCTCTTCTAGGATTTTTATGGTATCAGGTCTCACATTTGGGTCTTTAATTCATTTTGAGTTTATTTTTGTGTGTGGTGTAAGAAAGTGGTCCAGTTTCATTCTTTTGCATTTGGCTGTCCAGTTTCCCCAACACCATTTGTTGAAGAAAGAGACTGTCATTTTCCCATTGTATATTCTTGAATCCTTTGTTGAAGATTAATTGACCATATCATTGTGGTTTTATTTCTGGGCTTTCCATTCTGTTTTATTGATATATGAGTATATTTTTGTGTCAGCACCATACTGTTTTGATTACTACAACCTTGTAGTATATCTTGAAATCTGGGGTTGTGATACCTCCAGTTTTGTTCTTTTTTCAAGATTGCTTTGGCTGTTCGGGGTCTTTTGCAGTTCCATAAAAATTTTAGGATTATTTGTCTTAGTTCTGTGAAAAATGCTATTGGTATTTTGATAGGGATTGCTTTGGGAAGTATGGACATTTAACAACATTTGTTCTCCCTATCTATGAACATGGAATATCTTTCCATTGTTTGTGTTGTCTTCAATTTCTTTCATTAATTTTTTAAAGATTTATTTATTTGGGAGAGAGAGAGAGTGGTGGGGAGAGGCAGAAGGAGAGGGAAAGACAGATCTCAAGCAGATTCCCTGCTGAGCATGGAGCCCTACTTGGGACTTGATCTCATGAACCTGAGATCATGACCTGATCTGAAATCAAGAGTCAGACACTTAACTGACTGAGCCACCCAGGCGCCCCATGTCAATGTTTTATAGTTTTAAGAATATAGGCTTTCATCTCCTTAGTTAAGTTTATTCCTAGATATTTTATTATTTTTGGTGCAATTGTAAATGGAGTCTTTTTCTTAATTTCTCTTTCTGCTACTTCATATTAGTGTATAGGAATACAATGGATTTCTGTATATTGACTTTGTATCCTGTGGCCTTGCCAAATTCATTTATCATTTCTAGTAGTTTTCTATATATAGTATGTCATCTGCAAACAGTGAAAGTTTTACTTTCTCCTTACGAATTTGGATGCCCTTTATTTCTTTTCTTGTCTGATTGCTGCAGCTTAGGACTGATTTCCAGTACTACATTGAATAAAAGTGGCAAGATTGGACACTTGTCTTTTTTTTTTTAAAATATTTTATTTATTTATTTGACAGAGAGAGATCACAAGTAGGCAGAGAGGCAGGCAGAGAGAGAGGAAGGGAAGCAGGCTCCCCGCTGAGCAGAGATCCTGATGTGGGACTCGATCCCAGGACTCTGAGATCGTGACCTGAGCTGGCTTAACCCACTGAGCCACCCAGGCGCCCTGGACACTTGTCTTGTTTTTGATCTTAGGGGAAAAGCTCTCAGCTTTTATCATTGATTATGATTTTGGTTGTGGGTTTTTAATATATGACCTTTATTATGTTGAGGTATGTTCCCTCTAAACCTACTTTGTTGAGGATTTTTTCATGAATGGATGTTATACTTTGTCAAATGCTTTTTCTGCATCTATTGAAATGGTCATATAGTTTTTATCCCTTCTCTTGTTGATGTGATATATCATGTTGATTGATTTGTGAATATCAAACCACCCTTGCATCCCAGGAATAAATCCCACTTCATCATGGTGAATGATTTTTAAAAATGTATTACTGGATTCAGTTTGCTAATATTTTGTTGAGGATTTTTCTGTGTTCATCAGAGATTTGGGCTATAGTTCTCTTTTTTTGCAGTGTCTTTATCTGGTTTTGGTCTGAGGGTAACGCTGACCTCATAGGCTGAAGGTATTAACTCTTCTTTAAATGTTTGGTAGAATTCACCTGTGATCTATCTGGTTCTGGACTTTTGTTTGTTGAGAGTTTTTGATTACTGATTCAATTTCATTGTTGTAATTGATCTGTTCAAATTTTCTATTTCTTTCTGATTCAGTTTTGGGATTTATGTGTTTCTAGGAATTTATCCATTTCTTCTAGGTTGTCTATTTTGTTGGCATATACTTTTTTTTTATAATATTCTCTTATAATTCTTTGTACTTCTGTGGTGTTGGCTGTTGTTTCTCTTCTTTCATTTCTGATTTTGTTTATTTGAGTACTTTCTCTCTCTCTCTCTTTATTGATGCGTCTGGATAAAGTTTTATCAATTTTGTTGATCTTTTCAAAGAACCAGTTCCTGGTTTCATTGATCTATTCTACCGTGCTTTTTTTTTTTTTTTGAAGTTTTTATTTCATTTATTTTTTGGCTCTAATTCTTTATTATTTCCTTCCTTCTATTGGTTTGGGGTTTTGTTTGTTCTTCTTTTTCTAGGTCCTTTAGGTGTAAGTTTAGGTTGTTTATTTGAATCTCTTTTTCTTCTTGAGGGAGACCTGTATTGTTACAAGTTTTCCTTTTAGTACAGCTTTTGCTGCATCTCAAGGATTTTGGACTATTGTGTTTTCATTTTCATTTGTCTCCATGTGTTTTTGGATTTACTCTTTGATTTCTTGATTGACCCAGTCATTGTTTAGTAGCATTTTATTTAACCTCATGTACTTGTGTTGTTTCCAGATGTTCTTTTGTGGTTGATTTCTAGTTTGATAGCATCGTAGTTGGAAAAGATGCATGATATGACTTCCATCTTTTTGAATTTGTTAAGACTTGTTTTGTGGCCTACCATGTGATCTATTCTGGAGAATGTTCCACATGCACTTGAAAAGAATGTATATTCTGTTTTAGGTTGTAAAGTTCTGAATATATCTGTTTGATCTATCTGGTCCAATGTGTCATTCAAAGCTACTGTTTCCTTGTTGATTTTATGTTTGGATGATCTATCTATTGATGTAAGTGGGGTATTGTGGTATTACTCTCCAATTACTTCCTTTATGTTTGTTATTATCTGCTTTATGTATTTGGGTACTCCTGTGTTGGGTACATAAATATTTACAGTTGTTACATCTTCTCGATGGATCATTCCCTTTATCATTATGTAGTGTCCTTATTTGTCTCTTGTTACAGTCTTTGTTTTAAAACCTATTTTGGGGTCACTTGGGTGGCTCAGTCAGTTAAGCATCTGACTCTTGGTTTTGGCTCAGGTCATGATCTTAGGCTCCTTAGAGTGAGCCCCACATCAGGCTCCCTGCTCAGTAGGGAGTCTGCTTCTCCCATTCCCCTCTACCCCCTCCCCCCACTTGTGCTCTCCCCTCCGCCTCAAATAAAATAAATAAATAAATAAATAAATACATAAATAAATAAATACATAAATAAATAATTTTTTTAAAAGAAAATCTATTTTGTCCAACATAAATATTGGCTACACCAGCTTTCTTACACATATTTCTGTTTGCATGATAAATGCTTTTCCATTCCTTGACTTTTTTTTTAAGATTTTAAAAAAATTTGAGAGAGAGAGTGTGAGCAGGGGGAGGGGTATCAAGAGGGACAAGGAGACCCCACACTGAGCGTGGAGCCCAACATGGGGCTCTATCTCATAACCCTGAGATCATGGCCTGAGCCAAAATCAAGAGTTAGCTGCTTAACCTACTGAACCATCTAGGCACCCCTCCATCCCTTCCCTTTTAATCTGCATGTCTTTAGGCAGCATATAGATGGGTGTTACTGTTTTATCCCTTTCATCTCCCTATGTCTCGTGACTGGAGCATTTACTACACTGATATTCAAAGTAATTACTGAGAGGTATGTACTTATTGCCATTTTGTCAGTTGTATTGGTTGTTTTTGTAGTTCTTCTCTGCTCCTTTCTCCTCTTGCTATCCTCTTTCATGGTTTGTTGGCTTTCTTTCCTTTTTTTTTTTTTTTGCATATATATTACTCGTTTTTGATTTGTGGTTACCATTATGTTTATATATAACACACACACACATATAAACAATAGGTTTATAAAGAACATATATACATGTTATATATATCTATAACCTCTTATGCAGATAGCAGTCTATATTAAATTGAAGATTACTGAAGTTTGAACCCCATCTTTACTCCTCCGTGTTTTAGTTATATGGTATTATACTTTACATCATTTTATTCTGTGAATCCCTGACTAATTTTTACAGACATACTTAATTTTACCACTTTTGTGCTTCTAACTTTTCTTATTCCTACTTACAGTCTTTCCTTTCTACTCAAAGAGATCCCTTTAACACTTCTTGTAGGGCTGGTTTGGTGGTGATGAATTTTTTTAAACTTTCATTTGTCTGGGAAACTATTTATTTCTCTTATTCTGAATGATAAGCTTGGTGGATAGAGTATTCTTGGCTGTTGGTTTTCTCCATTCAGTACTTTGAATATATCATGCCATTCTCTTCTGGCCTGGAAAGTTTGTGCTGAAAAATCAGCTGATAGATTTATGGAGTTTCCCTTGTATGTAACTGTTTTATTTTCTCTTGCTGATTTAAAAATTCTCTTTGCCACTACTTTTTGACATTTAAATTACTATGTCTCTTGGTGTGGACCTCCTAAGATTGATTTTGTTGGAGGCTTTCCATGACTCCTGGATCTGGATTTCTGTTTCCTTCTTCAGATTTGGGAAGTTTTCAACTATTATTTCTTTTTTTCTTTTTTAAAAAAAAATTTTTTTTTAAGATTTTATTTATTTATCAGAGAGAGAGAGAGGGAGAGAGAGCGAGCACAGGCAGACAGAATAGCAGGCAGAGGGAGAAGCAGGCTCCCTGCAGAGCAAGGAACCCGATGTGGGACTTGATCCCAGGACACCGGGATCATGACCTGAGCCGAAGGCAGCTGCTCAACCAACTGAGCCACCCAGGCGTCCCTCAACTATTATTTCTTCAAATAAATTTTCTGCCCCCTTTTCTTTCCCCTCTCCTCTGGGACCCCTATAATGCAAAAGTTATTACACTTGATGATGTCACTGAGTTCCTTAAGTCTATTTTTATTTATTATCATTATTTTTTCTCTTTCCTGTTCAGCTGATTGCTTTCCATTACTCTGTCCTCCAGGTCACTGGTCTGTTTGTTGGCTTCCTCTAGTCTACTATTTATTCTACCTAGTGTATTTTCAATTTCAGTTATTGAGTTCTTCATCTCTGTTTCATTCTTTTTTATGTTTTCTATCTCTTTTTAAGGTTCTCATGAGGTCCTCCATTGTTTTCTCAAGTCCAGGGAGTATCTTTATGACAATTACTTTAAATTCTCTATCAGGCACATTACTTATCTCCATTTTGCTTAGGTCTCTTGCTGTGATTTTATCCTGTTCTTTCATTAGGACGAATTCCTCTATTTCATTTTGTCTAATTCTATGTCTGTTTCTGTGTTAGGAAAGTTAGCTTCATCTCCTGCTCTGGAAAGTAGTGGCCTTCTGAAGAAGAGGTCCTGTGGTGCCCTGTAAAGTAGTGTTCCCTCTTCATCAGAACCTGGCACTTCAGGGGTGTCTCCTATATATGATGTGTGTACCCTGCTGTTATGGCTGACCCACTTTTGCCTTGAGTCTGTCATCTGCAATGGCTCTCTGCCTGTTGTGGGCAGTGTTTGGTTCCCATAGTGTTAGTTGACTGGTTTGGGCTCAAGTTGGGCTTGAATTGAGTCAGACTAGGAGTTTACCAGAGATGCAGTAGCACCAAACTACAGGGTGCTTTCCCTGTGTTGTCCTTGAAGAGCTGTCATTGGTGGGCAGGGCCTGAGGTCAGATTAGATGTGTGTCCCCAGCCTACTCCTGGAGGCTCAGGGCTGCTTCTGTCTGGTGACTGCAGGTGTTTAAGAAGTTGATTGGAACACCACATCAAAAACCAATGATGTGGGGCGCCTGAGTGGCTCAGTGGGTTAAGCCTCTGCCTTCAGCTCGGGTCATGATCCCAGGGTCCTGGGATCGAGCCCCGCATCGGGCTCTCTGCTCAGCGGGGAGCCTGCTTCCTCCTCTCTCTGCCTCTCTGCCTACTTGTGATCTCTGCCTGTCAAATAAATAAAATCTTTAAAAAAGAAAAAACAAAAAAAACCCCAAAACCAATGATGTACTGTATGGTGACCAACATAAAACAATTAAAAAAAAAGGAAGCTGGTAAGCCTTCCTAATCTTCTCATGTCCCTTCTGCTGGTTTGCTGGACATGAATGCTACTATTTTGGAAGGCACTTGTTAAAGATGGCACAGACACAGAAGAGAAAAAATTCTGTGTCCTTAAATTGTTGCTTCAAAGAGAGCTGTGTGACCAAGAATACCCAGATTATGGGAGGAAGAACTAGCATCCTAATGTGGAGAGGCACAAAAATGTTAAGATTTGTTTTTTATAGAAGCTAACACTAATAACCCAGGAGTATTCTCCTTCTGCCTGATACAGTATCCTGTTATTCTTTGGGAAACAACTTTTTTTCACTCCATCATGGCTTAGTAAGGCTATCTATTCTTGTGCTCTGCCCCCATCCCTCCCCAGTTTGGCCCACTAGGTGGTATATGAACTGGGCTGGTCAAGTTCTCTGTTTCTGGGTGCATAATCAGTTCCAGAATGGTTTCATGACTCAAACTGTATCAATGAGAATCTTTCTAAGCCTCAGCATCTGGGCAGTGGGAAAAGTAGTTTTCCTCTTCTTTGGACTCCTATTTGGGAGAGGCTGCAAAATGGTGGCATCTTGTCCTCTATAGTGGGACATAATTAAGACAGTGAGTGAGGCAGGAAGAGCTGAAGCATGGAGACAGAGGCAGAGCTCCACTATCACTGTTGGGTCTTTGAACCTGGTGGTGCCTGAAGACAGCGCCTGGGTTCACTGCTTCTGTGAGCTGAAAATTCATTGAAATTATTGTATGTAACTTTCATTTCATTACTTATTCTAGGCAAGTTGAGCAGGACCACTGTTGTGAACCAACCCACTGCCTAGTGTCAGTTCTGGCTCCATTCTGCTCTCCAGGCTTAGGGCACAGTCCCCACTCTCCATGAGAGCCACCATGGAGAGCTCAAGGTTCTGCCCACTCCACAATCTGCTCATTTCTGAGTCCTTCCCACCTCAGTAAGTGGTAACACCTGATGTCTTGAATCCAGAACCTCAGTTGCTCTCAATCTCTCTCTGTCATTGTCCAGTTTGTCAGCAAGTCTTGTCTTTCTTCTTTCTTCTCATTTCTCTACTGCATGGTGACCAACATAAAACAATTTAAAAAAATTGTCTTCTACTTCTACTCTACTTCTCATTTCTTCTCTTTCTCATCTGCATTTTTCTCCAGGGACCTCCCAAGTGGGTTCTCAGCTTCCATTCTTGCATCCCTGTAACTTATTCTCATGTAGCAACTAGAATAATCCTGGAAGTGCACACTCTTCTGCTGAAAACTGCAATGTCATTCCTTTGCTCTTAGAATAAAGTCCAAAATTCTTCCTGTGACTTTCAAGGATTTGCAGGGTCTAGCTCTTCCTTGGTTTTCAACCTCACCTCTCATCCATCTCCTGCCACTCCCTACCCATGGGGTCCTGGGTTCAACATTTCCTAGACCCCTCTCAGTTCTTCTGGGCCTTTGGGCCTTTGCACCTGCTGTTCCTACCACAGGTAAGTTATTCCTCTCTTTCTTGACATGGCTATACTTCCGCAGAGAGGCCCCCAACTATCCTATTTAAATGTATTTCCTTCCCAGGAGAGTCTGTGATTATCTACTTATTCTTTTACTTGTTTGTTACTTCCCCCCTCTCTGTTTTAGAACCTAAGCTTGAAGGAGGCAGGGGTCTTGTGTGCTAATCATAGCTGAATCTCTGGGTCCTGTGTCTAGCACGTAGTTGGTGCTCAATAAAAAACACTTCTCTTCATGTGACAAGCCTTGAGGGGGTTCTCAGAAGGCAGTTTGAAACCCCTCAAACTAGAAATTCTCTATGGTCCCTGTTGGTATGTCTTCCTCCTGAACACTGTGCAAATCAAATATAATATTGTGATTAATATTCACTAGGTTGGAGTGATGTTTTATCTTATTTATATGTACTTTTATTTATTTATTTATTTTAAATCAAAGTATAGTTGACATATAACCTTATATTAGTTTCAACTGTACAACATCATGACTTGACAATTACATGCCTTATGAAGTGCTCAGCATGGTAAGTGTAGGTACCATCTGTCAATATAAGATTTCTTGCATATTTCCTGATTACAGAGGTAGGAAATAGATGAAATGCATACTTAAGTCTTGTTTTATTTATTTATTTATTTATTTATTTATTTATTTTTAAAGATTTTATTTATTTATTTGAGAGAGAGACAGTGAGAGAGAGCATGAGTGAGGAGAAGGTCAGAGGGAGAAGCAGACTCCCCATGGAGCCGGGAGCCGGATGTGGGACTCGATCCCGGGACTCCGGGATCATGACCTGAGCCGAACGCAGTCGTCCAACCAACTGAGCCACCCAGGCGTCCCAAGTCTTGTTTTAATTGAATACTTGTAAGGAGTTCCTTTTAACACCTCAAAGGTTAAAGTTGAACCCAAGCACATGAATCTGGCACTTTCACTGCTGGAAGGATGTGGGTGACTGTGTCTGTTATTCTGACTGTGTTTGTTATTCTCTTTACTTTGGCTATATTCAGCTGTTGTTATGGTTTTGGTGAAATAGAGACAGAGTTTTAAAAAATAGATTTTATTTTTTAATTCAGTTTAATCAAATTTTTTAAAAAGTAGGCTCCATGCTCAGTATTGAGCCCAACATGGGGCTTGCCTTCACAACCCTGAGATCAAGACCTGAGCTGAGATCGAGTCAGATGCTTAACAAACTGAGACACCCAGGTGCCCTAGACTTTATGTTTTAGAGAAGTTTTAGATTAACAGCAAAACTGAACAGAAAGTACAGAGATTTCCCATTTACCCGCTGGACCTCTATAGCCTCTCCCACTATAAACATTCCTCACTAGAGAAGTGCATTTATTATATTCAATGAACTTATATTGACAAGTCATAATCAACTGAAGTCCTCAGTTGTTTATATGAGAGTTTGCTCTCAGTGTTGTATATTCTATGGATTTTGATAAATGTACAATGACATGCATCCATCATCAATACATGCATCAATCATCAATACAAAATAGATTCACTGCCCTGAAAGTGCTCCATGCTTCACCTATCCTTCCCATCCCCACAAGCTTCCGGCAACTGCTGATTTTCATTTATTCTTTTTACTGTCTCTGTAGTTTTGTCTTTTCCACACTATCAAATACTTGACATCAAACAGAATGTAGACTTTTCCCATTGGCTTCTTTCACTTAGTAACACGCGATTAAGGCCCCTCCATGTCTTTTCATATTTTGATAGATAATTTCTTTCTACGTGCTGAATAATGTTCCACTGTGTGGATGGACCACAGTTTATCTTTTTTTTTTTTTTAAAGATTTTATTTATTTATTTAACAGAGAGAGAGAGATCACAAGTAGGCAGAACAGCAGGCAGAGATAGAGGGGGAAGCAGGCTCCCTGCTGAGCAGAGAGCCAGATGCCGGCCTCGATCCCAGGATCCTGAGATCATGACCTGAGCCGAAGGCAGAGGCTTAACCCACTGACCCACCCAGGCGCCCCTGGACCACAGTTTATCTTGATTGCTTCTAAGTTTTGGCAGTCACAGAATAAAGCCACTATATACATGCCTGCGTAGGTTTTTGTGTGAATATAGATTTTCAACTTATTTGGGTAAATACCAAAAGTGATTACTAGATCCTTATAGTGAGACTATGTTTAATTTTGTAGAAATGGAATTTCAAAAAATTAACAAATAAGTTTGAGATGGTTAAATGTTCACCCCACTGTGTGGATAATCTTACCAGTAGCCAGGGCCTCTGCAAATGATTGTCAGGCTGTGTCCCACAAGGACTGGGCCAGGAGAGTGAGTGTGGGCTGGAATCCAGCCTTCTCCTGCCCTAGTGTGAAGATTCACCTGCTTCACTCCCACAAAACTGCCCTGAGAGCAAGCTTAGATCTTTTTTTTAAAAGATTATTTATTTATTTGTTTGAGAGAGAGAGAATGAGAGAGAGAGCATGAGAGGGGACAGGTCAGAGGAGAAACAGACTCCCTGTCAAGCAGGGAGCCTGATGTGGGACTTGATGTGGGACTTGATCCTGGAACTCCGGGATCATGACTCAAGCCCAAGGCAGTTGCTTAACCAGCTGAGCCACCCAGGTGCCTGCAAGCTTAGATCTTGCTAGCTGTCTTCTCTCTCCTTGGGTCCTGGCCTGGCACCTTATCCTTGGGCCAGTTTTCTCATTTCTTCTCTTTCCCAGAGAATTCGTCGTCTCCAAGGCTGCTGGGGGGTTTGATGGGGAATGGAAGAATTTTGTGTCTTTATTGTACCCCGTAAATGTATCCCTTCCTCTTGAATTCCTCATTCTAGAATGATCCCTGGGCTCATCTGAAACCCGAAGAGCCATCTGCCACTGGCTCCAAGTGTGAGATTGAGTGCTTGGGCAGGCCTCAAGGTTAAGTGACCTGATTCCCTTACTCTCCGAAAGCCTTTAAAAGACAATCCCCATGTGTCTAATAGCCATTTGTATGTCTTCATTGGAGAAGTGTCTGTTCATATCTTCTGCCCATTTTTTTTTATATGATTGTCTGTTTTGTGTGTGTTGAGTTTGAGGAGTTCTTTATAGATCCTGGATATCAACCTTTTGTCTGTCCTGTCATTTGCAAATATCTTCTCCCATTCCTTGGGTTGCCTCTTTGTTTTGTTGACTGTTTCCTTTGCTGTGCAGAAGCTTTTGATTTTGATGAAGTCCCAAAAGTTCATTTTCGCTTTTGTTTCCTTTGCCTTTGGAGACATATCTTGAAAGAAGTTGCTGTGGCTGATATCGAAGATGTTACTGCCTATATTCTCCTCTAGGATTCTGATGGATTCCTGTCTCACGTTGAGGTCTTTTTATCCATTTTGAGTTTATTTTTGTGTACGGTGTAAGAGAATGGTCGAGTTTCATTCTTCTACATATAGCTGTCCAGTTTTCCCAGCGCCATTTATTGAAGAGACTGTCTTTTTTCCACTGTATATTTTTTCCTGTTTTGTCGAAGATTATTTGACTATAGAATTGAGGGTCCATATCTGGGCTCTCTACTCTGTTCCACTGGTCTGTGTGTCTGTTTTTATGCCAGTACCATGCTGTCTTGGTGATCACAGCTTTGTAGTAAAGCTTGAAATCAGGTAACGTGATGCCCCCAGTTTTATTTTTGTTTTTCAACATTTCCTTAGCGATTCGGGGTCTCTTCTGATTCCATACAAAGTTTTGGATTTTTTGCTCCAGCTCTTTGAAAAATACCGGTGGAATTTTGATCAGAATGGCATTAAAAGTATAGATTGCTCTAGGCAGTATAGACATTTTAACGTTTATTCTTCCGATCCAAGAGCATGGAATGGTCTTCCATCTTTTTGTGTCTTCTTCAATTTCTTTCATGAGTGTTCTGTAGTTCCTCAAGTACAGATCCTTTACCTCTTTGGTTAGGTTTATTCCCAGGTATCTTATGGTTCTTGGTGCTATAGTAAGTGGAATTGATTCTCTAATTTCCCTTTCTGTATTTTCATTGTTAGTGTATAAGAAAACCACTGATTTCATCATCACTAGCCATCAGGAAGATTCAAATTAAAACCACATTGAGATACCACCTTACACCACTTAGAATGGCCAAAATTAGCAAGACAGGAAACAACATGTGTTGGAAGGGATGTGGAGAAAAGGGAACCCTCTTACACTGTTGGTGGGAATGCAAGTTGGTGCAGCCACTTTGGAGAACAGTGTGGAGATTCCTCAAGAAATTAAAAATAGAGCTTCCCTATGACCCTGCAATTGCACTACTGGGTATTTACCCCAAAGATACAGATGTAGTGAAAAGAAGGGCCATCTGTACCCCAATGTTTATAGCAGCAATGGCCACGGTCGCCAAACTGTGGAAAGAACCAAGATGCCCTTCACCGGATGAATGGATAAGGAAGATGTGGTCCATATACACTATGGAGTGTTATGCCTCCATCAGAAAGGATGAATCCCCAACTTTTGTAGCAACATGGACGGGACTGGAAGAGATTATGCTGAGTGGAATAAGTCAAGCAGAGAGAGTCAATTATCATATGGTTTCACTTATTTGTGGAGCATAACAAATAGCATGGAGGACAAGGGGCGTTAGAGAGGAGAAGGGAGCTGAGGGAAATTGGAAGGGGAGGTGAACCATGAGAGACTATGGACTCTGAAAAACAATCTGAGGGTTTTGAAGGGGCGGGGCACGGAAGGTTGGGGGAATCAGGTGGTGGGTATTGGAGAGGGCACGGACTGCATGGAGCACTGGGTGTGGTGCAAAAACAATGAATACTGTTACGCTGAAAAAAAAAAAAAAAAGGCAATCCCCATAGAATGCTCTGTTCTTGCCAGTGCAGAGGATAATGCAGCATGGTCTCCCCCACTGCGCTCCCAGTACCCTAAATGTATTTGCTCTTGGCCAGTAGGTGGCAGTATTCCCACACTTTTCTCTCTCCTGCCAGCTCCTAAACGCAGGATTTATGTAAAAGCAGAGTGGGTTCAGGGTGTTTAGATAGTATCAGAGGAAGCCTCCAAAGGCACAAGACTTTTTTTGTTTTGTTCATTTCAGAACAGATAATTTGTTACTTTTTTTTTCATTTTAACCCTTTTCTTTTTCTTTTGAAACAATTTCAAATTTACCTAAAAGTTGCAATTATGGTTCAAGAAACTTTTTTTTTTTTCCTCAGAATCTTTTGAAAGTTGCCCATGTGATGTCCCGTCACCACAGAGAACCTTATCTGTATTTCCTGCAAACAAGGACATTCTTCGACATAGCCACTAGAGAGCCTTCAAAGTCAGGAAATGAACCACTGTACATTACTATTATGTGATTCTCAGATACCATCCAAGTTTCACCCCTTGTCCCATTATGTCCTTTACAGCACAGGGATCCAGTCCTGAATCACCACTGTATTTAGTTATCATGTCCCCTAATATTTCTCAAGCTGGGAATGTTCCACAGTCTTCCTTTGTTTTCCATAACCTCGGTACTTTTAAGATTACTGGTTTTACTTTGTAGAATGTAGAATGTCCCTCAATAGATCTGCATCCTTACATGAGATTCAGTTTATGCATCTTTGGCAGGAATATCACAGAAGTGACACGGGTTCTTTGCTCCACTTCCTTTCAGGTAGCACAATGTCTTGGCTTGTCCCGTGACTGGTGAGTGGCTGTGTCTCTACCCACTTGATTACAGTGATGTCTGGTGGTCATGTCCATCATAAGAACATTCTAGTTCCCTTTGTACTTAATAAGATTTTGGTGAAGAGGCACTTTGAGACTATATGAATAGCACGTTTATCATCAAGTTTTTGAATTACTCACTCATTTACTTATACCAATATGAACTGATGAGTTGCTGTTTTATTCAGTGGGCTATTTGTTTCAAATTTAGTCAGTGAGAACCACTTTGAGGTGTCTTCCACGTCCTTTTGACACACTCCGTCATTAATTTCTGGCACAACATGTGCAAAGTTCATACCATACTTTCCTTGCCCCCATCTGCCATTTTTTCTAAGTTCTGGGTTCTTTCAATGGGGAATGGTATTTAGAAACCAAATGAGCTCATTTTTTTGGAGTGTCCTTGCTCCCAGGTGTTTTTGTTGGACAGAACTAAGGAATATATGACTATGCATGTGCATATGTGTACACACACACACATGCACGCACAGAGACACACACACAGACACACATGCAGACATTGGCACACACAGGAATACATATACATATACACAGATACACATGTATGTACACACATATATACATGCGCGCACACATACACATATGCACATACATATACACATAGATACCCACATGTACACTCATTTATACACACCTAGATACACATGTATGTACACACACACATGGAAATACCTACATATATATCAGACAATTACATCTACAATTTTTTCTGTATCTGTATATACTGAAAACTATGAGTCCACACCAGAGCTGACTACATAATTTGTGGGTCCCAGAGCAAAATGAAAATGTGATGTCCCTTATTCAGAAAACAGAAAAAAAGTGCTGTTTAAGGTATTGAAATATAAAGCATTTTCTTGTATTCCACAAGTTTCTCTTAATTTGTCATGATTTTTTAAATTTGTTATTTAGGGGCACCTGGGTGAATCAGTGGGTTAAAGCCTCTGCCTTCGGCTCAGGTCATGATCCTGGGGTCCTGGGATCGGGCCCCATATCAGGCTCTCTGCTCAGCAGGGAGCCTGCTTCCCCCTCTCTCTGCCTGCCTCTCTGACTACTTGTGATCTCTGTGTCAAATAAATAAAAAAAAAAGTTGAAAAAAATAAATTTGGTATTTAATGTTGCTCTAAAGAAAGAAAAATTAAAAATTTAAATCATTAGCAGGAATTTTACTTTTCATCTTTATATTGTGCAATGCCAGTTTTCAGTTCAAATATGAAAGCATTTCATCTGTATGCAGAATCACCTAGAATAATACATACTTTGTACAGGCACGCGTATTTTGTTCTTAGTAGAACAGCTGTAACACTGCACAGAACTGACTAACTGTGTTTATTCCCCCTCCTGCTATGTGCATGTTCTACCAACACTGTTTGCTCAGCTTAGGCTCACTGATGAGCCAGGAGGGCCATAAGGAAAGGAGCTATAAATTGTGTGGGGACCACAGGCAGGCTGCCCCAAGAGGGGTCACTGTGGCATATAGATTGTATTAAATACAGATTACGTGAGAGATGGTCTGTGTGAGGACACTCAGACCCTCCTGTCCATCTGACAGCAGGAAATACATCTTCCATGTGATAGGTGCCTTCCCTGTACCAGGAGGGAGAGACAGCCTATCACCAGAGATGGAGAATTTGGAGCCCAGAATGCTGTATATACTTTTGGGACATTCTACTAATTAACTATCCTGGCCCAAATTCCTGGAGAATTCCTTACTAATTGAAGCTCTGGAAGTTGTTTTCTTTGTCCTGTCAGTGCCTCACGGATTTATCATCTCTGTCTAAAAAGTATCAGAACTGTCTGTCTGGGTCATTCCTTCAGTCTCCATTTCATTCCTGGGCCTCCATGCACATGTCATCAACCTTTGTTTTTCTTCTGTTTATCTGTTTCATGTCAATTTAATTCTTGGTCCAACCAGAAGAATCTTGGCCAGAAGAATATTTCTTCCTCCCTGACAATTGCCATATCTTTCCTTTTCCTTCTAGGTCCAGAATTTTGGCAAAATTAGTTGGCTTATACAAGAGAACATGAGTAAGGAAGAATATGGTCTTTTGTTTTTCTTAGAATACTATTGTCTTGGGGTGCCTGGGTGGCTCAGTGGGTTAAAGCCTCTGCCTTCGGCTCGGGTCGTGATCCCAGGGTCCTGGGATCGAGCCCCATGTCGGGCTCTCTGCTCAGCGGGGAGCCTGCTTCCTCCTCTCTCTCTCTCTCTCTCTGCCTGCCTCTCTGCCTGCTTGTGATCTCTGTCTGTCAAATAAATAAATAAAATCTTAAAAAAAAAAAGAATACTATTATCTTCTAGCAAGTTCTAGTCCAAATGGAAAGCGTGGCTCTCAAAGCTGTCGGTCACAGAAGGAATGTGTTTCGCGTGTGCTGGCTTTGAGTCTCACTGAAGTCCCAGTGGGTCCATGGGAGCCTGGACTCATGGGGCATGGCGGATGCCACATGCAAAGGGGACATCAGGGAATGACAGACATGTATTGCCATATCCTCTCTGTGTATTCTACTCTATTGTCTTGTTAGACTTCATTTCCAAAGCAAGAGTTCAAAAACAAAACTGCTAAGAATTTTGAGAAGGTGATGCAGAGTATGAAACAAAGCATGGGACTCTTCTAAGCTTGGGGACCCACTGTTTGGCACAGATCAGGAGATCAGAAGGCTGGCCTTGGCTCTGACATCTGACGATCCAGAGATCCTACCTTAGAGGCTGTCATGGGTGTTGTTAGAAGGCCCCCACATCCTGGACCCTGTGCAAAGGGTCATAGTGGGGAAAACACCCTTTGCGTTGCTTTGAACTTCGACACCCTCGGTCGGGGCTATTAGCCTACGTGCACAGTCTTGTGAAAGCTCAGAATGGGAAGCTTCTGACTTAGCCTGTGGTGAGTTTCTGTGGTGTGCCATTTGAGTTCACTGGCTTCTGTTCACATCTTTCTCACCCCTTGGGAAAAAAAAAAAAACATTTCCTTGAGGCAAAAGTTCCTGTGTCATGTTTTTTTCCCAAATCTTTTGTTCTGACTTATTTAAGTTATGAGATGTCATCCTTAGTTTTCAGACATTTTAAGAAGGACCCAACTGCAGTCAAGGGAAACCGTGTGGTGTGTGGGAGTCGACCATGATGTAGTCCACTGGTCGTTTCTCCCCATCTTGCCAAGGAGTTTCTTCCCTCAAGAAAGGGATCACATTTGTCTGAGTCATGAATCTCAATCCCTATTTCTTTAAGTATTCCACTTGTTCCTTCTACCTTTTTTTCCCCTGGGAAAATCCACTTAGTCTCTAAGATTTGGTGTAATGGTGCCTTTTTTGGATGCCCCAGGCCAAAATGGTCAGTCCTTTGCACCCTCTCTGTTCCTGTCTCCATTCTGGTGTGTCCTGGTTTACATGGTGAAAACTGGCTTCCAGCTCTGCGTTCTCCAAAAGGCTTCACATTTCTCCAGGGTGTGAATTGGCCTTTATTCATTCTGTATCCCTAACACTTCTCATAGGGCTTGACCCCTGGCTCATTGTCAGCCTCTCTAAGAACATGTGCCTTCAACAGATCTTTCCTTTCCTTTTCTTCTCACATTTTAGTCTGGCATTTTCCTCTATTTACCTGGCATATGTTTTTAGTTGTGGAAAATAGAATAGAAAACATTATCTCATATGCTGATGACATGGCTTTATTTTCAATAACTAGATGTTGTCTTAATAGACATTTAATTATTCTCAGAAAGCAGAACATAAAAGTCTCTTTGGAAACCCAAACCATCATTTTAAAGGCTCATTGCTAACCACTCTACAATAGTCCATCCAATTTATTTAGGCTTTTTGAAGGTTAACTTGTTTTAAGACATTTCTTGCCCTTTCCTAGTTTTTTATTGAACAATGGCTATAAATAACATTTGGTAAGATTCATTTGAATCTTCATTTGAAGATTCAACTTCAAGGGTTGGTTTGTCTGTGTGTTGAGGCAGACTCAGAATCTGTCCTGTGGGGAAGAGGATGGCCCTGGCTACCTCCTTTGGAGTGAACCACCTTCTGTTCATGCACACTGTAGTTTATTCTACAAATCCTATCTCAATCCAGCAGACAGTGAAGGGGTGTGGACCTGCCCATATTTGGCAGTATGCAATTTGCACTTTAGGTAGTCATCAGAGTAAAACCCCAAATTTTTTCCTGGCCAATATTTGTAAAAACCAAGAAATAATATTTATAGACATGCGAAGGAAGCATGGCTGCCTAGCACCTCACGTGGCGATCACTCATGAGTGATAGGCTCTGATCCCTCGCCATCACCTGCTTCCTCCTCCTTGTGGTTATTTTGATGATAATTATGACAAAAGTGATGCAGTCCACCTTCCTCCAAATTGGGCTGGATCTGCTAAAAATCATTCGTGGACTCAGCAGACCATTGGATAACTGCTCATGTGCACTGCATTATTTTAGTCTTCTGTAGACCTTTGCTGAGCAGTCTCAGTGTTTATATTTAAAAACGATTTAAAACTTTTTATCATAATTATTACCTGTACATTAGTGAACTATCATTGGCATTCATTGGGGTAACATTATGACAGATTCCCTTGTGATGTCATGGTAGGGATTTGCCAAGATGTTCATTCATTCATTTATTTATTAAGTATTTGTTGACTGACTATAATTGCCAGGCACGATTCGTATTGCTGTGATGGAGCAATGAACAAAATATTGAATAAAACCCCCCTCAAGAAGCTTATATTCGAGTTGCTGGTCAGTGGTGGGAGGCAAAAGGATAAAAATAAGTAAATATTTAATACGTTAGAAAGCGAGAGTGCTATGGAAACAGAGTAAGAAAGTGGGCGAACAGGGTGCATTTAAGAACGTGGTCATGGTGAGCCTCACTGGAAGGTGTCTTTTGAGTGAATACTTGAAGGAAGAAGGGGTGAGGGGCACAGATACCTGGGGGAAGGGAACCCTACTAAAGCCTGGTGTTGGAGTGAGTTTCTGGTGTGTTCAGGAATGGCCAGGAGAACACCGTAGTTGGAGAGCAAGGAGGTAGCAATGGGTAATGGGGTTGCGGTGGGGGCATCGTTCACTTAGGTCTGTTGGCTTCGGGAGGGACACTGGTTTTTGCTCTGAATAAGATGAGAGCCATTGGAGGGTGTGGCTGAGGGATATGTTGTTCAACTTGTGTCTCACTGTTTTCTTCCTTCTCTCCTTTCACTCTCTTTTCTTTTTTAAAGATTTATTTATTTATTTAACAGACAGAGATCACAAGTAGGCAGAGAGGCAGGCAGAGAGAGGAGGAAGCAGGCTCCCTGCTGGGCAGAGAGCCCAATGCTGGGCTCGATCCCAGGACCCGGGGATCATTATCTGAGTCGAAGGCAGAGGCTTTAACCCACTGAGCCACCCAGGTGTCCCACTCTCTTTTCTTTTTTTAAAGATTTTATTTTTAAATAATCTCTGCACTCAATGTGGGGTTCAAACTTATAACTCTGAGATCAAGAGTCACACGCTATACTACTGAGCTGGCCAGGTAACCCTTTCTTCTTTTCTCTTTTCTTTTCTTTTTTTCTTTCTCCTCTCCTCTCTTCTCCCCTACTCTCCTTCCCCTCCCCTTCCCCTCCCCTCCCCTCCTTTCCTCTCTCCTTATCCCTTCCCTTCCCTTCCTTCCCTTCTCTTTCCTCCCCTTCCCCTCCCCTCCCCTCCCTATCTCCCTCTTCTCTCCTCTCCTCTTCTTTTCTTTCTCCTTTTTTTTTTCTTCTCATTCCTCTTCTCCTTCCTCTTCCTCCTTCGGGTAGATCAATAGGAAATTTTTTCTTCAAATTGCAGTATCAGGTCAGCTGAAAAGTGTGACTGGTGTGACTTCCCAGGCTGTGTCATTTTGTTGAGAGCCAGAGGGCTATTCTCTATCCACTTTCAGGTCAAAGCAAGAGCCCCCTTTGATGACAGAGTGTTAGGTTGATGAAACCTGACTTGGTTATCTGCACAGCTTCTTCACAGCAGTAGACAGCTTCGGAACACATATCACCATTGATTTTTACTGTTTTGGCACGATCGTTTTGTTAGTAGTGGTTTCCCGCACTAGACCATAGCTCCATGAAGGCAAAGGTCATGGAACTGTTTTAAAAATCAGCATTGTGGGGTGCCTGGCTGGCTCAGTGGGTTAAAGCCTCTGCCTTCGGCTCAGGTCATGATCCCAGGGTCCTGGGATCGAGCCCCACATTGGGCTCTCTGCTCAGTAGAGAGTCTGCTTCCTCCTCTCTCTCTGCCTGCCTCTCTGCCTACTTGTGATCTCTGTCTGTCAAATAAATAAATAAAACCTTTTAAAAAAAATCAGCATTGTGTTGCCAGAAACCACTACACTGCCCTGTTCATTTACAAATATTGGTTGAATATTATAAATATTATAAATATTGGATAAGTGTGATAATTTCTATTTTCTTTATTGCCATAATGCTAGAACCACACAAGAAACCTGTGCTCACAGAGCCATAGGCAATTATATTACTGGATAAATCTGTCTAAGAATACGTTGCAAGATTGTGGTTTGTGCCAGCAAAATGTGGGCCATGGGGCCCAGCTTTTGTCATGATTTAGCAACTGTCTGAAAAGTCCCCTCTCTGCCAGTTTGTTGGGAAGTTAGATAAGAAGATTTCAGATGGTAAGATTTGGTAAGAAAACCCATGTGTGTGTGTGTGTGTGTGTGTGTGCGTGTGCGCGTGTGGATGCGTGTGTAAATGAAAGAATTCACGATACTCAATTGGTGTTCTTTTTTTTTAACTTAAATGATTCTTTTTTTTTTTTAATTTCTTTTCAGCATAACAGTATTCATTGTTTTTGCACCACACCCAGTGCTCCATGCAATACGTGCCCTCCCCAATACCCACCACCTGGTTCCCCCAACCTCCCACCCCCCGCCTGTTCAAAACCCTCAGGTTGTTTTTCAGAGTCCATAGTCTCTCATGGTTCACTTCCCCTTTTAATTTCCCTCAACTCCCTTCTCCTCTCCATCTCCCCATGTCCTCCATGTTATTTGTTATACTCCACAAATAAGTGAAACCATATTATTTATGAGAGAGAGGGAGAGAAAGAGAGCACATGTGATTGTGTGCGAGCAGGAGGTGGGGTAGAAGGTGAGGAGGGAGAGGGACAAGCGGACTCCATGCTGACCCCACAGCCCTGAGATCATGACCTGAACCAAAACCAGGAGTCAGACACTCAGCCGACTGAGACGCCCAGGTGCCCCTAATTTAAATGATTCTTAAATTAATATGAATACATAATAATACCAACCTCTATAAAAATATCTATTTTTATGGATATTACTCAACTATAAAACCAAATAAGTATGTCATTTAACATGACCACAGTTATGAAAGTGATATAATTTGAAGGAACCGCATCAGTGAACTTAACGGTACCTCCTGCGTGAACCCTGTCCTACCCTCCCACTCCCATGCCTGTGTTTCCCTTGGCAGGCTTGCACACCCTATGCCACTTCTCCCAATATTCCTCTTACTCAAAATATTGCAAAATACATATGTTTTCTGCCATCTGCAATGCAATTTACCTTTTACCTCCACTGGATTAAAAATGCCTCATTGGTCTACTAAATCAATTTCTGCTCAGTTCACCAAATTTAAAGTGGTATTACTCGATGACTATCTAATCAATCAGCCCAGCTGCCAGTGGAGTTCGCTTGCTGTCCCTAGATGTCAAGCAGATGTTCCGATAGCCCAGACAGTGCTTACATTAAAAGTTTATGTATTACAACTGAAATGAAAAAATAACTATATACTAATTTGTTGTCAAAAAAAATTGAGAGTGACCAAATGTAGACCAGAGGACTGTGGCTTAAAAAAACATCAGGCTAAACAGTGACTTACTGCCAATTCATTCAGACCCAAATAATCAATTTGGTATTTTTTTCTTTCTCTGTGTGTGCATGTGGGGTGTGTGTATTTGTGTGTGTGAGAGACAGAGAGAGGGAGGGAGCGCGCAAGAGAGATGTTATTCTTGAAATGTACTTGTTTATTTTAGGCGAGTCCTTAAATTTGGATAGGTACATAATTTCTTCTGGAGATCTTTGAGGACAATCAAGAGTATGGTTGCCTCTGGTTATTTTCAAGATTCTTAACATTAAGTTGGCATTCTTGAGATGAAAGATACTATGTAGTTCTAGTAAATAAATACAAGAATTTGGGAATGCATGTCTTGGGTAAATGCCAAGACTATTGCTTTTTATTTTCCACTTAAGTAAAATATTTTTAAAATGTTCTTTGGAGATGGTGTTTGCCATTGTGTTATGTTTTAGACTGTTCATTAGAGAGTTTACCTAAAGCTTACTGGTGTTTATTTAGATTATAATAAGTGGATTAATTATCTGTTTTTAGTCTTTTGTAATTGTCATGAGGCTAACTTCAGTTAAAATGTCAAGTTACTTTTCTTTCTTTATACAAATGTTTTCTGGAGTGTTCAATGAATTCTTTAAAAGTAAAGTATATATGTACTTTACAGCTGCCAAAGAATGTATATGCCTTAAATGTGAGTTTTTGAACTCTAACATCTGTGAACATTTGAACTATGTTTGTTTAAAAACCAAATTGTGACATTAATGTGGAATCACCATCTTGAAAATGCATGAGAGCTTCACTATTGAGATGACCATATGAACAGAAAGTGTAGTGACTTCAGATTCAATTTCACGGTCTACTTTCGAGGTCTATGTGGGGAGGAATTCTAGTGCTTTGCAAATAAAATACATTAGCTCTTAACTAGTGAAATAGATAAATGTTAAAATTCAGTGTTAAAATTGAATTCTAACCTTGATAAAGAGCAAAGCTGTATGATGGTCAGACCATGGAGTAAAAATGTTAACATGTAAAATTCTATTTCACAGTCTTAATCCATGATTGTGGAGACACCCATTTTCATTTGCTTATTTTTAGTTTGCAGTCAGATGTTGGGTGTAGTGTAGGGGGCCATAGCATAGCATAGCTGATAGATGTATTTACTTGTATGGAATTTTGGTCATTGTGATAGCCTTGGTGCTGTGTCTGCTTACCACAAGATATGCTCATTATTTTTACTAGGATCCTAATGGCTATTAGGATAGCTTTTAAAATCCCATCCTAAAACTACACCAAAGCATTTAAGTTTTACCATCAGAGGGGGATACCATTAAAGTAATTTTGGTAGAGTGTCATAATTCATGACATAAAACACTGATTTTTTTTCCCCTCTAGTTAAGATTATGCTGAGTAAGCTATATTTATGTGTGGGTGTCTATGTGTGCTTGCAATTATGCAATGTTTATTGTGTCTCTTTTTATTTAATTTACTGACACACTGTAGAGTATGAAAATACAAAAATATCATGTTAGAAGTTTCAATTTGGATTTTAGGTTTTTCAAAGTGTTTATACAGATCTGTAACAAACACACACACTCAGTTGAATGTGACAAGCGTGTGGAGCCATGAGCCTGATCGTTGGTCCAAAATCAGATGGTGTTTTGGTTGCAAAGAAAAAGAATCACAACTCACACTGGCTTAGCTAATGAGAACACTGGATGGCTCATGTAACAGAAGTCGGAGGCCATGGTGGACTTCGGGGCTGGGTGAGCCAGTGGCTCACATGGTCTTCAAGGATCCTGGTCTTTTCTGTCTGTCCACTCTGACATCCACAATATCAGCTCAAGCAAAGGCTTACTTTCTGAGCACTTGTGGTTTGGTCAGCAGCCCAGTTAGGGCTTCATGCTTGTCTATTCCCATCCAGTGGGAGGTAGGGCTGGTGTCCCGTGGCTCTTTCAAGTCAAACACAATGGATGGGGAAGGAAGGGAGAAAGGTAGCTGAGGCATGAATGCTACTCCTTAGCAGAAGATACAGAGCCGAACCATAGCCAGGCTTTCTCCTCAAAGGGCGGGTCAGGGATTGAGCAGAGATGGTTAAAATCTAATCACATGGGGCTGGGGTTCAGAGCCAAGAATGCAGTCATGGCGGCTCGGAGAACCCACATGCTGGGGAAGGAATTTTGTCTCTGAAGGTTCTGGGGAAAGAAGGAAGTGGGACGTAGGAAGTATTAAGTCTCAGTTTCAGAACTGAGGATACCAAGAATAAATGAGAAAACCAACTTCATGTGGAGCCAACTTCATGTCTGGGGATGCCCGAGGTCATGTCCCCACATGGGATGGGGTGGGTAGCTCTCCCCAAGGATCTGAGGGGCTCTCACCCTCAAAGCAAACCTCATGGGAGGGTCGGGGCTTGCCTAGGACTGGAGGGAAGCTCTGCTCCTTGGACTCTGTACTCGTCTTTTGTCCTGGGCCAGTCCCTGCCTCTCTTGACCCCAGGTTCCCAACTGTCCCTGCAGGTTGGACACGGAAATGCTTGAACTTGGCCGTTCCTCCAGGGGGAGGTGGAGGTGGAGGAAAGGTGCACCAAGCACACAGACCTCCATTCCGAGAGGGCCAGGTGTGCACAGGAGACCTGCACATATCACCTGTAGCATGACCCAGCCTTGTGGTGGATGTGTGCATGACCCATGGCACTGTACCTGACTGGTCCCCCATGTTCCCTCACCACTGCCAAGTGCTCTGTGGCCCTGAAGTCTGCTGAGCACCAGAACCCTGCCTATCCAGGGAAGCAAGGCTCAGGGTGCAAGGCCAGGCAGGTTGGACATCTGGGGATGCAAAGGTCACCGAGTACCCCCCAGCCAGCTGGCCTGGAATTCAGAAACCCTCCCAGGGTCCCGCTAAATGCGAGGTTGAGCCAGAGGACTTGGAGACATCAGTGGAGGCCAAATCAGGACAGGGAGATCAGTGGGCCCCTTCAACTTCTCCTCATCTGTCTGCTTGGTCTTCCTGGTTGTCCCAGGTCTTCCTGGGACAGAGGTCCAGCCTGTCCTTGGTTTGGGTTAGGGGTTTGGGTTAGGGTGAGGGTTACAGTCTGGCTTAGGGTGAGGGTTATGGTTAGAGGGTTAGGGTCAGGTTTAGAGGGTTAGGGTCAAGGTTAGGGTTAGAGGGAAAGGGTTAGGGTTAGGGTCAGGGTCAGGGTCAGGGGTGGTTTAGGGTGAGGGTCAGGGTTAGTGTTAGGGTCAGGGTTAGGGTCAGGCTCAGGGTCAGGGTCAGAGTCAGGTTTAGGGGTTAGGGTTATGGTTAGGATTAGGGTTAGGATTAGGGTTCGGGTTAAGTTTTGGGCCTAGGATTCGGGGTTAGGGTTAAGGTTAGGGTTAGGGTTAGGATTAGGGGTCGGGTTCGGGTTTGGGTTCGGGGATAGGATTTGGGCTTGGGGTTTGGGTTCGGGTTCAGGTTTGGGGTCAGGGTTATGGGTTATTGGTTTGGATTCGGGCTTGGGTTCGGTTTAGGATTTGGTTTCGGGTCATGTTTAGGCCCTGAATGGTGGCTTGGGACATGTCCATCTGTCCTCCCAGTGCTGACCTTCCTTCTTCCTGGCCCTCTGTCATCCTGGATCCTGTCCTCCTCCTCCTTAAACAATTATGAATGTCCCCCGGCGCAGGGTGGCAGGAGTGGCGTCTCAGGAGTGGCTGCCGTGGTCCTGTGGCCCAGATGACACTGAGAAAGTAGCCTCAGGACATTCTGTCATGGGGACTGGGATGAGGATCTCATCCATCTCCTTGGGCATGAACATTGTTCCATTCCCTGCTGTCTCTACCACTGCTGTGCCAACTACTACTGAAAACACATCTGTGCAAAACCGAGCCAGAGTTTCTGGGGGTGAGTCCCAGGCTGAGCCCTGCTAGGTGATAGGTGCACCTGTGGCCTGGGATGGGTGCCGCTCACTGTTGTCCCAGACAGGGGTGCCTGTCCCCCTTCTCTTCAGGGGACCTGCATTGGACCTCTGCTTCCTCACATTCTCCCCAGGGCTGCTGGTCCCCAGACCAGACACCTGCCAGTCTGAGGGTGACCAGCACTGCCTTCCTAGGGTTTCTGTTGCCTGAGTCCTTCCCCGGGATCTCCTGCATCTCCTGACACATACTCCCTGTGTGCCTATGCTCCCCCTTGAACATGCACGTGTTTAGTCTCTGTCCCTGTCTCTGTCCCTGTGGGACCCAGGGACTTGGAGCATGGATTGGAGCAGACCCATGGGAAACCTTTCTCTGGCCTAGGGTTGTGAGTGATGCTTTTGCCCTCTGTGGTGTGTCTTCCAGCTTTCTGCATTTCCCTGGTTTCTGTGTGGGCCACAGGAGGAAACAGCCGTGTCCTGTCTGGGGACCGACTGTGGTGTCCCAGCAGGAAAAGGGGCTTTGGCCCCAAGATGGTGCTCAGAATTCCTAAAGGGGTCCCTAGGATGACATCTTCTCTGTAATCCATTGGGCGTTTCAACATCAAGTACGGGCAATTCTATGTCCAACAGAGAAACAAACAAGATGAGTGCCCTTTGAAAATAGGTGCAGACACAAAGACACCTATTGAGGGATTCCACTTCCAGAAACCTCCAGAACACGTGCAGGAACAGAAAGAGAGAGCAGCTTAGCGGTTGCGAGGGGCCAGGCTGGGGGAGCAATGGGCAGGGAGGGCTTGGGCTCAGGATCTCTTTTGGGGAAGGAGATATCCTGCAGCGATGTTCTGGGGTGTGGTGGCACAGCGTTGGGAATGTACTTCATGCTCATGACGAGTTCAAAGGAAATCAAGTACTTTTATTTAAAATGAATAATACACAGCATAAAGGAGATGGACGGCGACTATAATGGTGACTACATACAGGAGAGGAAGAACACAGGGAGAGGGGAGGAAACATTCTGGGGCGTTGTCAGGGTCAGGGGATGGAACTGAGGGTAATGTTATGGGGAGATCTCCCCACAGAGTTGTGGGCTCTGGAGGCGGGTCTGGGAGCCCCGCAGGAGCAGGTGTAGGGGCAGGGGTTGGGATGGGGGCGGGGACAGGGTCAGCAGTAGTGGCCAGTGCAGGATCCAGAGCAGGAGCTGGGTCAGAGACGGAACAGGAGCACAGGCAAGGGCAGGGAAAGGAACAGGAGCAGGAGCAGGGGATAGGGGCTGGGTCTGGGGCGGGAACAGGAGCATAGGCAGGGGCAGGGGAAGGGGCAGTGGTCCTGGCAGGACCAGGGGAAGGGACGGGGGCAGTTGAAGGGGGAGAAGCAGGGGCAGGGTCTGGGTATGGGGCAGGAACAGTGGCGCAGGCAGGGGAAGGGGAGGCCATCCTGGCAGGGGCAGGGGCTGGGGCAGGGGCACGGGCAGGAGAAGGGGAAGGGGCAAGAGCAGGAGCTGGGACAAGTGCAGTGGTGATGACTGGTGCAGGGTCAAGGGCAGGAGCTGGGTCTGGGGCAGGAACAGGGGCACAGGCAGGGGAAGGGGAGGCCGTCCTGGCGGGGTCACGGGAAGGGTGAAGGGAAGGGGCAGGAACAGGGGTAGGAATTGGTTCTGGGCCCGGTGCAGGCGCAGTTGCAGGGCAGTGGCCCTGGCAGTGAAAGAAGGGATAGGGGCAGGGGCAGGGGAAGTGGGAGTAGCTCTGGCAGGGGCAGGGGAAGGGGGAGCGGCAGGAGCAGGGATGGGGGCAGGAGCAGGAGCCAACTCTCCCTGGACGGCATCAGCATCTCCGTTGGCAGGCGCCCGGTCACCTGTCGGCTCCCGGTCTCCTGCTGACGTCTCTCCAGTCACCGTGTCCCCCTCCAGAGTTGCTGAAGTTGGGAGTGGGTGTAGCTTCTCAGCTGGAGTAGCTGTGAGAGGAGAGAAGGTCACCTGCGGGCCAGCCTCTCCCTGTGTCTTTGCAGAGACAGAGCACAGCCCGGGGCCTTCCAGAGAAGCCGCAGCCACGAAGGAACCCTCACTGGGACGTGTCCCCGACTGCAGTCCACCCCCTGGGCGCTCTGAGCCAAGTCGTTGCTCCTGTCCCCATACCAGCCTGTGGGGGCTTCCCCCTGTCGGGCCCAGCACCCACACATCCACACAGCCACAGGCACCCCATCCCAGCCTTCTCACCCTTGGACTGGGCCTCCGTGGGCTCCGTGTCCAGGACCCCAGTCCAATGGAGTACCGGGCACAGTGGTTTGGCAGGTACCAGAGGCCTTCCCAGGACCGGGGACTCCTGGGTCAGGGAGGAGTGTGTGTCTTCCCACCTCCTTCCTATTTCATCCATGGCCTGTCAAGGCAGAGACGGGGAGTGTGCAAGAGACATCAGAGCCCTGCCTGGCCATACCCACCGTCCTCCTGCCCAGTCCCCCTCTTTTCCCAGATCACACACAGACCTGTGCGTGCACAGCCCTGCACCTGGGTCAGTGACCCGTCCCTGCAGGGTCTTAGGTAAACCCTGGGCAGAAGAGTGCAGCCCCCACGCCCCATCCCACCTAGCCAGCCTTAGTCTGGTGTGTGAACACGACCTGCCCACCAGGCATCTGACCCCTCATCAGCCTGCTCCTGTTCGGGGCGTCTCCACCCTCCATGAGCTCTCTTTACACACACATACACACACACACACACACACACACACACACACACACAAAATCCGGGAGTAGATATCAGTTTGAGCAAAGGCCCCGAAAGCCAAAACAAAACCTTGGTGCTGTGAGCTCTCTTGTTTTGAAGGGAGGAGCACTTCAGTTGTATGGGACTTTCAAAGGGAGTGGCTCTAGGGGAGTTTTTATTAGTGATCCACCTACCTCCAGCCTGGAAGATCATCAAGGTGCAAGACGTGAGGAAGAGGATGGATTTTTTGCAGAGAGCTATGGCCATGATGTGCTGTTTCTCCTTCTCCAGCAGGAGGGGTGGGCTTGGGGGGTTGGGAGGTTGGGGGATGCCCCTCCTCTCAAGCCAGGTAACAGAGGGAGTGTGTAGTTTCCCGGGCAACCCTAATGCAGTACCACAGAGTTGGTTGCTTCAAGCAACAGATATTTTTTTGTCTCACAGCTCTGGAGGCCCAAAGTCTGAAATCAAGGGGCAGGCTCCCTCTGAAGGCTCTAAGGGAGGATCCTTTTCTATCTCCCCCAGCTTCCCTGGTGTTCCTCATATCATGGCTGCGCCACGCCAATCTCTGCCTCTGTCATCCCATGGCCACCTTCTGCTTGTGTGTCTGTCTCTTCTCTTTTCAAAAGGACACCAGTGGGTTCAGAGCCCACTCTGAATCAGTAGGAGCACATGGTAACTTGATTATGATCCAGAGATGCTATTTCCAGGTAAGGTCACATTCTTGGGTATCTGAGGGGTAGGGCTTTCAATGTAAAGTTTTGGAGGGCACAATTTAACCCACAATAGGGGCTCCAAGAGGAACCTTGGAGAACTCAGTATGTGTCCCCTGGAGAGTTGGGGCACGTGAGTAAGTGTCTAATACTTTATAAGAGAAGTGTAAAGGTGAGAAGATGTGGCTGTTGCTCCTGCCAGCTGGAGAGTGGTGGGGAGGGTGCTGGCTAATTGACAGTTCCTCAGTTGATGGCAGGGTCAATGTGTGGGTTTGTAGGAACCAGAACTGGAATGAGTTAAAAGGAAGCTGGCCTGGAGTCTTCTTAAAAGGATCCCTCCCCAGGTGGGATGTGGTTCTGTGACTTCCGAAGAGAGGATGGGCCATTAAAAAGAGCAGGAAAGTGCAGCCAGGACTTCTCTGCCCAGACCCAGGCCCCATGCTGGGAATATTTCTACATGTAACCTTGTATACCTCCATTAAGCTAAACATTACTCGTGACTGATGTCTCCATTTCTAATATATCACCATGTGGATCATTCTGGCTTTCTTGCTTACCTATAAATTCCCTCTCCATCAGTGCCACTAGCCATTACTTAATTATTTAATTCTAGTTTAGAGGATGGCAGCATCACAACTGTTAGCTGTACACTCAAAGGGAGCAATTTTATCAACTAGAGTATGGTGCTTGTGTGCAGTTCCTTTCTACCTTTAATCTTTAGGCTCCACACATTTCCAAAGTTACTTAGTTTAGCTCCTTTCCCCAACAACTTTGGTGAGATTGTCATACATTTGTCATTCAGTGAGATCCTTTGTCATAGTCTGCCTTCCTTCCTGGGATTTTTCTGACTTCCAAATGAATTTTTTGCAATGTGCATGCATTAAATCTCAATCTTTGTGCTGTAACGTGTTTTGGACTTTGATAAATGCACAATGTCATGTAGTCACCAAGATAGTATCATGCAGAATAGTCTCACCATCCTAAAATCCCCTGTAGTCCACTTTTCAACCCCGCCTTCCCACCTGAACCCTTGGTAACCACTCATCTTTGAACTGTCTCTACATATTTGCCTTTTCCAGAATGTCATATAATTGGAATCATATAATATATAGCCATTCCAGCCTAGTTTCTTTCACTTTGTCCTATGCATTTAAATTTCCTTTGTGTCATTTCATGGCTTGAGAACTCATTTCTTTTCGCTGCTGAATAATATTCTATTATATGGATGTGCCAAAGCTTGCTTATCCATTCTTTTTTTAAAGCACATCTTGGTTGCATGAAACGTCTATAAACATTCATTTGCAGGCTTTTGTCTAGATACATGCTGTCAGATCAATTAGGTAAATAGCTAGGAGTGTGATTGCCGGATCCTGAGGTAAGACAGGATTAGCCTTGTCAGACACTGTCAAATCGTCTTCCAAAGTCACTGCTCCATTTTGCCTGCCCGCCAACAGTGAATGCGAATTCCCGTTGCTCCCCATCCTCACCAGCACTTGGTGTTTTTCATGTATTGGATTTTGACCATTTTTTCTTTTTTTTTAAGAGACAGAACGAGAGGGCATGTATTGCATGGAGCACTGTGTGTGGTGCATAAAAAATGAATCTTGGAACACTGAAAAAATAAAATAAAATAAAAAAGAAGAGACAGAGGTAGAGAGCATGGGGGAGGGGCAGAGAGAGAGAGAGGGAGAGAGAGAATCCTAAGTGGGCTCCACACGCATTGCGGAGCCCAACATGGGGCTTGATCTCACGACCCTTAGATCCTGACCTGAATCTAAATCAAGAGTCAGATGTTGAACTGACAAGCCACCCTGGCACCCAAGATTCTGACCATTTTATTAAGTGTTGGTGTCTCATTGCTGCCTTGTTTTAATTTTCAATTCCCTAGTTACCAGTGATGTTGAGCATCTTTTTCTGTGCCATCACTGCATCAGGAATGAAAAACATCAGTGCAGACAGAATGAGTTACCTCTGCACTGAATATGTCAATTTTTCTTTGACTAGAATATGCTCATCTGGAATGTTCTATCTGTACATCTACTCTAGTGAAGTGTCTGTTCAGATCTTTTGCACGTTTTCTAATTGGATTGTTCGCTTTCTTATTGTTGAGTTTTAAAAGTTCTTTATACATTTTGGGTTCAAGTTTTTTTTATCAGTTATGTGTTTTCTAAATATTTTCTCCCAGCCTGTGGCCGCTCTTCTCATTCTTTGAATGGTGTCTTTCCTAAAGCAAATGTTGTAAAATTTCAATGAAATGTAACTTAATAGTTTTTATTTCATAGATCATGCTTGTGGTATTGTATCCAAAGAGTCACTGCAAAATCAAAGGTTACATGCATTTTATTCTATATTTTCCTTCCAAAAGTTTTGATAGTTTTGCATTTTACATTTAGGTCTAGAACCTATTTTGAGTTAATTTTTGTGAAAAATCAAATAAATAAATAAATTTAAGAATTTAATTGCAAATTATCACTTGTTACACTTATCTGTATTTGTACTATGTGTGACTAATCTAGGTAAATCTGTGACCTTTTTCTCCATTACTCGGGTCACTCAAAAGTTTACAGCATGCACGTGCTTTGTTACTATCAGTGGCTATTCTAAAGCATTGCATTTTCCTTCTCTACCCACTGAAAACTGTGTTCCTTCTTACTACTTCAGCTGGGGTGGACATTCTTTCAGTACAGTTGCACTTAAAAAAAAAGATTTTATTTATTTATTTGACAGAGAGAGAGACAGTGGGAGAGGGAACACAAACAAGGGAAGTGGGAGAGGGAGTAGCAGGCTTCCCAAAAGAGTAGGGAGTCCAGTGTGGGACTCAATCTCAGGACCCTGGGATCATGACCTGAGCCGAAGGCAGGTTTTTAATGACAGAGCCACCCCGGCGTCCCACAGTTGCATTTCTTAAATTTAAATCAATTCCCTGAGTGAATATCTCATTTAGTTGGGGTCATTTAGTGAGAACTCTAGAATTAGAGAATTGTTGGAAAATAATGCTTTGAAATGGACACATTCAGGTCATGAACATGAAACAAACGCGTTCAGGTCACAAGTAAGTTCCTCTGTCTGCACTGATATTTTTCTCTCCTGATTCAGGGTTCTGCCCAGCTCCCTTCTTAACCTGGGAATCTGCATCCACATTGCCCCTGGCTGTAGGCTGACCCTGTCACAGGCTATTGGACAGTCCTGTGTCTAACGAGGAAGATACAGAAAACTGTAGGTCAGAAGCCCATGAACTATCTAGTTATGCTTGCTGCTGGTTGTCTCTGGTCTTGAGGTTGGATTGTCCATCGGAAATCTGACAATTTCCTGCATGGCTGTTGCTTAGATACGAGATGTTTTAGATTCAACTTAGACCTTTGGCTAGCTAGAGTAGTCACATCTTCCCCTCTTAGTTCCTGGCGGCTTCATTTTTTTAGTTTCAAACTTGCATAAGCCTTTGTGACTTCCAGAAGTAATCTCTGTGGATTCTGATTCGAGTTCTCTCATGTTCAGCCCATCCTGCTCCATCTGAACCTGGTGGGCCATCTCTTTCTCTCACTTCCTCTCTTTCTCTCCTCCTACCTCCCTCCACCCTCCAGTAGACCCTCCTTAACTCCTACAGTCCCCGTGTGGGCGCAGCATGTGGTGTCACTTCTCCCCAGGGGCCACATGTATCTTTTCTATATTCATGCAAGAGCACACACTGACTTGGCCCACACTGACTTGACACCACCTCTCTCTGCCGCTTCTCTGCCTTCCTTGCTCACCTGAGGCTCCAGGCTCTCTGCCTACCCTCAGCACACTCGATTCTGGACAGTTTCCCAAGCCTGCCGGTCATGCTCCATCTGCCCGCCTGGTCTTTAGCCAGAGGTCCCCCAACTCCTCAAATCAGGTTGTGTTTTCTCCTCAAGGACTGGGCGAGCATCAGCTTTTCTAGAAGTCACCGTGTGCCCCTCGCTCTCCCCGTCCTGTGCTTCACGCTGCTTCTTGTTCGTTCACCTGCCAGAGTCCTCCTCTTTGTTACCCGATTAACTGCATCAGTATAGAAGCAAATGAATAGATTTGTTACTTTATCAATTTGCCAACTTACAGACTTAGGAGTGTTTGCTTTACGGAATATTCGAGAATTATGAAATTCCCTTGGGGGCCGAATCTCTCCCCCACAGCACACCAGGAAGCAGCTCATGGAAAGAAAAGGAGACTGAAGACCGGAGGTTAGTGAGGGCACAGGGAATGTGGGCACAGGCAGGAGAGGAGGGTCCATGCCCTGACCAGGGCTGCCTGGCCGGGGGGAGGTGCCTGGGACTGGTGTGAGGAATCAGTCATTTTAGTGCTGGTCACAAGTTGGTTCTTCCCTCCCTGGGCAGGTGGATTCCTCTGGTGATAGAGGGTGAACCCTACTGCAGTCACAGCTAATGCATGCATTCTCAGTGGTGGGGGATGGGAGGGCGAGGATATCACAAATACGGTTCTTGGGAGGCAAAATAATCTTAGATATTGCAGTGGTCTATAGCCTTTCAAACAGCCTCAATCCACAGTATATCAGTATATCTGTGGCATTAATATTTTATGCAAGGGGGCGATTAGGAAAAAAATGCCCAGTATGGCTTTTGGGGAGAAAGATGGTAATAATAAGAAGGTTGGGAAAAATGGAGCTGACAGACAGTCTTCAAGCTAAGGAAGGAACTCTGGCCAGAGATACCCTGGAGAATGGTGATGTTTCTGCACCGTCCAAAGCTGCCCAGCTGAGGGGTGAGTGGGGCTGAGCTCAGCCACTCTGTGGGTGGCCCTGAGTCTGGCCCACCCACAGGAAACTCTTGTATTTGCACCTGGCCAGCTGTATACTCCTGGAGGCCCTCAATCTGGCAGTCCTGCCTGCTCATGCTTGAGCCTCAGCTGGCAGTGTTGGAAGGTTCAGACTAGAATAAGAATTGAATTATGGGCAGGTCAGCTGAGGATTTGATTGACAGAGAGCACGGCGCCCTCGCTGGAGTGAAGCAGGAATGTGGGTCATTTTAAGGACAGAGGAATCCTTGTACAGCTGGAGACACGTTGGTTCTGCTTCCCAGGTGAAAGGTGCCCTGGAGCAAGGTGAGGGTGTGAGAGTGGAGCAACCCCCCCGGAGGCGCCTGCCGTCCCTGGGCTTCTGTGATGTGGGGCTGCTCTATAAGCTGAAAGTCAAGGCCGGCGGGAATGCTGGCGCATGAGCCCTTCTATTACTGGGAATTGGTTATACCATCCTAAATCAAAACCCTTTTGTTTGCCTTTTGGAATGCTCTCATTCTGAAAGTCCCAAAGGGAAACCAAATACAGAAGAACTGCAAAAAAGTGGGAAAATTGCCAGTTTACTTTTCCTCTAAAGCCTTGACTCTGGGTTGGCTTGTGGTAATGAATACATTGGTAATGAGTCTGTTGTATACACACTTTTATAGATAGAATATCAATAAATAAGAGTCAAACAAACTTTGAAAGAGAATCCGTTAGGCAGTCTTGGGTGCACATGATGGTTGTCATTCTGTGTCATGAATTACAGGATGGTACAAGTGTCAGCTGCCCTCTCCTTAAAATAGGGGACTGTCTGGGGCTGGATGGCTCCGGGGCCTGG
Source organism: Lutra lutra (assembly GCF_902655055.1). Taxonomy (NCBI): domain Eukaryota; kingdom Metazoa; phylum Chordata; class Mammalia; order Carnivora; family Mustelidae; genus Lutra; species Lutra lutra. The sequence continues at coordinate 146,029,584 of NC_062283.1, read as the reverse complement.
GGCAGGGGATGGGTGAGGTCAGGGCCGTGGGCTCTGCTCCATCCCACACCCACATCAAGCCATAGCGAGCGCTATCTGGTGACATGTGTGGTTAGACTGGCACCAGCCCACCTCGCTGACTTGGGAACATCTCCAACCCACGGCTGTAATGCGGGTGGGTCAGTGAGGTAATTTTCATGGGAGACGGGCATGCGCCATACCACAGACTCAGAGAGCTTCTCTGCTGTTTTCTACAAATGGAAAAGTCAGATTGTTTATTTTTCTGTGGGAAAGCTGTTTTGTTCTGTGGGTGAGGATGAAGACTGTCTCCCTTATTTTCACCAGATCAGACGTGCTTCCAGGCCTGTTGTTAATATCTTTTTTTCCCTTTTTTTTTTTAAAGACTTATTTATTTATTTGAGAGAGAGAGAACACGAGTTGGGGGGTAGGGGAGTGGAGGAGAATCTTCAAGCAGACATCCTGCTGAGCGTGGATTTTCCCCATGTGGGACTCGACCCCACGACCCATGTGATCATGGCCTGAGCCGAAACCAGATGCTCAGCCTCCTGAGCCACCCAGGTGGCCCCCCGTTGTGAACATCCTGTGCTCAGTCTCACCATTGTCTGATGGGGCAGAGCAGCACGCTGGCTGCAGTGAGGAACACGGAGTGAGCAAGCCCTGTAGGGCAGAGGGGCAAAGCAGGGCAGAAAGAGAAGACACGTGGTGTCCAGCTTCCAAAGAGGTGATGTGGAGGAGCAAGCAGCAGCCGTTGGAAGGATGATGAAGTGGGTTTGTGCTTTCCTCCTCTCCTGTGTGACGCCACGCTGGCCCCATCTCCTTCCTTAGTGCAGAAGCACGACAAGTTGCCTGTAAGCTGGACCTTGTGCAGACAGTCTAGATCTTCGAGGGAACACAGATGGTGCCAACTTCCCAGACTGTCATCCCTGCCCCCTTCCCAATAAAACTACTGGGTTGTGAGTTAAAAACATTTTAAATTTTATTAGATAGTGTGTGCCATCTTGTTCTCTAAAGCCGTCCTTGCCTACTCTTGATACTTTTACATCTGAAATTGTTGCTAGTCTCATATTGGTGAAAAGTGCTATCGCTCCCTTGATTTAAACTTTTCTAATTACCAGTGGAGTTGAGCTTTTCTTTCCCCATTGAACTTTTTTCCCAATTAGTGTATTGGCTATTGGCATTCCTTCCTCTGAGGACTGTAGTCATCACTTTTGCATGTTTTTATTGGGTGTTTGCTGTTTTCTTGTTGGTTTATAAGTTGTAAAAAAGTATTTATTTGGATATGAATCTTTAGTTTGTTCTATGTAGGGCAAAGACTTTCTCAAGCTGTGACTCCTCTCTTATTCTGTTTATGGCATCTTTTGATACATTGGAAGTTTTGCATTTGACAGAGCCAAACATTCTCCCTTATTAATCATGCTTTTGGTGTCATGGTTAAAAGAACCTTACTACCTCAAAGTCATAAATATATTCTTATACTTTTTATGAATGATTTTAAGATATTTTTCTTCTTCCCATTTGGGCCTTTGATCAATCTGGTGTTGATTTTGGGGGTATGCATCTATTTTAGCTTTTCTATTTTTTTTTAACTGAAGTAGAATTAATATAGAGTGTTATCTTACTGTCAGATGTGCAGTATAGAGATCCAACAATTCTATGCAGGCCTCATGCTCATCACGATTGAGTGTACTGGTTTAACTTTTCAATATGGAAAGCCAACTGCCCTAATACTATTTATTGGATGGCTTATCAATTCTCCACTGGTTGGTATTGCCATCCAATCATATCCCAAGTTACTATATATATATATATATGTATATGTATATATGTATACATATGTGTATATATATGTATATGTATATATGTATACGTGTGTGTGTGTGTGTGTGTGTGTGTGTGTGTGTGTGTATATATACAGGCCAATTTCTGGACTCTCTTTCTGATTCATTGAATTTTTTTTTTTGTCACTCTTGCCTAAACTTTTTTTTTTTAAGGTTTTATTTATTTATTTGAGAGAGCGAGAGAAAGAGAGAGATCACAAGTCACAAGTAGGCAGGCAGGCAGAGAGGGGGAAGCAGGCTCCTTGCTGAGCAGAGAGCCCGATGCGGGGCTTGATCCTAGGTCCCTGAGATCATGACCTGAGCCTAAGGCAGAGGCTTAACCCACTGAGCCACCCAGGTGCCCCTTGCCTAAAATTTTAAAAACAGTTTTATTGAGGTATAATTAACATGCAATATGCTGAATGTATTTAGTTTTCAATATAATTTAATATAATTTACATGCAATATGCTGAATGTATTTAGTTTTTAATTTTAGTTTTCAATTTCATGAGCTCTCTATATAGTCTAGTTTTTTGCATTGCTTAAATATTTATTTATTTATTTTTATTTGAGCATAGTGAACACAAAATGTTAAATTAATTCCAGGTGTATGACACAATGATTCAACAAGTTTATACATTACACTGTGCTCACCACAAGTGTGCTAGCTTCCATCTGTCACCACCCATCTGTGTTATAGTATCATCGAGTACATCCCCCATGCTGTGTTTTTTATATCTGTGACTTTTTCATTCCATAACTGGGAGCCTGTAGCTTCCACTCCCATTCAACCATTTTGCCCATTCCTCACTCCCTTCTCCTTTGGTGACCACCAGTTTGTTCTCTGTATTTATAGGTTCTAGTTTCTTCACCTGAATATTTATGTCATTAATTTGTGCATTTAAAAAAAATATGCTTCCTGTTTTAGCTGCATCCAATAAATGTTAATAGGTAGTACTTTTGTTGTTTGTTCTAAGTACTTGGGAAATTTTATGTGAGTTTTTCCTTAACCAAGAATTTAAAAAAAAGTCTGTTTTCTTATTTCCAAGGATACTTTTATTTTTCAATTAAAAAGTTTATTGTTTCCAATTATATTGCATTATGATCATAGAACCTGGTTTTCATGGTACAAATATTTTGGAGTGTGTTGAAAATTGCTTTGTTTTCATAAAATATTGTATATTATCTGTTTATTGGGAAGTATATCAAGCTGTTTGCATTGCTTGAATCATTTGTGCTCTTATGCTTGATGTAACAGTTTCTGATGGCAATATGTTAAAAAAATCTCATTATAGTTGTGAAATTGTCAATTTCTCCTTCTAATTCTGGTAAATTTGGCATATATATTTGAAGGGGATTTTGTTAGGTGAAGCAAATTAATGATTTTTGTATCTTATTGGTTATTTTCCCCTTTAATTATTAAGTAATCTCTGTATCTTCATTAATATTTTTCTTTAATTTTATTTGACTACATTAATATTGCTAAACTGGTTCTATTTTCAACTTAAAAGAAAAAAGATATTATTTATTTATTTGCCAGAGAGAGATGGGGGGAGTGGCAGGCAGAGGGAGAAGCAGGCTCCCTGCTGAGCAAGAAGCCCAATGTGGGACTCAATCCCAGGTGCCTGGGATCATGACCTGAGCTGAAGGCAGATGCTCAACTGACTGAGTCACCCAGGCGTCCCTATTTTCGACTTTTTAATATCACTTTTTAAAAAAAGTAGGCTCCATGCCCAGCATAGAGCACAATGAAGAGCTCAAACTCACAACCATGAGATCAAGACCTGAGCTGAGATTAAGAGTCAGATGCTCAAGGGCGCCTGGGTGGCTCAGTGGGTTAAGCCGCTGCCTTCGGCTCAGGTCATGATCTCAGGGTCCTGGGATCGAGTCCCACATCGGGCTCTCTGCTCAGCAAGAAGCCTGCTTCCCTCTCTCTCTCTCTCTCTGCCTGCCTCTCCATCTGCTTGTGATCTCTCTCTGTCAAATAAAAAAAAAAAAATCTTAAAAAAAAAAAAAGAGTCAGATGCTCAAAAGACTGAGCCACCCACACCCCCCTTAATGTCAAAAATTTTTTTCCTTAACGTCAGATTTTTAAGTGGAAGACTAAACAGTCAAAAAATAAAGAAATAAATATGGGAGTTTGTCTTTTAATTGGCAAATCTAAGGCACCTATATTTATTGTAGTTACTATATACTTAGACTTCTGCCTACCATTTCATTATGTAACTATGATGTTTTTCTTTGGTTCTTATTTTTTCTTTACTGTATTGTATTGAAATAAAAGGTATTTTTTTCTTTCTCTTTTCTTTCTTCTCTCTCTCTCTTTTAATATTTTCTATCTTGTTCCTTTACTGGTTTGGAAATTATGCCTTCTATTTATATATGTATACATACCTTAATATTTTTAACAATATCTAAAGTTAATAAATATCTCTTTCCCCCTCTTGAAAAGACAGTGACCTTAGAACACTTAGACTTTCTTTAAACTCACTTGCCTTCTGAGGCTCCTGGCTGGCTCAGTTGGTAGAGCCTGTGAGTCTTGATCTCAGGGTTGTGACTTTGAGCACCAAGCTGGGCATGGAAACTACTTAAAATAAAAAAAATAAATAAACTCACTTGCCATCTTCCATTGTTGTGTATTTTTTTCCCCCTAAATCTCTGCTGTTTTATTTATTTATTTTTTATTAACATATAATGTATTATTAGCCCCAAGGGTACAGGTCTGTGAATCGCCAGGTTTACACACTTCACAGCACTCCATTGTTGTGTATTGTTTAATCCCATCTTTGTCATCTCAAATGAGTTGTTATCTTTATTTTTGAGATGGGGGTTCTTTTTAGATTCTTTAAGTCTTTTGTTGTTGTTTGTGTGAGATCATTCATGATTGCTCCAAGCACTCTTCTGTCTGGGCTAAATGTTTTTCTTGCTGAAGTAAGAGCTGTGGTTACTCTCTGTGGGCCAGACTCTGCTCTAAGTGTGGTCATGGTCATGGTCATGGTCATGGTCAGCACTGGCTCTCCATCCCTACGGTAGCTCCAGGTGCTAGGTGCTGGCAGAAGGGCATCTGACTGTACCTCAATTTCCACATTTACAACCTGAGCTCTGTCTCTCTGTGCAGGTTCCTTCTTTGTTTTTCTTCTAGTGTCCAGGTTTCTGTGTGTTCAAAGCAGGAAGGGTGAGAATGAGGGGTCTCCAGCAGAAACCCAAGCATTATCCTTAGAGAGAACTTTAGCTAAACAATCAGACATCAGTGGCTTTGTTGTGGCCAGGGAAAGTTCTGTGGAAGGGTTGCAGTCTCTGTGAATTAGTTCTTCCTTCTCTATTTGACTCTGTGAGCTCAATTATAATGGAAACAAGTGAGAGTATTGTGGGATTTAAGACTGGAATCAGTGGTTCCCACATCAATTCATACAGTTTTTTCTGGATAGTTTTTAGGAATAAGGAATAAGGAATAATTTGGGGAATTTAATCAGAGGATATTAGTTCTGGTCCTCATCACCCACAAATGGAACATGGTAATTCAGTTTACTAGTAAGTGCTGTCAGAGAACAAAATTCAACTGAGTAAAATTTAAAGATCTTATTGACTTTATTCAGCAATTCATTAATTAGGCAGCATCTAATTTAGTGGATAGGAGCTCTGAATAGCTGTATAGGCAAGAGATTTTATAAGTAGAAGGGAGTAGGAACAAGGAGTTGGTACTAGGAAAAAGTAGATTGGTTATTGTGAGGTTACTCTCCTTTAGGGATGGAAGTGTGATCAGGCATATTACCTAACTAATGCTGATCCAGTGATTCCTGAGGACTGGCTTAAGAGTCCATTTCTATGAGGGTTGAAACTATCATTAAGTCCCATGTTGGTGATGTGGGGGTTAGCATATATAAATCCATTTTGGGCCTGTTGGGTTTAACAGTACTTCTGAATACCATTATTAAATACAGGAGATGTAGATCCTGGAATACACTTTTCATCCCAGTGCCACCTTGAGGAAGGAATTTGAATTGAGAGGCAAGCTCTGTCTATATATGTCCATCTTAGCCACCTACTTGTCATGTTTGCCTTTCACATGTATTTCTTCTTCTGTAAAATAAGGGCACCCACAGCATAGTTATATAAAAATCTCTCATGACCAGAGTCAATAACTGGTAAGAATTTTAAGGAAGGCTTGCTACCATTTTTAATGAAGACTGTAGTTTAGGCAAAATGCAACTTACTGATTAAGAGTGAACTGATTAAGAGTTTTGCTTTACAGCACAGAAAGCCATTGAAAAGCAATAACAGGGACGCCTGGGTGGCTCAGTTGGTTGGACGACTGCCTTCGGCTCAGATCATGATCCTGGAGTCCCGGGATCGAGTCCCACATCGGGCTCCCAGCTCCATGGGGAGTCTGCTTCTCCCTCTGACCTTCTCCTCGCTCATGCTCTCTCTCACTGTCTCTCTCTCAAACAAATAAATAAAATCTTAAAAAAAAAAAAAAGAAAAGCAATAACAATTGGCCATCTCAGTGGCTGAACTGCCTTAACACCAGACTATTTCCACTCTGTGCATGAGGTGGTCTGGCTCACAGTATGTACCATGTGCTCCTAATCTTGGACTTCCCTTTCCCGGGAAGCATATTGCTTACCTTCTAAAGTGAGATGTGAATATTATTGCCATTGAGAGATACTGAAAATAAAAATAACCACCAGTTATTGGGCACTGTCTTTCAACCCGCAAAATACACTAGTATGCACTGAATGTTTGCTTCCTCCTCCATGCACATGCCCCCCCCTCCAAATTCATATGCTGAAGCCCTAACCTCCAATGTAGTGGTATTTGGAGGTGAGGACTATGGGGAGTAATTAGATTTAGATGAGATCATGAGACTGGGGCCCCCAGTGATGGGATTAGGGACCTTATATGGAGAGGATGAGACCACGAGACCAGAGCTTGCTCTAGTTCCTCCCTCCATGTGAGCACACAGTAGGAAGGTGGCTATCTGCAAACCAGGAGGAGGGCTCTCACCGAGTCTGCTGGACCCTCATCTCCAGCTTCCAGAGTCCAGAACTGTGAGAAACAGATGTCTATGTCTACACAGTCCATGGTATTTTGTTGTAGCAGCCCCCACTGACTAAGACGTACATTTAAGGTGATAGGTATCTCAGCACTATAGCCCAGATTGGAACACTGAAGGCCTATCTCCTAGTCTATTATTTTTAATATCAGGCTTCATTAAATTTGTCAAAAAATGTGAAGAGCTTGCTTGGGTGAGCAGAGAGCCAGGAAGTAGGAATACAAAGATGAATATTACACCATTTCTGCCTTTGTAGGGCTCACTGTCTAGCCAGAGGAAAGCTGTGGGGAGCCCTCATTGTGACATGGTGTGATAAGAGGGGTGATGGAAGTGTGTACTGAGTGCTGTGCGAAGGAAGACATTAATTTCTAGGGTAGAGAAAGTGGAGAGGAAGTGGGGACAGCTTTACAGCAGACATTTACATTTTGCTTTGAGGGATGACTATGAATTCTGATACCCAAAAACTGACTTCTGGATAAATGTGGTGGATTGACCTCTGCTTCTTCTGGAATCCCCATTCAAACAACCATATGTGATTTAAAATTTGTTTTTAAATTGTAAATGATAAATCAGGGATAGAGATGAATGGGATCTACTCTGGAGGCCAAACAACATCTGAATGAGTGAGAACTGACCGAGCAGAGCAGGTAAAGTTCTGCTTTACCTGCAGACGAAACGCAAGCGGACGGAGAAGGAAGGGCCAGGATGCAGCAGCTCTGTGCAGCGGCCCCCAGAACGGCTCAGGATCTGGAGCTACAGGAATTTCTGAAAATGTAGGTGCTGCTGGGATAGGAGGACAGGCAGACGGTCTGCAGGAGAAGTACTTAGGGTTCCTCCCCATCCCACACCATTAGGCAGCTGCCCCTCCTCTGCCCTGGCAGAAGACTGTATGGTTACTCTGTGAGGATATCCCGACTACCTGTGCTCTGGACTCAGAGGTGCCAGGCACAGTTAAGCCTGGAGGCAATATGCTGGAGAGTGAGACACACTAGAACCTTCCTCAGCCCTGTTCAGCCATGCTTACATACCCCAGCAGAATATTGGAGTTCTCTTCTGGTGAAGTTGAGCAGCCCAAGAGAAAATGCCTTCACATCCTAACAACTGTGTGTGTGTGTGTCCAATGAAAACATCCCAGTTTCCTTGCCACGAAGCCGCTGGTCCACAGATCCTGCCGTGCGCATGGAAATTCCAGCCACTTTATCGGAGATTTACTCTTAACTAGGAATGAGTAGACGAAGATCATGAGACTTAGGGGAAAGTTTCCAACATTGAAGAGAGATCAATAACAAACAAAGGGCAAAGACAAACAAATAAAAAGACCAGTTTGGAGGAAATAAACACTTCGAGAAGCAGTAAAGCCTGCCCTCCTCCCCCGCCCTGCCCCCAGCAGGTTACTTTGAAAACACTAGAGAGGACACAGACAGAGGTTCTTGGAGAGGATATTCCCTTCCAAATAAAAGGCAAAGTCCTACTAGGAAAGATGTCTTTGTCCTTCGCTATTCTTTTTTCCCTGGAATGTGGACTCAATGCCTGGAGGTGAGAGCTGCCATGTTGTGACTATGCGGTTGGATGTCACAAGCAAGGATGGTGGAAGAGAAAGGTGGAGAGAGCCTGGTTTCTGAAGAACCTGTTGAGGCCCAGGCCTACCTTGGAACGTCTATGCGCGGGCTTCTTAAACTCCTTGCTTAAGTCACTCTATAAAGGTTTTCTGTTACTTGCAAATGAATATAATTCTAATCCATTTAACAAAAGTTATTAAGAAATACAGAGAAGATAGAATTAAAAGAGCTGAACATAGGGACACCTGGATTAAGCCTCTGCCTTGGGCTCAGGTCACTGTCTCAGGGTCGTGGGATCAAGTCCCACATGGGCTCCTTGCTCAGTGGGGAGCCTGCTTCTCCCTCTGCCTGCTACTCCCCTTGCTTGTGCTCTCTCTCTCTGTCAAATAAATAAATAAAAAAAACAACAAGGAAAAAAAGGAGTTGAAACTAGTTAAGACTTGGCAGTGGGGAAAAAATGGGGTAAGGGATGACGGTCTTTCTTTACTCTAAGATTTATAGAACTTTTTTTTTTTTTAAACTACATGTATAGGGACCCTTGGGTGGCTCAGTTGTTAAGCATCTGCCTTCGGCTCAGGTCATGATTCTAGGGTCCTGGGATTGAGCTCCACATCCAGCTCCCTGCTTGGCAGGGAGCCTACTTCTCCCTCTCCCACTCCCACTGCTTGTGTTCCCTCTCTCGCTGTGTCTCTCTCTGTCAAATAAATAAATAAAATCTTTTAAAAAATTACATGTATAATTTTGAGAAAAAGGCAAATTAACTAAAGGTGAGAGAAAAAATTGGTGTGGGGTTGATAGAGCATTCTGGGCTAATGGCATGAACACAGGGGTGAGCAGGAGCCCATCAGGGGATAACAGGGTAGGGGAGGAGCAAGAGATGAGAATCAGAGGAGGGACGCTGGAGACAGATTGTGGAAAGTTGGATGTGCCAAGCTATAGAACTTGGACCAAAAACAAACAAAAAACATTTAAATGTTGTTGAGTTCAGCCCTAGTCCAGTGGCCTGGAAAAGCTAATGTATCTGAGTCATTTCTCTAGAAGGGAACTACTTGTTCTCTTGGGAGATGGGAGGTACAAACAATTCAGTTTGATCACTCAGTCCAAAGGGGATGACGGGTCCCGGTTTGATGATGTTCATGATTATTTTGGTCTGATTTTTTCCCTCCTGTCTTAGAAAAGAGATAGGTAGGAATTTTATGATAATTAAATGTGAACAAAACAAGGTGAACTTTTATTGTTACGTTTGAGTGCTGAGGAACAAATGCTATGGCCTCAGCACTATTAGTTGTGTGACACTGAGTTCCTTAACTTCTCTGTGATTCAGTTTCTTCAACTGTAAAGTGGTTATTTAATTTATTTTTTAAAAGATTTTATTTATTTACTTGAGAGAGAGCGAGAGAGAGCATAAGCAGTGGAGAGGAGGCAGAGGGAGCAGGAGAAGGAGACTCCCCACCGAGTAGGGAGCCCCAAGCAGGGCTCGATCCCTGGACCGTGAGATCATGACCTGAGCTGAATGCAGATGCTTAACTGACTGAGCCACCCAGGCACCCCTGTAACATGTTATTATAATAGCTACTTGTTACAGTTTAGGGGATTTGATGAGTTGATGAATGTAAAGTCCTTAGAACAGTGGAATATAGTAAGTGCTGTTTACAAGTTTGTTATCGTTACTCACATTACCTGCATGTCCGGTGATAAGAATTCCTGAAAAAAGATCTATTGAGGATCCAAATGATTTGGCAAATAACATTTTAATATGTAACATAGAAATGAAAACCGTATTACCTATCTTGACAAGTAGAAGAAAACATCTGAAAGCAATCAAAGGAGAGTTAATAAAGAACAATTGGGTGAATTAAGTGTGAACAATAGTCCAATCAAATGTGCCATTTAAAAACTGGATTTGGGCAGAAAGTTCCCAGCGGGAAGGGGAGGAAGGGTGAGTATGAAGGTCAGTGGGGAGTAGAAGAGTCTACATGGATAAAACGAGTCTGTTCTTACGGAACATGAGTCAACAGTGTGATCTAAATACTGTAGAAGGCAAAACCACATTTGGGCAACGTAACAGACCCAGGCTGAATAGCGGGACAGACTTCATTGTTTTATTTCCTTTGGCTCTTGCTGGGTTCTAGTCAGACTTTTTTTTGGTTATATTTCCACAAATCACATGTTGCAGAATGTGGAGGGGAGTGCAGGGACCCTGACTTGGAGTTTGGAAAGCAAGAGGGATCCAGAAAACAGCCAGAGCAGCTTGATGCTGACAGGGACCTGTGGCTCATGTTTCGAAAAGAGAGGTTTTGATTCTTCTGATTAGTCAGGACAGGGGATCAGAAATTGCAGTGTGACACTGCCAGCAGGGAGGATAGACATCAAACGCAGGAGTAATCCAACCACAAGAATGGATCGGTCAGTGGCACCAGTGGCCACCAAAAGCTAAGAATGATGCCGGGACATGATGGGTTCAGACAACTGCCTTTCAGGCTGACTTTGGCATAAACATGAGCTCAAAGTTGCCCTGAAAAATACTGTGGTCAGCTAAGCCCAGTGAGAGCTGCCTGTCCTCAGGACTTTGGGTGCAGAGTCCTCTGATCCCCACACCCAGGACTGCTAGAGGAGCACAGAACCTTGTCGATGATTAAAGCCACACTCAGGAGTGGGTCATTCAGGCACCCTGTGGTGACCTTATGCTGACTAACAGTGGTGATTCTATTTCCCATGACTTCTAGAATATGCAGTGGAAACCACTTTTGCTTTTCATCTGTATTCATTTAATTTTGTGAGAAAGCTATAGAGGGGTCCCTGATCTTCGCAAACTGGGAGGAAACAGGAAAAGCTGGTGTAGCGCAGGAAATGAAATTGATGTGAACTGTAAAAGGGGCTTGTCACACTGGCCAGTGTTTGTCCTGAAGTCAGATCAAATGTCACTTCCAGAGATGTCTTCTTGGACCTCTTTTACTGCAGTAGACTCCCCTCCACCCACCCACCCCCAGGGTGATACCGCCAGGTAATCCCATAATGTTCTATTTGCTTACTTATTCATTGGCCGCTTCTCTCACTGCATATAATATCACTTGAGATGGGTGATGGTCCTATATTTTTAAAAGCTGTGTCACCCAATACCTAGAAGTTTGCCTGGCATGTAATAACTGTGTTTTTGTGGTTGATGTTTTTTTGTTTTTGATGAACAAGAGGCAGCTGTCTAAGGGAGGATTGTTTTGAATGGCTAACTACTTGCATTCTTTTTATTAGGAAACTTGTCTCTCTGAATGTCTGTGGAGTAAGGGTGCAGGTGGGAAAGTTCGAAGATAAACATATATAGGATTATTATTTAGGATTTTCTAGTTTTGTCAGGGTACATAAAAATGCCTGGAAAAGCCTGGGTTTTTGCTTTGAGTGGCCAAGGATGTATCTAAAAGATCAGGAACATTTGATGAGATAAAGAGTTGATCACAACAAAAGGGTAAAGTTAGGGACACAAATGTTCTCCTCTACAACCCACAGAATCATAGGGTTGTCAGATGCTGGTTTGCTTGGGACAGTCCTGGCTGACACCTGCTGTCCTGGCATAAATCTGATAATGCTCCTTTTTCCTGATTTTGGTGATCGGTTATACAGCTAATGGTCTGTAACATTCAGTCCACTCTGTTTCAGCACCCAATTATACCTGGGTCACTGTGCGCATTGAGCTGAGGATGGAATAGTAAGAAGGGATAGGAAGTTTTAATTTGGAGTTCATGGATTATGTAGGAGAATCTCAAGTGTTTCTTGACACTCATAATATGATTCTCCTAAGGTTCTGTCAGTCAAATGGTCTTCGTGTTTTTAAGTTTTCATGACTTCAGGATATTCGGGGCCATAGCTATGCAGGCAACGGGTCTTGCTACATGATCTTAAGACAGCATGGCTGGGTCACAAAGTCTTCCCAGGAGAAAAATGTGGTCAATTTTATTCATAGCTCTGGTCTCTCTAGGGCTTAGCAAAGTCTGATCGTGGGGAGAATTTTGGGGTAAAGTGAGACAGGTACTCATAGTTACGCCTCCCTTTAACCTAAAAGACTTTTTCTTAAATACCCATTGCTTTCTTCTTGAACGTGGCTTTTGATCCTTAAAGCAAAGAGACATCTAAAAGAGCACTCAGGCCACGCCCAGATATGTCAGAATACTTGGCTCCATAGACATAAAGTCTGCTAACACCGGCATCTGTCTGATATATTTGACCACTTTTAAGTTGTCGATGAATGCATGCCTTTGAAGGTTGGAGAAGGTAACTGAGTGGTTCCAGCAGAAGAATATGTCACCGCATGACACCAAAGTGGTTAGATGATAAATTTCTCAAACTGGAGTGGATGATATGGCCAAGAGGAGAGGGCCACATGCTTGCTAGATCTGAATTACCGTTTTAGTCAATGAAAATCAGAAACACAGATAATCTGAGACAAGGCATCACTGATGCAGGCACAGGGGCAGAAGGAAATGCTGCCCTAATGCACTGTGTCTGTTGCAATTTACCTGTGCGTTACTTTAAGAGAAGCTACATTGACTGTAACCTGTGATCCATTTCACATGAGGAATATTGTAATGTAATATCAATAAATTATATTCTATGTTAATTTGCCTGTGTATCCAGACTGTCCATAGTTTTCATCACCACCATGTAAAATGTTTTCGTAGCAGTCTACTGGGTTGGCATACTGTGATTTAGACATTCTTCAACTTTTGTGTATTTAGTTTGTTTCCTTGTTTCTATTGTAAAAGTCTATAAAAGCTGGAAATATGCACACACCTTTCCCCGTATTTTAAGTTAGTTAATTAAGATGAGTAGTCACGAAGAGGAGAAAGATTAAGGGTGGTTTGAAGAGTAGCAGGTGGCAGAGGGTCCAAGGAGCAGTGACTTGGCAAAGGCACGTCCTTGTTTGTACAACGCTCCTCATGGTGCTCTGTCATCTGTCTGCACTATGTCCCCAGTGCGTAGTAGTGAACTCCCCAGAGCAGGCTGGTGAAGGACTTGACAATCTGATGAGCAATGACTTTCTGGACCTTGAATGGAAACATTGTACCCCTAATCTGTCTGGAGGAAGGAAGTGAGTGAGGAAAACCCATCTATACACAACATTGGTTTTTGTGCAACAACATGAGAAGTACTTGCATTTCTATGTTGCATGTCTAGTTTCAACCTCTATGTGGATTGTTTTCTTTGCATTCTCTCAAAGCAGGTTAATGGCCTGCAGGCGAACTGATTTCTCTGGGCAGAGAGGTAGAAGACATTTGCGCAAGAGGCAAAGAATGTGTCTCTGTGGGTCTTTTGCATGCCTTCCCTTGTTTTATTGAATGGCCTTAAAGAAGAGTTTACTGTTTTTCTTTTCTTTATGAGGAATTAAAATAGGAGGCTTTGGGTGAGGTCTTATTTTTAAAAAGCTGTTTTCTTTGAGAAAAAAAGGGCTTCCCCTTTGCATGCTTGAGATTGATGTGATGAAGTTTAGGAAAAACTTTATTTGACAGCTGCTTATGTTTCTTCTGGGTGATTTGTTTAGAGATATGTGTACATCTAAAAGCTTAAAGGTGTTTATGACAGATTTCTGAGTTTCATAGGGGATATGGAACATTGTAGAATGATGGGATTTTGTAACCTCCAGTTGATGGAATTGTACACATTTGTAGAAGTGTTGGAAGACGCTGAGAATGATTTTGCAGAGTTTAAAGGAGAGTGTCCAGGCACATGAAGTAAGGGCAGAGCTAACACTGAGTAAGCGCCTACTGTGTGCTGGGCACAGAGCTGTGTACTGTACAACTGTCAACCCATTTAATTCTCATGATAACCCTAGGAGGTAGGTAATGTTATTTCCCCGTTTTACTCAGGATCAGTAGAAGAATTTGGACAAAGAAGCTTGATTTCCTAGATAGATGCTTGATCCACTGTATTGTCCTTGGGACCAGTGAAGCTGTTCCCCACTTTCAGAAGTTGACTGCTTTGTGGAGTCTTCTCAAGGGTCAGAAGTGGCTGCTCAGCACCACTCTCACAGGGGGTAAATTCTAAGAACAGAAGAAAATCATTGCCAAGGAGAATGGTTATTGGTCCTGGCTTTAGCAATTTGCAAAGTCCAATAAAAAATAAATCCCAAAGCAGTCATATGTTTTGAATCTGAATGTTAACAGCTGTGCTTTTATTTCTTTGCTGACTATAATTCTACAATGCTAAGCTTTTTCTCTGTGTTTAGAAAAAGCTCTACCTTCACCTTAATGTTCTGGCCATACCACCCAATTGTATATTCCAAATTTACACCCAATTCCCATTTCTTTCTTTATATATTCCTTTCTTTTTCTTCTTTTTTATTTTAATTCAATTACCCAACATATAGTTCATCATTAGTTTTTGATGTTCAACATGTTCAATGATGTTCAATGTTCATTAGTTGCATTTAACACCTAGTTCTCATCACATTATATTTCTTTCTTCTTAAGGAGTGATCTCTATAGGGTTAATATTTTAAAACAGCAAATTGCTAAACTCTTAATCTTCCTTTAATATCTAAATGTATGCATTTGGAACACACACACACACACACACATATATTTTAGTAATGTTATAGAAAGTCTTTCTACCCCTGTCCAAAAAGAAACTCTAAGAACCAATTTTTTCATTATTTCTTTCCTTTCTTCCTTCCTCCCCTCCCTCCTTCCCTCCCTCCCTCTTTTTCCTCTCTTCCCTCCCTTCCTCCTGTTCTCTCTCTCTCTTCCTTCCTTCCTTCCTTCCTTCCTTCCTTTCTTTCTTTCTGTCCTTCCTTCCTTCCTTCCTTCCTTCCTTCTTTCTTCTACATCAAGGGAAAATGATCCCTTAATGGGTATATGAGAATACTGAGAGATGGTTGGATGCTTCCTGTTCCTTTCTGGTCTCTGAATTCTGAATCACTGAGTTTGTATTTTTAAGTCAGTACTTGTGGGTGAAGTTGTCTTTCAAAATTAAACCCATGTCCATGATTTAAAATATCAACCAACCAGTGAACCAAAAAGCCCACTCCCTAAAAAAAATGATAACCAACCAAAAACCCCTCAGGTTGAACCAAAACCTCTCCAAAAAAATCAGGTCCTCATATGAGATCAAAACCAGACAACTCCCCGCCCCCCCAAATTCCTCTTGCTCTACAGAGAAGGCACATCTCTGAATCTGCATGGAAATTTTGATATGAACAACTCTTTTAAAATTCTTAAGTCCCTTAAATATTCATTGTTTTCCAGTTCTTTACAATCATAAAATTCTTCTCATTAGAAAGTTTACCATGGAAAGAGCGAGGAGAGGAGCAAGTTTGGGAGGCTTCTGTTTTCCTGTCTCCCCACTTCCTCAGAAAGTGGCCCGTCATTGGTGGGACATCTGGCTGTGGGTGCTGGAGGGTCCTAGTTTGAATCTATGAGGACTGAGATGTGTCCCTCCAAATCGATCACCAGGATTGGACAGAACCCACTGAAGCCTCTCTGGTGGGGGTGAGGCTGTGAATTCTTGGAGGCAGAGATGCCAGAATTTACTACAAGATGAGCCTGTAGAACTTGTCTATAGGTTGGCTATCAAGCTAGAAGGGCATAGGGCTGGGGACGTGACTAACAGCTGCATTTGCACAGTACTTTATATAAGACGGAGATGATCTTTGCTTTATTCATTGAAGAATGTGGAAGAGGGCTGCTGGTGACAACAGTGGGATATGGTGGGGGAAGGAAGGCCATTCCTTTCAGGCCCTTCATGGAACCCCTGCTGGTGAGGAGCCTCCTGGGATAAACTCTGACCATGCTTGAAGTGGGGCATGTTGGCAAACTGACGGTGGGAGAAGCTAGGGAAAGTGTATTTGCCTGAGCCTGCAGAAGGGGCAGGCAAGCCTAGAAACTTTTTTTCCATCATGGGAAGGGAGAAGCATTTCCAGGTTTCATCATGCATCCTGTAATTTGTCTCCTTGGTTCAATGTCTGGGTCCCAGAAGCTTCTTTACTAACAATCTCTTAAGGAATGGAGAACCATGGAATCTCTCAAGGAATCTTGCCCACATAACTCCAGTGGGTGATGAGGCATCCTGCTTTCTTATGCCTCAGAACAATTTGGGCACCATGAGAGCCCACACACAGCTGGGGCAGGGCACTGCAGCAAGTAAAGGAGGATAGGCATCACTTCCTATACTGGTGGGATTCTAGGCTTTTGTGTTTTTTTTTTTAAGTTCTACTGTGGTAGTCAGTGGCACAAGTGGTGGACATTTAGTGGTACCCCCCCCCCCCCCAAAATGAGTTTCTGTAACATCTGTGCTGCAGATTCTCAGTGAGTCTCACGGGCACCCTAGAGGTTGGCTTCTCAGCCTTGTGTCTCCTACACCCTAGTGCAGTGTTTCCTGCTGGCCAGTTGCAGCCCATGTTACCCTGCCTTCCAACCTCTGCCCAGCCACTGTGGACCAGCTCTGGCTCAGGTCAGCCCAGAGAATTTCCCCACCACTCAGTGGGCATCAATCATACCTTTTCGGTGAGGTCTGAATCCCAGGCTTGGAATGGGGATTGTTCTTCTTTTCGAGTTTGTTCTTTCATTGGGCATTCTCCTTCAACTCTTGGGTATTCTTTAGAGTTCTCTTTATCCCTTGGTAGTCAACCCCCATTATGGTTAATAATTCTTTGTATTAAGGTCTCCCTATTAAAATTGTTATGTGGTTTCTGTCTCCTAACTAAACCCTGATTAATACAAGATGATATTAAGATAATTGCTAGAAACACTGAGTTTGTTCCCTTATATATTTTAATTCCTTCTTATTTGAAGCCTATAGTTGAGGAGAAGGAGTCTCCATCCTGGTCCTGACAGGTGCCAACCCCCAGAAGTTGTGGGTTGGGACAGCAGTGGAACAGGGTCCCAAGTTGCTGACACCCAGGCTCACTGAAGATTTCCATACTTGACAAAATGGGCAGAATGGATGAGAATTGATAATGTAATACTAGCTTCACATGTGAGTGAGGGGAACCTGGAGAAAACAAGCTTGAATTTCTGGCTTGTCCAGAGGGATGGAAACTCAGAATTGGAATGAAGTTGAAAGAAAATACAGACAAGACTCCCTCAGTGAACCTGCTATATGATATATTTTTTTATATCAAATCATTGACAAATATGTAAATATAAAAGATGACCTGAATTTAGTAATGCTTCCATGAACTTGTATTTTGTTATTTATAAAGTGTTTACAAAGACTAGAAAAAGTGGTGCATATATCAATCTATTTATTTGTTATTTAGTCTGTAGATGAGAGGGTTTCTTGCCTGAAGGTTATAATTCCACAACCCCACTGAGATCAGAGGTTCACAGGCCTGGATCTAGTGTTAGATTATAAGAATGGAAATAATACTGACAGCCAAGTGCTCATTAATGTATAACACTGAGTTCATATCATCTTTTAAAAAGTTTTAGCAAAGTACAGAAATCTGGCTTTTGTTTGCAAAGTCTCTGTCTCCGCTGTATAATCTTCTTTGTCCATGCTTTGAAAGGAGAAGCAATCATTGTTTGTTTGTTTGCACTTCCTGTGAGAAGATGGTATTCTGAGTGAAATGCACTGGCCCTGCCTGGGCAGCTTGAGGATCCTGCTGAGGGAGCAGCTGGCTGCTGGCTACTGGCTGAGTGATGTACAAAGAACAATATGTCTTGGAGCTTGTCCCTGTGCCCAGCTGTCCACATCCTCATACCCATCCTTATTTCCCTGATTTTTCTTCTGGACTAGGGGAATGTGGTTTTTTGATGTGATTTTCTCTCTCTCTACCTTTCATATTTTAAAAATTAGGATGCTACAGGGAAATACAAATCAAAACCACAATGAGATACCACCTCATAGCAGCCAGAATGGCTAAAATTAACAAGTCAGGAAATGACAGATGCTGGCAAGGATGCGGAGAAAGGGGAACCCTCCTACACTGTTGGTGGGAATGCAAGCTGGTGCAGCCACTCTGGAAAACATCACGGAGGTCCCTCAAAAAGTTGAAAATAGAGCTACCCTACGACCCAGCAATGGCACTACAGGGTATGTACCATAAAGATACAAATGTAGTGATCAGAAGGGGCACATGTACCCGAATGTTTATAGCAACAGTGTCCACAATAGCCAAACTATGGAAAGAACCTAGATGTCCATCAACAGATGAATGGATAAAGAAGATGTGGTATATATATACAATGGAATACTATGCAACCATCAAAAGAAATGAAATCTTGCCATTTGCAACAGTGTGGATGGAACTAGAGGGTATTAAGCTTAGTGAAATAAGTCAATCAGAGAAAGACAACTATCATATGATCTCCCTGATATGAGGAAGTGGAGATGCAACATGGGGGTTTGGGGGATAGGAAAAGAATTAATGAAACAAGATGGGATCGGGAGGGAGACAAACTATAAGAGACTCTTAATTTCACAAAACAAACTGAGGGTTGCTGGAGGGAGGGGATAGGGAGAGGATGGTGGGGTTATGGACATGGGGGAAGGTATGTGCTATGGTGAGTGCTGTGAAGTGTGTAAACCTGGTGATTCACAGACCTGTACCCCTGGGGCTAATAATACATTATATATTAATTAAAAAAATTAGGATGCTAATATTTATGAAGACATGAACTAATATTTAACCTTTTCTGGCACCTAGTATACATGCTTACTCGACTCCATGGCACAGGTCTACACTATGTTAATCCAGAGAATACCAATAGGAAAAATGAAATGATGAAAGCAAAGGCACCATTAGCTATAGAGACACTTCATTTAACAAAACCAGGAAGGAGAATGTATTTCCCTAAGTTTGATGTGATAGAATAAAGCAATAATACTTTGGTTTCTATAATTTCACATCCTCTGCTCTGTTTTCCCTTTGACCACTAACAACACTCAGCTGTGTCCCTTTGTGACCCAATGGCTGTGTGCCCAAGAGCCTGGGGCTGATGACAAGGGGACCCACTTGCTCTCTACCAATTTTCAGCTTCTTTTCTTCAGTCACCACCAGCCCCTGAGACTCAGCCCTTCCTGTTGTGAGTCTAGTGTTTGGCTAAACTGGAGAAGGAACTTAATGATGGTTCTGGAAAGAATTTCTTGACAAAATTCATTTTCTGGATATGGGAAATAAGTATTCCGGGCTTCATAAATGTGACTTATGGGGCAATTAGACAGCTTGGCAGCTCTTTTGGGTTTAGCATGGATGTCTGGAAATTATACGTCAACTCCCATCCTCATGCTAGAGTCTAAAGTTTTCTGGCTTCCCCAAGGGGAGACATGGTGATTAAATAAATGATCACTAAGTGAAAGACAAGAAGAAAGAAAATAAGTCATTTCATAAAATGGGAGAATAAAGGAAAAATGGAATTTTTACATTTTGATACTTTTTCTCCCTTGGACTTTCCCCAATCTTAGTTTCCTTAGTGCCAAAGTTTTGATAATTCTATGTAATAACTTAAGAAAATCACGTGACATGACTATGCTCTAGTTAAATGCAGACATCTATCAGTCCCAGTAGTGGGCATTGGGATGTTTGTGTCCACTCATGGATGGAGAAATTGATTGTTGAGGGTGAATTGAACAGGCATCAAGGATATAATCTTTCCTCACTCATCTTTTATGATAATGAAAACAGGAACAACCTTAAACATAAGTGGAAACTGGTGATTGGTGGAAGGTTGGGGAAGGAGCTTTCCTTTACCCATGACCTTTGCTTCTCACTACTGTCACGCTGGCAGTGGTCACCCTCTGGATCTCAGTTTCTTCTGTGCTCTTATGTATTAGATCCTCCTCTCAACCCTCCTCCTGTTCAGGTTATCGCTTTATGTTGGTATATGGGGAATGCCTGCTCAAGTTGATCTGAAAATATTTATAAAATTAAGTGAGGTTGGGTCAGATTACCAATGTTCAAAAGAAGCCTATGTGTTTGGTAAAAAAGGAAAACAAGGTGAGAAATATTGGTTTTCTTTCTAAAGAAAACTACATAGAGTTTTTGGAGCTGCGGACTAGTTTTAGGAATTGGCTCCAAACACAAGTTCCTGCCTGTGTTCCTGAGCAGCCCAGGGTGTTCTTCCAATTTAGCTAACACCTGTCCAGTGACCTCTTGGGCTTTGGTTTCACCACCTGTGAGAAATAGCTGTGAAGCTCAGGGCTCATGATGAACAAATGGTGAAGCAGGCCAAGTGTGTGACTGCCCAGCTCCCAGGCCCCTCCTTCCAGCTTTATTTCTCTTCTGGCTTCCACACTTCCCACAGGAACTCAGAGCTTTTGGCAAGTATATCATCAAGACATTGCAAGACAGTCCTGATTTTAAAGGTTCAGTGTAAATGTTCCTTCCCCAAAGCATAGTTGAATTTGTTTGATCATGAGTTCTAGTTTTAGTGAGTTGGGAAACATGGATATAGGCTTATAGTGGGGATGCATTGCTCTGAGATATCCCGTTCCTTGAGGACCTGAGCTCAGCTTTTTGCTGAGCCACCTTACCTATGGCACTAGTGGTCACAAATGTCTTACTGGGTCAGCTTACGGGAGGATTTATATTTAAAACAAGTAAGCCAGTTTCTCAACTCAGGGGTAACCAAGTGTTTCTGTGTTTTTAATTGTGAGGTACAGACATGACCAAAAATCCAAATGTATGTGAATACTGTTAATACTTTCTTTTATAGAATGATAATTTGAGGGGGTTTGAGCATTAGACATGACTTGAAGAATGTGTGGAGTCTGGCCACATCCTTTTTTCTGGTGTCAGCAATCTTTCCTAAGCTTCATGGTTGAGGTTTAGTGGTTAAAACATGAAAAACTCAAAATTATGCCATTAAATGAAGATTCACTGTGAACTTGCAATGTGAGCCTCATAGCAGTCACTCAATAGGAGAAGCTCATGTGCATATCTGTATTCCTGTTACTAAATTCAGGAAGCAAACAGCTCTGGATAGTGAGGGATAGTTATATTAGATCATGTGTGCAACTTACTAAAACCCAACCCAACCCAACCCAACCCAACCCAAACCTGTGTATTCTTTTTTTCTGAAGATGTGTGTTTAGGTTGCCTGGATGTTGTCTGTCCCTAAACAGTGGTTTTCAAAGTTTTTATCCACTGGATTTTTCTTTAAGTGAAACAGCATTACTCCAAATAAGCTAATACTCTGACAGATGAAACAGAAGTGCCCTAGTTGAAAACTGGGTTGGCAGTTGAGACTTCACTCTTGGTTTTTCCTCCTTGAAGCAGTGCATGAGCACTTCTGTGGAACTGCCAGCCTCTTAAAGAATGGTTAGGTTCTCTTAAAGAATGGGTCAGTGAAAGGAGTGACTCTTTGGAATCTATGTAGTCCATGTGAATTTGACTCCTTCTGGACTAATCAAGTACCCCTGAAGCCTAGTGGACCCCCAGAACACTGCAACTATAATATGAGCAAAGAAATACAACCTTTGGCCAGAAAAATAATACTATGCCAATTTTGACTCATGAAAGATTCACCCAACCTCAGTGGGTATTCAGAGCAAAGCATTTTCCAAGCCAACACATGTAGAAAAATAAAGTTTTACCCTAACTGGCATTTCTGTTTCGAATGGAGAATAGAACTTGAAAGACAGTGGGAAGGTAGGCTAGTGCCTCTGAGATGCAGTGTTCAGGACGAATGAAACCTTGGAATCTTGTGCCCTGAGTTACTCACTGGTATATGAGCTTGAGGGGTGGATAATACATATTTTCCTCTTTTCGTAAAAGGTCTGGGTTGGGCCAGACGACACTTAGAAGCTGACCTCGGAAGGCTCTGTTTGGAAGGCTCATGTGCATCACATGATGAAAGCTATGGGGATGGTCACCCGGCCAGCTGTTCACTGTGCCAAGCTGGGTCTCCATAGCTTCAAAGTCATTCTAGTATAATTGAAAACATGTGCTGAAATATGCATTTTCTTAAGGTTCAAAATTTCCTTGTGATGTACTTTCCATACCATCTTGATTTAAAAGCAGAGGATGACAAAGCTGTGGCCAAAAACTTGTATGTCAGTATATAAGTCTTTTAAAACAAATCTTTTCGGAATAAAAATCCTGACGAATGAACAGAACTGAATCACAGGTCTGAGAATGGAGATGGGTGAGGAGCCTAAAGAAAAGGCTTCGAGTCAGATTGCTCAATACAATGTCATTATAGTTCATAATTTTGTACAAATGTTTCATGCTCTTGCTTTCTTGAAAATGATTCTTATATCTGGACATCATGTCTTTCCACAAAGAGGAATAAAAGCATCTGCTCATATTTATCCTGTGCGAGTTTCCATATATGTATATATATGTATATGCATATGTATATGTTTCATATATATATATCCTATATGGACCAAGCTTTAAATTATGGGGGTGAAGCCAGCAGGTGGAGACTTGGCCACCTGGACACAACGGCTCATTTGAAAGGAGCTGCCATCGAGAAAGGCCAATGCAGTGTAGCCACAGCTTCTGATGTTTCAAGATAGCCTGGAAATTAATACGTCTAATGTAAAAACTTCCTAATTTTTAAAATTTTGGAAATTAAAGATGTAAATACAGTGTGTGGTCCAATAAGTAACTCTGAAGGGGAGGCCAGGCCCTGGGAAATGTCTGGTCTGCAGAGTGTGATACTGTTTTGAAAAGTTAGCAGGCGGGCGCCTGGGTGGCTCAGTGGGTTAAGCCGCTGCCTTCGGCTCAGGTCATGATCTCAGGGTCCTGGGATCGAGTCCCGCATCGGGTTCTCTGCTCGGCAGAGATCCTGCTTCCCTCTCTCTCTCTCTCTCTGCCTGCCTCTCCATCTACTTCTGATCTCTCTCTGTCAAATAAATAAATAAAATCTTAAAAAAAAAAAGAAAAGTTAGCAGGCAGCAGAGACTTACAGAAAGGTGGGACAAGTATTTCTGTTGGGGTAGAGTGGGGTGGGAGAATGGGGTTAGTCCCATCTCTGTTTATCCTAAATGAGGTGGGGAAGGGAGTGTGGGAGCCCACTTCAAGGTGGAGTCAGAGACTGTATTGCACAGAGAAAAACTTGATTTTGCCGTCTTTGTGTTGCTTTCCTGCATGTCTCCTTTACCTTTCACTTTTCACAGCACATTTCACTTCAGACATTTTTGGTTATCAAGTGTATGGAGACTTTTCCCCATATTAACCAATTCTTCATGACACCAGTTGGGTGGCTTACCGTTTAACTCAATTCTGACACTACCAGCCTAGAAAAAGCCTCAGATTCCACAGGTGTAGGCTCAGCCCCACAAGGTGACCCTCCACTTCAGGTGCCAAATGTAAAGAGTAGGTCCCCAGGTTATCCAAAACTTCTGTCCAATTGGGTACAAATTGGGGGTTCAGTTTCAATTGATTTGCTACAGCAGCTCACATGACCCAGGGAAACACTTATTTCTGTTTACCAGCTTATTAAGGGATGTGATAAAGGACACAGATGAGTAGCTAGATGAAGACGTACATAGGGCAAGGTGTGGGAGGGTCCCAAGTGCAGAAGTTTCTTTTCCTATGGAGTTGGGGGGAGCATCACCCTCCTGACGTGGATGTGTTCACCAACCAGGAAGCTCCCAAGATTAAAGGTAAGGCTGGAAATTCCTTTTTTTTCTTTTTTAAAGATTTTATTTATATATTTGACAGACAGGGATCACAAGTAGGCAGAGAGGCAGGCAGAGAAAGAGGAGGAAGCAGGCTCCCTGCTGAGCAGAGAGCCCAATTCGGGGCTCGATCCCAGGACCCTGGGATCATGACCTGAACCGAAGGCAGAGGTTTTAACCCACTGAGCCACCCAGGCACCCCAAGGCTGGAAATTCCAATGGCTTGGTCTTTCTTGTAACCAGTCCCCATTCAGGAACCCAGTAGAGCCGCCTCACTGGAACAAAAGATGTTTTTTGTGCTCTTATCACTTAGAAATTTACAAAAGTTTTAGGAGATCTATGTTGGGGAGGGGGCCAAAGACAAATATTAAAACAAGAGATAGTCCTAGTATTCTTATCACTTATGAAATTCCAAGACTTTTAGGAGTTCTGTGCCAGGAACTGATGGCAGAGACCAATATATATATTTTCTATGACACAGTAGAAATCCAAATGTTGGTAGAAGTAGGTGAGATCCAATGTTCTAACTATTGCAGGGAATCTGTCTACTTTGGAGTGATACAAGGCCCACAAGCCAACAGACACAAAGGTTTATGAGGCTGGAAAGAGCCTGAGGAGTCTTCTTGCCTTTACAGTTTCCCACATCATGGAGCTCAGGGATGGGCAATGCCAATTTGTCTCTTAGGATCAAAGTTTAAGAAAGGAAAAAAAAAAAAAAGAAAGGAATCCAGAGAAGAGGACTTCTAAGTCTGGCCAAGCTGGAGTAACAGGGACCACATGTACTCTTGCATTTGAAACAAACAAACAAACAAACAAACACCAGGGGTGTCTGGGTGGTTCAGTCGGTTAAGTTTCTGACTTGCTTTCATTTCAGGTTATGATCCCATGGACCATAACATAGAACCCCACATCAGGTTTCATGTTCAGTGGAGAGTCTGCTTGAAGATTCTCTCCCTCTGCTCCTCCCAACTCTCTCTCAAATAAATACATCTTAAAAATAAAAGAAGAAACCAGAAAAAATATGTGAAACAATAGTTTTCAAAACACTAAACATCAGACAATGGAGTAACTCCTGACATAGGAAAACAAATGAGGCGTGTCTTGTGATTGCTCCAGCTTTGGGGGTTTAGGCTGCAGCACAGAGAGGGGAACTCCACATGGGACACCCATGGGACACTCCACAACCAGTAGACACCCCAGATTGAGGGTAGAGAACCAAGGTGGCTAGAGTTCACAGGACTGAGTTCTGGAGAGGAGAGAGCTACACAGAGAAAGAATTCTGGAGATTTGCAGAGGGCACCTCTAGAGTATTCATCAGAACACTGATCAGCATATGCATGTGGAAAGCAGTTAAAACCAGGAAGGCACTCTCTGAAAGATTTAGAGGGAACAGTGCTCAGTGTCCATATAATGCCAGCAATAATACTTGTTCCTACCAGCCAGATTGAAAAGCCCCATAATTCATGTGAAATCGAGTAGAGTATCTCAAAGGGTCTGGTCACTGTAGCGGGGTGTAATTAGTTCTAGACAAAACCCTGTTTTGGTTCTGCCTAACAAGACTTAAAAGCAAGACCTAGGGACGCCTGGGTGGCTCAGTTGGTTGGACGACTGCCTTCAGCTCAGGTCATGATCCTGGAGTCTCGGGATCGAGTCCCGCATCGGGCTCCCAGCTCCACGGGGAGCCTGCTTCTCTCTCTGACCTTCTCCTCGCTCATGCTCTCTCTCACTGTCTCTCTCTCAAATAAATAAATAAAATCTTAAAAAAAAAAGCAAGACCTAAAAGGATTAAACTGGTTCTAAGAAACTTAACTGGACCTCAGAACAAAGTTTGAGAATATTTATGGGTATACAAAAATATCCAATACCTAACAAATGAAAATTCAAAATATCAGACATCTGATAAAAAATTACTGTGCATGTAAAAAAAACCCAGGGAAACACATTTCATAATGAGAAAAAAAGTCAAACAGAAGCCAACCCAGAGCTGACAAATATTAGAATTAACATTCAAAGACATTAAAAGATTATAACTATGTCCTATGTGCTTGAAAGTTAAGTGGAGAAATGGAAGTTATACAAGACCCCAATAGAGCTTCTAGGGATGAAAACTACAGAGTATCAGATAAAAATACACTGAATGGGATTGCAAGCAGATTAGATATTACACAAGAAAAACTTAATGAAAAGATTGAAGACAGAAAATAGAAACCATGCAAAATTAAACCAAGATAGAAAAAAGAGGAGAGCAATAAAAAGAGTAAAACTATAATAATAAAACAGAGTCCCAGTGATCTGTGGGACAACTATAAGCAGTATGATATATACACAATTGGAGTCCCCTGAGAAGGGGTCAGAAAAAATTTTTGATGAAATAATTACTGAAAGTTTCTCAAGTATGATACAAACTATACACTCATAGATCCAAACAGCTCAATGAACCCCAAGGAGAAGAGACACACATGAGAAACTACACAAAGGCACATCTCAAATTACTCAAAACCAGCAATAAAGAGAAAATGTCAAAAGCAGCCAGTGGGGAAAATACACATTTGTACAGAGGAACAAAGTTAAGGATGATGGCAAATGTCTCCAGAAACAATGCAGGCAAGACCATAGTGGTGCAGCATCTTTAAAGTACTACTGAATGAGGGGCACCTGGGTGGTTCAGTGGGTTAAAACCTTTACCTTTGGCTCGGATCATGATCCCAGGGTCCTGGGATTCAGCCCCACATCAGGCTTTCTGCTCAATGGGGACCCTGCTTCCCCCTCTCTCTCTGCCTGCCTCACTGCCTACTTGTGATCTGTCTGTCAAATAAATAAAATCTTTAAAAAAATAAAGTACTACTGAATGAAAAAAAAATTTCCAACAACAAAACCTCTGTCAACCTAGAATTCTACACTTAGCAAAAATATCTTTCAAAAATGAAGAGAAGGCAAGACGGTGGAGAAGTAGGAGATGCTGTTTCAACCAGTCCCCTAAGGTGAGGTGATTATCTACCAGAACAATCTGAACAACCATGAAATAAGCCTGAGATGTAGGACTGTACGCTTCTAAATCTCTGCGGGGGCAGAAGACACCAGTAGGCAGGTAAAGTGGAGTGGGAACTTTCAGACAGATATTGGAAGATAAACAAAAGGGGGAGGGAGTCACCAGAAGCAACCCATTGGAAAGTAATACCCCAATACGAGAGTGCCCTGTGATTGGGGACCAGCATTAACTTGGAGTCTGGTTAAAAGCACTCAAAAAGAGCAAAAAACTTCCATTTACTATAGCACCAAGAACCATAAGATAGCTGGGAATAAACCTAACCAAAGAGGTAAAGGATCTGTACTCTAGGAACTACAGAACACTCATGAAAGAAATTGAAGAAGACACAAAAAGTAGGAAGACCATTCCATGCTCACGGATCAGAAGAATAAACACTGTTAAAATGTGTATACTGCCTAGAGCGATCTGTACTTTCAATGCCATTCTGATCAAAATTCCACCAGCATTTTTCAAAGAGCTGGAGCAAACTATCCTAAAATTTGTATGGAACCAGAAGAGACCCCGAATTGCTAAGGAAATGTCAAAAAAGAGAAACAAAACTGGGGGCATCACGTTACTTGATTTCAAGCTTTACTACAAAGCTGTGATCACCAAGACAGCATGGTACTGGCACAAAAACAGACACATAGACCAGTGGAACAGAGTAGAGAGTCCAGATATGGACCCTCAACTCTATGGTCAACTAATCTTTGACAAAGCAGGAAAAAATATACAGTGGAAAAAAAAAAACAGTCGCTTCAATAAATGGTGCTGGCAAAATTGGACAGCTATGCATAGAAGAATGAAACTTGACCATTCTCTTACACCATACACAAAGATAAACTTGAAATGGATAAAAGATCTCAACGTGAGGCAGGAATCCATCAGAATCCTAGAGGAGAACATAGGCAGTAACCACTTTGACATCGGCCACAGCAACTTCTTTCAAGATATGTCTCCAAAGGCAAAGGAAACAAAAGCAAAAAATGAACTTTTAGGACTTCATCAAGATCAAAAGCTTCTGCACAGCAAAGGAAATAGTCAACAAAATGAAGAGGCCACCCATGGAATGGGAGAAGATATTTGTAAATGACACTACAGACAAAGGGCTGATATCCAAGATCTATAAAGAACTGCTCAAACTCAACACACACAAAACAGATAATCATGTCAAAAAATGGGCAGAAGACATGAACAGACACTTCTCCAAAGAAAACATAGAAATGGCTAACAGACACATGAAAAAATGTTCATCACCACTAGCCATCAGGGAGATTCAAACCAAAACCATACCAAGATACCACCTTACACCAGTTAGAATGGCCAAAATTAACAAGACAGTAAACAATGTGTGTTGGAGAGGTTGTGGAGAAAGGGGAACCCTCTTATACTGTTGGTGGGAATGCAAGTTGGTGCAGCCACTTTGGAAAACAGTGTGGAGATTCCTTAAGAAATTAAAAAATAGAGCTTCCCTATGACCCTGCAATTGCATTACTGTGTATTTACCCCAAAGATACAGATGTAATGAAAAGAAGAGCCATCTGTACCCCAATTTTCATAGCAGCAATGGCCACAGTCGCCAAACTGTGGAAAGAACCAAGATGCCCTTCAATGGACAAATGGATAAGGAAAATATGGTCCATATATACTATGGAGTGTTATGCCTCCATCAGAATGGATGAATACTGGGGCACCTGGGTGGCTCAGTGGGTCTCTGCCTTTGGCTCAAGTCATGATCCCAGGGTCCTGGGATCGAGCCCCACATCGGGCTCTCTGCTCGGCAGGGAGCCTGCTACCCCCCCCCCCCCCCCCCCCGCCCACATCCACCTTCTGCCTGCCTCTGTCTGTCAAAAAAAAAAAAAGGTTGAATACCCAACTTTTGTATCAACATGGATGGGACTGGAAGAGATGATGCTGAGTGAAATAAGTCAAACAAAGAGAATCAAGTATCATATGGTTACGCTTATTTGTGGAGCATAAGGAATAACATGGAGGACATGGGGAGTTGGAGAGGAGAAGGGAGTTGGGGGAAATCGGAGGGGGAGACGAACCATGAGAGACTGTGGACTCTGAGAAACAAACTGAGGGTTTTGGAGGGGAGGGGTTTGGGTGGTTGGGTAAGCCTGGTGGTGGGTATTGTGGAGGGCATGTATTGTATGGAGCCCTGGGTGTGGTGCATAAACAATGAATTCTGAAACACTGAAAATAAATAAAAAAATAAAAATAAAAAAAAGTAAAAAAAACGAAGAGGAAATAAAGAATTCTTTAGACATGCAAAGGCTGAAAGATTTCACCAGTGACCTACATTATAATAAATTTTTAAGAAAGTCTTCCAGGCAGAAGGAAAATGGTATCAGATGGAAATATGGCTCTAAATGGAAGAATGAAGAGCTCTAGAAATAGTACTATGTGGGTAAATGTAAAATTACTTTTTCTTACTATTTAAATCTCTTTGAATAATAATTGAACAAATAAACAAAAACAACATAGTGTGGGGTTTAAAACATTAAAAGTATAGCATAATGGGGTGCCTGTGTGGCTCAGTTGCTTAAGTGTCTGCCTTTGGCTTATTCATTAGCTGCTTCCCTCACTGCTTATAATATCACTTGAGCTGGGTGATGGTCCTATATTTTTTAAAAAAGCTGTGTCACCCAATACCTAGAAGTTTGCCTGGCATGTAATAACTGTGCTTTTGTTGTTGTTGTTTTTTGTTTTTGATGAACAAGAGGCAGCTGTCTAAGGGAGGATTGTTTTGAATGGCTAACTACTTGCATTTTTTTATTAGGAAACTTGTCTCTCTGAATGTCTGTGGAGTAAGGGTGCAGGTGGGAAAGTTCGAAGATAAACATATATAGGATTATTATTTAGGATTTTCTAGTTTTGTCAGGGTGCATAAAAATGCCTGGAAAAGCCTGGGTTTTTGCTTTGAGTGGCCAAAGATATATCTAAAAGATCAAGAACATCTGATGGGATGAAGAGCTGATCACAAAAGGGTAAAATTAGGGACACAAATGTTCTCCTCTACAACCCACAGAATCATAGGGTTGTCAGATGCTGGTTTGCCTGGGATAGTCCTGGCTGACACCTGCTGTCCTGGCATAATTCTGATAATGCTCCTTTACAACTTCAGAAGTTTCCTGATTTTGGTGATCGGTTATACAGCTATGTGGTCTGTAACATTCAGTCCACTCTGTTTCAGCACCCAATTATACCTGGGTCACAGTGCGCATTGAGCTGAGGATGGAATAGCAAGAAGGGATAGGAAGTTGTAATTTTGGAGTTCATGGCTTACATAGGAGAATCTCAAATATTTCTCAACACTCATAATATGATTCTCCTAAGGTTCTGTCAGTCAAATGGTCTTCATGTTTTTAAGTTTTCATGACTTCAGGATATTCGAGGCCATAGCTATGGGGGCAATGGGTCTTATTACATGATCTTAAAACAGCATGGCTGGGTCACAAGGTCTTCCCAGGAGAAAAATATGGTCAATTTTATTCACAGCTCTGGTCTCTCTAGGGCTTAGCACTCTGCTCTTGGGGAGACCTTTGGGGAAAAGGGAGATAGGTACTCATAATTATGCCTCCCTTTAACCTAAAAGACTTAAGGAAGAACCCAAAAGATAAATTAGAAAGTGTTTTGAATGAAATTAAAATGAAAGTACAACGTTTAAAGTTTGTGACATGACTCTAAATTGGTACAATGGGAAGCTTAGGGCACTATATGCATATATTAGAAAAGAAAAAAAGGTTTCAATCAAGAATTTCAGCTTACTAATTAGGAAACAACAAAAAAAGAGCAAACTAAACTCAAAATAAGCATAGGAAAGGATACAAGGATGAAATTAATGGATTACAAACAAAAAACAATAGAGAATATTAAGCTAAAACCTGCTTTTTTAGAGAAAATCAGTAAAAGTGACAAGCCTCAGCCATACTAATCAGGAAGAAAAGAGAGAAGGTACAATTACCAGTATAAAAAATGAGAGGGGCACCTGGGTGGCTCACTGGGTTAAAGCTTCTGCCTTTGGCTCAGGTCATGATCTCAGGGTCCTACGATCAATCCCCTGCTTCCCCCACCCCTATCCTGCCTGCCTCTCTGCCTGCTTGTGATCTCTGTCTGTCAAATAAATAAATAAATAAATAAATAAATAAATAAATAAAATCTTTAAAAAAATGAGAGACATGGTATCATCACAGATCCTACAGATATTAAGGGATGATAAAGGACTATTCTGAACAAAATTAATAAATTTGACAACTTAGATGAAATGAGCACAATCCTTGAAAAATGGAAACCACTAAAGCTCACTCAAAAAGAGATAGATGACCTAAATAGTCCTATTGAAGACACTGAATTTGTAGTTATACAACTTCCCACAAAGAAAATTTCTGGTTCAAATGTCTTTACTGATGAATCATGCAAAACTTTTAAGGAAAAACTTATATCAGTTTTTCCCAAACTCTTGTGGGCAGTTGAAGAAAAGGGGTTATTTCATAAGTCATTTTATGAGGCTAACATTCCCTCTTAATAAATGGTAAATGTTAAAAGACAAACAAAGACATTATAAGAACAGAAAGCTACATACATAATATCATCATAGAAATAGTTGTAAAAACTCTTAACAAACTTATAGCAGATTGTACACAACAACAAATAGACAGAATAATATATCATGGCCAGGAATATACTATATTTATCCCAGAAATACAAAGTTGGTTCAAAATTTGAAAATTAAGATGCATAATTCCCCATGTTAACAAACTAAAACACACATGCACATGTGCACACCAAAAACTAAAGCATGTTGTCAAGAGCATTTGCCAAATTCAGTATCCCTTTATGATAAACTCTCTCAGTTAACTAGGAACAGAAAGAAACTTTCTCAGCCTGATAAAAGAGTCAATACAAAATGTCCCTGTTCTTATTTGGCTTGGAGTCAAGCACACACAGAATGATGGATATTATGGAAATAGCGCAAGCTGGTGGGTCAGAACACTTGAGTTGGAAACACAGCCTTCCCACTGCTGTGATCACACATGTGTCAAAAAGCCCCTTGGAGCCTGCAAGCTCTTATTTGTAACAGAAATAACGAACAAAGAAGTTCTGCTTTGTTACTGCACAACATTGCTTGCACACATTAAAGTTAGTACCTTCTCTGTTTTCTTCACCTGGTTCTAACAATGGGGAGATTGGTCCAGGATGGCAGGTTTCAGCATGTTTATTAGCCACAAATATTTATTCCAGGTCTGCTCTGGGTAAGGCATCAGTAAGCTCACTTTGGTCCTTTACTCCTTTTTGGAAGGACCTGTTGTAAAGGAGTTGGGAAGAGGCTAGGAGGCAATCATAAGAAGATGAGGGGCACCTGGATAGCTCAGTTGGTTGAGCCTCTGACTCTTGGTTTCAGCTTAGGTCATGATCTCAAGGTCCTGGGATCAAGTTCTCCCCCCACCCCACAGGGCTCCCCACTCAGTGTGGAGTCTGCTGGTCCCTCTGCTGCTCCAGTTGTTCAGCAAATAAAAATTTTTTTTCCCTTATTACACTAAAACTCTCCTTTTAGGTGTGTGGGTGGGACAGACAACACATAATGAGTGCTGTCAGTGTCTGTCTGTTTTATAGGTGTAGAAACTTGGAGGACTAGAATACAGTCTTACACTCACACTTGGTAGATATTTGGAGCTATAAAACAGTTATGTTCACTATTGTCTCAATATTCCCATCCTTGAAATGGGAATGGTAATAGTTAAAAGAATTACGTTACTGTGTTTTTAAAAAAGATTTTATTTATTTATTTATTTTAGAGAGGGAGTGAGCAGGGGAAGGTGTGGGGGTGGGGAATGAGAATCTGAAGCAGACTCTACCCTCAACTTGGGGCCCCACGCAGGGCTCAACCCCACAACCTTGAGAGCATGACCTGAGCTGAAGTCAAGAGTCAGGCTTGACTGAATGAACCACCAAGGTGCACCATTTATCGTATATTTTGATGTGACTTGAAGACTCTGCAACAGCTAAGGTTATCATTCATTTGCGTGTCTAAATGGGACTGTTCATCAATTTTCACCCACCCGCCTTTGAGCTGCACCTGCCCCCAGACCCTGAGCCCTGCACCTGCTCATGCAGGTCGTGCCTGCTTTCTTCTCTGCAGAGACACGTACAGCAGGCCTTCCCACAGTCCGGGGTACTTCCCTCCAGACAAGGACAAAGCAGGGTGTGGGGTCAGAACAGCTTGGGTTTCAGACCCGAGAACCCAGATCCTGAACAGGACTGAGGTTTGGACAAGCCGCTCTTCAAACCGCTGCTGCACTGGCTTCCCAGGCCAGTTGGAGGGTCTTCTCATGTACCTTCTCATGTACCTTCTCATGTACCTCTTCTCATGGTGCTGCACGCCTTTCCTCCTGCTCTTGTCCTACCTCACCCACCCTCTGGCTCCTACACAGGAGATGAGTTTCTGTAATTTGCTAACATTTCTCTTTCCAGTTTAGCCTCTGAGTGGTAGTGGAAGATCTTGCCTAAGGAGACTGTCCAGCTCCCAGCCTGCCTCCAGCCAGGCTTTGTGGGCAGGGCTCTGTGGGAGATGGCCCCCCATCGATGGCTCCTTTGAGAAGGGGTTGGTGGGGTGTCTCTGTCCAGGACCGGCTCTGTTATGCTCGCTGTTCATCAGCTTCTTTTCGATTGACGTGCTTTTCTTTCCTAAGCAATATTTTATGATCGATTCCTTGGTTTTGTTTTAAGTACTTTGAAGAAGAGGGATGCCCCGCCTCCAGTTTGATTTGATGCCCTCTCACACCAAGAGGGTATGCGAGAAGTTGATCACACACGTAGGGAGGCTTTTGGGGAGAGCAGGCAGGTTCTCCTTGCTGGCTTGAAATATCCTGAGAGACATCTGACCCACACCTGTATCCACAAAGAGGGAGCACTGGGGCCTTCTCAGCTTGCTCAGGTGTGGATGGAAGGTGAGTGGGCGGGGGAGGCTTAAAACCTATCAGGAAACATCAAAAAAGGGAGCCATACTTTTTATTATAGGTTTATTTCAGATTTAAGAACAATTATTCAAACTACGGAGACATTTTGTCAAGTCAGAGAAGATTTACCTGTCCTTAACTGATAACCAGATTTAAAGGTCTAGAAGTCTGTGGGCAACAAAGCCAGCAGCACAGCCTGCTTCACTTCCTCAGACGCCCCATGTGAACTAAGCCACCAGCAGATGACCTCCTGACACTGTCAGCGTGAAGCCTCAGGTCATGATATAAGAGGGCATTAAGATAGACTTTTTTTTTTAATTTTATTTTTTATTTTTTTTATTTTTTTAAAGATTTTATTTATTCATTTTACAGACAGAGATCACAAGTAGGCAGAGAGGCAGGCAGAGAGAGAGAGGAGGAAGCAGGCTCCCCGCTGAGCAGAGAGCCCGATGCGGGGCTCGATCCCAGGACCCCAGGACCATGACCTGAGCCG
Source organism: Lutra lutra (assembly GCF_902655055.1). Taxonomy (NCBI): domain Eukaryota; kingdom Metazoa; phylum Chordata; class Mammalia; order Carnivora; family Mustelidae; genus Lutra; species Lutra lutra. Next base: position 145,995,117 of record NC_062283.1, on the reverse strand, counting down.
AAGGCAGAGGCTTTAACCCACTGAGCCACCCAGGCGCCCCTAAGATAGACTTTATCATTTGTTTCAAAATTATTTCCTTGTTCAAAGTCTCAATAGTCTCAATGGCCCTATTAGCAAGGAAATTCAATTTCAAATGAGGCTCTTTATGCTGCTTATTTCCAGATTTACATGTCCACTGGGCACCTGTCACCCAAGAGCCAGCAGGATGTCTACGTGTGCATTGAGAAGACATCCCATAGAGAACATGCTCCTAATACAGCTCCTGATAAGCCCTCACAACTTGACCCATCTTTTTACTTTTCCATCTTCCCAGTGGGACTATCCGAGATCCTAGCAGTCACTACTCTCACCCCCATAAGTCGTGTGGGTAGAGTTATAGAACAACCCAAATCTTACCTCTGTTTTCACTCTGATTCCCCAAGACATCTCTGCCACTGTTTTTCTGCCTGTACCCTTTAGGACCCCCTGTGTCAGTTCCTGTGCCCCTGCTGTGGGTTGACCTGTATTCCCCCAAGAGGTATGTTGAAGTCCTGACCCCTGGAAATTCTGAATGCGATTTATTTATTTATTTGTTTGTTTATGAGTTATTTATTTATTTTAGACAGACAGAGTACGTGCGAGTAAGCACAGGGAGTGGGGTAAGGGAACAGGGAGAGAGAGTCTTAAGTAGACACCACTCTGGGCATGGCGCTACATAGGGCTTCATCTCACGACCTTGAGATTGTGACCAGAGCTGAAACCAAGAGTCAAATGGTTAACTGGCTAAGCCACCCAGATGCCCTGAATGTGATCTATTGAGAAATAGGGTCTGTAGGTGCAATTAAGTCCGTCCTTAGGGTGGGTCCTGATTGGTGTCCTTATTAGAGGAGAAGACACGAATGCACACACACACACACACACACACACACACAGGGAAGGCACCATGAGAAGATTGAGGCAGAGCTTGGAGTGATGAGGCCACAAGCCTACGAATACCAGGGCTACTAGGAGTTGAAGATGCAATGAAAGATCCTCCCCTAATAGCATTGAATCACCATATTGTGCTCCTGAAACTAATATAACACTGGATGTTAACTAACTGGGTTTAAAATAAAAACTTGGAGAGGGAGGAGTCAAGATGGCGGAGAAGTAGCAGCTGAGATGACTTCAGGTAGCGGGAGATCAGCTAAATAGCTTATTTAAAGATTGCAAACACCTACAAATCCAATGGGAGATTGAAGAGAAGAAGAACAGCAACTCTAGAAACAGAAAATCAACCACTTTCTGAAAGAACTCTACGGAAAGCGCTCAGGGAACAAAAGCTCCCGAAAGCAAACCCAACAAACCCGAGCGGATTACTCAGCCCAGCCCCGGGTAAGGGCGGTGCAACTCCGCCTGGGGCAAAGACGCTTGAGAATCACTACAACAGGCCCCTCCCCCAGAAGATCAACGAGAAACCCAGCCAGGACCAAGTTCACCTACCAAGGAGTGCAGTTTCAATACCAAGGAGAGCGGCGGAATTCCAGAGGAGAAGAAAGCAAAGCACAGAACTCATGGCTTTCTACTCATGATTCTTTTACCTTGCAGTTAATTTAATTTTTTTTTCTTTTTCAATTTTTTTTTCTCTTCTTCTGCTAAATTTTTTTAACTTTTACGTTTTCTTTTTTTAACGTTTTTTAAATAGTTTATCTAATATATATATATATTTTCCTTTTTATATTTTTTATCGGCTTTCTTTTTTTAATAGCTTCTTCTTTTTTTTCTTTCTGAACCCCTTTTTATCCCCTTTCTCCCCCCTCACAATTTGGGATCTCTTCTGATTTGGCTAAAGCATATTTTCCTGGGGTTGTTGCCACCCTTTTAGTGTTTTACTTGCTCCTTCATAAACTCTTATCTGGACAAAATGACAAGGCGGAAAAATTCACAACAAAAAAAAAAGAACAAGAAGCAGTACCAAAGGCTAGGTACCTAATCAATACAGACATTGGTAATATGTCAGATATAGAGTTCAGAATGACGATTCTCAAGGTTCTAGCCGGGCTTGAAAAAGGCATGGAAGATATTAAAGCAACCCTCTCGGGAGATATAAAAACCCTTTCTGGAGAAATAAAAGAACTAAAATCTAACCAAGTTGAAATAAAAAAAGCTATTAATGAGGTGCAATCAAAAATGGAGGCTCTCACTGCTAGGATAAATGAGGCAGAAGAAAGAATTAGCGATATAGAAGACCAAATGACAGAGAATAAAGAAGCTGAGCAAAAGAGGGACAAACAGCTATTGGACCACGAGGGGAGAATTCGAGAGATAAGTGACACCATAAGACGAAACAACATCAGAATAATTGGGATTCCAGAAGAAGAGGAAGCAGAGAGGGGAGCAGAAGGTATATTGGAGAGAATTATTGGAGAGAATTTCCCCATTATGGTAAAGGGAACAAGCATCAAAATCCAGGAGGTTCAGAGAACCCCCCTCAAAATCAATAAGAATAGGTCCACACCCCGTCACCTAATAGTAAAATTTACAAGTTTTAGTGACAAAGAAAAGATCCTGAAAGCAGCCCGGGAAAAGAAGTCTGTAACGTACAATGGTAAAAATATTAGATTGGCAGCAGACTTATCCACAGAGACCTGGCAGGCCAGAAAGAGCTGGCATGATATATTCAGAGTACTAAATGAGAAAAACATGCAGCCAAGAATACTATATCCAGCTAGGCTATCATTGAAAATAGACGGAGAGATTAAAAGCTTCCAGGACAAACAAAAACTGAAAGAATTTGCAAATACCAAACCAGCTCTACAGGAAATATTGAAAGGGGTCCTCTAAGCAAAGAGAGACCCTAAAAGTAGTAGATCAGAAAGAAACAGAGACAATATACAGTAACAGTCACCTTACAGGCAATACAATGGCACTAAATTCATATCTCTCAATACTTACCCTGAATGTTAATGGGCTAAGTGCCCCAATCAAAAGACACAGGGTATCAGAATGGATAAAAAAACAAAACCCATCTATATGTTGCCTACAAGAAACTCATCTTAAACCCGAAGACACCTCCAGGTTTAAAGTGAGGGGGTGGAAAAGAATTTACCATGCTAATGGACATCAGAAGAAAGCAGGAGTGGCAATCCTTATATCAGATCAATTAGATTTTAAGCCAAAGACTATAATAAGAGATGAGGAAGGACACTATATCATACTCAAAGGAACTGTCCAACAAGAAGATCTAACAATTTTAAATATCTATGCCCCTAATGTGGGAGCAGCCAACTATATAAACCAATTAATAACAAAATCAAAGAAACACATCGACAAGAATACAATAATAGTAGGGGATTTTAACACTCCCCTCAATGAAATGGACAGATCATCCAAGCAAAAGATCAACAAGGAAATAAAGGCCTTAAATGACACACTGGACCAGATGGACATCACAGACATATTCAGAACATTTCATCCCAAAGCAACAGAATACACATTCTTCTCTAGTGCACGTGGAACATTCTCCAGAATAGATCACATCCTCAGTCCTAAATCAGGTCTCAACCAGTATCAAAAGATTGGGATCATTCCCTGCATATTTTCAGACCACAATGCTCTGAAGCTAGAACTCAATCACAAGAGGAAATTTGGAAAAACCCCAAATACATGGAGACTAAATGGCATCCTTCTAAAGAATGAATGGGTCAACCAGGAAATTAAAGAAGAATTGAAAAAATTCATGGAAACAAATGATAATGAAAACACAACGGTTCAAAATCTGTGGGACACAACAAAGGCAGTCCTGAGAGGAAAATATATAGCGGTACAACCCTTTCTCAAGAAACAAGAAAGGTCTCAGGTACACAACCTAACCCTACACCTAAAGGAGCTGGAGAAAGAACAAGAAAGAAACCCTAAACCCAGCAGGAGAAGAGAAATCATAAAGATCAGAGCAGAAATCAATGAAATAGAAACCAAAAAAACAATAGAACAAATCAACGAAACTAGGAGTTGGTTCTTTGAAAGAATTAATAAGATTGATAAACCCCTGGCCAGACTTATCAAAAAGAAAAGAGAAAGGACCCAAATAAATAAAATCATGAATGAAAGAGGAGAGATCACAACGAACACCAAAGAAATACAGACAATTATAAGAACATACTATGAGGAACTCTACGCCAACAAATTTGACAATCTGGAAGAAATGGATGCATTCCTAGAGACATATAAACTACCACAACTGAACTAGGAAGAAATAGAAAGCCTGAACAGACCCATAACCAGTAAGGAGATTGAAACAGTCATCAAAAATCTCCAAACAAACAAAAGCCCAGGGCCAGACAGCTTCCCGGGGGAATTCTACCAAACATTTAAAGAAGAACTAATTCCTATTCTCCTGAAACTGTTCCAAAAAATAGAAATAGAAGGAAAACTTCCAAACTCATTATATGAGGCTATCATCACCTTGATCCCAAAACCAGACAAGGATCCCATCAAAAAAGAGAACTACAGACCAATATCCTTGATGAACACAGATGCAAAAAGTCTCTCCAAAATACTAGCCAATAGGATCCAACAGTACATTAAAAGGATTATTCACCATGACCAAGTGGGATTTATTCCAGGGCTGCAAGGTTGGTTCAACATCCGCAAATCAATCAATGTGATACAACACATTAATAAAAGAAAGAACAAGAACCATATGATACTCTCCATTGATGCTGAGAAAGCATTTGACAAAGTACAGCATCCCTTCCTGATCAAAACTCTTCAAAGTGTAGGGATAGACGGCACATACCTCAATATTATCCAAGCCATCTATGAAAAACCCACCGCAAGTATCATTCTCAATGGAGAAAAACTGAAAGCTTTTCTGCTAAGGTCAGGAACACGGCAGGGATGTCCTTTATCACCACTGCTATTCAACATAGTACTAGAAGTCCTAGCCTCAGCAATCAGACAACAAAAGGAAATTAAAGGCATCCAATTCGGCAAAGAAGTCAAACTATCACTCCCTGCAGATGATATGATACTATATGTGGAAAACCCAAAAGACTCCACTCCAAAACTGCTAGAACTTGTACAGGAATTCAGTAAAGTGTCAGAATATAAAATCAATGCACAGAAATCAGTTGCATTTCTCTACACCAACAACAAGACAGAAGAAAGAGAAATTAAGGAGTCCATCCCATTTACAAGTGCACCCAAAACTATAAGATACCTAGGAATAAACCTAACCAAAGAGACTAAGAATCTATACTCAGAAAACTATAAAGTACTCATGAAAGAAATTGAGGAAGACACAAAGAAATGGAAAAATGTTCCATGCTCCTTGATTGGAAGAATAAATATTGTGAAAATGTCTATGCTACCTAAAGCAATCTACACATTTAAGGCAATTCCTATCAAGTACCATCCATTTTTTTCAAAGAAATGGAACAAATAATCCTAAAATTTATATGGAACCAGAAAAGACCTCGAATAGCCAAAGGAATATTGAAAAAGAAAGCCAAAGTTGGTGGCATCACAATTCCAGACTTCAAGCTCTATTACAAAGCTGTCATCATCAAGACAGCATGGTACTGGCACAAAAACAGACACATAGATCAATGGAACAGAATAGAGAGCCCAGAAATAGACCCTCAACTCTATGGTCAACTCATCTTCGACAAAGCAGGAAAGAATGTCCAATGGAAAAAAGACAGCCTCTTCAATAAATGGTGTTGGGAAAATTGGACAGCCACATGCAGAAAAATGAAATTGGATCATTTCCTTACACCACACACGAAAATAGACTCCAAATGGATGAAGGATCTCAATGTGAGAAAGGAATCCATCAAAATCCTTGAGGAGAACACAGGCAACAACCTCTTCGACCTCAGCTGCAGCAACATCTTCCTAGGAACATCACCAAAGGCAAGGGAAGCAAGGGCAAAAATGAACTATTGGGATTTTATCAAGATCAAAAGCTTTTGCACAGCAAAGGAAACAGTGAACAAAACCAAAAGACAACTGACAGAATGGGAGAAGATATTTGCAAATGACATATCAGATAAAGGGCTAGTGTCCAAAATCTATAAAGAACTTATCAAACTCAACACCCAAAGAACAAGTAATCCAATCAAGAAATGGGCAGAGGACATGAACAGACATTTCTGCAAAGAAGACATCTAGATGGCCAACAGACACATGAAAAAGTGCTCCACATCACTCGGCATCAGGGAAATACAAATCAAAACCACCATGAGATATTACCTCACACCAGTCAGAATGGCTAAAATTAACAAGTCAGGAAATGACAGATGCTGGCGAGGATGTGGAGAAAGGGGAACCCTCCTACACTGTTGGTGGGAATGCAAGCTGGTGCAACCACTCTGGAAAACAGCATGGAGGTTCCTCAAAATGTTGAAAATAGAACTACACTATGACCCACCAATTGCACTGCTGGGTATTTACCCTAAAGATACAAATGTAGTGATCCGAAGGGGCACGTGCACCCGAATGTTTATAGCAGCAATGTCTACAATAGCCAAACTATGGAAGGAACCTAGATGTCCATCAACAGACGAATGGATAAAGAAGATGTGGTATATATACACAATGGAATACTATGCAGCCATCAAAAGAAATGAAATCTTGCCATTTGCGACGACGTGGATGGAACTGGAGGGTATCATGCTTAGTGAAATAAGTCAATTGGAGAAAGACAACTATCATATGATCTCCCTGATATGAGGGAGAGGAGATGCAACATGGTGGGTTGAGGGGATAGGAGAAGAATAAATGAAACAAGATGGGATTGGGAGGGAGACAAACCATAAGTGACTCTTAATCTTACAAAGCAAACTGAGGGTTGATGGGGGGAGGGGTTTGGGAGAGGGGGGTGGGGTTATGGATATTGGGGAGGGTGTGTGCTAGGGTGAGTGCTGTGAAGTGTGTAGTCCTGGTGATTCGCAGACCTGTACCCCTGGGGATAAAAATATATGTATACAAAAAAAAAAAAATCTTAAAATAAAAACTTAAAAAATAAAGAAACTACATTATGTCTTTAAGAAAAGAAAGTAAGAAAATTTAGTTCAGTCTTTCAATATTGTGTTGAATGGTAGGTAGCTGGAGTTCAGTTCTAGTAATTATCATCAACAGGGAGAGCCCATCATGTCATAATTTACGTACACAGAAACATCTCTCAACTGTAAAGCAATACCTAAAACATTGTTAACAATTAAATGTGCTGCACAGTCAAATAAGGATTGTATGTCATAAACAGTTAAAATCACAACCTTTTGAGTAGAGGTCTGCAGAAGAAAAAAATCTAATTAATAAACTAAGGCCTTGCAATAGGAAAAAAAAGAAGAAACCTCCTTTCCTAGAGCCTTCTGAGAGAATGTATCGCTGTCAACATCATGATCTGGGACTTCTCCCTCCAGAACTGTGACACAATCAGATTCTGCTGTTTGGAGCACCCAATTTTGTGTTACTTTGCTCCTGCAGCTTTAAGGACCTAATACTAGCCGTATAATCACCTTTCACGTAGTGGCCAGAGGGATCTTTTGAAACCGAATTCAGATTGTGCCCTTCGTCTGTATAAAAATCTCTTACTGATTTTTCTCTGAAGTTGGGATAAAATCCAAACTGCACGAAGGTCAAGGAGGCCTGACACATCTGGCCCCACTATCTCTGACCTCATCTCTTACCCCTTCCTCTGTTCCTTATCTGTTTGCCTGTTTGCATCTTGGACCTCACTTGCTAATGGTCTTTTTATTTGCTTGTTCTCTGGTCCCAGAGGAATCAGCTGGAGTCACTAACCTGGCCCTATATATTAACCCTACTTGATTTCCGCCCAGAGCATGTGACCCCTTGTGACATTTCTGTACTAGTTTGTTGTTGGTCCCCGAGCCCTCTAGGGGGAGCTCGTGAGTTCTCAGCCTCCTCTGTGCAGGGCTGTGTCCCCAGTGTCCAGAACGCAGAGCCCCACTGCAGGAGCAGGGATTTCATGGGTGTTTGGTGAATGAATGTATGACATGTGAAAATGTTTAAAGAAGAGTTTTGCTTTTCATGGATACTGGTAAATGAAAAGAAACTTTGTATTTGCTGAATTTATTGACATTTTCTTAAGTATGCATGCATAAGTACAATATTTGCTTTTCTGCAGCTAATCTCCTTTGGCTCTTAATTCAGAAAGAGCAGTCAAACTTCACTGGGGAGAGGCTCATAGACATGTCACCACACCTACTGTCTAGGCAAATACCCGCTCTGCCATGAAACAAGAGGGTCTTGGTCTAAGGGAGGCTCATTGTACCCTTTCAAAGGACCGTGCCATGGAGACTACAAACTGAAGTACTGCTTGATCAAACAAATGTGACCAAGTGTTAACCAGTACTTCTAGGTGAAGAGTAGAAGGGTAGTCAGTGTGTCATTTGTCATTTCACTCTAGGCCTGAACATTTTCAAAATGGAAAGCTGGAAAAAAATTAGCCAACAAAATATTGCATGATTTCAAATTACCTTTAGAAAAACTTTCTGCTAAGATTAAAGGGCTAATGGCAGGTTTGTATTAGAGAATTGACTGTAGACTATTGGTTAATTCTGAAATACAATGCATATTTTATGTGTTTTTAAGGTCAGTCAGAGGTCTTTGCAACAAACCAGGGATAAATTTGCAGGCCACAGTCACGTTTTTTCCCTGCTGTGGAAAACTCGACGTATAGTTTTTGTGGATGAATTGTACTTGCTGTCCCTGAAGGGACCTCAGCCCTCAGAGCCTCTCAGGGAGGACTTGGTCTCTGTGGAGGTTTAGGTGTGTTTCTAGGACCCCCTGGAACTGTATCAGGTGACCCCAGGCCCAGGAATCAGGACTCTGTCCTACTTTCAGGAAGCTACTGGGCCTCCAGTTCTCCTGTCTGGACAACTGAACCACAGAGTTAAATCCAGAATTTTCTCAGGTGTGACGAATAAAAATTAACAACATTTTTCTTGGGAGATATGAAATAGTGCTTAAAAATTAAGCAAACCACCAATAATTGAATGACATGAAAGAAATAGCTAAAAAAAATGATCTTCATTTCCTCAGGGACTTTTTGTTCCAAACATGATAGTTGGCCTTTTGTCCTAGTAGGTTACACAAAAGGAGAAGGAGTAGCCTACACAAAAGTAGGCTACACAAAAATGGGAAAATTCTCAAAGTTACCTCAACTGTGAAAGATCAAGCTCAAGTTTAATGTTATCATGACGGGCTTTGCACATGAAATCACTTGGTGATGTATGAAAAGACTTGATTTTGCCCATTATCTCTTAAGTGGCAGATGCTTATTTCTTACAGAGTGATAGGATGTGGCCAGCCAGGGGGAGAAAGTGACTGTTCTGGTTGTCTCTGGAATGGAGGAAAATGACCAGAACCCCTTTGTGTTGTGTGTTGAAAGGACAGCTTGACCCTCCACCACCTTTGCCAGACTGTCCTGTAGTGTCTTCTTCTGTGTCAGAGAGAGAAATTTCACTTGGGTTTTGATATCTCTCTGTGTCACATAGCAATAACATTCTTGTCCCTAGAAGCTCCTTCTGCTGTAATATGATGGAGTATAAAACTTTATTTAAAAAAATGATCCTTCTGGGGCACCTGTCAGGCTCAGCCGGTTAAGAATCTGTGTTCAGTTCAGGTCCTGATTCCAGGGTCCAGAGACTGAGCCTGGTGGCAGCCGGCTTCCTGGTGAGTGGAGAGTCTATTTCTCCCTTTCCCTCCCCCACAACCAGTGCTCTCCCTCACACATTCTCTCTCTAAAATAAAATAAAATAAAAACAAAAATAAAAAATTTATCCTTCTTTCCAAAATATGATAATGCCTCGAGGTCTCATAAGTGGCTGTCCCTCTGTGTTAGAAAACTTTTGCCTCCAGAAAGCCAATGTTAAAGGGCAGGTAGGTTATCTGGAATTCCAGAAACTCCTGGAATTCTATGAATCAAAGAGGTGAGAGTGACATCATCGTTTTGCCCATTATTTCTGACCCTGGAAGCTACCAGTGAACTTGTTGCAACTCTGCTCCTTTCAGAGTGTTACCCAGGTGCTTGCAACGTTCAAGGGTGACTTAATGCTTGAGCAAGAGAAACTGTCGCAGGCTTCACTGGTCAACGTGAATCCTGCAGGCAAACCCGTTGCCACTGAGGGTGGAGGTCCCTAGGATCCCTCTTCCTAAGACTTGGTGAGTCGCTGCTGGACCATCCTGCTCCTCCAGAAATGTTCTGTTCTAGCACGCTCCTCATTCTCTCTGGGAAAGACTCTGGGCTGACCTACTTCGGGTTTTGGAGACACCCTTGGGGAGGTCTGTCTTATGGTGAATGTAACTTAAACACAGTTGGGGACCCCTGCTTATAAAGGATCAGCAGGAGCTTTTTAGATTAGTTTAGAATGGGATTGTAATATAACTTTGGATGGGGAATAGAGAGAAAGTTCTGCAAGATGGGGAGATATCTAGGGAGGGCAGGCCATTGTGAGATGTTGGCAGGACTGGCTTTATTGACCAGAGACTTGTGTAGTCACACGGGGCCCAGCCCTCAGAGATTCTTGTTCTGTGGCTGCCATCTTGAAGTCTTCATAATTTTTCCTGCATTTATGTTTTGTAACTGAAGTCCAATGGGATGATGCAGCATGTGCAGGGGCCTCCCACTGACTCCCTGGGACATGTTTGCAGTTGCCTGTACCCTGCCTTCTAGAGCCTGGATCCTACCTAGGTCTCTCTCCTCATCCCTGGCCCAAACCCACGCTATCCTCTGTCCTGGGGCATTGGTTAGGGAGGTCATGTTCTGCTGCTCTCTCCACAGTTTCAGCATCTCAGACTGGGCAAGGCAGTGGCCATCCTTCCCTGGGCTGGCCATGCCCTACTTGGGTCGAGCTCTTGCTACTTGGTCCAGGTACCCAGTACATTCCTGCATAAAGGGTGCAATCCCTTGGAATCACTCATTCCCCGAGGATTGGGGTCATGAGCCCAAGGAAAATGGAGGCTCATTTATGCTCTCCAGTGGTACTCTGATTTTCATTTGGCATTGGTTTCCACAAATTCTGCAGCTGGTCTTGTATGCTGGGAACTTAGGGCAGTAAGGCAGAGAGGGGAGGAGGTAGGGCGGCAGATCAATTCTTCCTATGTATTAATTCCATCACTGGTTGGCCCTGGTCTCAGGTGGTGAAACTTACCTTTAAGAAACTTTATTGACGGGACGCCTGGGTGGCTCAGTTGGTTAAGCAGCTGCCTTCGGCTCAGGTCATGATCCCGGCGTCCTGGGATCGAGTCCCACATCGGGCTCCTTGCTTCTCCCTCTGCCTCTGCCTGCCATTCTGTCTGCCTGTGCTTGCTCTCTCTCCCTCTCTCTCTCTGACAAATAAATAAATAAAATCTTAAAAAAAAAAAAAAAAGAAACTTTATTGACACTGTTCAGATTTCTTGACTTTTCACATCATTTCACATGTCCTGGAATGTTTTCTCCTAGGCTCTCTGATTTTCCAACTTCTCCCTTTTTTAGGGCTCATATCAAGACTCATCTGTCTCATAAGACTTTTGATCTTTCCCTCCAGGCAACATTGCTGACTTTCTGTGCTGAACTCAAGACTGTATCTTTCTCAGCTCTATTTGCAAATTAAACACATTTCCTTTTTTAAAAATATAATTTCTATTTATTTTCTTTTTTTAAACTTCTTTATTTTCTTATTTACTTATTTATTTTTTTAGTTTGGGGGTAGGAAAAGAATAAATCAAACAAGATGGGATAGGGAGGGAGACAAACCATAAGAGACTCATTTAAAAAAAAAGATTTTATTTATTTATTTGACAGAGAGAGATCACAAGTAGGCAGAGAGGCAGGCAGAAAGAGAGAGAGGGAAGCAGGCTCCCCACCGAGCAGAGAGCCTGATGCTCGATCCCAGGACCCTGAGATCATGACCAGAGCCGAAGGCAGAGGCTCAACCCACTGAGCCACCCAGGCGCCCCTTCTTTTTTATTTTTATTTAATTATTTTTTAAAATTAAATTCAGTTAATTAACATATAATGTATTAATTTCAGAGGTAGACTTTAGTGATTCATCAGCTGCATAAAACACCCAGTGCTCATTACATCACATGCCCTCCTTGTGCTCATCAGCCAGTTACCCCATCCCCACACACCTCCTCCCCTCCAGCAATACTCAGTTTGTTTCCTATGTTTCAGAATCTCTTGGGGTGCTTGGGTGGCTCAGTGGGTTAAAGCCTCTGCCTTCGGCTCAGGCCATGATCTCAAGGTCCTGGGATCGAGCCCCGTATCGGGGTCTCTGCTCAGTGGGGAGCTTGCTTGTGATCTCTGTCTGTCAAATAGATAAATAAAATCTTTAAAAAAAACCTCTTATGTTTTGTCTCCCTCTCTGATTTTGTCTTGTTCCTTCCATTCCCCTATGATCCTGTTTTGTTTCTTAAATTCCACATATGGGTGAGATCATATGATAATTGTCTTTCTCTGTTGGACTTATTTTGCTTAGCCTAATACCCTCTAGTTCCAACCACATGATTGCAAATGGCAAAATTTCATTTTTTTTTGATGGCTGAGCGGTATTCTATTGTGTGTATGTGTATCTATCTATCTATAAATATATCATCTTCCTTACCCATTCATCTGTTAATGGACATCTTGGGTCTTTTCACAGTTTGGCTATTGTGGGCATTGCTGCTATAAACATTGGGGTGCAACATGGCCCTTAGGATCACTACATTTGTGTCTTTGAGGCAAATACCCAGTAGCTCTCTTTTCAACAACCTGAGGAAGCTCCACACTGTTTTCCAGAGTGGCTGCACCAGCTTGCATTCTCATCAGCAGTGTAAGAGGTAAACAGATTTCTTTTGCACCTCCAACATTCATTGTTTGTCATCATTACTGAAATTTTCATGTGTTTATGTTTTGTTTACATTACTCTGTTCTTGGCTCAGTCTCATAGGTAGAGTAGATGCATGCAAAAATTTGAATGACATGTTGGTGTTGCAGCATTTTTAACAAACAAGGGCTTTAAGGCCATGAATCCTTCAGAAGTAACTGGTTGCAATCAAACTTTCAACTTGCTTGGTTTTTGGAAGAAGTAATGACAAATTAGAAACTGACAACTGAAAAAGGAATATTTCAGTCAGAAGGTATGGTTTCTGCACTAGTGGATTCATTTGATTTGAACCCTACTTTTAGTAATCATGAGGTCATTATATCTCTGACTGATTAAACATAATTCTCACTGGGATGCCTGGGTGGCTCAGTGGGTTAAGCCGCTGCCTTCGGCTCAGGTCATGATCCCAGGGTCCTGGGATCGAGTCCCACATGGGTCTCCTTGCTCAGCAGGGAGACTGCTTCTCCCTCTGCCTGCTCTGACTGCCGCTCCCCCTGCTTGTGCTCTCTCTCTTACAAATAAATAAAATCTTTAAAAAAACACCATAATTCTCACTGTGATATGAGCATGTGCGTCCTTCTAGACACACAAATTGTCTTGTACCCACAATCATGAGGGTGATCTGGGAATTCAGGAAATCTTGCTCCAGTCAGTTCTTGGCATTTGAAAGCCCATCCAGCCTGGTGCCAATGTATCTGGGCGGTACCTTGCCTTCCTCTTTGCTGAATTTTCCTCCTGACTTTGGTGACATCCTTTGTCTCTGGAGTTATGGCAGTTCCCACTGCAGGATCCACCCCAGGAGGGCCTCCCAGTGTTGTGCAGCCTCCAGAACTCAAAGGGTTGAATTTCACCAAAAGATGTTTCTTTTTGGTCTTGTAATGATAAAGGTGAACACATGGGCCATTAGCTTCATTTTCTGAGGATTTTTGAGGTCATGCTTCAAAAATCGTGAATGAAATTAACATCTTCATTTTATGTGGTGCATGTGTCCCACACGTGGAGTTCCTGTTTTCTTGCTTGGGTGGAGGAGAGCTGCGGAGGTGCTTTCCTCCCGGGAGCTCCTGAGGAGTTTAAAAACAGAGGTTCTGGGTTGAATGAAAAGGTCTCTATTCTTTCTTAAAATATTCACAGGGTCTCATGCCAGAAAGCAAAACAAGATTGCTCCATTAGTCACCTAACAATGAAAGGAGAAAACCACCCACTTCTCCAATGCTTCCTTTCAAAGTAACCTCAAACACCCTGATGAATTCATGGAATTAATTAGAAACAATAGTAGTGACACAGTGAGTTGGGTAGTATTGTCCCCAGATGACATTTCAGAATGCCCTGAGGATCCTCTACTCCCTCAGCCGTACCTCACTGCCACCTTTGATGTAGACCCTCGTCCCTCTTGACAGTGGCTCATATGTCCCTTCCCCCATGTTGCCACTGTCAACCTGGGCCTTCTCAGGCATATTTTTCAGTCTTCAAGCACTTCAGGGACATTTAAAAATAGCTAGTCCCAGGGTGCCTGGGAGGCACAGTCACCTCTGACTTTTGGTTTTGGCTCAGATCATGAACTAAGGGTCCTGGGATTGAGCCCTGAGTTGGGCTCCATGCTTGGCAGGGAATCTGCTTGACATTCTCTCTCACCCTCTCCCTCTGCCCCTCCCACCTTCTCTCTAAAATAAATAAAATCTAAAAAAAAAAAAGCTAGTCACATACTTGACCATAAATCTCAACAAATCCAAAAGATTAGCATCATCAATAATAAAAAGTCTGACCAAAATACAACAAAATGTGAAGGCAACAATGCAAAAGATATACAAAATGTGTTATGTAAATATTTAAAAAATTAAACACTCCTGAAAGATTCATAGTTCAAAGAAAGTATCATAATAGGGAATTTAAATATTTTGAACTGAATAACAATAAAACCACTACCAAAAATTGTGGGATGTAGCTGAAACAATATATATACAGGGAAACTTTTGGCTTTAAATGTATACATAAAAAAAGTTTCATAGATCAGTGAGCTGAGTTTCAACTTAAAAGTAAGGAAAAGAACAATAGAGCACATCCCCAAAAGGATAAAGACAAATATAAAGGACAAAGAACAGGAATAATAAAATAGCATTTTAAAAACCCACAGAGGAGTAAAATGAAACTAAGCTTTCTTTTCTAAAAATTTTTTTAAAAAAGATTTTATTTATTTATTTGACAGACAGAGATCACAAGTAGGCAGAGAGGCAGGCAGAGAGAGAGGAAGGGAAGCAGACTCCCTGCCCCGATACGGGGCTTGATCCCAGGACCCTGGAATCATGACCTGAGCTGAAGGCAGAGGCTTTAACCCACTGAGCCACCCAGGTGCCCCAAAACTAAGCTTTCTTATCTGTAGAAAGGAAGTGCTAAAATCCACTTGAAAGTGAAGTTATGAAAGTCACATGTTATACATCGTACAAAAGCAGAGAAATATTCATGTGCACTTCTGTCCTTGTTTAATTTTTCCAGCACATTCTTACTATTTACCTGATCTGTGCCAGACAACTTGCCTGACAGCTGGGGTTCAATGCCTGCTGGAAACTTACCCTCTATAGGGGTAGTGGAAATTATAATATCTACCCAATATGACCTAAATCAGTGTGTGTGGCAAAAGGGACATCCACTCTGTAATAGAGCCTAGGAGGTTATAAGTAGGAGCAGAAAATTTCTCTTCTTTCCTTCTAGCCTCTTTGGCTGGTCTAATAATTAAATTGGTACAGGACACATTAACAGGAGAAAAACAAAAGTTCATTAACATGTATATGTAGAGGCCAAGGGGAGGCTGTCTACAAAAGTGTCTCTCTTGGCACATTGATTATTTTACTTTTTGATTATTTTAAATAAAAATTACTTAAGAAACAGCTGGCTGCTAGAACACTCAGACCCTCCTCTGTCCCCTGGAAAGCAGGAAACAAATCTCCCATATGAAAAGTACCCTTCCTCTACTAAGAAGTAAAAAGATATTCCTAATCCCAGAGATCTGGAGTTTAAAGCCAAGAAAGCTATAGAAACAAATCTTATTTTCCTCTATTCTACTACCTCAACCGAAATCTGCTTAGAATTCCCTAATTAAAACTCCCAAATACCTCTTTCATTACTCTATTAATTCTTCACAAATTTATTGTCTCTTTGTTTAAAATGTATAAAAACTGTCTGCCTTGGTCATTTCCTTAGGGCTCAATTTCATTGGGTCTTCTTGTGCATGTAATAAAATGTCGGGGTTTTTTTCTCCTTTAGCACGTCTCATGTAAAAGTTAATATTTAGTCCAGCTGGAAGACCTTGGAGGGCAGAAGAAAACTTTCTTCCCCTACATATACACGGGGAGACACCCAGAAAAACTCTCTGAAATGGCTAAAGCCATCACTTTATTTTTATTTTTCAGGATTATTTATTTATTTATTTATTTGAGATAGAGAGAGAGCAGTGGGGAGGGGCAGAGGGAGAGGGAAAAGCAGACTCCCCACTGAGCAAGGAACCTGGCTTGGGGCTGAATCCCAGGAAAAGTGAGATCATGAACTGTACCAAAGGCAGATGCTTAACCAACTGAGCCACCCAGGTGCCCCCAAAGTCATCACTTTAAGTATCATCTTCCTCTAAAGACAAAAGAAGATGTGGGGGGTGGGGATGGTTATGGGAGGTGATCAGGTGACCAGGAAAAGCACAATAAACGATGACAAGTTTGCTATGCAGATTTAAGTTGCTGTCTTCTCCACTGGTAAGAGTTTCTAGGGGCTTAGAGTCATCATCCTCTTCCTAGTACAGCAGAGAGATTCCCCTTACACACACAAATGTCCCTTATAAAGGATAATTTTGACTTGATTTCTAGAGTTTCTCCTGTGTTTGCAGTTTCTTAAAAATAATCAGCCTAAAATAATCCTTATGCCAAAGAGACCTATTTTGAGGTGGTAAATTCTGATCTCCTATACCTACTTAAAGATGTTAATAGGGTTCTGCTAGGACATGAGGTTCAAGCAGAGGTCAGGAGGCGGGAAGGAGGGAGTAGTGTGCCAGGTGAAGGGAAGAGCTTGTGGGACAGAAAAGGCCAGTGTGGCTGGAGCCCAGTGGGCTGTAGAGGGGGAGGGGGTTACAGGTAGGAAGGAGCCACGTGGACTCTGGTAGGCCATGTTTGGAGTTTTGCTTTCTAAGAGCAATGGGAAATAGTGGCAGTATTTAATTTGTGGCACAGAATGGATGAGAAGAGGGGAGATGAGCATAGGGGACCATTTGGAAGGCCTGTGTGGTCCAGGTGAGAGATGAGCTGATGGCAGCTGGGATGAAGATGGCAGAGGCAGAGATGGGGAGAAGAGGTGGGTTTGAGTAATATCTTAAAGATAAAATCTGGAGATTAGAGATATTGATCCAGATACCCTACTGGCTGCCATTGAAAGGGATAATCTAAGGGGTGCCTCTCTGGCATGCAGTCTTTGAATGTGGACCTACTGGCTTATCTACCAGACAGGGGCCCTGAAATGCTGTTCTTATGCACCCAGGGTCAAAAGACAGCAAGGCTGCTGATCTTCTGTTTATGACATAAGCCTATGTCATTGGTCTACCTTCTCTGATGAGGATAGTCCTGTTGCATTTTCTTGGAAAAGTTGGCTGCTTGAACAGCTGCTCTGGTGGACCTAATGTTCCTCCTTTTTATAGTGATGGAATACAGCCAGAGGCCCACTGTACATTATTAAACTTTTAATAAGTCCCATAAATAATACCCTAATTGTTGAAAACACTTATTATTTAGGATTTTCATTGCATTACTTTTATAAATTCAAGACTTACCTTGAAGCTGACAACAATGAGGAAACTTATAAGACATATGTGTTCTGTTAAAAGTCCAAATCTGAGTAATCCTATGCTGATTTTGGAGGTCTGGGTAATTAATACAGTTTGGGGAAGTGTACAATATCTTCATGAATAGGGTTTTCTGGGAAGATGCGCCAGATGCTCACCAAGCTTAAACCTTGGTGTAGTTAGTGTACATTTCTTCCTGGGTGCACAGTCAGACTACAGTTCCCAGTCTCTCCTGCAGGTAGGTAAGGCCACATGACTGAGTTCTAGCCAATGGAATGTGGGTGGAATTAATGTGGATAATTTCCAGGACTGGCCTAGAAAAACCTCCCATGTAGGAGCCTGATCTTTCCTCCTTTCTGGTGACAGGATGGTGGGTCCTCAAATGACCTTGGGAATCAGCTGTCAAAGATGGCTCAGAGCCTAAATATCTACATGAACCGCACCCCACTTCCAGCTGGATTTTATATACGTAAGAAATAAACTTCTGCAACATTAAGCCACTGAAAGTTGAGAGTTTGTTATGTAGCAGTGGGTTGCAATACTGTGCTAGGCACTGAATTGTGTCCCCCGCCCCTGCCCCAATTAATTCATGTACTGAAGCCCTAACACCTAGTGGGATGGCATATGGAGATGAAGCCCTTTGGCAGTAATTAGGATTAGGTTTAAGGTCATGAGGTTGGGCCCTCATGATGTCATTAGTGGTTTGTAAGAAAAGGAAGAGAGAAAGATGTCTTTGCGATGTGAGCACTCAGACAGAAGGCAGCCATCTGCAAGCCAGGAAAGAAGGCTTTCACAGGAGCTGAATTGGCTGGCACCTTGATTTTGGATTGCCAGCCTCTAGAACTGTGAGAAATAAATGTTCTTTAAGCTGCCCAGTCTGTTTGTGAAAGCAGCCCGAGCAGACACACGAATCTGACTAGCTAAGTGCAGTTGAATCAGGTAGTCACATTCTGAGAATTCCTCCTAAAGACCTTTTGTTTTCCAACCATCTGGTTCAATGTATCTACTTATTCTCACTTCCCTGTTTCTTCCAGGTTTCACTGGCCCCATATTTCTCAACTGTTCCCAACCAAACACCATAGGCAGTAGAGAGAGAACAATGTGTACTGCCAGAATGCTTGGGGGCTTCCTGATGCTGCTTGGACTTGCATTTGAAGTGAGTTTGTCTAAGGGTTCATGCTGGGTCTCTGGGAAGACCCCCAGCAAACATAGCCCCTCCATCCTCTGCTCCCACTCCAGTTTCCCTGCCTTTGTTCTGAGGCAAATGACTACTGGGCTTAGTGGGGAGTGGGGTAAAAGGGGACTTTGGGCTCTGAGGAGCCCCATGGGTAAGGTTGGCATAAGTTCCATGTGGGTGTGCCTGAGTTACCTGGTCTTGAAGAGGCCAAGAGGCAACTGAATGGGTAGGCTGGGTCTTCCCTGCCTTGGACTCTGGACATGGAGGCTTTGGCCTCAGCAGAGACTGAGTGCCTCTGCTTTTGTGACCTGGACCACACAGGTAAGAGTGCAGCTGCCATCAGGGTTCATGAAAGCAGAAACCAACAGTGAAAAACATCCCCTCTCAGGGGCTTGCCTAGAGAGAGGAAGACAGGGCAAAACAAACAGAACTGTTGGAAAAGACACAAGACAGTTTGAATTTTAAAAATGTTAGTGTATTGAAGGAGATTTAAATATAGCACAAAAAGACTTTCTGGAGCTAAAAATCACAATTTCCTAACCAATACAATTTAAGAGATTAATTAAAGGAAAGGAAGATCATCAGGAGATCTGAATCAGTATCCTAGGAAAATCAAAGGCAAGAAATACCTTGACATAGAGCAAATATAAGAAGAGATGGAAAGCAAGTGGAAAAGGATAAGAAACTTGGAAGATAGACCCTAAAACTTTTATTTATTTATTTATTTATTTTTAATTTTTAAAATTTTTTTTACTTCAGAGATACTTTTATTTTTAATTCGTTCCCATTATTCTCATTCTTTTCAATTTTTAGTAATTTTAACCTATTTACCATCACAATGAGATGTTCAGTACCACAAATTCCATAATAAACTTTAAATTTGAACTTCTTTGATACATACACCTGGGTTTTTCTTTTGCTTTTCTATTTAAAAAAAAATTTTTTTTGGGGCGCCTGGGTGGCTCAGTGGGTTAAGCCGCTACCTTCGGCTCAGGTCGTGATCTCAGGGTCCTGGGATCGAGCCCCGCGTCGGGCTCTCTGCTTGGCAGGGAGCCTGCTTCCTCCTCTCTCTCTGCCTGCCTCTCTGCCTGCTTGTGATCTCTCTCTGTCAAATAAATAAATAAAATCTTTAAAAAAAATTTTTTTTATTAACATATAATGTACTATTTGCCCCAGGGGTACAGGTCTGAATCATCAGGCTTACACATTTCACAGCACTCACCATAGCATATACCCTCCCCAAACCCCCAGCAACCCCTAGTTTGTTTTGTGAGATTTAGAGTCCCTTATGGTTTGTCTTCCTCTTGATCCCATTTTTTTCATTTTTCCTTCCCTACCCCCACAACCCACCACCATGCCTCTCAAATTCCTCATATCAGAGAGATAATATGATAATTGTCTTTCTCTGATTGACTTATTTCGCTCAGCATAATACCCTCTAGTTCCATCCATGTCATTGCAAGTGGCAAGATTTTGTTTCTTTTGATGGCTGCATAGTATTCCTGTGTGTGTGTGCGTGTGTGTGTGTGTGTGTGTGTGTGTGTGTGTGTGTGTGAATATATCTCACATCTTCTTTATCCATTCATCTGTTGATGGACATCTAGGTTCTTTCCATAGTTTGGTTATTGTGGATATTACTGCTATAAACATTCGGGTGCACGTGCCCCTTCAGATCCCTACGTTTGTATCTTTAGGGTAACTACCCAGCAGTGCGATTGCTGGGTATAGGGTAGCTCTATTTTCAACTTTTTGAGGGACCTCCATGCTTTTCCAGAGTGGCTGCACCAGTTTGCATTCCCACCAACAGGTAGGAGGGTTCCCCTTTCTCCACATCCTCGCCAGCATCTGTCATTTCCTGACTTGTTAATTTTAGCCATTCTGGCTGGCATGAGATGGTATCTCATTGTGGCTTTGATTTGTATTTCCCTGATGCCGAGTGATTTCATGTGTCTGTTGGCCATTTGGATGTCGTCTTTGCAGAAATGTCTGTTCATGTCCTCTGCCCATTTCTTGATTGGATTATTTGTTCTTTGGGTGTTGAGTTTGATAAGTTCTTTATAGATTTTGGACACTAGCCCTTTATCTGATATGTCATTTGCAAATATCTTCTCCCATTCTGTCAGTTGTCTTTTGGTTTTGTTAACTGTTTCCTTTGCTGTGCAAAGGCTTTTGATCTTGATAAAATCCCAATAGTTCATTTTTGCGCTTGCTTCCCTTGCCTTTGGTGATGTTCCTAGGAAGATGTTGCTGCGGCTGAGGTCGAAGAGGTTGCTGCCTGTGTTCTCCTCGAGGATTTTGATGGATTCCTTTCTCACATTGAGGTCCTTCATCCATTTGGAGTCTATTTTCGTGTGTGGTGTAAGGAAATGGTCCAATTTCATTTTTTTGCATGTGGCTGTCCAATTTTCCCAACACCATTTATTGAAGAGGCTGTCTTTGTTCCATTGGACATTCTTTCCTGCTTTGTCGAAGATGAGTTGACCATAGAGTTGAGGGTCTATTTCTGGGCTCTCTATTCTGTTCCATTGATCTATGTGTCTGTTTTTGTGCCAGTACCATGCTGTCTTGATGATGACAGCTTTGTAATAGAGCTTGAAGTCCGGAATTGTGATGCCACCAACTTTGGCTTTCTTTTTCAATATTCCTTTGGCTATTCGAGGTCTTTTCTGGTTCCATATAAATTTTAGGATTATTTGTTCCATTTCTTTGAAAAAAGTGGATGGTACTTTGATAGGAATTGCCTTAAATGTGTAGATTGCTTTAGGTAGCATAGACATTTTCACAATATTTATTCTTCCAATCCAGGAGCATGGAACATTTTTCCATTCCTTTGTGTCCTCCTTAATTTCTTTCATGAGTACTTTATAATTTTTTGAGTACATATTCTTTGCCTCTTTGGTTAGCTTTATTCCTAGGTATCTTACTGTTTTGGGTGCAGTTGTAAATGGGATCAACTCCTTAATTTCTCTTTCTTCTGTCTTGCTGTTGGTGTATAGAAATGCAACTGATTTCTGTGCATTGATTTTATATCCTGACACTTTGCTGAATTCCTATACATGTTCTAGCAGTTTTGGAGTGACGTCTTTTGGATTTTCCACATATAGTATCATATCATCTGCAAAGAATGAGAGTTTGACCTCTTCTTTGCCAATTTGGATGCCTTTTATTTCTTTTTTCATCTGATTGCCAAGGCTTGGACTTCTAATACTATGTTGAATAGCAGTGGTGATAGTGGATATCCCTGCCGTGTTCCTGACCTTAGGGGAAAAGCTCTCAGTTTTCCCCCATTGAGAATGATATTTGCTGTGGGTTTTTCGTAAGTGGCTTTGATGATATTGAGGTATGTACCCTCTATCCCTATACTTTGAAGAGTTTTGATCAATAAAGGATGCTGTACTCTGTCAAATGCTTTTTCAGCATCTATTGAGAGTATCATATGGTTCTTTTTCTTTCTTTTATTAATGTAGTGTATCACATTGATTGATTTGAGGTTGTTGAACCAACCTTGCAGCCCAGGAATGAATTCCACTTAGTGGTGGTGAATAATCCTTTTAATATACTGTTGGATCCTATTGGCTAGTATTTTGGCAAGAATTTTAGCGTCTGTGTTCATCAAGGATATTGGTCAGTAATTCTCTTTTTTGATGGGGTCTTTGTCTGGTTTTGGGATCAAGGTAATGCTGGCCTCATAAAATGAGTTTGGAAGTTTTCCTTCCATTTCTATTTTTTGGAACAGTTTCAGGAGAATAGGTATTAGTTCTTCCTTAAATGTTTGGTAGAATTCCCCTGAGAAGCCATCTGGCCCTGGGCTCCTGTTTGTTTGGAGATTTTTGATGACTGCTTCAATCTCCTTACTGGTTATGGGTCTGTTCAGGCTTTCTATTTCTTCCTGGTTCAGTTGTGGTAGTTTATATGTCTCTAGGAATGCATCCATTTCTTCCAGATTGTCAAATTTGCTGGCGTATAGTTGCTGATAATATGTTCTTATAATTGTATTTCTTTGGTGTTGGTTATGATCTCTCCCCTTTCTTTTTTTTTAATTTTTAATTTTTTAAAATTACTTTTCAATGTACTAGAATTCATTGTTTATGCACCACACCCTGTGCTCCATGCAATACGTGCCCTCCACAATACCCACCACAAGGCTGGCCCAACTTCCAACCCCTGCCCCTTCAAAACCCTCAGATTGTTTTACAGAGTCCATAGTCTCTAATGGTTCATCTCCCCCTCCAATTTCCCTCAACTCCCTTCTCCTCTTCATCTCCCCATGTCCTCCATGTTATTTCTTATGCTCCACAAATAAGTGAAACCATATGATAATTGACTCTCTCTGCTTCACTTTTTTCACTCAGCATAATCTCTTCCAGTCCCCTCCATGTTGATACAAAAGTTGGGTATTCATTCTTTCTGATGGAGGCATAATACTCCATAGTGTATATGGACCACATCTTCCTTATCCAGTTGTCCATTGAAGGGCATCTTGGTTCTTTCCACAGTTTGGCAACCGTGGCCATTGCTGCTATGAACATTGGAGTACAGATGGCCCTTCTTTTCACTACATCTGTATCTTTGGGGTAAATACCCAGTAATGCAATTGCAGGGTCATAGGGAAGCTCTATTTTTAATTTTTTAAGGAATCTTCACACTGTTCTTCAAACTGATCTCTCCCTTTTCATTCATGATTTTATTGATTTGGGTCCTTTTTCTTTTCTTTTGGATAAGTCTGGCCAGGGGTTTATCATTCTTATTAATTCTTTCAAAGAACCAGTTCCTAGTTTTGTTGATTTGTTCTACTGTTCTTTAGGTCTCTATTTCATTGATTTCTGCTCTGATCTTTATGATTTCTCTTCTCCTGGTGGGTTGAGGCTTTCTTTGCTGTTCTTTCTCCTGCTCCTTTGGTGTAGGGTTAGGCTGTGTACTTGAGACCTTTCTTGTTTCTTGAGAAAGGCTTGTATCACTATGTATTTTTCTCTCAGGATAGCCTTTGTTGTGTCCCACAGATTTTGAACAGTTGTGTTTTCATTTTCATTTGTTTCCATGAATTTTTTCAATTCTTCTTTAATTTCCTGGTTGACCCATTGATTCTTTAGTAGGATGCTATTTAGCCTCCATGTACTCAAGTTCTTTCCAATTTACTCTTGTGATTGAGTTCTAGCTTCAGAGCATTGTGGTCTGAAAATATGCAGGGAATGATCCCAATCTTTTCATACTGGTTGAGACCTGATTTGTGACCCAGGATGTGATCTATTCTGGAGAATGTTCCATGTGCACTAGAGAAGAATGTGTATTCTGTTGCTTTGGGATGGAATATTCTGAATATATCTGTGATGTCCATCTATCTTCAGTGTGTCATTTAAGGCCTTTATTTTCTTGTTTGATCTTTTGCTTTCTGTCTTTGCTTTCAGATCTTTGCTATCTGTCCATTTCAGTGAGGGGGTGTTAAAGTCCCCTACTATTATTATATTATTGTTGATGTGTTTCTTTGATTTTTGTTATTAATTGGTTTATATAGTTGGCTGCTCCCATGTTGGGGGCATAGATATTTGAAATTGTTAGATCTTCTTGTTGGACAGACCCTTTGAGTATGATATAGTGTCCTTCCTCATCTCTTATTATAGTCTTTATTTAAAATCCAATTTATCTGATGTAAGGATTGCCACCCCAGCTTTCTTTGATGTCCGTTAGCATGGTAAATTATTTTCCACCCACTCACTTTATTTTTAAATTTTTCTGTACCCCCTCACTTTAAATCTGGAGGTGTATTTGGGTGTAAAATGAGTCTCTTGCAAATATATATATATGTATATATATATACATATATATATATTTAAAAAAATCCAATCTGATACCCTGTGTCTTTTGATTGGGTCATTTAGCCCATTTACATTCAGGGTAGCTACTGAAAGATATGAATTTAGTACCATTGTATTGCCTGCAAGGTGACTGTTACTGTATATTGTCTCTATTCTGTTCTGGTATATGTTACTTTTAGGCTCTCTTGCTTAGAGGACCCCTTTCAATATTTCTTGTAGGGGTGGTTTAATGATGGCAAATTCTTTTAGTTTCTGTTTGTCCTGGAAGGTTTTTACCTCTCCTTCTATTTTCAATGGCAGCCTAGCTGGGTATAATATTCTTGGATACATATTTTCCTCATTTAATGCCCTGAATAGATCATGCCAGTCCTTTCTGGTCTTCAGGTCTCTGTGGATAGGTCTGCTGCCAATCTAATATTTCTACTGTTACAGGTTACAGACCTTTTGTCCCAAGCTGCTTTCAGGATTTTCTTTTTGTCTCTGAGATCTGTAAGTTTTATTATTAGATGTCAGGGTGTTGACCTATTTTTATTGATTTTAAGGGGGTTTCTCTGTGCCTCCTGGGTTTTGGTGCCTGTTTCCTTCCCCAAATTATGTAAGTTCTCTGCTATAATTTGCTCCAATATACATTCTGTCCCCCCCACCCACTTCTTTTTCTGGGTCCCAATTATTCTAACATTGTTTTACTTTATGGTATCACTTATCTCTTGAATTCTTCCCTCATGGTCCAGTAGTTCTTTATCGCTCTTCTCCTCAGCATCCAAATGCTCAGATATAGAAGCATTTGGTCTTCTATATCACTAGTTCTCTCTTCTGCCTCATTTATCCAAGCAGTTAGAGCCTCCATTTTTGATTGCACCTCATTAATAAACGTTTTGATTTTTACTTGGTTAGATTTTATTTCTCCAGAAAGGGTTTCTCTAATATCTTCCATGCCTTTTTTGAGCCCAGCTAACACCTTGAGAATCAGCATTCTGAACTCTAGTTCTAACATCTTGCTAATGTCCATATTGATTGGTCCCTGGCAGTCAGTACTGCTTCTTGTTCTTTTATTGAGGTGAGTTTTTCAGTTTTGTCATTTTGCCAGAGAGGAATAGATGAATGAGAGACCAAAATGCTAAAAGGGTAACAATGACTCCAGAAAAATATATACTAAACAGATCAGAAGATACCTGAAACTGGGCAAAAAGAAAAGAAAAACCCTTGCAACCCAGGGATAAATCCCACCTGGTCATGGTGGATAATCTTTTTAATCTACTGCTGGATCCTATTAGCTAGGATCTTGTTGAGAATCTTGGCATCCATATTCAACAGGGATATTTGTCTGAAATTCTCCTTTTTGGTGGGGTCTTTGCCTGGTTTGGGGATCAGGGTAATGCTGGCTTCATAAAAAGAGTCTGGAACTTTTCCTTCTGCTTCAGTGTTTTGAAACAGCTTCAGGAGAATAGGCATTATTTCTTCTTTGAATGTTTGTTAGAATTCCCCAGGGAATCCATCAGGTCCTGGGCTCTTGTCTTGTCTTTTTTGGGCAGTTTTTGATCACTGCTTCAATCTCATTACTAGATACTGGTCTATTCAGGCTGTCAATTTCTTCCTGATTCAATTTTGAAAGTTTATAGCTTTCCAGGAATGCATCCATTTTGTCTAGGTTGCTTAACTTATTGGCATATAACTGTGATAATAATTTCTGATGATTGTTTCTATTTCCTTGGTGTTAGTTATAATCTCTCCTTTTTCATTAATAATTTTATTAATTTGGGTCTTCTGTCTTTTCTTTTGGATTAGTTTGGCCAATGGTTTATCGATCTTATTGATTCTTTCAAAAAACCAGCTTCTAGTTTCATTGATGCCTTCTAGGGTATCCCTAGTTTCTATCTCATTGATCTCTGCTCTAATCTTGATTATTTCCCTTCTTGTGTGTGGAGTTGGCTTAATTTGTTGTTGTTTCTCCAGTTCTTTAAGGTGTAAAGAGAGCTGGTGTATTCTGGGTTTTTCAATTTTTTTGAGGGATGGCTATGTATTTTCCCCTTAGGACTGCCTTTGCTGTATCCTATATGTGATAGAACAAATCAATAAAAGAAGATAGAAGAACCACATGGTCCTCTCAATTGATGCAGAAAAAGCATTTGACAAAATCCAGCATTGATTCCTGATTAAAATGCTTCAAAGTATAGGGATAGAGGGAACAGTCCTCAACTTCATAAAATCTATCTATGAAAAACCCACAGCAAATATCATCCTCAATGGGAAAAAGCTCAGAGCCTTCCCGTTGAGATCAGGAACACAACAAGGATGCCCACTCTCATCACTCTTGTTCAACATAGTATTAGAAGTCCTAGCAACAACAATCAGACAACAAAGAGAAATAAAAGCTATTCAAATTGGCAATGAAGAAGTCAAGCTCTCTCTTCGCAGATGACAGGATACTTTATATGGAAAACCCAAAAGACTCCACCCCCAAACTACTAGAACTCATACAGCAATTCAGTAATGTGGCAGGACACAAAGTAAATTACAGAAATCAGCCGCTTTCTTACACACTAACAATGAAAATACAGAAAGGGAAATTAGAGAATCGATTCCATTTACTATAGTGCCAAGAACTGTAAGATAGCTGGGAATAAACCTAACCAAAGAGGTAAAGGATCTGTACTCGAGGAACTACAGTACACTCATGAAAGAAATCGAAGAAGACACAAAAAGATGGAAGACCATTCCATGCTCATGGATTGGAAGAATAAACATTGTTACAATGTCTATAGTGCCTAGAGCAATCTGTACTTTCAATGCCCTTCCAATCAAAATTCCACCAGCGTTTTTCAAGGAGCTGGAGCAAACAATCCTAAAATTTGTATGGAACCAGAAAAGACCCCTAATTGCTAAGGAAATGTTGAAAAAGAAACACAAAACTGGGGTCATCACGTTGATTGATTTCAAGCTTTACTACAAAGTTGTGATCACCAAGACAGCATGGTACTGGCACAAAAACAGATACATAGACCAGTGGAACAGAGTAGAGAGCCCAGATATGGACCCTCAACTCTATGGTCAAAAAATCTTCGACAAAGCAGGAAAAAATATACAGTGGGAAAAAGTCTCTTCAATAAATGGTGCTGGGAAAACTGGACAGCTATATGTAGAAGACTGAAACTCGGCCATTCTCTTACACCATACACAAAGATAAACTTGAAATGGATAAAAGACCTCAATGTGAGGCAGGAATCCATCAAAATCCGAGAGGAGAAGATAGGCAGTAACCTCTTTGACATCAGCCACAGCACCTTCTTTCAAGATATGTCTCCAAAGGCAAAGGAAACAAAAACAAAAATGAACTTTTGGGATTTCATCAAGATCAAAAGCTTCTGCACAGCAAAGGAAACAGCCAACAAAACAAAGAGACCACCCACGGAATGGGAGAAGATATTCGCAAATGACAGTACAAACAAAGGGCTGATATCCAAGATCTATAAAGAACTCCTCAAACTCAACACACACAAAACAGATCATCACGTCAAAAAATGGGCAGAAGACATGAATAGACACTCTCCAATGAAGGCATACGAATGGCTATCAGACACGTGAAAAAATGTTCATCATCACTAGTCATCAGGGAGATTAAAATCAAAACCACACTGAGATACCACCTTACACCAGTTAGAATGACCAAAATTAACAAGACAGTAAACAACGTGTGTTGGAGAGGATGTGGAGAAAGAGGAACCCTCTTGCACTGTTGGTGGGAATGCAAGTTCCACTTTGGAAAACAGTGTGGAGATTCCCTGAGAAATTAAAAATAGAGCTTCCCTTTGACCCTGCAATTGCATTACTGGGTATTTACCCCAAAGATACAGATGTAGTGAAAAGAAGGGCCATCTGTACTCCAATGTTCATAGCAGCAATGGCCACGGTTACCAAACTGTGGAAAGAACCAAGATGCCCTTCACCGGACGACTGGATAAGGAAGATGTGGTCCATATACACTATGGAGTATTATGCCTCCATCAGAAAGGATGAATACCCAACTTTTGTATCAACATGGAGGGGACTGGAAGAGATTATGCTGAGTGAAAAAAGTGAAGCAGAGAGAGTCAATTATCATATGGTTTCACTTATTTGTGGAGCATAAGAAATAACATGGAGGGCATGGGGAGATGAAGAGGAGAAGGGAGCTGAGGGAAATTGGAGGGGGAGACGAATCATGAGAGACTGTGGACTCTGAAAAACAATCTGAGGGTTTTGGAGGGGCGGAAGGTAGGAGCCTGATGTTGGGTATTATGCAGGGCCGGTATTGCATGGAGCACTGGGTGTGATGCATAAACAATGAATTCTGGAACAATGAAAAAAAGATTAAAAAATGTAAAAAAAGAATCATGGGAAAAAAGCATGAATTATATGTGCTGTATTTCCCTAGTGCTGGAGATTTGCAGTTCTCATTGATCAGTAAACTTGGTCTTGGCTGATGTTCTTGCTGATCTTCTGGGAGAGGGGCTCTTGTCATGATTCTCAAATGTCTTTGCCCCAGGCGGACTTCCCTCACCCTTGCCAGGGGCTAGGCTGAGCAATCTGCTCAGGTTTGCTCTGGGGAGCTTTTGTTCCCTGAATACTTTCTGTACAGCTTTGGAGGGCCTGAATGAAAATCCTACCTCCTGAGCTCCAACACAAAGGACCTGAGAGCTCAGGGCCCCACTCCTCAGTGAGCCCTTAGAGAAAAGCACTCAATTACACCTGTCTTTCTGGTCTCCAGCTGCACTCTGAGCTCACCTGGCCTGTGACCAAGTGTTTCTATCTTTGGCACATGACCCTGTTTGGAGTTTCCAAACCAGCAGATACTTGCAGTGCCCTCCCATGCCGCTCCTCCTGTTGGAGGGAGTGGAGTGGTGTCCCCAGATCTGCCACTTGTGGGGTCCCTGCTTGAAGAGTAGTGGCTGACTATGCCATGGGTCATGGTTTATGGCAACCCTGAGCTGAGAGCCTTCTCCTCTGGTCTATCACTGCAGCCAGCCTTCCTGCTCTGATACTTGGGAGCTCCACCACACTCAGTCACCCCTGGTCTTTCTGTGACACTTAGGGTTCTGAGACCACACTGTCCCAGCAAGAGTTCCATCCCCTGCTTGGCCACTGGAGCAACATCCCCCAGTGGAGCAGACTTCTGAAAGTTCTGATTTTGTGCTCTGTTGCTCTATCACTTGCTGGGAGCCAGCTGACGGACCCCCCCCCCCCCTTTCTATCTTCCCATATATCACCTCAGATTCACTTATCTACATGTCTTACCTTCCAGGAAGTGTTTGCATTTCTGTTCATAGAGTTGTGTTATTCTTTTCTTTGATCTGTTGAATTCATAGGTATTCAGAATGGTTTGATAACTAGCTGAATTCCTGGGACCAGATGAAATTTAGGTCTCCTACTTCTCTGCCATCTTGCTATCCCCCTTTTCTGTGTTTCTTCATGGCTTTATGTCTGATATCTTTTCAGTCCTGAATAGTATTCATTGCCTGGACATACCACATTTATATATCCATTCACCTACCGAACAACATCTTAGTTATTTCCAAGTTTTGACAATTATGAATAAACTCCCGTAAATATCTGAGTGTGGGCTATTTCTCTTGAGTAAATATTAAGGAATGCAATTGCTGGATTGTATGGCGAGAGTATATTTAGTTTTGTAAGAAGATGCCAAAGGGGGGCGCCTGGGTGGCTCAGTGGGTTAAGCCGCTGCCTTCGGCTCAGGTCATGATCCCAGGTCCTGGGTTCGAGCCCCACATCGGGCTTTCTGCTCAGCGGGAAGCCTGCTTCCTCCTCTCTCTCTCTGCCTGCCTCTCTGCCTACTTGTGATTTCTCTCTGTCAAATAAATAAATAAAATCTTTAAAAAAAAAAAAAAAGAAGATGCCAAAGGGTCTTCCAGAATGGCTGCCCTGTACCGCATGCCCACCAGAAGTTAATGAGAGCTCCTGTTGCTCCACATCCTCAGCAGCATTTGGTGTTGTCAGTGTCCCAGGTTTTGGCTATGCTAGTAGGTATGTAGTGGCATCTCATCATTGTTTTAAGTTGTATCTCCCTGATGACATGTGATGTGGAGCATCTTATCAATGTTTGCTTGCCATTTGTATGTTGTCTTTGATGAGGTATCTATTCAGATCTTTGGTGCATTTTAAAATTAGGTTGTTTGACTTTCTCTTTTTCACCGCCATCCTGCTGTGTGCCACTCACTGTTACTGACCATGTCTTCTCACAAGACTTTAGGATCAAGCAATTCCTGGCCAAGAAACAAAAGCAGAATCATCCAATTCCCCAGTGGATTCAGATGAAAACGGTAATAAAATCAGGTACAACTCCAAGAGGAGGCTCTGGAGGAGAACCAAGCTGGGTCTCTAAGGCATCCCACATCATGAGATGACACACCTAATTGGCACTACGTATTTAATTAAGCTCCTTGAAGATCATGTGTTCTATTCTGTCCCCCTGTAAACACCTTTCTACCTGGCCAATAGATACCTTTGATCAGGGAAATGATTTTTCTGTTACTATGCCTCTGCACCAGTGGGTTGGCTTGGTAATAAACATGAGGCCTTTCAGCTGTAAAAAAAAAAAAAAATTGGGTTGTTTGTTTTCTTAGTTGTGAGTTTGAAAGTTCTTTGCATAATTTTGATAACAGCACTAAGTGTTATATGCAACTGATGAATCACTAAATCCTATCCCTGAAACTGATAATACACTCTAAGTTAACTAAATTGAATTTCAATTAAAAAATTAAAAAACATTTAATAACAGTCTTTTATCAGATATGTGTTTTGCAAATGTTTTTTCCCAAGTCTGTGGCTTGTTTTCTCATTTTCTTGAAAATCTGCTTTTTTAAGAGTTAGCCAGGTTTGAGGCCAATTTGTTGAGAAAAAGCATCTGTCCAGGCAGTTTCTAGTAACAATGCAGAACTCTAAGAATAGAGGGAAAAATATTTTTCTAAATGCCTCTAGGCCGAAGGAATTAGGAAAGAGTCAGGTCTGCTGTGGATTCCACATGTGACCCAGCTGGTCCTTCACCCTTTTTGATCTTCCTTTTATGGCTCTGGCATGTCTGTTTCTCTTAACATCCCTCCTTTATATGGCTTTTCCCCTAACAAATATTTGTACTCTGGATATAAATATACATATCCAGACCCAACAGTTACACTTCTAGGAACCGAAATCTATAGAAATAAAAACACTGGGCAGTAATAACACATGTATAAGAATGTCTATAGTGGCAAGAAAAAAAAGTAAACAGGGATGCCTGGGTGGCTCAGTTGGTTAAGCAGCTGCCTTCAGCTCAGGTCATGATCCCAGCGTCCTGGGATCGAGTCCCACATCGGGCTCCTTGCTCATCAGGGAGCCTGCTTCTCCCTCTGCCTCTGCCTGCCATTCTGTCTGCTTGTGCTTGCTCTCTCTCCCTCTCTCTCTCTGACAAATAAATAAGTAAAATCTTTAAAAAAAAAGTAAACAAAGGGAATACTTATTATCAGTGAAGTGGTCAAGCTGTTTATGAGATAGATTGAAGTATTACACAATCATTAAAGAGGATGAAGGAAAATACGCTAGTGGACTTGATAGTGATGAGTGAGAAAATCAAGAATCAGAAAACTGTGATATGTTCACAGCACACGTGCATAGTGCATGTTTATAAGTGTAACTATATGGAACTCAAAAATGTAAGCTTAACTAGCACAGGGACTTTATTAATTGTTTACCACATAATCTATAATGCTTAGGAGACCAGTGTAAATTTAGAGAAAAAATTAGAAAAGCAGATACCAGATTGAGAGAATATCAGTGTGTGTGGTTAAATGGGTGAAAGGGGTCCAAGAAAAAAATGGTTTATATATTACCATATTTACATATTTATGTAGCAGTCTATATATGTATGTTTGGCGAAATCTTTTTTAAATTAAAAAAATTTAAAGTTTATTTATTTATCTTAGAGAAAGAGAGAGAGAGAACATGAGTAGGGGGTCAGAGGGAAAGGGAAAGAGAATCTTAAGCAAACCTCATACTTAGTGCATGGAGTCCTACCTGGGGCTTGATGTGGGGCTCAACTTGGGGCTCAATTTTAGGACCCTGAGATCATGACCTGAGCTGAAACCAAGGGTCAGATGCTTAATTGACTACACTACTCAGGCATCTCTGTTTGAAGAAAATATATTTTTAAAGGTTTCATTTATTTATTTGGGAGAGAGAGAGAGAGAGTGAAAGAGTGCACAGCAGGGGGAGGGGCAGAGGGAGAAGCAGACTCCCTACTGAGCAGGGAGCCTGATGTGGAACTGGGCCCCAGGACCCTGGGATTGTGACCTGAGCTGAAGAGATGATTATACTTAAACTGAGCCATCCAGGTGCCCCCGAAGAAATTTTTAAAAGTAAAACAAACTAAAAAAATTTGTACAAACTTTATGTTCTACTTCATTGTGTATTTATTTTTATACACAATACTTATATTCATTAATTTAAAAATATTTTAAAAGAAAATATTTTAAATTACTTATATGGATCTCTCTCAAAAGATTTATTCTCAATTCAAAGAGAGACTGTGGTATCAAAGAATGGTTAATTTTTAGGTGTGGTAATAGTATGGTGGTTATGGTAGACCAACTCCTGATCTTTGTGAAATACACACCAAAGTATTTATGGATGAACTGATAGGATGTCTGGGATGGGTACGTGCATTAAGACTGGTTTGTGCTGACAATTGCTGAAGGTGGGTGATGGAGACATGGAGGATTCATTATATTTTTATTGTATACTATCATATTATTGAAATTTGCCATACAAAGGGTTTAAAATGGAGAATGCAGCATTTTCATGATCAACTTTTTATTTATTTATTTTATTTATTTATTTTTAAAATTTTTTATTTTTTCAGCATAACAGTATTCACTATTTTTGCACCACACCCAGTGCTATGATCAACTTTTTAAATTTAACTCTCTAGCAGTAATGTATTCCAGAAGATTCCTTAAATTTTTACTGTTTGCTTTGTACTTGTTAATTAAGATGATTATTTGGAGTACTATCACTTTAGAATACAAATAAAATCATTTTCCCTAGTCAAATTTTAGAGTTCTTCTTTATTATTAAGGCAAAAAGATCAAACTGAATTTCACCTTTTGTCAGATAATTTTTTCTTTCCACTTGAAGAGAGATGACAATCCAATCCTATATTTGAGAGTTCTGACCACCACCTGCCTGGCTTCGCCTTCCATCTGTTTGGTACCTTAAGTGTGAGAAACACCTTCTGTTATTTCTACAAATGTCTTAAAATGTAGGCATTTTCATGTTGTCTTAAAAAGAAGGTCCTTTCAACAACCAATCAATCACCCAAAAGAGGCATCCACTGACTGAGTCAATCAGTTATTACTGGCACTTACACTATAGTCAAGGAGAGGAGTGTAATAAATTATCATGCTTGATAAGATGGGGTAAGACCTCAATATGTAGAGAGACTATACACGCTGAAGCTGGTCCTCTAATAAGTTCCTTTCGTCTATCTTTTTGTTCTCAAGGTCAAACAGTTTCCCATGGCATTCTTTCTAACTCGATGCTTAGGATGCTCTGAGAGCAATATGCAGCTCAAAGCTTATATGTGGAAGATTCCCATTTCTGTAATACTGTGATTTATAAAGAATTGATATATTTGGCCATTCAGATGACCAAAATATATTTCTCATATATATTTGGTCTTTACCCATGGTCCCTGGATCATAGGCCCTCAAACTTTTAGAATCTCCTGAGGCATGAGAGCAATGGGAACATCTCTTGTTATATATTAAATATATACAATATTTTGTCTCTTGTCTTCAGTTCCTGAAAATGCTTTAGAGTCATGAAGGTGAAATGGGTGTCTTGTTATCCATAACAAGCCCCTTACTATCCCAACTGACGTTATGCTCATGGGGCAGCCTCCAAGGATGGGGGCTGGTTGCCAAGGGGAACCAGAAATGAATAGAGGGGTGGGGCTTTCAGGCCCACTCTCTGATTTCTGGGGAAGTGAACACCAATGGCCAATGATTTAATCACTCTTACCTATGTGATGAAACCTCCATAAAGACCCACAAAGATGGGGTTCAGTGAGCTTCCAGACTGGGGAACCAAGACACTTCTACTTGCCAATTTCTCTAAGAACAGGGCTCCTTTATTTGGGACCTCTCTCTGTGTATCTCTTCATCTGGCTGTTGATTTGTATCCTTCAGTAGCATTTCTGATAAATGGGCAATCTAGTGAGTAAATGGGTTTTCTGAGTTCTGTGAGCCACTCTAGCAAATTAATCAAACCCAAGGAGGGGTTCATGGGAACCTCTGATCTATAGCAAGTTGGTCAGAAGTACATATAACAACCTGGGCTTGTGACTGGTGTCTAAGTGGAGGGCAGCCTGGTAGGACTGAACCCTTTACCTGTGGAATCTGATGCTGTCTCCAGATACATAGGGGTAGATAGTGTCAAATGTGAGTTGATGGTGGGGCTCCCAGCTCGAGTCTTGGAGCATTGCTTGGTGGTATGGGGAGACTACACCCCACATGTTGGAACTGTGGGTGCAGAGCCCTTAATTTCCTCATGCCATCTCATTTCCCTATCCTTAAAACTGACCTGCCTCTACTGACTATGGGAAATCCCACTGAGCTTAAGTAGGAGACCAGGGAATTTTATTAACACGGAAGTGGGACAATTTCTTTCTGTCTTCTGCCAAACAGTACATCTACTTCCAAGGGAGCTTCTTACTCAAGGGAAATTACCTCAGAATAGCATGAGTGTGCTGGAAGAGGTTCAGCTCTTTGTTTTTATTGAAAGTCATTAGGATAGGAAAAATGGGTAACAGAATTAAATCAGAAATTCTTAAAACATTTAAAACCCTCTTGATTTGAGATTCAATCTGGTTGCAGCCTATGGCAGCTGAGAGTCATTGTTCTGAAGGTCTGAATCTTTGCATTGTCTTTTGGTCTATTTTTTTTCAAAGCCTAATCTTGACTGATCATATAAGTCACTTGGTATAATCTTTGAGTGTTTCCTAGTGAAGTGTATTTGTTAGGATGTTGTTTTGCCTGTAGACAGCAGAAAAAACTGAACAAAATGGCTTAAACATTAAGATTATCCCCTTCCATAATGCAGGTACCTCTTTATTTTATAATTGACTTAAAAAAAAGATTTTATTTATTTGACAGAGAGAGAGATCACAAGCAGGCAGAGAGGCAGGCCGAGAGAAAGGGGGAAGCAGGCTCCCTGCTGAGCAGAGAGCCCAATGCGGGGCTCGATCCCAGGACCCTGAGACCATGACCTGAGCTGAAGGCAGAGGTTTAACCCACTGAGCCACCCAGATGCCCCTGTAATTGACTTTTGACTGACTATCTTCACTCATTTTGCCCACCCACACTCCCTGCTTCTGGAAACCACCAATCTGTTCTCTGTTTCTGTGATTTTTTTTTTTTTTGAGTCCACATAGGTGAGATCATAAAGTATTTGTCTTTCAGGGTCTGACATTTCATTTAGCATAATGCTCTCAAGGTCCATCCATATTATCAAGACAGCAAGATTTCATTTTTTTAGTGGTTGGATAATATTCCATTGAATATATATACCACATTTTTTTTTATCCATGCATATGATGATGGACACTTGGGTTGTTTCCACTTCTTGGCTATTGTAAACAATGCTGCAATGAACATGATGTACATATATCTTTTTGAGTTAGTGCTTTTGTTTTCTTTGAGTAAATAAAGTTGTTGGGTCATATGGTAGTTATATTTTTAATTTTTGGAGGAACCTTCCGAGTGTTTTCCATTGTGGCTGCACCAATCATGGTCCCATCAACAGTGTACAAGAGCTCCCTTTTCTTTTCATCCTCCCTGAAACTTATCTCTTGTCTTTTTGAGTCTAGCCATTCTAACAAGTATGAAGTGATGTCCTGTTGTGGTGCTGATGTGCATTTTCCTGGTGAATAGTGATGTTGAGCACAATCAGGATTTCATGCCCTTTACTCTGAATCTACCCTCATCAAGGTCCCAGAAGAGTTGACAGATTCCGTGGATAATTTTCTCGACTCCTCAGCAGCATTTGACGTAGTTGATTACTCTTCTTGCCTTGAAACACTTTTTACTTGGCCTTTGTTCCCTTCCTAAATCATTGATATTCTTATTTATCTCTTTTTTGGGTTCTTATGGTTTTCTGGACTTCCAATGTTGACATAAGCTGGGTCAGTCCTCAGACCTTTCTTCTACCCATGTTCTCTCTTGGTGACCTCATCCTATCTCATGGCTTTAGATGTCACTTATGTGCTAACAACTCCCAAGTTTAGACCTCCAACTTGGGACTCTCCACCAAACTCTAGACTCATAAATCCACAAATCTTTCTTGAGTATGGAATGCCTAATTGGCATCTTAAACTTAAAGCATCAGAACCAAGTTCTGATTTCTTCTCTGCTTCAAACCTGCTCTTCCTCCAGTTGTCTCATCTCAGTGAATGGCAACTCCATTCTTTCACTTCTTCTACCCCCAAACCCTGGAGTTCTACTCAACTCTTTCTCCAGTATCTCCCTAAGTGCTAGCAAATCTTCAGATTATATCCAGATTCTGACTGCTTCTGACCAGCCCAATTCAAGCCACTACCTGTTCTCACTTGGGAAGTGACTGTGGCCTCCTAACTAGTTTCTGTGATTCTACTCTCACTCCTTTTTAGCAGTGAGATTATTAAAATATAATGGCAGTGCATGCCATTTTCCTTCTCAAAGCTGTTCAGTGGCTTCTGGTCTTGCTCAGATCCACAGCCAAAGTCCTTACAGCAGACTCTGAGGGTCTACCTCATTCCCACATGCCTCTGACCACAGCCCTTACTGCTTTCCCTTCATTTACTTTAGGCTGTATCCGCCTTCTTGTTATTGCCCAATCACCCCACCCTGCTCTGAGATCTTGGCACTTGCTTTTCCCTCGGCTTTGGATGATTACCCCAGATATTCATGTGGCTCATTCCTCACCTCCCTCTTGTATCTGCTCAAAGTTTTTGTGTGACCACCCTCCTCACCCATCACTCTCTATCCATGGGTTTTGTTTACTTTTCTTTATTGTCCTTATGTGGATAATTTTATAAGATTTTATTTGTAATTTAAAAAATTGGTTGCATGCTAAAAGATTAATATTTTGAATATATTGGGTTAAGTAAAACAGATTATAACAATATTTTTAAAATCTTTTTTCAGTATGCCTACTAGAAAATTTAAAATTACATATGTAGCTTGCATTTGTGCCTCACATTCAATTTCGCTTGCACAGTTGTGGCTTAGACCAATAATGCTTTACTTGGCTCATGGTGGGGAAGGAGTGCTCACTCATGCAGAATTGGAGTTCTGCAAGTATTGAAGAAGTGGGGGAATGGCCACTGGAAGACAATCAACAGTGTTTGCTACATGGAAGCAGGTGTTTGGAATGTGGGGTTTGGAGCTAGACAAGCCTTTAGATTCTAGACCCACTAATCAGGGGGTGACATCTCTGAGCTTCAGTTTCTCATCAGTGAAATGGGGATAACAGTATTTAGCATGTAAGGTCACTATGAGAATTAATGGGATGATATTTATACAATTCTTAACACAGGCCTGGGACCTCATGGGCACAAATCAATGGTCGTTACTATTCTTAGTTCTCACGCCTTGGCTAGCCCCACTGCTGGGCAGACTGTGAAGTTCCAGTTTTCTAAACTGTAGTGTTGGAAGCACATCACCACCACGGAAACTTTTTTCTGGCTTACTGAAACATTAGCTGGGCATATGTGAGTTATATTATTCCCAGGATTCGGAATTTACCAAAATCACAGGCGCATGATGGTGATGTCATTTTAGTAAAAGGGTCCTCTGAACCACAAAAGGATATCCCAGTGTGTTTGGAAGTTTCATCCAACCATTCATCTGACCATTCCTTCTTGCCAGATGCCAAGCCTGTCAGCTGTCAATCCCACTCCTACCTGCCCTCCAGGGATTTCAGAGCCTGTCCAGGTTCTCAGGTTTAAGGACCTTTAGGCTTTTTTTTTTTTTTAAGATTTTTATTTATTTGACAGAAAGATCACAAGTAGGCAGAGAGGCAGGCCGAGAGAGAGAGGAGGAGGAGGCAGGCTCCCTGCCGAGCAGAGAGCCCAATGTGAGGCTCGATCCCAGGACCCTGGGATCATGACCTGAGCCGAAGGTAGAGGCTTTAACCACTGAGCCACCCAGGCGCCCCTAGGACCCTTAGGCTTAAAGCTCCTTGTCAAAACTCTGTGAACAGTTGGAGGAGGTGAAGCATGTCTCTGAACCCTGCCAACTCACACTGAAGCTGACAGTTTACCTCCATGGAAGGAAGCTTTCTGTACATGAATGAGATGGGCCTGACATGACATTCTGCCAGGCTGTCTACATGGGCCACATCCACAATAGAAAAGATTCAGCTGGTGCCAGTAAACATACTTTTTGGAGAAGGAATGCTGGGTCAGTACTTGTTTTGCTGTACTTATTGGCTCAGTAGGGACTGGTGGAGAGAACACATAGAGCTGATTGCCAGGTTGAATGAGGCTGACTACTCCTCTGAAATAGTCATGGTAATCAATACTAAAATCGGACCCGAATTGTGGATTGTCACAGAGATTCTCAGAAACACACCTATTGTATAAAGTAGTGATTTCCAACGTTTTCAGAAATGGAAGTTGTCACTTGGGTGATTTGCCATTATCATTCTCCACCTTTCATTCATTGAAATGCACCTTTCAGTCTAGTTTGGGGATTGTAAATATTATAACTAATATTTTAAAAAAGGGATTGAAACTTAATGCTGGTTTTCAGTTTTAAAATCAACACATTTTTTTCAGAATTTTTTGACTCTATTTATTCTTCCAACTGACTCTCTCCCTTGAAGATAATTTGAAATTCTTTAAGGTATAAGATAAGATCCAACTCTCTTCCTTGTGTTCTCTCTGCCTTTGGGTATATTTCATAGTGACTCTGTCCTGACCTCTCAAGCACTGGCATATTGCTGAATAAATGAGAACGGGAGTAAAAGCAAGAGTTCTTGCTCTGGACCCTTTCTTGGGAAGAATAGTTTTGTCTTCTGCTTTTGGTATTTGCTCAAAAGGATGTGTGATTATTCTTAAATTATTGCTTGGCAATTGCTATTTAATTTCTCATTTGAATATCTCACACCTCAATTAAATAGTATGCTCCTGGAAGGCAGGGATATGAGCTCCTTTGGGTTCCAAGTGGTACTAATTCAAGTCCATGTAGCTTAAGCAAGAGCTGGGATTTACTGACTACTATACCTGGGAAAGACAGGGCTGCCCTGAAGGAATCAAAGGATGTTGTCAGGGATGTTCTTATTCCATCTTCTCTCTTTACTTTACTTCTCTCTTTACTCTCTTTGTGTTGGTTTTATTCTGTTATTACAAGGCTTTTCCTCTATGTGGTAGGTGATGGGGGTGGGCAGAGGGAATGAATAGGAAGCAGGGGACCTGGTAGCAGAGAGTTACAGACTTTAATCATCCCAGATGTTGTATGCTGAATTTGGCTGGCCTAGTCCATGGTTCCTGAAAGAAAGTCTCTAACCTCTTGGAATTTCCCAAGTGATAGGAGTGTCTTTATAATTCAGTGTGGGTTTCTTGGACCACACCTGAGTTTATACAAGTGAGGTGACTCATGGTCATCCCCTAGATAGTTTCAGGACAGGTGTTTGCCATGCCAGGAAGGCCAACCATGGAGTTAGAGGGTTGGGGCTGTGGTAGAAGCCCTACTTCTGGAGGGAAGGAGGGTTGAGACAGTTTAACCACAGGGCCAATGACCCCATCAATCATACCTACAGAACAAAACCCCAGTAAAAACTCTGGTAATCATACATCAGTGTGCTTGGAGAGTGACACCATCCTGAGGACATGGGAGCTTTGTATTTGGAACCCTCCCACATATTGTCCTGTATGTCTCTTTATTTGGCTGATATTGATTGGTGTCTTTGTGCTATAATAAAGCTGTATAATGTTTTCCCAAATTCTATGAATCATTCTAGTGAATTATCAAACGTGAGGAGGTGGTGGGAATTTCTGAATTTTTAGCAGTGGTGATCCCCAATTTATATCTGGCATTTGAGCTGAGAGTGATCATTATAGGACTGTGTTCTTAACCTTTGAACTTTGACCTAACTCTGGGTAGTTAGAATTGCATTCTTCCTTCCAAATAGAATTTGCAGCTACCTTGGTAAAGAATGAGATAGTTTTTCCTCCTAATATTTAAATGGAAAATTCCACATTAAGACTTTGATTAGACAAACTGGGTAATGTTGCCACCTTTGAGCTTATAGGTACATGGCAGGGGGAGGGGAAACTCTGCAAGGGAGGGGGATGCCTGAGTGGAGGAAGCAAGGAACAGTGTTGGGTGACAGGAGCTGGAGTTGTATCCCATGGTGCAGGTCCCTTGTAATTTTGTGACCTTTTTCAGTATGTTATAAAGACAGCTAGTGCCCATCAAATATCGAATATTTATTTCCTCCCTTATATATATCTGCTTTCCTTATAGTTGGGTTAGGTCAATATGACTAGTTCTGGTCAATGGATTATGAGCAGAACTGACGTGAGTTAGTTTCAGGCTAAGGTAATAGAAGCCTGGGATTCTTTGTCTTCTCTCTTCTTTCCTTGCTGCTATGCCCTTGGCAGCCATATGCTCCAGATAGCATACCAAAAGATGGAGAAGGCCACCTGTTCATGTTGGTCTTTACTGTTAAGCCAATGAGACTAGGAGACATAGTAGGCAGATTAATGGCCCTCCCTCAAGATATTAGATTTTAATCTCTGGAACCTTA
The DNA here is from genome assembly GCF_902655055.1 of Lutra lutra. Taxonomy (NCBI): domain Eukaryota; kingdom Metazoa; phylum Chordata; class Mammalia; order Carnivora; family Mustelidae; genus Lutra; species Lutra lutra. Next base: position 145,953,660 of record NC_062283.1, on the reverse strand, counting down.
AATGAAAAAAAAAAAGTCGGGATGCCTGGGTGGCTCAGTTGGTTGAGCAGCTGCCTTCGGCTCAGGTCATGATCCCAGCGTTCTGGGATCGGGTCCCACATCGGGCTCCTTGCTCAGCAGGGAGCCTGCTTCTCCCTCTGCCTCTGCCTGCCTCTACTCGCTTTCTCGCTCTCCCTCTCTCTGACAAATAAATAAATAAAATCTTAAAAAAAAGTCTTTGCAGGTGTAATTAAATTAAGAACCTTTTGATAAAGAGATTATCCTAAAAAAAGAGGTTATCCTAGATTATCTGGATAAGTCCCAAATACCATCATAAATGTCTGCATAGGTGAGAGGCAGAGGAGGTTTAGACATATATCCAGAGGAGAAGATGATGGGGGCAGATATTGGAGTGATGTGGCCACAAGCCAAGGAAATTTATTCTCTCACATCTCTGAAAGCCAGAAGTCTGAAAACAGTATCACTGGGCCAAAATCAAGATGTCTACAGTGCCACATTTCCTTTGAACACTGGGTGAATTTTTTCCTTGCCTCTTGTAGCTTCTGGTGGCTCCAGCATTCCTTAACTTGCAGCAGCATTACTCCAAACTCCACATCTGACTTCTCATGAGCTTCTCTTCTGTGTCTTCTCCCCCACATCTATGTCTTCTTTTCTTCCCATAAAGACATATCATTGGAGTTAGGACCCATCCAGATAATCAAGGATTATCTCTTTATCTTGAGATCCTGAATTTAATCACATCTGTAAGGACTCTTTTCTCAAATAAGGTCACATACACAGGTTCTGAGTGGACAGGTTTTGGGAAGCCATCATTCAACCAACTAGAGATATCAATGTCTCTCCAAAGTAACTCTGGGACAGGTAGTGTCTCCAAAACAGATTCAGTGGAAGATTTTATTCAATGAGTAGTTTACCCTTATCTAAAGAACATATATTTTAAGAAATATGAAAGCTCTTAGTATAGGTGTTGACCAATTATTGCTTTATGCAAAACACACACAATTGAATACTGCCTGTGTATTGTTTGAGAATGTTCTATATTAAGTTGAACATATGTCCTATCTAGTAATTGCTTTCTTGGCTTTGTGTTATTGGCCTAGAATGTCATCAGTATATCTGACATACCAATCCCATCTTTACCATGATGATTTGATTGATTCCTGTTATGAGGATGACGTACTGGGTGAATAGTTTATGACTATAAGTCCCAGGCTCCGAATACATCAAAGGAGATGACAGACATGACATGTTTACTTATGATGCTAAACTCAAACCAGAAATTGACTTGAAATATAGTTTTAAACATCTCAAAGTCTGCAATTCTTTGGTTCAGTTGAATAAGATTAGGTTAAGCATTCTTCAAATCTTGATGGCTTAAATTGTAAAATGGTATATTATTTGATCCAAAGAAGTAGAAAAAATTCAGAAAGTACCCAGAGGCTTAAATTGTTTTTAGGCATCTCCATTTAAAATGAAAATATTTGGAATCAATTTTGAAATCAAGCTCAACCCAAAACTAGAGAGTCTAGGAATTTACCATGTTGAGATAGAAAGGATCCTGCACTTTCTGGAGACTCTGTACCATTCCTGGCTTTGTAGCTGGATTGCTATGCAAGCTTGCACAAGTTATTTAACCTCTCTGGGCCTCATCTTTTCATCAATAAAGGAAGAATGCTGGAGAAGTTGATGTCTACGCTTCTTTCTACTCTAGAATCCTATGATTCTCTCACAGGAGCCCCATTTTATAACAGACCACCCAGGTGAAAAGTTAACTCTCTAGAGCATACCTCATTGTTTGACTTAAGAGAACATGCAGGAGTAGGTCATTGCAACACAATCATGAGTAAGGGCAGACCATGAAGCAAAAACAACTGAAACAGAAACCTGGAACTGATGTTGATTTATCTCAAAGATAAATTTTCCATTTTCTCTGGCAAGTTTGCTCTCAAGTAGATTCAGCTGAAAAAGTACATGCTGGCAAGATGCACACAGGCCCTTCTACTTAGGAAAGGTTTCAGAGTCCTGGACTCCTAAGAACACCTCATGTTTACTCTCACCATGAGCTTCTAAGGGACGCCAGCCTGGGCTGTAGACCTTCCTGTATCTAGCTTCCCTGGGCATCAAGTCACCCTGATACCTTTCTGCTCCATCAAGAGTTGTGCCACCCCCACTCACAGCTCCTTCCACCCCCCAGAAGAATATGTCTGCAGAGAACATCCAGGGTTAGGGGAGCGTGTTTAGGGGATGGTGTGCTTATGATGAACTGGATGAGGGGAGGTGTTGGATGGTTTCCTAAGGGTGAGAACATACAACTGGCTGCTTTTTGCCAAAACAATATTCCATAGCTCAAGGAATGAAATGGCCTTCTAAGCCAGGCGCCTAACGTGCTCAGGCCCAGATGACTTCATGTGGACAGTGACAACTGGCTCTGTCTTAATAAATAGCTCTTAGCAGAAGGCCTGGCAGACTCTGTGTTTTCTCTACTTTATAGGTTGGAGGTATGGAAATAAGAAACAGGAGGCTTTCCTTTGAGAAATGTGTGTTTCAAACTTGAGAAGCTTAGGGGAATTTAAAGTTATTTTTTCTTAGTTTTTTTTCCTTATGATATTTGATATTCATTGGAGGGGAAAAACAAATGATCCTTACCTTGTGATCTCCCCACTTTGAGATTTCATGGGAAGATTGATAGGTCTGTCCCGGTGAGCACTGTGGTAAAGTGATGACAGATTTTCCATGTGGAGTGTGGTGTGGGCACAAGTTTCGTACCTTCAAGAGTTTCCAAGATCACACTCTTGGCACCATGACCCTAAAGTGTCCAGGAAACAACTGAAAATCACTCATCACACCAGGAAACAGGAAAATCTCCAATTGATTGAGAAAAGAAAATCAATACCAAGGTGACACAGATGTTGAAACTGTTTTAGGCCAAGGGCAATGAGTGACCTGCACCCCCATTCCGCACAGACCTGTCTGGAGACTTGGGAAGCATCACCACTGTGAGGAGCAAGTGACATGGGATCAAGGCAGTGCCCAGGGATGGCGCAGACCAGGCAGGTATCTGCAGAAGAGAGTTCAGTTAGGGATGAGGAGAGGTGAGGAACATCCTACACCTATGAGATGATTTGCTTGGAGCACAGAAGAAATTGTGGGGAGTATTTTGAGAGGTTTTCCTATGAGCTAGAATACAAAAATCTTTGCCATCGGGAAGTCAGGAAGACCCAACCTGGGGTGTGTGTGTGTGTGTGTGTGTGTGTGTGTGTATGCAGGTTTTATAGTACATTACATGAAAAAATCATCATTCCTAGTGCCAGAGTTGGTATATTTGTCTCCACTGACTTCTTTGTTTTGCTTTCAGGGCCTTTAGCATATACTACAAAAGTTATAAAATCTGGCTGCACCGCCAGCTGGTCAATGATAGAGCTGGATCTTAGCTCTACCATAGTTATTACTTTTTGTTTCTTTCCTTTCTCCTCCACTTCTTTCTGATTCTGGAAAACTCTAAGGCTGGCTCTGCCAATGCTCAGAAACCATTCCTCATGACACTTATTTCCAAAACAGAACTTTTCTCCTGCATTATGCTAGTAGTTACAATGATCACACAATTAAAGTCCTTCCATTATCTATAGCATCTTAATGTTCATTGCCTTTCCTCTTTCAAGTAGAGATTTCTCTGGTTCTTGGTATGGCAAGTGATTTTCTGTTGTATTCTAGACACTTGGAATAATACATCGTGAGACTCTGGATCTCATTTAATCTTCTGCTTTTGCCAGCAATCACCCTCTTGGAGTGTAGTAGGCAGGTCCAGAAGGGAATGGTTGTTCAGTGCTCCCTAGGCTTACTGACATCACCCCAACAAAAGTGGAGTGCCAGAGGGCCATGCCTTGCTTGCCTTCCCCTGCTTTGTAGCTGATGCCTGGTCATGGAAGCTTAGTGCTGTACTGAACTTCAGGGGTGCAGTGGTGGCAGAGGAAGGTGTTGTGTATTAAATAATTTGATTGGCTGTGTCCTTGATTCCTAGGAGAAAATTCCCTGGAAATTCCTCAGTAATAGGAGTATCTTTGTTCATCATGAACCCCTGGAATCATACTGAATTTATTCTAAAATATGAGATGACTCAGGCTGGTGGCTATTCACCAGAAACAGCAACCTTATGATTATGAGCATGGAGATTTGAGCCAGCCCAACCTCTGGGAATGGAGGGAGGCTGGAGATTAAGTTGAGTCATGGGGCAAATGGTTCAATCAATATTGAGTATGTAACCCCAGTAAAAACTCTGGACACTACATTTCAGTGGAGCTTTCTGGTTGGTGACCACACTGATGTACTGGCAGTTGACACACCCTGACTCCATGGAGAGAAGGCATAGGAGCTCTGAGTTTGAGATTATTCCAGAGCTCATCCTATGTGCTTCATTTGACTGGTCCTTGTTTTTATCCTTTTAATAAAACTAATAAAAATATGGTGTTTTCCTCAGTTCTGTGAGTCATTGTAGTGAGTTGTCAAACCTGAGAGGGACCCCTCATATTTGTATTCATTGGTAATAAGTGTGGGTGGCCTGAGGATTGCTGAAGTTGGCAGTTGGCATCTGAAGTGAGGGTAGTGTTGTTGGGGACCATGCCCTTTAAGTTATGGGGTCTCTACTAACTCTTGAGTGGTTAACCTCAGAACCAAATTACAGGACACCAGCTGGTGTTAGAAATAGAGGGGGATTGCTTTGCACTGCTTCATTAGACCTTGTTGCTGTTGTGTGGTGGTGAAAGTTCCCCTGTTGGCCCTGCTGGCAGTACCCCTGTAGAAGCAGAACACCAACTCACAACTGCACTCTGGCTTGTTGCCACATGTGGGAATTTCAGCTCCGTGTTCAGCCCTACTGATCTTGGTTGGGGGCGGTGGGCAGCTTTCCTTTTGGTGTTTGGGTGGGTGGGTATTACAAAACATATTTCTGTTGTGCCTTTTTCCTTGTCCTTTGGCTCGAGGGGTAAGCTTCTTTGTCTGTTCCTTTTGGTAGATCTGTGTTGCAGTCTCCTCTAGAACCCCTCGCAGATATATAGGAGGCTAAAAGAAACCCAGAGAGTTCACCTTTGTGCTCTTTCTCAAGTCCTGTGGCCCCTAGCTGGCTCTCTTTCTTCTTTCTACCCTCCAGTCCTTCTATGTTTGTTTGTTGTATTATGTCCAGGGGTTCTGGGTTGTAAGAGGGAAGAATAACAAGGAATGGGGCTTCTACATCTTGGCTGGAACCACAAGTCTGATAGTACAATTTGTAGCTAAACTGGGACACTTGAGAGTGAAAGAGGATCCTGACTGTCAGGATACATGAGTAACTGGCACAAAATAGAACCTATGGTCTACAGTCCTTGCTCCTGGCTAATCTCAAATAGGAATCACTTTTTCATTTTTACTCAAGTCTAACTCAAAATTTCAGTGACCCAACTCTACCAGATGGTGTTAAGTGTCAGTTTCTTCTCTTGGCCTCTGCTGTGTAATCTCTGTGCTTGCCCTTCTCCCATCTGGTGATAACACCCAAGCATGCCAGAGAAGATAACATTGGAAGTGGAAACTGATCTTCGCCAGGCCAAGCTGTTTTCCTCACTTTTGAGGGATGGTAAGTTGACCTCCTGTGAAGATCAACAACTCCTGTTATGATTTTGTGCATTAGAGTCTCCAGGATTCTCTGCCCCCGGTGCTTATTTTAGAGGCAAATGATGCTTTTGACCACAGGTCTGTCATCTCTCCAGGGCTTAGAACTTTCCTTTAAAGTCATTTGGTGCTTACTACAGAACTTGTTCTTTTCTTTGAGTAATCTCCAAGTCAGATGTTTTAAGGGCTGTTCTAGAATGAATCCTGCCTAACAGTTATCTACCAGACCATCCAAACTTGCTGAGTTTTGATCACTATGCCTTTATTTCATGGTGATTGTTCATACTTTTTCTGGAATAAATATTATAGAGAAGGACCCCCTGACGTTTCCAAGTACAGTCTTGCCTTAAATAAACAGAAAAATGCTCTCTATGAATATAATAGCAACAAGGCTAACTATGCTCCCGAACAACTTGAGGTTAAACTCCACCTGCTTTAGCTTGGCTGGTATATACTAACCACATTAAAAACCATTGCTGCTACATTTGGAGAAAGGCAAGTCTGCCTATGGTCACTTAAGGCTAAGAGCCATCTGGATAGAGTATAATTTAAATAAAATATTAAAATTCAGAGCACTAAGCTTAAATCTGAACAGAGGTTAGCCAGTGAGTACATTGGCAGAAAGAACTTTTGGACTGGGATATCTGGATGGCATATTACAATTCTCCTTTGGAGAAGTTTTTGTGCCCTTGATGTTTAGGAAATAACCAGACAAAAAGGTTATTTTTGTGTTCTTTCTTTCTTTTTTTTTTATTTATTTATTTGGTTATTTGGTAGGGGAGGGACAGAAGGAGAGAAACTCAAGCAGACTGTCCTGAGAGGGAAGCCCAACTCAGGGCTTGATCCATGACCCTGAGGTCATGAAATGAACCCAAATTAAGGGTCAGATGCTTAACCAACTGCGCCACCCAGGGTGCCCCCAAAATGTTATTTTTGTTACTTTTAAGGGACCGAATTATAGCTAATTTTGAGAGACACAGTATAATATAGTATTTAGATTCTGGGCTCTAGAGCCAAAACACCTGGGTTTTATCAGCTCAGCTATTTGTGTCTCAGATTCCCTTTCTGTAAAGAAATAATAGCACCAAGTGTCAGGATATAAAATCAATGCACAGAAATCAGTTGCACTTCTCTACACCAACAACAAGACAGAAGAAAGAGAAATTAAGGAGTCCATCCCATTTACAATTGCACCCAAAACTATAAGATACCTAGGAATAAACCTAACCAAAGAGACTAAGAATCTATACACAGAAAACTATAAAGTACTCATGAAAGAAATTGAGGAAGACACAAAGAAATGGAAAAATGTTCCATGCTCCTGGATTGGAAGAATAAATATTGTGAAAATGTCTATGCTACCTAAAGCAATCTACACATTTAAGGCAATTCCTATCAAAGTACCATCCACTTTTTTTCAAAGAAATGGAACAAATAATCCTAAAATTTATATGGAACCAGAAAAGACCTCGAATAGCCAAAGGAATATTGAAAAAGAAAGCCAAAGTTGGTGGCATCACAATTCCGGACTTCAAGCTCTATTACAAAGGTGTCATCATCAAGACAGCATGGTACTGGCACAAAAACAGACACATAGATCAATGGAACAGAATAGAGAGCCCAGAAATGGACCCTCAACTCTATGGTCAACTCATCTTCGACAAAGCAGGAAAGAATGTCCAATGGAACAAAGACAGCCTCTTCAATAAATGGTGTTGGGAAAATTGGACAGCCACATGCAGAAAAATGAAATTGGACCATTTCCTTACACCACACACGAAAATAGACTCCAAATGGATGAAGGACCTCAATGTGAGAAAGGAATCCATCAAAATCCTTGAGGAGAACACAGGCAACAACCTCTTCGACCTCAGCCGCAGCAACATCTTCCTAGGAACATCACCAAAGGCAAGGGAAGCAAGGGCAAAAATGAACTATTGGGATTTTATCAAGATCAAAAGCTTTTGCACAGCAAAGGAAACAGTTAACAAAACCAAAAGACAACTGACAGAATGGGAGAAGATATTTGCAAACGACATATCAGATAAAGGGCTAGTGTCCAAAATCTATAAAGAACTTATCAAACTCAACACCCAAAGAACAAATAATCCAATCAAGAAATGGGCAGAGGACATGAACAGACATTTCTGCAAAGAAGACATCCAGATGGCCAACAGACACATGAAAAAGTGCTCCACATCACTCGGCATCAGGGAAATACAAATCAAAACCACCATGAGATATCACCTCACACCAGTCAGAATGGCTAAAATTAACAAGTCAGGAAATGACAGATGCTGGCGAGGATGCAGAGAAAGGGGAACCCTCCTACCTGTTGGTGGGAATGCAAGCTGGTGCAACCACTCTGGAAAACAGCATGGAGGTTCCTCAAAATGTTGAAAATAGAACTACCCTATGACCCTGCAATTGCACTGCTGGGTATTTACCCTAAAGATACAAACATAGTGATCCGAAGGGGCACGTGCACCCGAATGTTTATAGCAGCAATGTCTACAATAGCCAAACTATGGAAAGAACCTAGATGTCCATCAACAGACGAATGGATAAAGAAGATGTGGTATATATACACAATGGAATACTATGCAGCCATCAAAAGAAATGAAATCTTGCCATTTGCGACGACGTGGATGGAACTAGAGGGTATCATGCTTAGCGAAATAAGTCAACCGGAGAAAGACAACTATCATATGATCTCCCTGATATGAGGAAGTGGAGATGCAACATGGGGGGTTAAGGGGGTTGGAGAAGAATAAATGAAACAAGATGGGATTGGGAGGGAGACAAACCATTAGTGACTCTTAATCTCACAAAACAAACTGAGGGTTGATGGGGGGAGGGGGTTGGGAGAGGGGGGTGGAGTTATGGATATTGGGGAGGGTATGTGCTATGGTGAGTGTTGTGAAGTGTGTAAACCTGGCGATTCGCAGACCTGTACCCCTGGGGATAAAAATATATGTTTATAAAGCTGTAAAAAAAAAAAAGAAAAAGAAAAAAGAAAGGATGAATCCCCAAGTTTTGTAGCAACATGGACGGGACTGGAAGAGATTATGCTGAGTGAAATAAGTCAAGCAGAGAGAGTCAATTATCATATGGTTTCACTTATTTGTGGAGCATAACAAATAGCATGGAGGACAGGGGAGATGGAGAGGAGAAGGGAGTTGAGGGAAATTGGAAGGGGAGGTGAACCATGAGAGACTATGGACTCTGAAAAACGATCTGAGAATTTTGAAGGGGTGGGGGGTGGGAGGTTGGGGGCACCAGGTGGTGGGTATTGTAGAGGGCACGGATTGCATGGAGCACTGGGTGTGGTGCAAAAATAATGAATACTGTTATGCTGAAAAAATAAAAAATTAATTAAAAAAAAAGAAATAATAGCACCTACTTGACTGAATTTTGAAGATTTATATATATGCATATGTAGTGCTCAAAATGAGACTGGTATGAAGTATTTGATACACACATACAGGTTAACTTTAATTATTCCTTTGAATGGAAGTGCATGGTAGATATCAATTTACTAGCATTTATCAGATTTGGAAATTGTTTCAGCAGAATGCTTCCAGTCTGGAAATGAAGAAACAAATGACATCTGGAAGCATGAGAGACTGTGGTAACAATCAACTTGCAAGGGAAGTCTTGTAAGACTGAGGACCGAGTTCATGAGCCCAGAGACACTGCCTTTTGAGGACTGCAGTGTAGTGTCCTCTTTTGATAGCAGGGTTGGAAATTGACACAAGCCTTTGCAGTGCCTTTTGGTAATGTTTATCAGTTTTCTTCTTCTTTCTTTTATTGCTATGTCCTTTAGCCTGGCAATTTTCCTTCTAGGAATGCTTCCAAATGAAATGTCATGGCTGCAAGGATATTTATTCACAAAAATGGTTGTTGAAGCGTTAACTATAATAGCTGGAAATAAGAAACAATAAGAATATCTAATAATAGGGGTTCATTTGGTAACAAATTAAGTCATACATGTATATGGATTATTAAGTGGTCAGAAAAAGTAATGTTGAAGATTACTTGATGATGGGAAAAATAATAAAAATAATAAAAATAAAAAATAATGAAAAGCAATAAAAAACAATGAAATAATGAAAGAAGTTTACAAAACTCTGTTTAGTATGATTTTTGTAGAATCTACCCCTTGCCCACTTGCTTTTCCAGGTTTCCTTGGCACACAAGCCACAGGATATGGGGGTGTCCCTGCCTCCAGCACTGTCCTCCCTGGGGTGACTCTACCATGACCAGGGTGGGCTCAGTTGCTTGGGGCTCCTACACAGCTGATTTCAGTAAAACCAGAGTGTAATATTCACAACCAGAGTGTAATAGCAAATGAATGTGTGGACTGTTTTAATAGGAAGTGAAACCATTTGGGTTTGTTTTGTTTTATTTTTGGTCATTCTCTGATGTGCTAGAAGGATAGAACATAAATGTGTCTCTTTACCTCCTAAGGGGATTTTAAGAATTAAATTTTCTTTGCCCTTGAGGATAAAGCAACTGTTTTTTAGGGGTAGTAATGGTTAAAAATCTGGATGGATGGATGGATGGATGGATGGATGGATGGATGGATTTATTGATTTAATTAATCAGTTAATTAATTAAAATTAGGCTCCCTGCCCAATGAGGAGCCTGATGTGGGGCTTGAACTCATGATCCTCAGATCAAGACCTGACCAAAATCAAGAGTCAGCTCCTCAACTGACTAAGCTGCCCAGGCACCCCAAGAATCTGGATTTAATGGGCTGTTAATATCCACCACAGCAAGAACAAGAGAAAGGAAAAAGGTTCGATGAAAGAAGCAATTTATTTTGGAGAAACAGGAGTAAACGTTGCTCTGGAATGAAGGTAGGAGCAGCTCTTTGAGTTTCTGACAGTGCCCTTAGAAGATGGCAGGACCTGGGAAATTCATGGTCTTGGGATGTAACAGGACAGGCATCCTGAGCCTTGTTAAGAATTACTGTGTCCCAAATGTGACACTCAACAGCAGAGGGGCCGTATGTAGAGAGGATGCAGATGTCTTAGTGATAACTGGTGTGGAATGGAGGATTCAGCCAATTTTCCACTCTCTCTTGGAAGTGCATAGATCTGTGTTCAGTTTTTGGATTTGAAACTGTTTAGAAGCACTCTCACTGAAATCACTGCTCAGGGGAGAAAACAGACCTGGCTACTCGGTCTGATTGTTCAATCAGCACATTTTATAAATGGTTCCTATTACTTCCCCTACTTCCAGTTGCCACATAATTAAAATAAGCTTCTCTAACCAGCTTGGGTATCCATCCCAATAGAAATAGTTTATATTTCAGATGGGTGAACACTATGTCTTATAGTAGAATAATTTAACAAGGGGACAATATAGTAGAAAACGTTAAAAAAAAAACCCAACCCTTTCTACTTGTGATGGAGACTAGGACATGGACAAGTTTTATCTTACTTAGGAGCTGACTCCAGCTGATGGGTCAACTCACCAAGATTCTTTGTTTACTTTGTTCATTGTAAATATTCAACAAGTTTCTTTTCAACAAATACCAAATCATCTTACATCCCAACATCTGAGTAAAGCACCTTTAGGTCCTGGCGATTTGCTTTCACATTTCCCTTAAATTAATGCTCACCGTGGCATGCTCACCATGGCATGATGGAAATGATGAGGCCCAAGGTTTGCAGGGCTTCATGTCCCCAGGAGACCCCAGCTGTAGCTAATCCTGCCTGTTTGGGGGTGAAGAGACTGTCAGGCCCAAACACAAGTCTCCATTCCATTCACACCAGGGTTTTCACCCTGCAGTCTGGTTCCAAGCTTGTTTGCCTGACAGAGTAACTGAGAACAACTGTGGCCAATTTCTAAGAACCTGTGGTGACATGGAGTGAAGCAGTGGTCAATTTTCCAGAAGTTCCATTTTCCCAGTAGACCTAGGACTTCGATTTTTAAAAAAAAGATTTTATTTATTTATTTGACAGAGGGAGACACAGTAAGAGAGGGAACGCAAGCAGGGGGAGTGGGAATGGGAGAAACAGTCTCCTGGGATCATGACCTGAGGTGAAGGCAGATGTTTAATGACTGAGCCACCCAGGCACCCCAAGGATTTTTGATCTTATAGAAATTCCAGTGTTTTGTCATTAAAAATGAGCCTTCTGTTGGTTTTGTTTTAGATACTTTCAGCACAATAAGGAAGTATTCTGCTCCAAGTTTGCTGAGAGATATTTTTAAATCATTAAAGAATGTTGATTATTGTCAGAAGGATTTTGTACATTTATTAAGATAAATGTATGTTTTTCTCCTTTAAGCTGTTAATGTGGTGAGTTACATTAGCTGATGTGCTCATGTTAAATCAATGATAAATTTCTGGAATAAACTTAGTTAGATCATTCTATTATTTATACATATATGTTTTCCTTCTGCTTTTTTTTTCTTGTTTGTTTGGGTAATTTGTATCCATTTTCATGACAAAGAATGACTTGTAATTTTCTTTCTTCATATGGTCCTTGTCAGGCTTGATGTCAAGAAGCTAATAATAATTCACAAGAAGAGCAGCAGCAACAGCAGCAATATATGGTTGGGTGGGTGTTTTTCTAAGTCCTTTGACTCATTTAATCCTCACACAATCCTCAATCCAACGTACGTTGATCTCAAGCTCATCAGAAGATGAGCTCGTAAGTGACCAGAGCTAAGATTCACACTCAGAAGGTTTAATTCCAGACCACTTCTTCCTCTTTCTAGTTTATAACTATATGAGTATAGCTGACTCATGATGTTACCCTAGTTTCAGGTGTACAATGTAGTGATTCAAAAACTCCATGTGCTATGCTGTGCTCTCTGCAAGTGTAGCTCCCATCAGTCACCATACGCTGCCATTACAATACCACAGACTGTATTCCTTGTACTGTGTCTTTCATTCCTCACTCATTCCATACCTGGAAGCCTGTACCTCCCTCTCCTCTTCATCCGTTTTACCCATCCCCTCTTTTCTGGCAACCACTGGTTTGTTCCCTGTATTTATTGCAGAACCTTTATTCTTAATCATATACTATATAGCGCTTATCTTGCTCTTTCTGCCTCTCCCTTTCACCACTGACCTACATCTTACTGACCTCACACAACAATTGAGAGACATTCCCTTATCTTCTGTATTCTAGAATTATTTGTGCAAAGATGTAATTATCTGTTCCTTGAATTAGCTACTAATTACATTTCTTTAATGTTTATCGGACTATGAAGATCTTCCATTTTTTTTAATTAGGAAAATGCAAATTTATTTTTATTATTATTTTTTAAATTTTTGTTTATTTTTAAAATTTCTTTTCAGTGTTCCAGAATTCATTGTTTATGTACCATACCCAGTGCTCCATGCAATACATGTCCTCCATAATAGCCACACAAGGCTCACCCAACCTCCCACCCCCTCTCTCCTCCAAGACCCTCAGTTTGTTTCTCAGAGTCCACAGTCTTTCATGGTTCATCTCCACCTCCAATTTCCCTCAACTCCCTTCTCCTCTCCAACTCCCCATGCCCTCGTGTTATTCCTTATGCTCCACAAATAAGTGAAACCATATGATAATTGACTCTCTCTGCTTCACTTTTTTCACTCAGCATAATCTCTTCCAGTCCCATCCATGTTGATATAAAAGTTGGGTATTCATCATTTCTGATGGAGACATAATACTCCATAGTATATATGGACCATATTTTCTTTATGCATTTGTCTATTGAAGGGCATCTTGGTTCTTTCCACAGTTTGGCGACTGTGGCCATCGCTGCTATAAACATTGGGGTACAGATGGCCCTTCTTTTCACTACATCTTTATCTTTGGGGTAAATGCCCAGTAGTGCAATTACTATGACCCCAGGGTCATCGGGAAGCTCTATATTTAATTTCTCAAGGAATGTCCACACTGTTTTCCAAAGTGGCTCCACCAACTTGCATTCCTACCAACAGTGTAAGAGGGTTTCCCTTTCTCCACATCCTCTCCAACACACGTTGTTTACTGTCTTGTTAATTTTGGCCATTCTAACTGGTGTAAGGTGGTATCTCAGTGTGGTTTTGATTTGAATCTCCCTGATGGCTAGTGGTGATGAACATTTTTTCATGTGTCTGTTAGCCATTTCTATGTCTTCTTTGGAGAAGTGTCTGTTCATGTCTTCTGCCTGTTTTTTGATATGATTATCTGTTTTTTGGGGTGTTGAGTTTGAGGAGTTCTTTATAGATCTTGGATATCAGCCCTTTGTCTGTACTGTCATTTGTGAATATCTTCTCCCATTCCGTGGATGGCCTCTTTGTTTTGTTGGCTGTTTCCTTTGCTGTGCAGAAGCTTTTGATCTTGATGAAGTCCCAAAAGTTCATTTTTGCTTTTGTTTCCTTTGCCTTTGGAGACATATCTTGAAAGAAGATGCTGTGGCTGATGTCAAAGAGGTTACTGCCTATGTTCTCCTCTATGATTTTGATGGATTCCTGCCTCACGTTGAGGTCTTTTATGCATTTCGAGTTTATCTTTGTGTATGGTGTAAGAGAAAGGCTGAGTTTCACATAGCTGTCTAATTTTCCCAGCACCATTTATTGAAGCGACTTTCTTTTTTCCACTGCATATTTTTTCCTGCTTTGTCGAAGATTATTTGACCATAAATTTGAGGGTCCATATCTGGGCTCTCTACTCTGTTCCACTGTGTCTGTTTTTGTGCCAGTACTATGCCGTCTTGGTGATCACAGCTTTGTAGTAAAGCTTGAAATCAGGCAACATGATGCCCTCAGTTTTGTGTTTCTTTTTCAACATTTCCTTAGCAATTCAGGGTCTCTTCTGGTTCCATATAAATTTTAGGATTGTTTGTTCCAGCTCTTTGAAAAATGCCGGTGGAATATTGATCAGAATGGCATTGAAAGTATAGATGGCTCTAGGTGGTATAGACATTTTAACAATGTTTATTCTTCTGATCCATCCAAGCCTCCCTCAAAAAAATTGAAAAATCCAGAATACACCAGCTCTCTTTACACCTTAAAGAACTGGAGAAACAACAACAAATTAAGCCAACTCCACACACAAGATGGGAAATAATCAAATTAGAGCAGAGACCAATGAGATAGAATCTAGGGATACAGTAGAATGAATCATCGAAACTAGAAGCTGTTTTTTTTTTTTAAAAGAATCAATATGATCAATAAACCATTGGCCAAACTAATCCAAAAGAAAAGAGAGAAGACCTGAATTAATAAAATTATAAACAAAAAGGGAGAGATCACAACTAACACCAAGGAAATAGAAACAATCATCATAAATTATTATCAACAAATATATGCCAATAAGTTAAGCAACCTGGATGAAATGGTTGCATTCCTGGAAACTTATAAACTTCCAAAACTGAATCAGGAAGAAATCAATAACCTGAATAGGTCAATATCTAGCAGCGAGATTGAAGCAGTGATCAAAAACTGCCCAAAAAACAAGAGCCCAGGATCTGACAGATTCCCTGGGGAATTCTAACAAACATTCAAAGAAGAAATAATACCTATTATCCTGAAGCTGTTTCAAAACACTGAAGCAGAAGGAAAAGTTCCAGACTCTTTTTATGAAGCCAGCATTACCCTGATCCCAAAACAAGGCAAAGACCCCACCAAAAAGGAGAATTTCAGACAAATATTCCTGTTGAATATGGATGCCAGGATTCTCAATAAAGATTCTGCTCATATGCAAACTGCCAGTCCACTTAAATTTGGCATATTCAATCTACTTAACTGATCTGTAAAAAAAAGAAACGAACCTCACAAATCACAAAGATTCAGGATTCTCAATAAGATACTAGCTAATAGGATCTAACAGTACATTAAAAAGATTATCCATCATGACCAGGTGGGATTTATCCCTGGGATGCAAGGGTGGTTCAACATTAGCAAATCAATCAATGTGATAGAACAAATTAATAAGAGAAGAAAGAAGAACTACATGGTCCTCTCAATTGATGCAGAAAAAGCATTTGACAAGATACAGCATCCATTCATGATTAAAACAATTCAAAGTATAGGGATAGAGAGAATGTTCCTCAACTTCATAATATCTATCTATGAAAAACCCACAGTGAATATCATCCACAATGGGAAAAAGCTCACAGACTTCCCTCTGAGATCAGAAACACGATAAGGATGCTCACTCTTGCCACTCTTGTTCAACATAGTACTAGAAGTCCAAGCAACAACAATCGGACAACAAAGAGAAATAAAAGGAATTCAAATTGGCAATGAAGAAGTCAAACTCTCTCTCTTCGCAGATGACATAAAACTTTATATGCAAAACCCAAAATACTCCACCCCCAAACTACCAGAACTCATACAGCAATTCAGTAATGTGGCAGGATACAAAATGAATGTACAGAAATCAGTTGCTTTCTTTATACACTAACAATGAATATACAGAAAGGGAAATTAGAGAATCAATCCCATTTACTATAGCACCAAGAACCATAAGACACCTGGGAATAAACCTAACCAAAGAGGTAAAGGATCTGTACAAGGAAATACAGAACCCTCATGAAAAAAATCAAAGACACAAAAAGATGGAAGACCATTTCATGCTCATGGATCGGAAGAATAAACATTGTTAAAATGTCTATACTGCCTAGAGCAATCTGTACTTTCAATGCCATTCCGATTAAAATTCCACCAGCATTTTTCAAAGAGCTGGAGCAAACAATCCTAAAATTTATATGGAACCAGAAGAGACCCTGAATTGCTAAGGAAATGTTGAAAAAGAAACACAAAACTGGGGTCATCACGTTGATTGATTTCACGCTTTACTACAAAGCTGTGATCGCCAAGACAGCATGATACTGGCACAAAAACAGACACATAGACCAGTGGAACAGAGTAGAGAGCCCAGATATGAACCCTCAAATTTATAGTCAAATAATCTTCGACAAAGCAGGAAAAAATATACAGTGGGAAAAAGACAGTCTCTCCAATAAATGGCGCTGGTCTTCCAATTTTTCTTCACTTAGTTTTGGTTAGTAATAATTTTCTAGGAGTTGGACTATCTCATTTATATTACAAACTTTGTATAACTTTGCTCCTGAATACTGTTCCTAATATGCTCTTATGGTTTTTAATATTGACAATACTTGAAGCTATGTCTCTTATGGTGATTGTGATCTCTTTTTTTTCTTTATTCCTCTGATTCAAAGTTGGTCATTGTATTTGTCTTTACAAAGCATTCACAGTTTGTAGTTCTCTTTCATTCTCTTTTCTTTAGCTTCATAATATTTTCTTCTTATTTTCATTGTTTTCTCCTTACTACTCAATATAAATTTCTTTTGCAGTTCTCTTTCTGACTCTGGAGATGTACGCTTGCATCATTCACTCCTAGCCTTTCTTTTTTACTTATTTATCTAAATAATTTTTTAAAATTTATCTAAATGTGTAAGGCCATGAATTTCCATCTAAGCTCTTCTTCAGCTGCATCCTGGCAACTTTGTTATATTTTCATTAGTAGCATTTTCATTATCATTCAGTTAAAATATTTTCAGTTTTTATTTTGGTTTTTTGATCTATACATCATTGAAGAGAATTTCTTAACTCAAACATGGTAACTTCAGTGATGTTTTGTTATTGATTTTTTACTGGTAGCATTGTTATAAAATATGTTCTGTATGATATTTGTTCTCTTAAAATTTATATTTAAAATATAAAAATATATTTTTATCCTTTTCCTTTAATGTTGGCTTCCTGTATTTATATATTTTTAATGTATTTCTTTAAAAAGTCTCTTAATTATTGCCTTTTAACTGGGGAAATTAATGTGTACATTTATTATAATTAATGAAATATCTGTGTTTATATTTCCAATAATATTATATTATTTTGTGATTTTTGTCTTTTTCACCACTTCTATATTCTTTTTCTTGTCTTTTCTTATCTTCATTTGGATTGCTTGGTTAGTTTTTCTCACGTCATTTCTTTTCTTCGGTAGTTTAAAAGTTATGCATTTTATTTCTTTATTTTTTTTAAAGATTTTATTTATTCATTTGACAGACAGAGATCACAAGTAGGCAGAGAAGCAGGCAGAGAGAGAGAGAGCAGGAAATGGGCTCCCTGCTGAGCAGAAAGCCTGATGCAGGGCTTGATCCTAGAACCCTGGGATCATGACCTGTGCCGAAGGCAGAGGCTTTAACCCACTGAGCCACTCAGGCGCCCTATGCATTTTACTTCTGTTCTTTTCATAGTTACTGCAAAATGAACATGTATAATTTATCAAACTATAAAGTTAATTGGTGCTAAACTCTCTTTCCAAATAACATGAAATCTTTAAAATGCTTCTGTTTCAATCACCACTTCTAACATGGTGCTATTGTTGTTGTGTATTTTGATTCTATTTTTGAAATTACTCTCCAAGAACATTATTATTATTATCTCATTCTTCTCCTTATTTATATATATCAATGTTTTCCTAGATTTACCCACATATTTTCCTTTCTTTCTTTTTAATTCCTTTCTGTATCTCATTCTTTCCATCTGGGATAATATCCTTTTTTCCTGAAATAAATGCTTTAGGATTTCCTTTAGTGAGGCTCTGCTGCTAGCAAACTCTCAGTTTTTGTTTCTTTAAAAAAAATCTTTATTTTATCCTGGTCCTTGAAAGGTGTATTTGATGAATAGAATCTTCTTTTCTGATGCTATTATTTATCCTTCTCTTGAAGTGGCTTGTAACTGATGAGTATTTAGAATCCCCCTGTCAATGTGGCTGTCGTCCCTTTACCTAGAAGGTGGGTTTAAAGAAAACTGAACAATCCTTCTCTTCCATTAAAAAAAAAAGTTCTCTTGCCCAAGTGCCACAGAGTTGGAAATGGCCACCTATTGATTAAAACACATGGCTCTAAAAGTCTTGTGTTAAAATGCAACTTCTCGAGGAGGAGTCAAGATGGCGGAGAAGTAGCAGGCTGAGACTACTTCAGGTAGCAGGAGATCAGCTAGATAGCTTATCCAAAGATTGCAAACACCTACAAATCCAATGGGAGATTGAAGAGAAGAAGAACAGCAATTCTAGAAACAGAAAATCAACCACTTTCCGCAAGGTAGGACTGGCGGAGAAGTGAATCCAAAGCGACAGGAAGATAGACCGTGGGGGGAGGGGCCGGCTCCCGGCAAACGGCGGAGCAACGGAGAACAAAATCAGGACTTTTAAAAGTCTGTCCCACTGAGGGACATCACTCCAGAGGCTAAACTGGGGTGAAGCCCACGCGGGGACAGTGTGGCCTCAGGTCCCGCAGGGTCACAGAAGGATCGGGGGTGTCTGAGTGTCGCAGAGCTTGCGGGTATTAGAACGGGGAAGCAGGCTACAGAGACAGAGCCGAGGAGTGAGCTACCAGCTCGGGGTTACCTTGAACCGGTCGCAGGCTCGGTCAGCTCGGAGCATGGCCGGAGGCAGGGTGACAGGAGTAATTGGGCGCTATTCTCTGAGGGCACACTGAGGAGTGGGGCCCTGGGCTCTCGGCTCCTCTGGGCCAGAGACCGGGAGGCCGCCATCTTCATTCCTGTCCTCTGGAACTCTAGGGAAAGCGCTCAGGGAACAAAAGCTCCCGAAAGCAAACCCGAGCGGATTACTCAGGCCGGCCCCTGGTAGGGGCGGTGCAACTCCACCTGGGGCAAAGGCACTTGAGAATCACTACAACAGGCCCCTCCCCCAGAAGATCAACAAGAAACCCAGCCAGGACCAAGTTCACCTACCAAGGAGTGCAGTTTCAATACCAAGGAGAGTTGCGGAATTCCAGAGGAGGAGAAAGCAAAGCACGGTACTCATGGCTTTCTCCCAATGATTCTTTAGCCTTGCAGTTAATTTAATTTTTTTAATTTTTAAATTTTTTTCACTTCTTCTGCTAATTTTTTTTAACTTTTACCCTTTTCTTTTTTAACGTTTTTAAACTAGTTTATCTAATATATATATATATATATATATATTTCCTTTTTATATTTTTTCTTTATTCATATTCTTTTTTTAATTGTTTCTTCTTCTTTTCTTTCTTTCTGAACATCTTTTTATCCCCTTTCTCCCCCCTCACGATTTGGGATCTCTTCAGATTTGGTTAAAGCATATTTTCCTGGGGTTGTTGCCACCCTTTTAGTATTTTACTTGCCCCTTCAGATACTCTTATCTGGACAAAATGAAAAGGCGGAAAAATTCACCACAAAAAAAGAACAAGAGGGGGCGCCTGGGTGGCTCAGTGGGTTAAAGCCTCTGCCTTCGGGATCGAGCCCCGCATTGGGCTCTCTGCTCAGCAGGGAGCCTGTTTCCTTCTCTCTCTGCCTGCCTCTATGCCTACTTGTGATCTCTTTCTCTCTCTCTCTCTGTCAAATAAATAAATAAAATCTTAAAAAAAAAAAAAAAGAAAAAGAGGCAGTACCAAAGGCTAGGGACCTAATCAATACAGACATTGGTAATATGTCAGATCTAGAGTTCAGAATGACGATTCTCAAGGTTCTAGCTGGGCTCGAAAAAGGCATGAAAAATATTAGAGAAACCCTCTCGGGAGACATAGAAGCCCTTTCTGGAGAAATAAAAGAACTAAAATCTAACCAAGCTGAAATCAAAAAAGCTATTAATGAGGTGCAATAAAAAATGGAGGCTCTCACTGCTAGGATAAATGAGGCAGAAGAAAGAATTAGCTATATAGAAGACCAAATGACAGAGAATAAAGAAGCTGAGCAAAAGAGGGACAAACAGCTGCTGGACAATGAGGGGAGAATTCGAGAGATAAGTGACACCATAAGATGAAACAACATTAGGATAATTGGGATTCCAGAAGAAGAAGAAAGAGAGAGGGGAGCAGAAGGTATATTTTCAAGAATTATTGGAGAGAATTTCCCCAATATGGCAAAGGGAACAAGCATCAAAATCCAGGAGGTTCAGAGAACCCCCCTCAAAATCAATAAGAATAGGTCTACATCCCATCACCTAATAGTAAAATTTACAAGTCTTAGTGACAAAGAGGAAATCCTGAAAGCAGCCCGGGAAAAGAAGTCTGTAACATACAATGGTAAAGATATTAGACTGGCAGCAGACTTATCCACAGAGACCTGGCAGGCCAGAAAGAGCTGGCATGATATGTTCAGAGTACTAAATGAGAAAAACATGCAGCCAAGAATACTATATCCAGCTAGGCTATCATTGAAAATAGAAGGAGAGATTAAAAGCTTCCAGGACAAACAAAAACTGAAAGAATTTGCAAACATCAAACCAGCTCTACAGGAAATAATGAAAAGGGTCCTCTAAGCAAAGAGAAACCCTAAAAGTGGTAGATCAGAAAGGAACAGAGACAATATACAATAACAGTCACCTTACAGGCAATACAATGGCACTAAATTCATATCTCTCAATAGTTACCCTGAATGTTAATGGGCTAAATGCCCCAATCAAAAGACACAGGGTATCAGAATGGATAAAAAAAACAAAACCCATCTATATGTTGCCTACAAGAAACTCATTTTAGACCCGAAGACACCTCCAGATTTAAAGTGAGGGGTGGAAAAGAATTTACCATGCTAATGGACATCAGAAGAAAGCAGGAGTGGCAATTCTTATATCAGATCAACTAGATTTTAAGCCAAAGACTATAATAAGAGATGAGGAAGGACACTCTATCATACTCAAAGGATCTGTCCAACAAGAAGATCTAACAATTTTAAGTATCTATGCCCCTAACGTGGGAGCAGCCAACTATATAAACCAATTAATAACAAACAAAGAAACACATCAACAATAATACAATAATAGTAGGGGACTTTAACACTCCCCTCACTGAAATGGACAGATCATCCAAGCAAAAGATCAACAAGGAAATCAAGGCCTTAAATGACACACTGGACCAGATGGACATCACAGACATATTCAGAACATTTCATCCCAAAGCAACAGAATACACATTCTTCTCTAGTGCACGTGGAACATTCTCCAGACTAGATCACATCCTCGGTCCTAAATCAGGTCTCAACCAGTATCAAAAGATTGGGATCATTCCCTGCATATTTTCAGACCACAATGCTCTGAAGCTAGAACTCAATCACAAGAGGAAATTTGGAAAAACCCCAAATACATGGAGACTAAACAGCATCCTTCTAAAGAATGGATGGGTCAACCAAGAAATTAAAGAAGAATTGAAAATATTTATGGAAACAAATGATAATGAAAACACAACGGTTCAAAATCTGTGGGACACAACAAAGGCAGTCCTGAGAGGAAAATATACAGCAGTTAAAAGCCTTTCTCAAGAAACAAGAAAGGCCTCAGGTCCACAACCTAACCCTACACCTAAAGGAGCTGGAGAAAGAACAGCAAAGAAAGCCTCAACCCACCAAGAGAAGAGAAATCATAAAGATCAGAGCAGAAATCAATGAAATAGAAACCAAAAAAACAATAGAACAAATCAACGGAACTAGGAGCTGGTTCTTTGAAAGAATTAATAAGATTGATAAACCCCTGCCAGACTTATCAAAAAGAAAAGAGAAACGACCCAAATAAATAAAATCATGAATGAAAGAGGAGAGATCACAACGAACACCAAAGATATACAGACAATTATAAGAACATACTATGAGCAACTCTACGCCAACAAATTTGACAATCTGGAAGAAATGGATTCATTCCTAGAGACATATAAACTACCACAACTGAACCAGGAAGAAATAGAAAGCCTGAACAGACCCATAACCAGTAAGGAGATTGAAACAGTCATCAAAAATCTCCAAACAATCCAAAGCCCAGGGCCAGACAGCTTCCCGGGGGAATTCTACCAAACATTTAAAGAAGAACTAATTCCTATTCTCCTGAAACTGTTCCAAAAAATAGAAATGGAAGGAAAACTTCCAAACTCATTTTATGAGGCCAGCATCACCTTGATCCCAAAACCAGACAAGGATCCCATCAAAAAAGAGAACTACAGACCAATATCCTTGATGAACACAGATGCAAAAAGTCTCTCCAAAATACTAGCCAATAGGATCCAACAGTACATTAAAAAGATTATTCACCACGTCCAAGTGGGATTTATTCCAGGGCTGTAAGGTTGGTTCAACATCCGCAAATCAATCAATGTAATACAACACATTAATAAAAGAAAGAACAAGAACCATATGATCCTCTCAATAGATGCTGAAAAAGCATTTGACAAAGTACAGCATCCCTTCCTGATCAAAACTCTTCAAAGTGTAGGGATAGAGGGCACCTACCTCAATATTATCAAAGCCATCTATAAAAACCCACCACAAATATCATTCTCAATGGAGAAAAACTGAAAGCTTTTCCGCTAAGGTCAGGAACACGGCAGGGATGTCCGTTATCACCACTGCTAGTGCTAGAAGTCCTAGCCTCAGCAATCAGACAACAAAAGGAAATTAAAGGCATCCAAATCGGCAAAGAAGAAATCAAACTATCACTCTTTGCAGATGATATGATACTATATGTGGAAAACCCAAAAGACTCCACTCCAAAACTGCTAGAACTTGTACAGGAATTCAGTAAAGTGTCAGGATATAAAATCAATGCACAGAAATCAGTTGCATTTCTCTACACCAACAACAAGACAGAAGAAAGAGAAATTAAGGAGTCCATCCCATTTGCAATTGCACCCCAAACTATAAGATACCTAGGAATAAACCTAACCAAAGACACTAAGAATCTATACTCAGAAAACTATAAAATACTCATGAAAGAAATTGAGGAAGACACAAAGAAATGGAAAAATGTTCCATGCTCCTGGATTGGAAGAATAAATATTGTGAAAATGTCTATGCTACCTGAAGCAATCTACACATTTAAGGCAATTCCTATCAAAGTACCATCCATTGTTTTCAAAGAAATGGAACAAATAATCCTAAAATTTATATGGAACCAGAAAAGACCTCAGATAGCCAAAGGAATATTGAAAAAGAAAGCCAAAGTTGGTGGCATCACAATTCCGGACTTCAAGCTCTATTACAAAGCTGTCATCATCAAGACAGCATGGTACTGGCACAAAAACAGACACATAGATCAATGGAACAGAATAGAGAGCCCAGAAATAGACCCTCAACTCTATGGTCAACTCATCTTCGACAAAGCAGGAAAGAATGTCCAATGGAACAAAGACAGCCTCTTCAATAAATGGTGTTGGGAAAATTGGACAGCCACATGCAGAAAAATGAAATTGGACCATTTCCTTACACCACACACGAAAATAGACTCCAAATGGATGAAGGACCTCAATGTGAGAAAGGAATCCATCAAAATCCTCGAGGAGAACACAGGCAGCAACCTCTTCGACCTCAGCCGCAGCAACATCTTCCTGGGAACATCACCAAAGGCAAGGGAAGCAAGGGCAAAAATGAAGTATTGGGATTTTATCAAGATCAAAAGCCTTTGCACAGCAAAGGAAACAGTTAACAAAACCAAAAGACAACTGACAGAATGGGAGAAGATATTTGCAAACGACATATCAGATAAAGGGCTAGTGTCCAAAATCTATAAAGAACTTAGTAAACTCAACACCCAAAGAACTAATAATCCAATCAAGAAATGGGCAGAAGACATGAACAGACATTTCTGCAAAGAAGACATCCAGATGGCCAACAGACACATGAAAAAGTGCTCCATATCACTCGGCATCAGGGAAATACAAATCAAAACCACCATGAGATATCACCTCACACCAGTCAGAATGGCTAAAAATAACAAGTCAGGAAATGGCAGATGCTGGCGAGGATGCGGAGAAAGGGGTCCTTCCTACGCTGTTGGTGGGAATGCAAGCTGGTGCAACCAGTCTGGAAAATAGCATGGAGGTTCCTCAAAATGTTGAACATTGAACTACCCTATGACCCAGCAATTGCACTCCTGGGTATTTACCCTAAAGACACAAACGTAGTGATCCGAAGGGGCACGTGCACCCGAATGTTTATAGCAGCAATGTCTACAATAGCCAAACTATGGAAAGAACCTAGGTGTCCATCAACACATTATTGGATAAAGAAGATGTGGCATATATACACAATGGAATACTATGCAGCCATCAAAAGAAATGAAATCTTGCCATTTGCGACGACGTGGATGGAACTAGAGGGTATCATGCTTAGCGAAATAAGTCAACCGGAGAAAGACAACTATCATATGATCTCCTTGATATGAGGGAGAGGAGATACAACATGGGGGTTAAGTGGGTAGGAGAAGAATAAATGAAAGAAGATGGGATTGGGAGGGAGACAAACCATTAGTGACTCTTAATCTCACAAAACAAACTGAGGGTTGATGGGGGAAGGGGGGTTGGAAGGGGGGGTGGGGTTATGGACATTGGGGATGATATGTGCTATGGTGAATGCTGTGAAGTGTGTAAACCTGGTGATTCACAGACCTGTACCCCTGGGGATAAAAATATATGTTTATAAAAAATAAAATAAAAGAAATGCAACTTCTCATTGCAATGGAGGCTTAAAATAAACACTTAAAAATTGCAACTTCTCATCAGTAGGAAGGAGTATTAGTCATTGTTCACTCTCAGCTTAATACAGTGAGTTAATTCATGGAGTGCTTTCCACTGCATGGCTAGGTAATGATATTGGCTTGTAGTGGGGTCACAAAGGGATAAACAGGAAAATTAACTTCGATTGAAGTAGGGAAAAGGACAGCTTCTGAGCAAGGATCACAGCCCTGGGAAGTCTGAGCAGTCTGAGGAAACAAGGTAGGACAGCCTAGACCAGGGCTGATGGCAGGGAGCCATCTCTGATGGCATCCCTGATGCCAGGAGGTTCCTGGCAGTGGATGGGGGATTGCTGACCATGTGTTTCAGGGTACCTCAACTTTCAGCTCTGAGCTCTTCAGCTCATGCCTCCCCACTTCTTCCTCAGCTGTGGCCTTGAGAAAATAAAGTATCAGATGAGAACTTTTGCCACTAAGTCAACAACTTCGTTTCACAAACTGCCCCTCTCTTTCTTACCACTTTCCCTTTGGTCTTCTGCTCATAAATGTTTGAATCTCTTGCATTAAAAACCCAAACCAAAATCCCTTTACTGTGATAAATGCAATAGAATATTCACTGTACAGAATCTGGAATATACACAAAATTGTGAAGAAGAGAAATAGAACTCACATATAAACATCCCTAGAAGATAATCACTTTTAACATTTTTGTATATTATTTTTTAGATTTTTTTATTGTGTGTTCTCTATCACTGTCTAACCTTCCTCCCCGCCACATACAAAATTAGAATGGTAATGAAGATCCATGTTCTAATTTATTTCATCTTTCTGTTGCTATGCTTTTTTCTGTCTTGTTGCTGTGTTTTCCTGTCTTCTTTTCCCCTCATAAACATAAGGCTACACTGCCTGTCTACAATTCTGCCTTCTCATTCAGTCGTCAAACTCTTTTTTTTTTAAAGATTTTATTTATTTATTTGAAGAGAGATAGAGGGGGCGCCTGGGTGGCTCAGTGGGTTAAGCCGCTGCCTTCGGCTCAGGTCATGATCTCAGGGTCCTGGGATCGAGCCCCACATCGGGCTCTCTGCTCAGCAGGGAGCCTGCTTCCTCCTCTCTCTCTGCCTGCCTCTCTGCCTGCTTGTGATCTCTCTCTGTCAAATAAATAAATAAAATCTTTAAAAAAAATGAAGAGAGATAGAGAAAGAGAGCACAAGTAGGCAGAGAGTCAGGCAGAGGGAGAGGGAGAAGCAGGCTCTCCACAGAGCAGGGACCCTGAGCAGGGTCAATTCTAGGACCCTGGGATCTTGACCTGAGCTGAAGGCAGCCATTTAGCTGAGTGAGCCATCCAGGCGTCCCCTGTCCTCAAACTCTTGAAGACTGTACTCTATGCTCTCCCAAGTCCCTCTTTTCCATTCCCCACCAGAAGCTGGCAGATGCTGTCAAAGACCTTGGCACTGGTGAATCTGATAGACATTTTTCTTTCCTCATTTTATTGAACTTGCAGTGGCAATTGTAACTATTGTTTCCTGCCTCCTGGAAGCTCTCTCCTTCCTCAATTTTCATGAACATTTCACCCTGATTTTCTTTTCCTTTTTCCTTCTTAGACTGTGTCTCTAGCTTCTGGGGATAGTTTCACTTGTGAAGTGCTAGTGGTCTTTATGGATCTGCCCTTGGCTCTTTCTCATTCTCCAGTCTCTGGACAATCACATCTCTGTCAGTGATTCTACATGTTTTTCCCATGAGCTTCTAACCCACAGATCTGGATGTCTCAATGGCACATCAGACTCAACATGACTGAAGCAGAATACCCACTGCATTAGGGAGGGTTTTGTGGGCCAGTGTGAAAATGGTGGATCTCATTCCGTCCACAGTCTAAGTCTAGACTTCAGTCACATGGGTGCCCCTAACAGCAAAGGAGTCTGGGAAATGTCATAGGTGGGTGCCCAACAGGTAAAGAAACACAGCTCGGAGAACAACCAGCTAATCTCCATCACAGCTACTTATGAAGAATATTACATAGCAAAACTCACTGAAGGAGTGACTTCTGCATTTATAGATAAATGATCAGAATGAAGTGCCCTGGAAATAATCTTTCAGGGAAGTTTGGAACTGAAATTACTCTGGAGGTTATGCAAAGAGAAATAAGAGAACAAGGACAGATATTAAAAGCAGCACATCCAACATGATTTGCTTATCCATGAAGCCATCCAAGATGAGCTCAGTGAGAGTGTGAGGTCAGTGAGGGATGTGTCCAAAGCATCCAGATGGGGCTTTTCTCTTGGCATAGAGATTTCTAACACTCTTGCAGGACACCCAGGACAGCTTAGGCAATGTTTTGGGCATGCTCTCATTTATCACTATCTTTTTTTCCATCTCAGTTGCAAGTTTGAAAAGGTTTTATGTTTTTAGATTTCTGGTCATTTTCAAAGATAGCTGAAGTATTTCAGCTCTGTTTTTCTTTTTTCCTCTTGATCCCTCTCTTTAACTCTTCCAGTCTTTATATTCTTCTACCTTTTATTGCCAAGTGTCTTCTAGAATGCATGGTCAGGAAAGATGAAGGAGTCTCACAACAAACACAAGCTGGGTGCCTGTCCTTCCTGTGCTTTCTTTGCTTGAGCCATTACTTATTTGGTTTCTGTGAGGCATTGGTCCCATCAGACCAAATAATGGGCTTGACAGATAGAAGGAAATTCTTAAAACATCTGTGAATATTTCCTTGCCTGCAAAATGTGGATGAAGATAAAAATGAGTCATCCTTACCAACTGTCCTTCTATTTATAAAGATGTTCAATAAAAGACATCTTTGATCCACCTGGCAGGTAGATTTCTACAAACACTAAATTATATTAGAAACTTACATTTAGGGTATGTGCTATGGTGAGTGCTGTGAAGTGTGTAAACCTGGCAATTCACAGATCTGTACCCCTGGGGCTAATAACACATTATATGTTTATAAAAAAATAAAAAAATTAAAAAAACTTACATTTATTTGTTCTTTTTAAAAATTTAAATCCAGTATAGTTAACATACAGTGTTATATTAGTTTCAGGTGTACAATATAGCAATTCAACAAATCTATACATTACTCAGTGCTCATCATGATAAGGGCACTCTTTTTTTTTTTTTTAAAAGATTTTATTTATTTATTTGACAGACAGAGATCACAAGTAGGCTGAGAGGCAGGTAGAGAGAGAGAGAGGAGGAAGCAGGCTCCCTGCCAAGCAGAGAGCCTGATGCGGGGCTCGATCCCAGGATCCTGGGATCATGACCTGAGCCGAAGGCAGAGGCTTCAACCCACTGAGCCTCCCAGGCGCCCCGATAAGGGCACTCTTAATCCCCTTCACCTACTTCACTCATCCTCCCACCCACCTTCCATCTGGTAATCATCAGTTTGTTCTTTGTAGTTAAGAGTCTGTTTCTTGGTTCCTTTCTCTCTCTTTTTTTTCCTTTGATCTTTTGTTTTGTTTCTTAAATTCCACATATAAGTGAAATCCTATGGTACTTGTCTTCTCTGACTTATCCACTTAGCATTATCCTCTCTATCTCTATTCATGTCATTGAAAATGGTAAGAGCTCATCCCTTTTTATGGCTGAGTAATATTCCATTGTATATATATACCATGTCTTCTTTATCCATTGATCTATCAATGGACGCTTGGGCTGCTTCTACATCCTGGCTATTATAAATAATGCCACAATAAAACATGAGGGTGCATGTATCTTTTCAAATTAGTGTTTTCATTTGCTTTGGATAAATATGCCCTGCCCTAAGGGTGGGTGCGAGAATTAAATGAGTTAATTCTTTTTTTAAGTTGAGGTATAATTGACATACATCATATTTGTTTCAGGTGTATAACATAATGATTTGACACTTGTACACATTGTGAGGTAATCATCACAGTAGGTCTAGTTACCACCCATCCCCACACAGAGTTACAAATTTTCTTTCTTGTGATGAGAAATTTAAAGATCTTCTCTCTTAGCAACTTTCTGATATGTAATACAGTATTATTAACTATAGTCACCATATGTACATTACATCCTCATGACTTATTTATTTTATAATTGTAAGTGTGTACCTTTTGACCCTCTTCACAGGTTTCTTCCATCTCCCCATCCCCTGCCTTGGCATCCATCAATCTGTTTTCTCTATCTATGAGCTCTTTCATTTTTAAATGAGTTCTTTTTAAAAAAATTATTTTTTTTTCATTTCAGTGTTCCAGAATTCATTGTTTATGCACCACATAATGCAGTGCTCCATGCAATGCATACCCTCCATAATACCCCCCACCAGGCTCACCCAACCTCCCACCCTTCTCTCCTCCAAAACCCTGTTTGTTTCTCAGAGTCCACAGGCTCTCATGGTTCATCTCCTCCTCCAATTTCCCCCAACTGACTTCTCCTCTCCATCTCCCCATGTCCTCTGTGTTAAGTGCCTATTAAGTGTTTTGCTTTTAGTACCATCATCATCATCATCATCATCCCCATTTTAATCCACTTAAAAAGCCAGGCCAAGGTGCCTGGGTAGCTCAGTTGGTTAAGCGACTGCCTTTGGCTAAGGTCATATCCCGGAATCCTGGGATCGAGTCCCATGTCAGGCTCCCAGTTCCATGGGGAGTCTGCTTCTTCCTCTGACCTTCTCCCCTCTCATGCTTTCTCTCACTCTCTCTCTCTCAAATAAAGAAAATCTTTAAAAAAAGAAAAAGCCAGGGCCAGTGTTGAAGCTATCAGTTTTTCTGCTAACAATGTTCAGCAAACTGAATTGTCAAGCAAATAAGGTATAAATGTCATTCAAGGTGCATTATGATCTGGCCGGGATGCTTCCTGCCAACATATTCTCTTACTCATCAGAATCAACTCTGAGCTTGTTCTTCAGATGTATCCATTTCTTTCCTGTCTCTGCATTTTGGCACATGGCCTTCTCTTCACATAGAACCTTATCTTTCTAGTAGAACTTTAACTTCAAGCATGCTGCTTTCCTCTTACCCTGAGCAGTTTTTGACTAAATGAATGGCTGTTTACTTGGGGCTTCTAACCAACTACCTGTACACCTGTGTGACTACCTGGGGAGGGGGGCAGATGTGCACTGGGGAAGTTGGTGGTCAAGTGAGAAGAGCAGGAAGGTGTTTGTTCCAGTTTAGGCATTCAGATGTGCTCAAGGCTAATCTTTACACTGCTGTGAAATGCAAGTTTTGCATCTATAAAGTGAGCAAACATAACATTCTCTGCCCCCTTTCAGAGTTACTAAGAAGTCTGCATGATATCAACAATGCATAAATTCTGTGGGAAGAGGAATTAGCTTTGAAAATATACAAAAGATCATGATATTGTAATAGATAGAGGTCAATGGGAAAAGTATACTGAAGACTTCAACTCATTACCAGATATTATCAGTACCAGCTTGAACATCTACTGTGTACTATGCATGGTCTTTAATTTTTACAACCACCCTTGGAGTTGAAGTTCAGAGAGGTGTAGGGACTTGCCCAAGTTCCCATGGTTGGTTGTCAGTGAACCCGTAGACTAAGGCTACAGATTGAATCTAGATCCACCTGGCTCCAGAACCTAGATTTTTTTGCAGTGAAATTCTGCCTCCAGAGTCCATGAGTGATGTTAGTGGTGTGAGTGCTTGGAATTTGGAGTAGTATCTTCAGGGCAGAGGCTTTCAACCATAGGCAGCATCTGACTCATCTGAAGTAGCTTCTCCAAATACAATTGTCCAAATGCAGCCTGAGAGATTGGATCCATTAGGTCTTGGGAAGAGCCAAGAATTCTGCATTTTGAAAAATTTCTCTATTTTCCCTTGGATATTTTTTCCTGCTTTGTCAAAGATCATTTGACCATAGAGTTGAAGGTCCATATCTGGACTCTCTCTTCTGTTCCTTTGGTCTATGTGTCTGTTTTTGTGCCAGTACCATGCTGTCTTGGTGATCACAGCTTTGTAGTAAAGCTTGAAATCAGACAATGTGATGTCCCCAGTTTTGCTTTTCTTTTTCAACCTTTTCTTTGCGATTCAGGGTCTTTTCTGGTTCCATACAAATTTTAGGGTTGTTTGTTTCAGCACTTTGAAAAATGCCATTGGTATTTGGTTGGGATGGCATTGAAAGTATAGATTGCTCTGGACAGCATAGACATTTTAAAAATGTTTATTTTTTGGATCCATGAGCATGGAATGTTTTTCCAATTTTTTGTGTCTTCTTTGACTTCTTTCATGAGTGTTCTATAGTTCCTAGAGTATAGATCTTTTACTTCTTTGGTTAGGTTTTTTCCAAGGTATCTTATGGTTTTTGGTGCTATAGTAAATGGAATCCATTCTCTAATTTCTCTTTCTACAATTACATTGTTAGTGTATAAGAAAGAAATTGATTTCTGTTCATTAATTTTGTTTCCTTCCACATTTAGTGATGGGCATTAAGGAGGGCACATATTGCACGGAGGACTGGGTGTTATATGAAACAAGACTCATGGAACATTACATCAAAAACTAGTGATGTTTACTATATGGTGACTAACATAACATAATAGAAGAAAAAAAATCTCTCTAGAAGATTCAACTGTTTTTTCCTGTTTAACCCCCCCCCCCACTCTTACATATTAATTAGTTGAGCACAAACAATGTGCCAGTCTTTGTGTTAAGCACTGGGGTGTAGACGTGAATAAATCTTACTCTTTGTCCTTCAAGATCTTGCATTTTCAAAGATAATTGATTATGTGGAATTTGCGACACAGAGCAATGAATGCTGCTGACACTGTGCACAGTATTATGAAATGGAGGAGAAGCAAATGCCAGGCTTTACCTGGCCTCTGGAAGGCTCCTCTCTTGAGCAGAGACTTGAACAGTGAGCAAGCATTTATCAGTTGGAATAAGTAGCCAATATGGCATTTATGAAATGTGCAACAGTTCAGTTCAGATTTTGCTGTTGGAATGATTATTCTGGTGATTTTAAGAAAGATAGATTGGAGAAGGAAATCCAGACACACAGTATGTCAGCCTTCTGATCCCCAGTGACCTTGGGCTCCAGTCCAGATCAGTTATCTCATTCACACTTGGAGCTCTTTCATTAGGAGCTACAGTACATGTGAACTTGGGCCTTCCCTTCCTGAAAATTCTCTCTGACACTTCTTACTTCCTGCATCCTCCCTGGCCTTCCTCACCCTCATAGAACAGTTCCTCATTCTCACCATCTTCACATCTCTTCCTGGGCCTCAGGGGACCCCAGTCCTTCCAGTTCATAATTCTCTGTCTGACCTTACTTGGTTCATGCACAGCGTGGAACTTTTTGCTAGTCATCTGATGACACATTGGCTAATGTATCCCCTTTGCCTAAGTACAGAGAAGAGTTTATTTTGAGTCCATAAGTGAATAATTTTCATAGCATTATTTTTGGAAACCCCAAATGTTTTAACGTAAGAGATATGGTTGCAGAAAGATAAAGCATTGACATTAAATGCATAGACAATATTGTGTCAGTACTGACATACTTCAGAACATAGAGTTTGGATGTATGGATTTGTATTGGGTTGTATAGGAGGTGTGCTTAGCCCAAATGATTTAGGAGCAAGTTGTCAAATGCCGTACTTTATGGAGACATGGTCTATAGGCTGACATTTTATTTTCTTCAGAACTATGCAATTTGGTATTGTTCCTGCTTAGCTGACTATGAATTAAAAAGTTGACATGTGAATGTCTTTATACAACTGACAAAATGATACATTAGTGGCTTTAAAGTTCTTTGAGGAGCAAATAGAGAAGATTTCTCCTATTCGATTCTCCTATTTTGGAGGCCCAGGACCAGATTAAAGTACATATGCCAGGTCAACACTGTATGGCATTCCAGCCAAATTTGAATGATTTTCCCAACAATTTCATTTGTTTGCTCATGATGATGTACTGATTTTTAGTGCAGATACTGTAGGACTACTGAGAGTCTTATTGAATGGCCCATGTGGCCCATGAGCTGTGAGGTAGATCACTCAACCTTCTTTGCTCTCTCACAGTCCACACCCCTGGTTCTCTAGTCCCTGGTCCTTCTGCCTTGTCCCATGTGGCTGAACATATTAGGGAAAGTCCTGAACCAGGGCTTCTTTGTTCCAATTGTTGATATTCTGTGCTCCTTTTAAATTATCTTTATCTGACCCATAAGCATATTTTTCAGTGTGCTTATTTTAAATCTCTTCTGGTCTCCCAAATCCTGAACTTTATCCCTACTTACTCACTCTTGGCAAATGACCTTGTTTCCCAACTTTCTGCGGGAAATTGATAGCAGCATCTGAATCCCCTTGTTTCTCTCCGTCTTAACCTTCTCTGCATCCCTACTTCGGTTCTACTTCCCATGCATCTCAGAGACAGAACTGTGCCTCACCTCCAGGGGCGGTATTCCCATTTGGTCTACCCTCCATCACTTCCTCAGGGACTCCTCTGTCATATTATCCACAGTCAGTTCTCTCTAATGACTCTTACAGGATCTTCCTCCTCCCTTCCCTAGGCTTCACACATGCTCAGTTCTTCCCAACATTATAACACCTGCTTCTTTGAGAGCAGTCCTGTCATGCTGGTCCCTCATTTTTCCTCTCCCGTCCTCATCAAACTTCTGGTATAGATACCACTGTCTTCTGGTGCAGAAACCAATATGCTTCTGGTATATTCTTACAACACTGTCTTCATTCTGGGACCCACCAATGCTGTTCATGTATATGTATCTCATTAGAGTTAGCATGCTCTTTCTTTCACTACTATTTATATACATTTTTCCGCCAGTTTTTTATGACTTCAGTCTGTTGTGTCTCTTCTTGAAAAATTTCCACCATTAGATGACAAACTTCTTATGTTCAGATGCTATGTCTCACTCATCTCAATGTCTTGCAGTATCTACTGCAGTGAAGTATAGTCTTTCTTTCTTTCTTTTTTTTTTTTAAAGATTTTATTTATTTGTCAGAGAGAGAGGGAGAGAGAGCAAGCACAGGCAGACAGAATGGCAGGCAGAGGCAGAGGGAGAAGCAGGCTCCTGCTGAGCAAGGAGCCCGATGCGGGACTGGATCCCAGGACGCTGGAATCATGACCTGAGCTGAAGGCAGCTGCTTAACCAACTGAGCCACCCAGGCGTCCCAGAAGTATAGTCTTTCTTAAATATTACTTTCTCATAAGGTCTACATTGATCTTCCTACTTAAAGCTTCAACTATGTCCCACCTCTAGCATTCCCGAATTTCCCTTACCCCTTATTAAGTGAAATATGTTAAATTGCAAATGAGATTGCCTTCTAAGAATGGTTTCCCAATAATTTATAAATGTGTGTCTGAGAGATTTGGGATCACATAGTCTGATCAAGGTGACTCAGGGACATGGCCGCACAAAAGTTGTGATTAATAAAGAACGTAATCAATCATGTTGCATTTTTTGAAGATTTTATTTATTTATTTGAGAGAGGAGAGAGAGATTGAGAGAGCATGAGAGGGGAGAGGGTCAGAGGGAGAAGCAGATTCCCTGGCAAGCAGGGAGTCCTATTCGGGACTTGATCCCAGAACTCCAGGATCATGACCTGAGCCGAAGGCAGTCACTTAACCAACTGAGCCACCCAGGCACCCCAATCATGTTGTATTTTATATACAGGATGATTTGAATAGAATCCACGAGAGGGAAGCCTGTAGAGCAAGAATTGTTGAGAGATCTTCCACTTTTGGGGGGCAGGGCAAGGACAGAGCATGTTGGTTGGCCTCCTGCCATATCTGGTTTTCTGGATGAGCCTGGCTCTGTAGGAAAGATGGTGTGGTTGCTTCAGGCTGACTCAGACCTTGAAGTCAGGCCACCAGACACTGAGAGACTGGCCAAGAGCTCAGAAAAAGCCTTTGGTGGCAGGTGATAAGGGTTCTCTTCCACCTGAGTTCTGGGTCTCCACACAATCCCAGGGCTGATCACTTGAGGGGAGCTGGCTCCCCATGACTGCACTCCAGAAAGGCATTAGACATCAGATCATTAAAATTTCAGTTTATAGTGAAAAACAGAGGCTGTTTTTCTCTAGTAGGAAAATATGCAGAAGAAACCAGTGGCAACCAGAGGGATGCTGGGTACCTTCCTCTGCCTTCACCACAGCTGGTGAGCAGGATGTGGTCCTAGATGCTTCCAAAACAAGTGAGGTGTTTGCTATGTCCATAGTTCAGAAATAACATCAAAGCTATGTTCACACATGCATACTTACTATAGCAGCTTCCACCTCTGCATTACTGGGGAGAAGCAGTGGAATAATCCCTGCAAAGACTTTGAAATTATCTTCTCTCTTTCAGTCCATCTGTACCTGGACATTTGCCTTTCTTTTATGCTTTATTTAACTTAGTAACAAACATCAGCATATGCAATAGGAGGACACACTAGCTTGATAACAGGGATGAATAATAAATGAAGATGTTGTTGGTGTGGAGGGAAGAAGTCAACCAGGGCTACTGAGCACACACCCCCACCCCAAGAGTTTGACCTTGTGCAGGCAAATTACCAAAGGGGCCAACCCATGACCTCATGAAAGAGATGCTTCTTTATTTACCATGGCAAGGCCCAAGACCCAGCTTTCCCAGCATTGATAAAACCCTGCTGAAATCCATCAGCTTGGACTAGTGGGAGGCCTCAAGGCATCTCAATAAATAGTAATGTAAACAATGCTTTACTGCAGCAGAGTGTTTTCATCCCAGTGGAAGATGTCTTGGAGCACACAGTTCCCAGGGCAGAAGATCAGAAAGAGTGTTATAAATTACCCAGCAAAAAGAATGATCATTTCCTTGGGCTGTTTCTAATTGACAGAGCAGATGTTGACCCACACACACTTCATCTATCTGGGATTTCACAATTTGGTGTCACCATGTGAGACCGGCACTCCAGGATGCAATCAACCCTCCATGGAGACACCCTGCTGGGGTGGAGGGGTTTGTGTGTACCCTGCAAACATTCACCACAAGAAGACCCTTACCTGGACCCTGCTGTGTTTTGGTCACACTGAGAAGACTCTTAAAATCTGAAAATCTTGGTGAGTCACAGGTAACCTCTGAGTCTCTACCATCCACATTGCTTCCTGAAGGATAATGTAAATAAAAAATAGTTGCTAAAGGCTTGTCATAAATTTACTTGCTCAGAATAAAACCACTTTAATCAATTCTCTTTACATCAAGCTATATGGAATATTAGTTTCACTAATGAAACGTTTATTCTATAGATCATGTAAGTAGAGAAATGTGTAAATTCTATACTAGATTGATGACAAAGGCATTCCTTTTTTGCCTCTGACCCTGAGCTGTCCCACTGTTCACTTCTGTCTTCCTGAAATGCTAACTGACACAGAAGAAAATCTACCTACTGGGAGGTTGTGAGGTAAATAAGACATGTATATGAAATTGCCTGGTTTGAGCCCTGTATTCAGAGGATTCTCTATGAATATGTGTTGAGTTGAGATGACTTTGAAAATAGAATTTCTAGTTCACAAATTGTGGCACTGCCTCTAAGTACATTTTTCACCCAAGAATTCAGCAAATTTATTTTGGGAGTCCTTGAATCTAGCTCACCCAGGATGAATGGATACTGAAAATGTGTCTTATGGCAGAAAATGTGGGGGTAGCTGGGTGAGAATCGTAGTAAGAAAACCCATTTATCAAATTCATTTCCTGAGCAGAAACCACATTTCTTCAGCTCAGCTGTAAGCTGTTCCTTGTGTGAGTTGTTTCTCTGTAATTGGGGCCATGGGCCACAACCCTGCAGTAGCTTCTGGACCTGAAGTGACTTCTGGGAGCCAGACCCACACCTTTCCCCTCTCGGGGACACATGAGTTGTCAGCAGGGAGGGTCTGACTCATGAGTAGGTGAGGGGAAATCTCTTTGACATGAATCATTATGAGCATTTGGATTTCCAAAGGAAGTTTTGGATGAGGCTCTGTTGAGTATCCAAAGGGCTGGAAAAAGAAAGGAGGGAATGGAAAGGCAGCTTAATGCCAAGTCTATGGAAATACTGTGTGAAAAGCAACTCAAGGCAGATGGTCTGTTCTGGAAAGTGAATGGGCCCTTCAGAGGGTGCTGGTTTTTGTTTAATGAAGAAAAAGGAACAAACAAGTAGATGTTCAAGATGTCTTTGTGGCCATCAAGAGAAGGGCTGAGGTAAGAGAGAAAGCTATCTGCAGGCTGAAGGCACATGAACACACTGGATGTGGACTAGGGACCCAAATTCTGATCTGTGTTCTATGCTGACCAGGGACATGAGCCTGGGAGAATAATTCATCTTTCTGGGTCTCTGTGTTTTCCTGTATTAGAGGGGGCCTTGGGCCTTATGATTCCCAATATTATATTATCCTAGTCCCCGGCTTCTGGGAGGCCCACTGAGGAAGAGCAGTGTGTACTGTTTGCTTAGGATGTCCCAGCACTGTGCCAGGAGATTATATATGTTTTCCCATTTACTCTTTGCAGGCACCCCTATGGGCTAAGTAAAACTTCTCCTATTTCAGAGGTGGAAATGGAGTCTTGAAAGGGTGAAGTAACTCGGTGAGCTGCACAGGCATAGAAAGTTTTGAAGGCAGCGTTAACTCTGAGTCAGCCTCTCTGAGGAGGGCTGACTGAATGATTCAGGAGATTTGCTTCTGTCCCTGTGGCATCCAGAGAGAAGAGGCCAGCCTGGTCCCAAATCTGTTCTAGTCCCGTGGCAGAAGCTGTCAGTTTCACTGGGGTCCTCTCGTAAGCTGGAGGATGTTTTCTTCTTTCATGCTCAATAGTCAAGGCTGGAGAACTGGGGCAAGGGGGAGCCAGGAAAGTCAGTGAAGAATTATCCACAGCCCTTCGGCCCCAACTCAGGGATACCCCAGCTCTGCAGAAAAATGACCTGGGAATCAAAGAGTCTTAGGACTTTAAATATAAATGGGATTTCTGCATTCAGCAGCTCTAATACATGAGTCCGTCTGAAACCAGTAGCCTAAAGCCATATCCAGAAACTTCAGGAGCAGGGTGTCTGGGTGGCTCAGTTGGCTGAGCATCTGCATTTGGTTCAGGTTGGACTCCTTGCTCAGTGGGGAAGTGGGGAGTCTGCTTCTCTCTCTCTCTCTGCCCTTCCTCCCTGCTTGTGCTTGTGCACACTCTCTCCCTCTCTCTCTCAAGTAAACAAACAAACAAACAAGCAAACAAACAAATAAATCTTTTAAAAAAGAAAGAAAGAAAAAGAGAGGAACTGCAGGAGATTCCAGGCTCTGGAGCTCCCCAGGGTGGGCTGACAGGGGAGTTCAGAGTACTATGTGCAGAGTTCATTCTGGACTGAGACTTTGACTCCTTTGCATCTTTCATGCTCTGGGGATGCCTGGCACTGACCTATTCTGAGGTGGGCTTGTGCCATGAAAGTAGGGCCTGGGACCTTTCAAGGAGGTATCTGGGAAATGGGGTTCAGATTCATGGCAAGAGTCAGCACCACAGGTAACTAGAAGTCCAGATGCCTTTTTTCCCCCTGACATAGAAATATTTGTGTGGAAGCCTTCTCGGTGTCCCAGAGTTCCATTTTGCTGCAGTGACTGAAGGTGTGGAAGTGTAAGTCACTTAGAAATATGTTAGAGAGAAGGGTGATATTTATGGCTGTTCTTTTTTTTTTTTTTCATTGTTAGATTGTTCTGTTAGTTAGGGTGATCCAGGTCTTTTCCTTCTCTATTCTATTACCTTCATGTTTTTGCAGTTTGGACATTGCCCTTATGCTATTTGATAGTGGAGGGAAGGGCAATGGAGAAGACCCAGTCAAGGAATATTGGTCCAATGGTGGTAGGAGGAGATTCATGTCAAGTGTTAGGCATTCTATTAATGTGGTGGGATCTGAGGGCCACGGTGGGCCACTAACCAAATAGAGCAATATCCTTAAAGAGAACTCCTTGCTCAGATTAGCCAGCACAGATAAGGGTAGAGGGAATGGAGCCCTGTGTGGTATTCAAGGGATAAATGGAGAAGCGAGGGAAGAAGTCACAGAAGGTGGTGTTCTGCGCAATCAGAAGAGAGTGAGGGTCCTTAGAACCTGGTCAGGAGGCAAAGACCGTAAGAAGAGGCAGGGCTAATGGCTTGAGTAAGGACTGCACTGTTTATATCAGGAAAGCCATATGGTGAGCTGATGGGAAACACGTTGAGCTGAGGGATCGGAGAGAACAGGGTTCCAGCCCAGATTCTATCAAGTGTTTGTGTGACATGTGAACACTCCTGAATCCCTTTGAGACTCAATTTTTGCATCTGTGAAATGAGGGGTTGAACTGGATGGGCCTTGGGATTTCTTTCAGCTCTAAATTAGGATGATTGTGAC
Organism: Lutra lutra; assembly: GCF_902655055.1. Lineage (NCBI taxonomy): Eukaryota > Metazoa > Chordata > Mammalia > Carnivora > Mustelidae > Lutra > Lutra lutra. Next base: position 145,914,314 of record NC_062283.1, on the reverse strand, counting down.
TATAAGAAAAATTTATGATACATCTGCTGCATGGGAGGCCCTGCTTGAGGGCCTGCAGCCCCTGATGGGCCATGTGTATTCTGGGCATGAGAAGCAGGAACGAGCCCTGTTAGAGCAGAGCATACCAGGGTCCCACAGCACCTTCTATCGGATTGAGAACTCCAAGTGCTGTTCACACAGCTTCACTGACACAAGTGATACAAATCCCGAATGTCACAACACAGACACCGAAGCAAATCAGGGACAGGGTCGCCTTGCAAAGCTGATCTGGAACGACTACCAGCCCAGATGTTTCTGTATCCTCAACACTTAAAAATGTGGATGATGAGTACATGGGTGTTTGTTATAGTATTCTTTATGTATGTTTAAAATACTTCACAATGACAGTGATCTTTATTTGTTAGGAAAAATGTAAGGAGCAGGCACCCTGGTGCAGTTAATAGCTGACAGTTTTGGTGTCTGCTAGGCAGGCTGAACCGTGTTAAGCGTTCTTGGAGCCTCAAGACTAAGGGTAGCACTATCTGCCCACTTGAAATGAAGACCACCCTCACCTTCATTCCCCCCTCCTGGGCTATGCAGGAGAGCCCTGTGGTGAGGAGAAAGTGTGAGTACTGGATCCTGTCTCCACACCTCTGGTTGGGATGACCTGAATTTTCCTTAGTTCAGAACTTCCCGCAGTCCTACAGTTTCTCAGAAGGGAGGAAAATGGAGGTGATAATGGAAACAGAAAGAGAGAAAAGGCCGAGGGTCCCCTTGCCTCCTAGGGAGCTATAAGCAAACCCTTTCCCAGAGCGCAAATACTTAGGTCAGACACAATAGCGTGAGGGCAATAAGCATTCCAAGCCACATACGGAAATGGAATTTATGTATTTTCAGTGTCGGTTGAAGGCCTTGGGGGTTACAGGGCGGGGGCTGGGGGACTACTCTCAGACTACAGAGAGGCCCTTTTCTCTAACGGATCTTCGAGCATCCTCTCATGGAACTTGGCACCCATGCTGAAAGCCAAAGATGAAAAATTTATTTAAAAAAGATAAGCAGTGACTTTAACTGCTAAGAATAAACTCCTGCCTGTGGACCTCCCGGCTTTACATAAATCAATTTCTTGACAATTTTGCTCCATTTTCCACATACGTAATGAGAATCGTTGAGATGTTCACCTAGATTAACCCTCCTTTCATTTCCTTTAAACAAAGAAGGCAATATGAGAAAGCAAGTTTTCTTTCCTTTCACTATGTGTTGGTATTAGAGAAAGTTGGCAGTTCTAGAAACTGAAGTATGCTTGAAGCAGATGTAGCTAAGGCTGTGCTGGCATAATACATATTAAGTGGGGACTTTATAATGCCAAATTTAATTTTATATATTAAACTTACAAAATGTTTCTTCCTTCCATTATTCATACTATTACTTTACTTCTTTTTAGATGGATTGTTGCTGCCTAAGATTCAGGACAGCTAAACTTTGGACTCTGTGTCTTAAGCTTTATTTTTTACCTTAATGAAACACTTAATTCTTTTAAGATGAAATAAGGATTTAAATGCTTCTTTCTTAGCTTGGTCTTGAAAATTGGCATGCTATTCTCTTGAGGCGTTTTGGGTAAAAAAGAGTTCCCTTAAACCAACTTTTTATCCTTTCCAACTTGGACCAATTACTTCCCTCACCGCCTTAATTCCATGGATCCAGAGGAAAAGAAATTGGATTGTATTTTTAGGTAGCTACTAAATATTAACAATTTCTAATGTATTTATTAGAGATGCACTATTTTGGGCTGTAGTGGAAGGATGGGCTTTGAGATCATACAAGCCTGGATTCAGATGTTGGCTATAATGTATGCTGTGGTCTTGGGAAAATTTCCTATCCATTCAAAGGCTCAGTTTTCTCATCTGTAAAATGGGAATATTGATATAAACCACTCTGATTAGCTGTGAGCATTAGATGAGAAAAATGTAAAAAAAAAAAGTGCTGTGTCAGATACTAAATGCTCAATGAAGGTGAGACCATCCCATTTCCTTGACATGGTGTAGCTCACAAAACTAGATCTTTTAGAGACATTCCAAATGTACTGAGGGGAGAACAAGGTTGGGAAGTTCTCTGAGAAGGGGAAGATAGGAGGCAGAGGGAGACACTAAAGAGGGGGCATCTTCAGCAGCAGGGGAATGAGAGCCACCCAGCTCCACCCAAGCTCCCCCATCCATGCAAGCATTGGGCCTAGGTGGGAACTTGAGGAGGATGGGGAAGAACATGTGAGTCACAGATCCACGGGCCCGGCTCTTGGAGAGAGATGACAGGGACTGCTCTGGAGGTTTTGAAGAATGCTGAGACTTGGGACAGACACTCTGTTTTGGAGTAAGTTGTCTAATCAGTTTGAGTTTTCTTATTTCTAGAATATGAGGAAGGAGTCAGGGCTGCTCTGTGTGTGTGTGTTTTAAAGATTTTATTTATTTATTTGACAGACAGATCGCAATTAGGCAGAGAGGCAGGCAGAGATGGAGGGGGTAACAGACTCCCTGCTGAGCAGAGAGCCTGATGCAGGGCTTGATCCCAGGACCCTGAGATCATGACCTGAGCCAAAGACAGAGGCTTTAACCCACTGAACCACCCAGGCACCCCCTGTGGTGTATTCTTAAGCACCCTAACAACTACATGGTATTCTAAAAATATTTTGTATATGAATAATCCAATGGTGGTGGTAGTAATTGGGAGGCACCAGGTTGACTGGTGCCTGAGTTGATTGTGAAAAGTCATGCAAGGTGGAGTTTTTATTGTTATTTTTTGTTTTTGAAAAAGAAATCAGGAGCTTTGCTGTTGTTGTTTTACCATATGGGGTTGTCATATCCAAGATAGCATCGTGGTCCAATATCACCAGCTCCAGCCACCAGCTCTTCTTTCCAGATAGCAGGAAGGAGGAAGGAAAGGGCTAGCTCCTTCCCACTGATGAGTTTCTAGGAATCACATGGACTATTCCACTCATATCTCAATGACTGAGACGTGGTCACAGGCACACTATCAGCTCCTAGGAAGGCTGGAGAATCAATGATCCCAACTAAAAATTAGGGTTCTTCCAGGAAGAAGAGGCTAGAGTCTGCTAGAAGGCACTTCTCAGTCTCCGTTGTTGGAATTTATGCATATGATCCCATTCCAGCTAGTGCTGACATTAGCTCCAGGTCTTAAAATTAATCAAAGAATTTTCTGGGAATGTTCTTAGTAACTTCTGGCTAGATTGAAGGCTTTTATATGCCAAAGGCATGAGCAAATTGGTGAAATAGAGGTTTGGTTTAGTGCCATAGTAAACGTGGGTTTAGGTTGAAACATGTACCTTTGTTATACATATAATTCTATAAAATTACTATTCCCCAAAGAATCTCCAGCCTGCATTGGTTATTTATAAATATGTTTATTAAAGTTACTCATTTTATACTATTTGTGAAGATTTGTGGCAGGCACTATGGGGAATAGATCACTTCCTTGAAGGAGTTTATAGTAGGGTAGAATAATAAAGATTATTTCACACAAACTTGAAAAGTAAACAATAGAAGCATGAGTGGGAATCTAATGGTTAAATCACTAGCTGACAAGGCCAGACAGTGTTGTTATCCTGTGCTTGACCTTAAATTGGCATATGCTGTGGGCGCAAAGATTTCTTAGCTCTGACTGCGCTCAAGGCCTTGACTAGGGTTTGGTTATTGTTCATACTCTTTCAAAGAAGAAGAGAATAACTCCCACTATTTTCTATTAAAACTTGATTCAGAATCAAGCCTAACAGCTGTTTTTCATGATAAATTTCAGAGGTAGAGTTTTCAGCTGCGAGTCTGACCGCCTTTCTGATATCAGTCCATTGGCACAGGGCATAGTGAGGAGTATCCCACGGAAAGTGAGGGAAGATGGTATTTCTCTACTCCACAGGACAAAAGCAAGTCAAAAGCAGTGTAGAAGAGATTTGCAAAGAAGATGGGGTAGGTAGGTACATTAAGGTCCAATAAAGAAATGAGAGTTTATTGGAATACAAACAGATACAGGTAGCCAGAGAAGGAATTATGTGACAGCCATAATTTCCCATATCTAACCCCACAGAGTTTAGGTGATAACCTTATGGCAGGATGCTGAGTCTGCCCCATCTAGTGACATTTCTTTGATCCCATCCATGGAATTTCCTCAAGCCCATCAATATGTGAAATGATAACTTTCAAAATGTGGCAGCTTAGACTGTATCCTTTTATGGGAGCTGAAGTGGAGTCCAAAGACATGTTCATGGGTCATGCTTTGTCATTTTCCTCAACTGTGTCCATGATTCTGATGCTCAGACAAGCTAGATATGGCTGCATTAGTCATGGTAATATCTTTTAACTACTTCTTATTTCTGAGAGTTTCGTCATAACTTACTTTCTACAAAGCAACATCAGCATTTTTTGGTCTAAGAATAGAAATAGCAATGGGGGGGCACCTGGGTGGCTCAGTTGGTTGAGTATCTGACCCTTGATTTCAGCTCAGGTCATGATCTCTGGGTCATGAGATGGAGCCCCTCATAGAGCTCTGCGCTCAGCGTGGTGTCTCTTCCTCTGCCGCTCCCCCCTTCATTCTCTCTCTCCTTTAAATAAGTAAATCTTAAAAAAAAAAAGGAATGGCAGTGAGGCTGGTAAGGTGATAACAAGCTCATTTTGTAAAGAGAGAAACAGAGCACTGGGCTATTTGCACAACAAGAGTTAGGCACCTGGCACATCTGGATTTTCAGTCCTCTACATATTTCATGGCTGAATTTTCCTGTAGAGAAGATTTATCCCTGCACCGGATATACCACAGAAAGTTTCATTTTTATTTATGTATTTATTTATTTATTTATTTATTTGTTGGAAAGGTCCATTTTTAGAGGAACACAAAATTCTTCCTGTGTGCCAAGAAATATGGACCTATTTAAAACATGAAAGCAGTTCCATGACGAATAGGAAGTTCTGTTTTCTGAGAAGAGTATTCTGTTGTAGATATATTGGTTGGGAAACCTACATTTCCAATTGGGTCTTTGGCTCATTATCAGCCAAGTAATGAACCGAAGTCCCGGGGATGTGCTAAAATTAGAGATGATGGCTCCCAGCTTGGGGATCTTTAAATGGACTTGTCTGGAAGATGGCGGGCCTGTAGCCTTGTGGGAGTTATACTCTTGAGAGAATGCTCTGCTGAGAATGAGCATGTGGTACAGGAGAAGTTGTCTGGGTGGAGCTGTGTAACCACCACCCACATTCAACCTCCAGAGCCTCAGGTAGGGCAACTCCTACTGAGCTAGATGTGGTGTTTGGTCCATGAGTGGATGCCCAGGATGGCCTGTTTCTTCTGGGGATAATGGGGTCCTCTGCTGCTGATAAGCCAGGGTCAATACTGAAGTCATGGCAGGCATTTTGGATTTTGCCTCTGCTGATACTTGGCTGGATCAGCAGTAAACACTATACAAAAATGACCCACCAATCCTTTCTTCAAACCTCCTCTTCTGTGTCTCCCTGTGGCAGCTGTAACGTGCAGGCCCATTACTGCAGATGAGTGCTCACTGCAAAGTTCCATTTCTTTGCCTCTTTGGCGGCCCTATTTTCTCTATGTCTGCCCTGAGAGGTTTTGCCTCACTTCCTTCTTTCTGAGTGAATCAGGAGTGGATTTCATGATTTTAGTTGTCGTTCATTCTCGCTCATCAGAGAAGTTTACTGTGGCCCTTGCAGTCTCTTCTATGGCAGTCTGGGTTCTGTGGAGCAGTCCAGTTAGAACAGGCTGTCTTCAGAGGGAAGCCAAAGCCAGACAGACTTGGTCACAGGTTGTATGGCAGGTGTGAACCACCCATCAGGCAAATAAGTGGATGGTTCTGATCTCTTTTTGAAAGGATCGTGGTAACAGGACCACAAGCAGTGGGATAATTATTCAGTTACTGTACTGGTTGGCTGAAGCGATTGCCTAGCGATCTTTCTTTAGCTTATTGGCTAGTCCTTGTGCCAAGGAAAATGACCAGAATAGCCAACATTGTACCATTAGAAAATGCTTGGCTGCAGTCAAGTTTAAGACCATTTGGTTTGCATGCATTCAAGTATCATTTTTTTTCCATTATGTGCCTTCCAATCTGCTCTTCTTTTTTTTGAATTTTTAAAAAAAGATTTTATTTATTTATTTGACAGAGAGAGAGCACAAGAAGGGGGAGCAGGAGAGAGAGAATCAGGCTCCCACTGAGCAGGGAGCCCCATGCTGAGCTCAGTACCTGGACCCTGGTATCATGACCTAAGCTGAAGGCAGATGTTGTGGAGCTCCAGGGTATGGCCCACTGGGGAGAAGCTGGATGCAGCCATGCTCCCCAGGGCTGGAGTGGATGTGGGGATGCCCCATCCCTCTTCTGGTAGATCGTCTGGGGGTCCGAGGCCCCCTAGGCGGTCATCTGTGTCTGTAGGGGGCCGGGAAAACCCCCACCAGCGGGTGAGGGCCGCTGGGTCTGTGTGTCTTTGTCTTGTCTTTTTGTTGTCTGTTTTGTTACTCGTCTCTAGGGGCATGTTTGTAGGGGGCTGAGAAAATCCCCACTGTGAGATCTGGTCTGTCTGGTTGCCTAAAAAACCAGAGGAAAGGCAGTTGACTGATGACTGATAGTAAGTTTAGAAAAATTGTACACACACAAAAAAGAGGGCTTAAGAGAGTAAATAGTTTTGTCTTAAAATAAAAATATCTGGTTGCACCAGAACTTAAAAAAATAATAATAAAAACTAAACTTGAGGGTATTTAGTAAGTCATAAAAGGCTTGGGGAAAGTGACCTTTATTTGCCTTGGTTTATAGGTTTGAAAGAAAACAATGAAATATGTTGGAAATTTAACCATATTAGATCAGTTTTGATGGATGTATTCACAGGAAGAAAAAAAAAAGACTAATAAATCTTTTCCTGTAGAATGTTTCTGTTCTTGAGAAAAAAAGACTAAAGCCCTGTGTCGTGGCAAATCTATATTGGTGATCCACTCAAGTAAATGTTGACTATTATGTAAACTAAAAAAAAACTGGTATAAAAAATCTGCTTTTTCTTTGTTCAAAAAACAAAGTTTTCTTGGATTAATTGATCTGCTATTAAGGAGAAAATATAAATGGTTTTCTCTTTGCCTGTCCAGGGAAACCAGTTTCTGTATTTTGTTTTATCCGTAATCCTATTTAAGCATGTGCTTTAAAACTTAAATTTTAGCAATTGTCAACAAGATTTAAATTGTAAATGAGATCTCTTTGACTCATAAGGCTTTTCCTTGGTATGCTAATTACTCAAAAAGTACTGCTAAACCAATGATAAACCTTGGGTTACATATGGGTAAATGCTATAACTATTATAGAAATTCTATGCATTTCCTAAAGTTTTAACCTTTTAATAAGGTCATCACTTGATATTGTAATTATTGAAATGTTATGTGTCACAGAAGTAACCTGTTTTTCTTGCCAGTTAAACTGTAAAACCGTATCTATTCTGAATTTTTGTCATTTATAATTATTTTAATTCTCTTGTAAAATAAATTCTGCCTTAAAGAAAATTCATATGGGAGACTTCCAGGACAAATACAGGTCTTTGATATGTTGAAATCCTGAAACTGAAATGGATAAAAATTTCCAGAACTAACTAAAACTACATTCAAACTAAACCAGAATTAGTAACACGGGACCTCAATCCCTGGAGAATGAAGAACTACTGCCCAAAGGAACCCCCTGACTGGAACCCAAACTCTGATAAAGGTAAGGAGAGTCTATGTTTCTACCGCCAGGCTCTGCTGGGAGACCTCCATGCGATTGCAAGGAGACCCATAAATTTATCTAGAATTAGTGTGGTGACTCAAGATAAGGATGAGTCTCCAGGGGCTTTTCTAGAAAGGCTTATGGAAGCCTATTAAATGTATAGCCCGATCGACCCTGAGACGCCTGAAAATCAGAGGGCAATAAATCTTGCCTTTGCCAGTCAGTCAGCCCCAGATATAAGGAGAAAACTTCAGAAAATTGAAGAATTTGAAGGGAAAAATTTGACTGAGTTAGTGGGAATAGCAGAAAAGGTGTTTAACAACAGAGATACACAAGAAGATGAAAAACAGACTAAAAAAATGAAAGTTTTGGCATTACTTGAGGTGGGGAGGAAACAAAGGAAAAGAGGTCAATGGAAAGGAAAAAGGCAGGTAAAAGATGGTAAAAAAAAAAAAAGCCTAAGTACAGAAAAATCTGGTAAAAAGCCTTAGCTTCAGATCAGTGTGCTTACTGCAAAGAAAGAGGACACTGGGCCAAGGAGTGCCCCCAAAAGAAGACGGCAATGCTGGCCACCAGAGACTGAAGGGGCCATGGTTCAGAGCCCCTCCCCAAACCTCGGGTAAAAATTGAGGTGAAGGGGAAATCAATTGATTTTTTGATGGACATGGGAGCCCAATTTTCATCATTACTAGAGCCTATGAGAAAACTACCTGAAGAGGAAGTCTGGGTACAAGGGGAAAATGGCACAAAAAGACATAAATAAACAACAGGACCTTAAATTTGGCCTACGGCTGTTCGCATCAGTACTCACTCCCCTAGGAAGCAAAGGAAGGGATCTCCATAGAACACACCTTTGCTTCCCGTCAAAAGGCCAAAACTGGGGAGTACCAAGGCATTCAGGACTTGCAGGAAGTTAACAAATGGATTGAAGATATCCACCCGATGGTGCCTAACCCCTATACCCTCCTCTCCCTCCTGAGCCCTAAGAGAACCATGTATACTGTCTTAGATCTCAAGAATACAAGAGAGTCTCAGCCCCTCTTTGCTTTTGAGTGGTCCAACCCACAGAAAGTGTTCCAAGGCCAGCTCACCTGGACAAGAACAAACGCCCGAGTGACGGGGTATCAGGCCCTCCTCCTCAATGAACTGAAATTGACTTTCTGGTCCCCGGCGATGCTAAGTCCAGCCATGTTGCTGCCAGAGGAGCTGACTGACCACAGTACTTGCTAATAGCCGCTGAGGACTATAAGTCATGCTTGCGGGGGACAAGCCACTTATTTAAGCTTTGATCTCCAAGAAGGAGTGTGCTCACTGTCTGAGTCCAGGAAACAGGTAACCAACAGATACCCCTGCCCCACCCACTCTACTGCAGGGAGGTCCTAACCCAGGTCACAGGAATAAGGCTGGATCTCAGAGACACTCCCCTCCCGGATGTGGAGATGACTCTGTTCACAGACGGGGGTAGCTACATGGCGGATGAAAAGAGGTATGCGGGGGCTGTGATGGTTTCTCCTGAGCAGGAACTCTAAAAAGCGTCCCTGCCACACATCTCTAGGAACAACAGGTATGTCTTTGCTACTCTCCATATACATGGGGCTATTTATAAAGAAAGGGGCCTATTAACAGCAGAAACAAAAATTAAAAATAAAGAAAAAAAATATACTGGCTCTCCTCCAGACTATTTGGGACCTGAAAGAGGTGGCCATTATGCATTGCCCGGGACACCAAAAGGGGACTGACCTGGTTTCAAAAGGAAAGCAATTAGCAGATCAAACAGCAAAGCAAGCAGCCAGGAATATGACTCAAAAACTGGTTACACTCCCGGCTCCAGCCCTACCAGAAAAACCAGATTATTCAGAGGAAGATTTAAAATATTTACAAAAATGGACTAAATTAGACTATAAAGGGGACTGGGCTAAGACCAGGACAAAAAAGTTAATTCTTCCCCAAAGACTTAAAAAAAAAAATTAGTAAACCAAATACATCAGGGCACTCATTTAGGGACACACAAACTTAAAGCACTCATGGGCAAGCAATTTCAGGTATCTAAATTAGGGCGTATGGCTCAGGACATAGTTGATAGATGTGCTCGATGTCAGGCAATAGAAGCGGGAAAACTAGGATGAAAAAAAGAAAAAAAAGGAGAGAGAAAGAGGTAAAACAAAACAAAACAAACCAACCAGTTTATTGGGAAGTGGATTTTACAAAAATAAAATAAAAAATATGTTAGTTTTTGTAAATACCTTTTCAGACTGAGTAAAAACTTTTTCTGCCAAGCATGGAACAGCAGGAATAGTAGCCAAAAACTACTAAAAAAATAATTCCTAGGTTTGGGTTGCCTCTCGTGATCGGGTCAGACAACAGCCCAGCATTTGTAAGTTCAGTCTCACGGACATTGGCCAAGGCCGTGGGCACTGATTAAAAACTACAGTGTGCCTACTGGCCCCAGAGTTCTGGACAGATAGAGAAAATGAGCTGGACTCTTAAAGAAACCTTGACAGAGTTAATTCTAAAAACTGGTGGTGGATGGATAGATCTCCTTCCCTTCGCCCTCCTTAGGGCATGACGTACACCCTATTTAAACAAGGTTACCCCATTTAAAATAATGTTCGGGAGACCCCCTCCACTCTGCTCATGACTACAAAAGGGCACCCTAACAAAAATGACTAATCAGTCTGTATTCCAGTCACTGCAGACACTACAGTCTGTCTTAAAAAGAGCCCACGCAGGGATCCGAACTGCCTACACTGAGATGGAAACGGAGGTAAAACCACATCCTTACCAACCCAAAGATTTGGTTTGGATACGCCGCCACCAAGTGGAAAACTTGAAGTCTCATTGGAAGGGACCATTTACTGTCATCCTATAGAGGACCTGAGGGATTCCAACATCTTACTGCAGGAATAAAATGGACAAAACCTGCGGTTCCTATCCTAATTCCAGCACTAACTGATTCTTTAAAAAGTCAAAGAATTGACTAATCTCGAAAGAAAAGGGGGGGATGTTGGGGTCGATTCCACGTTAAAACATGTTAACCCCCTAGGGCCTGCCTGGGCCTACTTAGCCATAGTGACTCCATGTTGCCTAGGTAGACATTTTTTTGTTTAATAAATGCCTCAACAGTTATTGATATCAGTTCCAGGTAACTGTTACTAAAACACACACCTAAAACAAGGCCATTTTGTGTATATCGGTTCCAGGTAACTATTACTAAAACACATACCTAAAACAAGGCCATTTTGTTGTTTAATAAACGCCTCAACAGTTACTAGTATCGGTTCCAGGTAACCGTTACTAAAACACACAGGTAGGAGACATCCAATCAGCCAAAGCCACATATGTAGATGCCTGCGATTGTGCCCTATAAAAACTAGCCTGTAAGACCAAGGGGGTGTCGCTCTCTTCGGAGGCGGCCCTGACCGGCCAGTCTGACTTCTAATGCTTGGCATAGAATAAGGCTTTGTGTAACTTTGTCTCAGTCTTGTTCCTTTGATAACGGACCCAACAATTGTACTGTTCACTTGAAAGTTGCTAAGAGAGTGGATTTTAAGTGTTCTCACACACAAAAAATGGTAACTATGTGAGGTGATGGGTGTGTTAACTTGATTGTAGTAATTATTTCACAAAATGTATTTATATTAAATCAAGCTGTAGGCCTTTAATATATACAAGTGTATTTGCCAATTATCCTTCAACAAAGCTGGGGGTGGGAGGAAGCATCAAGTTCTAGAGTCAGGTTACTTGGGTTCAGACCCTGATTTTACTTCTTATTAGGGAAATCACCACAAACTATTCCCTGAGGATCAACTTCCTCATCTGTAAAATGGGAATACCAACAGATCTTGCTTATTGTGGGGAGGGTTAGATTACCAATGTCAGGGACACAAATGCTCAATACACATAAGCTGTTACACAGAGCATTGGGTAATGTCTTCCCAGAGCCTCCAGGAGTCCATTCCCATCTCTCTGCCTTTGTTATGAGAAGCCCTACTTCTGTCGGAGTCCTGGGGACTCCTTGCACATTTAATTCCAATTCCAGATCGGTCTCGTTTGATGATATTTTCCTCGTTGTCTGGCAGGCTAGGCTGTCTGCCCAACCATTTTCACCTTGAGTCCTGCACTGATTTATAGACACCCATGCAGTCTGCCAAGTGCCCTCTGAAGGTAATATGCTGCAGTGACTATTATAGCTCCTATTATAGACATATAAAGAGAATTATTTTCTGACGATGCGTGGTCCTCACCAGCCTGTGTGCAGCCCTATGCTATATGAGTTGCAATCCTGAGCAGAATGGCTGGACACCCTGTATGTCCATGGCTTTGCCCATCTGTGCACCCAGCCTCTGTGCTCCCACTGAACTTCCCCTAGGCCTCTGGTTCACCTGGGAGCATGGTGAAGCCTGTGGAGCCTGACCACAACCTCCGTCATACCACTCCAGGGGTCAGGCTCAGAACCGACCCTCCAGTGACCTTCAGTCAACTCCCTTGACTCATGGGAGGCCAGTCATGTGTCCCCCTGGGTGAGCACATATGCCGGGAGGTCATGGCTTTAGGTCATGATCCTGGTGGGGCAGGTGCCTCATGAGGGAAGATTTAGAGCTGGTGCAGCAGGTTACTGACTCCGCCTTGCTCTCTTCTGACCTTCATTTTGTGCTTCACTGTTTCTTTGTCAACTAAGCTGTGATTGACAATTTTTGCATATTTCCCAGAAGTGTTTCTCCTCTCTCTCTCTCTCACAGAACTATTCAGAGGTCTCCCCAGTTGGCTGCTCCCAGCTTCCCTCCATGCTGGAAGCACAAATACAGTGCCCAGCTATCCCCTTATGGAGCAAAGAGAGGGTTACAACAACACAGTTGCAAATGCACAAGCTTCTTGGTAAAGCCTCATAAAAATGAGTGTCCAAATCAGTATGGGACATTGGCCATCACTTAGCTTTGAGCTTGTGGTTTCCAGACGTCTGTCATCTGTGTCCCCAGAGCAGGTGCTCTCCTTCTACAGTGCTGGAACTTTGCTGTGAGGATGGGCAGCAGCCCTCTGGGCCCCCTTCTTGCATTCTGAGCTATAAGGTGCATCTTATTCTAAGATGAAGGAATGCCAGTGAATTTCCCAAACCACACTTATAAAATGAAAACAATATTTAAAAAACTAAAGCATTAAAGAATAAAATAGATAATCTTAGGGAGTAAGCTTTTTTTTAAAAAAAAGATTTTATTTATTTATTTGAGGGAGAGAGAGAGAGAGAGCGCACACAAGAGGGAGAAGGTCAGAGGGAGAAGCAGACTCCCCACGGAGCTAGGAGCCTGATGCGGGACTTGATCCCGGAACTCCAGGATCATGACCCAAGCTGAAGGCAGTGGCTTAACCAATTGAGCCACCCAGGCACCTCTGGAGTAATTTTTTAAAAGAGATAAACTCTTAGCTCTGTTAGCTTCTATAAGGCTGTCATTAAAAAACAATAATTATCTAGAACAACCAAATCCAAAACTGGTCTAACATTTGATCTCAGAGCAAATTTTCCAATGGTCTTAGTCTATAGCTCTATCGTCTATATCACGTATGCTATACCTATAGTTATAGTCCATTGATTACTTGGACCTACAAGCACCAGTGACTTCTGCCCCCAGCTCAACTATAGGAGGTTTACTCTTTATGCTTCAATTATTCAAACTAATCTTTTTTTTTTAATTTTTTATTTTTTCAGCATAACAGTATTCATTATTTTTGCACCACACCCAGTGCTCCATGCAATCCGTGCCCTCTACAATACCCACCACCTGGTGCCCCCAACCTCCCACCCCCCACCCCTTCAAAATTCTCAGATCGTTTTTCAGAGTCCATAGTCTCTCATGGTTCACCTCCCCTTCCAATCTCCCTCAACTCCCTTCTCCTCTCCATCTCCCCTTGTCCTCCATGCTATTTGTTATGCTCCACAAATAAGTGAAACCATATGATAATTGACTCTCTCTGCTTGACTTATTTCACTCAGCATAATCTCTTCCAGTCCCGTCCATGTTGCTACAAAACTTGGGGATTCATCCTTTCTTTCTTTTTCTTTTTTTTTTTTTTACAGCTTTATAAACATATATTTTTATCCCCAGGGGTACAGGTCTGCGAATCGCCAAGTTTACACACTTCACAACACTCACCATAGCACATACCCTCCTCGATACCCATAACCACACCCCCTCTCCCAACCCCCTCCCCCCATCAACCCTCAGTTTGTTTTGTGAGATTAAGAGTCACTTATGGTTTGTCTCCCTCCCAATCCCATCTTGTTTCATTTACTCTTCTCCTACCCCCTCGACCCCCCATGTTGCATCTCCTCTCCCTCATATCAGGGAGATCATATGATAGCTGTCTTTCTCCGATTGACTTATTTCGCTAAGCATGATACCCTCTAGTTCCATCCACGTCGTCGCAAATGGCAAGATTTCATTTCTTTTGATGGCTGCATAGTATTCCATTGTGTATATATACCACATCTTCTTTATCCATTCGTCTGTTGATGGACATCTAGGTTCCTTCCATAGTTTGGCTATTGTAGACATTGCTGCTATAAACATTCGGGTGCACGTGCCCCTTCGGATCACTATGTTTGTATCTTTAGGGTAAATACCCAGCAGTGCAATTGCTGGGTCATAGGGTAGTTCTATTTTCAACATTTTGAGGAACCTCCATGCTGTTTTCCAGAGTGGTTGCACCAGCTTGCATTCCCACCAACAGTGTAGGAGGGTTCCCCTTTCTCCGCATCCTCGCCAGCATCTGTCATTTCCTGACTTGTTAATTTTAGCCATTCTGACTGGTGTGAGGTAATATCTCATGGTGGTTTTGATTTGTATTTCCCTGATGCCGAGTGATATGGAGCACTTTTTCATGTGTCTGTTGGCCATCTGGATGTCTTCTTTGCAGAAATGTCTGTTCATGTCCTCTGCCCATTTCTTGATTGGATTATTTGTTCTTTGGGTGTTGAGTTTGATAAGTTCTTTATAGATTTTGGACACTAGCCCTTTATCTGATATGTCATTTGCAAATATCTTCTCCCATTCTGTCAGTTGTCTTTTGGTTTTGTTAACTGTTTCCTTTGCTGTGCAAAAGCTTTTGATCTTGATAAAATCCCAAAAGTTCATTTTTGCCCTTGCTTCCCTTGCCTTTGGTGATGTTCCTAGGAAGATGTTGCTGCGGCTGAGGTCGAAGAGGTTGCTGCCTGTGTTCTCCTCGAGGATTTTGATGGATTCCTTTCTCACATTGAGATCCTTCATCCATTTGGAGTCTATTTTCGTGTGTGGTGTAAGGAAATGATCCAATTTCATTTTTCTGCATGTGGCTGTCCAATTTTCCCAACACCATTTATTGAAGAGGCTGTCTTTGTTCCATTGGACATTCTTTCCTGCTTTGTCGAAGATGAGTTGACCATAGAGTTGAGGGTCCATTTCTGGGCTCTCTATTCTGTTCCATTGATCTATGTGTCTGTTTTTGTGCCAGTACCATGCTGTCTTGATGATGACAGCTTTGTAATAGAGCTGGAAGTCCGGAATTGTGATGCCACCAACTTTGGCTTTCTTTTTCAATATTCCTTTGGCTATTCGAGGTCTTTTCTGGTTCCATATAAATTTTAGGATTATTTGTTCCATTTCTTTGAAAAAAATGGATGGTACTTTGATAGGAATTGCATTAAATGTGTAGATTGCTTTAGGTAGCATAGACATTTTCACAATATTTATTCTTCCAATCCAGGAGCATGGAACATTTTTCCATTTCTTTGTGTCTTCCTCAATTTCTTTCATGAGTACTTTATAGTTTTCTGAGTATAGATTCTTAGTCTCTTTGGTTAGGTTTATTCCTAGGTATCTTATAGTTTTGGGTGCAATTGTAAATGGGATGGACTCCTTCATTTCTCTTTCTTCTGTCTTGTTGTTGGTGTAGAGAAATGCAACTGATTTCTGTGCATTGATTTTATATCCTGACACTTTACTGAATTCCTGTACAAGTTCTAGCAGTTTTGGAGTGGAGTCTTTTGGGTTTTCCACATAGAGTATCATATCATCTGCGAAGAGTGATAGTTTGACTTCTTCTTTGCCGATTTGGATGCCTTTAATTTCCTTTTGGTGTCTGATTGCTGAGGCTAGGACTTCTAGTACTATGTTGAATAGCAGTGGTGATAACGGACATCCCTGCCGTGTTCCTGACCTTAGCGGAAAAGCTTTCAGTTTTTCTCCATTGAGAATGATATTTGCGGTGGGTTTTTCATAGATGGCTTTGATAATATTGAGGTATGTGCCGTCTATCCCTACACTTTGAAGAGTTTTGATCAGGAAGGGATGCTGTACTTTGTCAAATGCTTTTTCAGCATCTATGGAGAGTATCATATGGTTCTTGTTCTTTCTTTTATTAATGTGTTGTATCACATTGATTGATTTGCGGATGTTGAACCAGCCTTGCAGCCCTGGAATAAATCCCACTTGGTCGTGGTGAATAATCCTTTTAACGTACTGTTGAATCCTATTGGCTAGTATTTTGGCGAGAATTTTTGCATCTGTGTTCATCAAGGATATTGGTCTGTAGTTCTCTTTTTTGATGGGATCCTTGTCTGGTTTTGGGATCAAGGTGATGCTGGCCTCATAAAATGAGTTTGGAAGTTTTCCTTCCATTTCTATTTTTTGGAACAGTTTCAGGAGAATAGGAATTAGTTCTTCTTTAAATGTTTGGTAGAATTCCCCCGGGAAGCTGTCTGGCCCTGGGCTTTTGTTTGTTTGGAGATTTTTGATGACTGTTTCAATCTCCTTACTGGTTATGTGTCTGTTCAGGCTTTCTATTTCTTCCTGGTTCAGTTGTGGTAGTTTATATGTCTCTAGGAATGCATCCATTTCTTCCAGATTGTCAAATTTGTTGGCGTAGAGTTGCTCATAGTATGTTCTTATAATTGTCTGTATTTCTTTGGTGTTCGTTGTGATCTCTCCTCTTTCATTCATGATTTTATTGATTTGGGTCCTCTCTCTTTTCTTTTTGATAAGTCTGGCCAGGGGTTTATCAATCTTATTAATTCTTTCAAAGAACCAGCTCCTAGTTTCGTTGATTTGTTCTATTGTTTTTTTGGTTTCTATTTCATTGATTTCTGCTCTGATCTTTATGATTTCTCTTCTCCTGCTGGGTTTAGGGTTTCTTTCTTGTTCTTTCTCCAGCTCCTTTAGTGTAGGGTTAGGTTGTGTACCTGAGACCTTTCTTGTTTCTTGAGAAAGGCTTGTACCTCTACATATTTTCCTCTCAGGACTGCCTTTGTTGTGTCCCACAGATTCTGAACTGTTGTGTTTTCATTATCATTTGTTTCCATAAATTTTTTCAATTCTTCTTTGATTTCCTGGTTGACCCATTCATTCTTTAGAAGGATGCTGTTTAGTCTCCATGTATTTGGGTTCTTTCCAAATTTCCTCTTGTGATTGAGTTCTAGCTTTAGAGCATTGTGGTCTGAAAATATGCAGGGAATGATCCCAATCTTTTGATACCGGTTGAGACTTGATTTAGGACCAAGAATGTGATCTATTCTGGAGAATGTTCCACGTGCACTAGAGAAGAATGTGTATTCTGTTGCTTTGGGATGAAATGTTCTGAATATATCTGTGATGTCCATCTGGTCCAGTGTGTCATTTAAGGCCTTGATTTCCTTGTTGATCTTTTGCTTGGATGATCTGTCCATTTCATTGAGGGGAGTGTTAAAATCCCCTACTATTATTGTATTCTTGTCGATGTGTTTCTTTGATTTTGTTATTAATTGGTTTATATAGTTGGCTGCTCCCACGTTAGGGGCATAGATATTTAAAATTGTTAGATCTTCTTGTTGGACAGTTCCTTTGAGTATGATATAGTGTCCTTCCTCATCTCTTATTATAGTCTTTGGCTTAAAATCTAATTGATCTGATATAAGGATTGCCACTCCTGCTTTCTTCTGATGTCCATTAGCATGGTAAATTCTTTTCCACCCCCTCACTTTAAATCTGGAGGTGTCTTCAGGTGTAAGATGAATTTCTTGTAGGCAACATATAGATGGTTTTTGTTTTTTTTATCCATTCTGATACCCTGTGTCTTTTGATTGGGGCATTTAGCCCATTAACATTCAGGGTAAGTATTGAGAGATATGAATTTAGTGCCATTGTATTGCCTGTAAGGTGACTGTTATTGTATATTGTCTCTGTTTCTTTCTGATCTACTACTTTTAGGGTCTCTCTTTGCTTAGAGGACCCCTTTCAATATTTCCTGTACAGCTGGTTTGGTATTTGCAAATTCTTTCAGTTTTTGTTTGTCCTGGAAGCTTTTAATCTCTCCGTCTATTTTCAATGATAGCTTAGCTGGATATAGTATTCTTGGCTGCATGTTTTTCTCATTTAGTACTCTGAACATATCATGCCAGCTCTTTCTGGCCTGCCAGGTCTCTGTGGATAAGTCTGTTGCCAATCTAATATTTTTACCATTGTATGTTACAGACTTCTTTTCCCGGGCTGCTTTCAGGATCTTTTCTTTGTCACTAAGACTTGTCAATTTTACTATTAGGTGACGGGGTGTAGACCTATTCTTATTGATTTTGAGGGGGGTTCTCTGAACCTCCTGGATTTTGATGCTTGTTCCCTTTGCCATATTGGGGAAAATCTCTCCAATAATTCTCTCCAACATACCTTCTGCTCCCCTCTCTGTTTCCTCTTCTTCTGGAATCCCAATTATTCTAATGTTGTTTCGTCTTATGGTGTCACTTATCTCTCGAATTCTCCCCTCGTGGTCCAGTAGCTGTTTGTCCCTCTTTTGCTCAGCTTCTTTATTCTCTGTCATTTGGTCTTCTATATCGCTAATTCTTTCTTCTGCCTCATTTATCCTAGAAGTGAGAGCCTCCATTTTTGATTGCACCTCATTAATAGCTTTTTTGATTTCAACTTGGTTAGATTTTAGTTCTTTTATTTCTCCAGAAAGGGTTTTTATATCTCCCGAGAGGGTTGCTTTAATATCTTCCATGCCTTTTTCAAGCCTGGCTAGAACCTTGAGAATCGTCATTCTGAACTCTATATCTGACATATTACCAATGTCTGTATTGATTAGGTCCCTAGCCTTTGGTACTGCTTCTTGTTCTTTTTTTTTGTTGTGAATTTTTCCGCCTTGTCATTTTGTCCAGATAAGAGTATATGAAGGAGCAAGTAAAACACTAAAAGGGTGGCAACAACCCCAGGAAAATATGCTTTAGCCAAATCAGAAGAGATCCCAAATTGTGAGGGGTGAGAAAGGGGATAAAAAGGGGTTCAGAAAGAAAAAAAAAGAAGAAGCTATTAAAAAAAGAAAGCCGATAAAAAATATAAAAAGGAAAAAAAATATATATATATATATTAGATAAACTATTTAAAAAAAGTTAAAAAAAGAAAACGGTAAAAGTTAAAAAAAATTTAGCAGAAGAAGAGAAAAAGAAAAAAAAATTGAAAAAGAAAAAAAAATTAAATTAACTGCAAGGCTAAAAAATCATGGGGAGAAAGCCATGAGTTCCGTGCTTTGCTTTCTTCTCCTCTGGAATTCCGCCGTTCTCCTTGGTAGGTGAACTTGGTCCTGGCTGGGTTTCCCGTAGATCTTCTGGGGGAGGGGCCCGTTGTAGTGATTCTCCAGCATCTTTGCCCCAGGCGGAGTTGCACCGCCCTTACCCGGGGCCGCGCTGAGTCATCCGCTCGGGTTCGCTTTCGGGAGCTTTTGTTCCCTGAGCTTTTTGTCCTTCTGTAGAGTCCAGAGGACGGGAATAAAGATGGCAGCCTCCCGGTCTCCGGCCCGGAGGAGCCGAGAGCCCGGGGCCCCACTCCTCAGTGCGCCCTCAGAGAACAGCGCCCAATGACTCCCGTCACCCTGGCCTCCGGCTGCGCTCCGAGCTGACCGAGCCTGTGACCGGTCCAAGGCAACCCTGAGCTGAGAGTCACTCCTCGGCTCTGTCTCTGCAGCCGGCTTCCCCGTTCTAATACCGGTAAGCTCTGCGACACTGAGACACCCCCGATCCTTCTGCAACCCTGCAGGTCCTGAGGCCACGCTTACCCCGCCTGGGCTTCACCCCAGTTAAGCCTCTGGAGCGATGTCCCTCAGCGGAACAGACTTTTAAAAGTCCTGATTTTGCTCCGTTGCTCTGCCGCTCGCCGGGAGCCGGCCCCTCCCCCCGCGGTCTATCTTCCCGTCGCTTTGGATTCACTTCTCCGCCAGTCCTACCTTGCAGAAAGTGGTTGATTTTCTGTTTCTGGAATTGCTGTTCTTCTTCTCTTCAATCTCCCGTTGGATTTGTAGGTGTTTGCAATCTTTAGATAAGCTATTTAGCTGATCTCCCGCTACCCGAAGTAGTCTCAGCCTGCTACTTCTCCGCCATCTTCAGATACAAATAATTTTTTAAAAATTACCAAACAGGATATTATTTGCTCATGCCATCTTATTACCTGCTCTAACAAGATCCATCCCCAGTCTCTAGATTAAATGAGGGAGTGGAACTGGAAGAGGGCTGCCATTTTGTGCACTTTTTACTGTACCATCCATAAGCAACCCATGTGGAAATTTTGTTGTATGACTTTCAGATCAATTTACAAATTTGTGTATCCCATGATATGTTGGGATTATACCAGAAAGCACAGACAAATATATCATGAACTTTATCACTTTACAAATCTGTTAGCAGTTGAACAGTTATTATGGCATGTATATTATATATCTTTAACTAATTACCTATTATCTAATTATCTATGTTTTTTCTCACTTTATGTAATTAAATGGATGCCCACAAGAATAGACTTGTAAACCACTACTATTTATTAAAATTTATTATTTTGTTATTATGCTAAGCATAGGACCTATGTTATTTTCATTACTTCTGAATACAATTTCTGATTTGGTACTCTTTGCCCATTTAATGGATCAGGAAGATCCAGTAGCCTCAGAGATACTGAATGTCACAGGGCAGTTAAATTAAGGAGTGGAAATCGGAACTGAGGTTTTGCATAAAGTTTTACCAATGGAATTTTTGGGTCAAGAAGAGGAATATTTTTAAGCCTTCTGACCATATTTCCAAATTGCTCTCCCAAAGTGAATTTACATCAGCAATGAAACAAGTGTCTTTATTTTTAACGTCTTTCAGGAAAGGAGGTTCTGCAACATCTCATGTTCTGCTTTAGGTTTTGACAATACTTTGCACTGGACTCTGCTTTGCAGATCAGTTGAGGACCACGTGGCTGCTGGCCTCAGCAATTCCTTTCAAAAGTGAAGAACAAGTCCATATCCTAAGTACTTCATCTTTGAACACTGCAAAAGAGCACTTTAAGACATTGAGTTCATTTATTGATATATTCACATCAGACATTTTTCTTAAAAAAAATTGTGGGATGATCATAATAGTTCTCCTTCTGTCTTTCCTAGATAAGGTTTAGTTTCCATCTTCTTTCTTTGTTTCCTTCTTTCCTGACTCTTGTTAGCTCAGCTTTTTTTTTTTTTTTTTTTAAATGCAAAGACCTAAGTTAGGTCTAATACTGTAGGAATAATGAGACCAAAACAGATGGCAATAGAAACAGGATTCTCTGGCTTTTGAAAGAGCCAATTATTCATAGTTGCATTTCTTGCTGCTGAGCTATACCTGTTGGGTCCTTTTCCTCTGTGCAAACGTGGTGCTCTTTTTTTTTTTTTTTTTAACATAATTCCTCATGAACATTTTCTTTTTCCCTTTGAACCATTTTTCTAACTCATCCAAGTGACTGAGTTCTGCATCTCTCTTCCAAGACGTTAGCTCCCCTGCCTCGCTCAGCAGCACCCACCAAGCTAGATGGGTGTATCCTTCAATCCTTCTTCTAGGTCAATGACAAAGAAATGAAACCATGATAATTGTGGGGCTGGCCCCTGGCAGGCATTGCTGACCATGTTCTCTGGGGAGTGATAACTCAGCTTTGGATGCAGAGGTATATAGTTATTAGCCAACTGCAGCCCCATGGAACCTGCCATCAGCAAATCAGATGTTTATTTTCAGGAGCACGAGAACCAGAGCTGGAGCAGTAGTTCTGTCCTGGAGGAAAAAAGAGCTCTTGCTGAAGGATTAGTGAGTGTCTTAGTTTGTTCAGGCAGCCCAGATCCTTAGTGTGCCTCAGCTTTGGCCACCAACTGAAGAGGTTAGATGACTTTACGCTAAAGCTCTACATGGTCCTAAACCTCACCAGTTCCCATTGAAAACTGACTATTTTGCCAAAGAAGGAATGCAATGGCCAACTGGCACATGAAAAGCTGTTCAACATCACTAATCATCAAGAAATACAGATCAAAACCACAATGAGATATCACCTCTTACCAGCACTCCATCCAGTTCAAATGGTTACCTTGCTCACAGTAACACACTCTGTGCCTGCTGACTTAAGGCCCTTGGTCTGTAATAGAACTGATTTGATTTCTTTGATATCTGCAGACCACTGACCTTGGGAATGAAGGACCAGAATGTCCCCAGGCCACAAAGGCCAGCAAGTCTATTTGAAGCCACCTCAACTTTCTGATCGCCCAGCAATCTGTTAGCAATATGTTTTTCTTTTTTGAGGTCATGACAAATGACCTTACTGACCTCCCTTTGAGCGTCTCTAGACCTTGTCCTCCTTTGCAGGAAGAACAGAAGACTCTTGCACAACCTCCAGTACCGAGGAAATGGACCTCCTTGCACAACTCCCCACTCCCCCAAGCACCAAGGAACCAGAACTTCTTGCACAACCTCCGAGCACTGAGATAACTCAGTAGCTGGCATCATCTGCTTGCATGTAGTCAAGAAATGTCACAGCCCATTTCACTCCCTTAACCAATTAAACCCCTTTAAAAATTCTTGGGCCAGGCAAAAACCTCAGAGATGGCTTTTGGACAGGAGTCCACTTTCTCCCCAGGTGCGTGGCTTCCCAAATAAAGCTCATATTCCTTTCCAGTTGAAATCCTCTCTTGAGTATTGGCCTTCTGAGTGATGGGCAACTGAACTTGGGTTCAGTAGCAGTCTCAGTCCTGTCAGGATGGCTATTACTAAAAAAACAAAAGTTAAGTATTGGCCAGGACATGGAGAAGTTGGAGCTCTTGCACATGCTTGGTAGGAATGTAAGTTGGTGCAACCATTATGGCAACAGTTTGGAGGTTCTTTAAAAATTAAAAAACAACAACAACAACAACAACGCTGCTGTCTGATCCAATAATCCTATGTGGGAGTACTTATCCAAAAGAATTGATCGGGATCTCGAAGAGATACCTGCCCTCCAGTGTTCATTGTAGTGATGTTCCCAGTAGCCAAGATATGGAAACAACCCAAGTATCCCTTGACAGATGCGTGGATAAAGTGGTGGTATGTACATACAAGGAGAAAAGATGGAAATCTTGCTAATTGTGACAACATGGATAGACCTGGAGGACATCATGCTACATGAAGTAAGCCAGACACTGAAAAACAAGTACCATATGCTCTCATCTACATTTGGAATCTGAACAGAGAAGCAGAGAGTAGAGTGGTGGTTATCTGGATTGGGGTGGGGGGACGTGGGAGATGTTGGTCAAGGGGTACAAAGTTTTGGTTCTTCAGCAAGACGATCTTCTGGAGGTCTTAAGTTGCTGTATTGTGACTGGAGGTGACAGGAGCATCCTGCACACTTGCTGAAAGAGTAGATCCTAATGTTCTCCCTGCACACACACGCACACAAACACACACACACACATTGCATGCACATGCATACACATGTGCACACACAGAAACTGTGTGGTGTTGGATGTGTTAATTAGCTTGGTTGTAGTGTTTACTTCACAGTGTATACATAAATCAAATCAAATTGCATACTTCAAACATATACAAAAGAACAAAGCAAAAGGGAATGGACCGCTGCTACAAACGTCACTGTCTCCTCAGAGGCCTGTATCTTCAGGCTTCACCCTCTCGCCTGCATGTGCCCCCTCCTTGGCTTCTCACTGCTCCCCTTCCCCAGGTACAAATTCACTCCTGTTTGTGTGTGGAAAGGGGATGCAAAATGTCCTCCTGGCACCATCTCTAGCTACCACTCTCCCTCTCTCCTTTTACCTCACATTCTAGGCCTGATCCTGAGTGCTTCCTGCTATGTGCTTCCTGTCTGAATGCTCGTGTCCTCCCCATTCATGGGTTGAAACCCAAGCAGGGTGACGGTGTTAGGAGGGGGGCCTGTGGGAAGTTCTCAGGCACAGCCTCAGGAGTGGGATTAGCATCCTTAGAAAAGGGGCCCCAGAGCCCCCTCTTGCTTCTGCCATGTGGAGCCACCTGCAATCTGGAAGTGGGCTCTCTGTGGACGCCAGACCTGCCCTGGCCTTGATCTTGGACTTTCAGCCTCCAGAGCTGTGGAAGGGAAATTTCTGTTGTTTATAAACTACACCATCTCTGGTATTTTGTTACAGCAGCCAGAATGGACCAAGACACTGCTTCTTCCTCATTATGTTTCAGACATTGAAAAAGCCAGAACCATTTTTCTTCCTTCTGATTCAAGAGAGTGGAAGTGTTCCAACTGAGCTAACCTGTGACTTTCCACTTGCAAAATCCAGTGAATAATTTCCATTCTTTGTCTTACTGGACCAACTTCCTTCGTACCCTAGTGATCTTCCCTCAGCCTCCTGGGCCATTTCTTCCCATCTCTCCTCCATGACGCCAGTCTTCTGTCCATTCTTCAAATGTTGGCGTGTCACTGGCTTTGGCCTCCCACTATCTCTAGTCTCCTAACACAGTTCCTCCCTAGATGATCTTATTTACCAATATCATTTAACTGGTACCTAAATAAATGTGAGTGGCATTTTCTGGCTATGTCCCTGATTCCTCCCCAGGAATTGGGTGCATTTTAAACCATCTCAGAGTATCTTTCCCCACAGAAAACTGAAGTACAAAGTGTCTGAAGCCAAGTTCATCATCTTGTCTTGAAAATGGTTTCCTTTCTGCTGCAGTCTGGCTTCATCTTGTGACACTGTCCTGTGCCTTGCCCAGCTAGAAATCCAGAGGATCATGCTGGATTCTTCTCTGTCCCCCACACCTCACATCCAGTCATAGCCTCCCAAATCTCACAGTTCCACCCCTGCTCTCACTCTACAGGTTGTGTGTGTTTGGGCACTTGCCCTCCCATGCTTCGACCCCCTTCTTCCCCTCCCCACCAGTCTCCTGCCTCCAGCCGTCCTCCCCTGGGATCTGTGCCCTGTTGCTAGAGAGATCTGAAAAGCATGATCAGGCTATACTTGTCGTTAAAAATCCTTCCAAGTTCTCTCATCCTCTCCTGTAGTTCATTTAAAAATATTTGGGGGTCACATATATCTTTGAAATGTGTATTAAAAATACAGAGACACTGTCATTTGAAGCCAATCACAAGGTTTCTGGACCTCTTTTTCTGGACCCCTGGCTAGAGGCTCTTTCTGTCCCTCTTAATGAAGATTCAGAGTGATGGGACCCACTTCCTTTGGAGTTGTTGGCATTGGGGCCAGATAGAAGGAGACTTCACATCTTCATGTCCTCAGATCTGTCCTTAGTTGCACTGCATTGCTTTGCCCTATTATTCATGATTAGTCACTGAGGTAGAAAATCCCATGCATCTGTGAATGCTGGCAGAGGAGCCTTCAAAAGGGTGATGCCACTCATTCACTCACAAACAACTTCCTAACCTGAAAGATTTTATTTTAACATTTCTTATCAATGGGCAAGAAAGGCTAATAAAGAATGTGTAATCATAATTATTTTCCTGCCAACTCAGCTCTTTATTGAAATCACTATGAAAGTTGATGCTCCATGCTGCAGGCCAGAGGTGGCACTGTGGGCCTATCCAGTCACAGGATGGTTGGCTATAGATGCTGTCAGAGGCAGTAGACACATGTAGAAACACATTTAGAAACACTTTTAAATGATAGAGTGATAATAAAAGGCAGTAAGAAATACCTAAGTGTGGAAAAGTCACAGAAGCAAATAGAAAAATCATTGCTAGGAAGACAGAAGAAAATGGGACATTTTGATTAAAACAACTGAACTAAGTGTAGAATTTTCAGAAATCTGTCTCTGGGCATATTATGTTTACTACAGAAATAGCCATGACATTAGGTAATGGATTCCAGAGTGTTTGGGAAACAGAAGTCTGTTTAGACTGCAAGACAACAGAGGTATTTTTTTTTAAAAGATTTAATTTATTTATTTGACAGAGAGAGATCACAAGCAGGCAGAGAGGCAGGCAGAGAGAGAGGAGGAAGCAGGCTCCCTGCTGAGCAGAGAGCCGGACGTGGGGCTCGATCCCAGGACCCTGAGATCATGACCTGAGCCGAAGGCAGCGGCTTAACCCACTGAGCCACCCAGGCGCCCCCAACAGAGGTATTTTAATTCCTGCTCTATACCGGTAGAAAAGCGACCCTGAACTTGTCACCAAAACTCCTTGGGCTTTCACGTCAGCATCTGTAAAAAGGGAGAGTTGTATGGAGTGATCTCAACTATCCTTTCTAACTTGGAATTCTGTGATTCCTGACTCTGTAGATAGACTTGTGTAGCCCCAGGCAGGCAGTCTGAAAATAAATGTTTAAATGAGATTAAAACAAGACAAGCCAACAAAATCAGAAGAGTCTCAGTTGATTTTAGATGGCCTTGACCTTTAGCTAAATCAAGAATTTGTTTTATTTTTATTTTATTTTATTTAATCTCCACCCCTTTCTGGTTTTTGTTTTTTTGTTGTTTTTGTTTTTTTGAGCCCTGCCACCCTGAGCATCCCCACCAGCCTCTTGTGCTGCTCCCAAGTCTGACTCCCAGGACCCCTCAGAGCCACCTAAAAGAGAGCAAGAAATTTCTCCGGGGCAATGGGATGTCTGGGACTGTGATCTTTAAGGCATTTCTTCTAGATGGCATGTGCCCCTGGTGCAGCGACCCATTAAAGCAATGGCCAAATGAATGTTGAGGTTCACACAGCATACTGAGTGGAGGTCATTTCCTCATGTACTCACCACTTTATTCCATAAGCTGGTCTGGAGCCCTGGGGCACGTCTGAGATAACTGCCATGATGGTTCTGGGGCTCAAAGGCCAGTGACACAAACTGGAAACATGGTTTCTTCCACGCAAAGGATCACAGGCGAAGTTGGACCCTGTGGCCCATGGTTCCCTGAATCCATCTCTAGGATGGGATCTTGCATGCTGCCCGGCACTGGAGACCCGCAGTATGGTCTACTACTGGACTTCGAGTTCTCATTACAGAGCTGTGGTGTGGAGTGTGAGCCCTGAAATCAGCATTCCCGGGTCAGATCTTGCCTCCAGCAC
The DNA here is from genome assembly GCF_902655055.1 of Lutra lutra. Lineage (NCBI taxonomy): Eukaryota > Metazoa > Chordata > Mammalia > Carnivora > Mustelidae > Lutra > Lutra lutra. Next base: position 145,887,323 of record NC_062283.1, on the reverse strand, counting down.
TTGGAAGAAGGGTGACATTGGTCATGTTATTAAAGTGCCCTGTGCCTCCATTGGCTCCTCTGTGAAACAGAAGCATTATCTTCTCTATAGAGCAATTGTGAGGATTAAGTAAATTAAAGTATGTCAAGTCACTGGAACTGAGCCTCACGTTCAGCAAGAACTCGCTCCATGTTGTCTAGGTGTTCCCAAAGGAATGGCAGAGTGCCCAGTACATACTAGGTGCTCAGTATGAGTCTGTTGGCAGGATGGAGGGAGTGAGAAGCTGGAGCACAGTTGGAGAGACATTAACTGGCCTGCCGAAGGAGATGGTGGCTTGCATGAGAGGAACAGCCCTCCCAGTGCAGCTCTTGTTCAGGATGGCCTCCTGATGACTATGTGTGCCTCTGGCAGCCTGATCTCAAAGCCAGGCCCGGGCAGTAAACCAACAGGGTTTCTGGTGATTAAGGCAGGGAAGGGAAGGGAAGGACTGAGTTTGTAAATATAACTGCAAACACACACTTGGTAACTAAGCAATTTGGCAAAGATCCCCACTCAAGAGAGGGAATTTTCCCTTTGAAAACAAGAGTAATAGCAATGATTTCATACGGGGCTTTAGGGTGTGTGTCTTAGAGTGGCATCCTCACACTGATGTCTATAAGGTCCCGAAGGTCAGGTCAGGTGTCCATGCAGGGTCCCCAGTCCTCACTGGGTGCAGCAGGAGGTGACTCCCAACTGGGGTATTCTCACTTGGTCTTTCTGCAGCAATCACTAAGCTTGTCCATTGGCTCCTGCCAAGACCTTAGTTCCTGCATTTTTCTGTAATGCTTATGCTACAGACTGAGGTTTTTCTCAATTAAAGTTATAACTCAGTCAGTTTTTTAAATGTTTCTTATTTTTAAAAGAATTTATTTATTTATTTAAGAAAGAGAAAGTGAGAAAGTGGGGGAGGAGCAGGGTGTGGGGAAAGAATCTCAAGCACACTCAGTGCTGAGTGTGGAACCTGACATGGGGGCTTGATCCCACAACCCTGAGACAATGACCTGAGTCAAAACAGAGAGTCACAGCCTCTCCAACACTTGTTGTTTCCTGTCCTGTTAATTTTGGCCATTCTAACTGGTGTAAGATGGTATCTAAATGTGTTTTTTTTATTATAATTTTTAATTTTTAAAATTTCTTTTCAGTGTTCCAGAATTCATTGTTTATGCACCACACCCAGTGCTCCATGCAATATGTACCCTCCATAATACCCACCACCTGGCTCCCCCCAACCTCCCACCCCCACCCCTTCAAAACCCTCAGATTGTTTTTCAGGGTCTATAGTCTCTCACAGTTCATCTCCCCTTCCAATTTCTCTCAACTCCCTTCTCCTCTCCATCTCCCTATGTCCTCCATGTTATTTGTTATGCTCCACAAATAAGTGAAACCATATGATAATTGACTCTCTCTGCTTCACTTATTTCACTCAGCATAATCTCTTCCAGTCCCATCCATGTTGATACAAAAGTTGGGTGTTCATCCTTTCTGATGAAGGCATAATACTCCATAGTGTATATGGACCACATCTTCCTTAACCATTCGTCTGTTTGATTTGAATTTGAATCATGGGCTAATGGAGATGAACAGTTTTTCATGTGTCTCTTAGCCATTTGTATCTCTTCTTTGGAGAAGTGTCTGTTCATGTCTTCTGCCCATTTTTTGATATGATTATCTGTTTTTTTTGGGTGTTGAGTTTGAGAAGTTCTTTATAGATCTTGGATATCAGCCCTTTGTCTGTGACCTCGTGGTGTCATTTGAGAATATCGTCTCCCATTCTGTCAGTTGTCTTTTGGTTTTGTTGACTGTTTCCTTTGCTGTGCAGAAGCTTGTGATCTTGATGAAGTCCCAAAAGTTCATTTTCGCTTTTGTTTCCTTTGCCTTTGGAGACCAGATGCCGCTATAACTCAGTCATTTAGATAAGTTTCTGTGCTTGTTCCATTGCTCTTTCCCTGGACTGGAGGTTATTTGGATCAGAGAAATGGGGTGGGAAGTGGTTGCACTGCCTTATGCCTGCACCAGAAGCTTCCATTTCTTGACCTTCCAGACCAAAGGCAGGTGCCCCATATCTCCTACCTATTCCCATTAGACTAGGTGATGGGGAGTTTCTCTTCTTCCTCCTCTGGTCTTTACAAGGTGCATGAGCAGGCATCATGGGGAAATAACAACTCCCCATCAAATCATCTTTTTCCCTTTCTCCCAAGGGAAATCACTTGTATTTTTCTACTTCTTCAAATAACCATTGTTTTCTTTACTTGTCATCACTGACCATGAATCAACTTCACAGAATTTGGATCACACACCCTGGACTGGTTAGGAAACCCAAAGTGAAAAAAAATCATATTCTTTTTTTTTTAGGATGAAGAAAATATCCTATTAGGTTGTCAATGGCTTGTTTACATTTCTTTCCAGAAAGTTACATTTGAGATCATACTGGGCAGGGTTGATATTAGAACATTCGTCTTCCACTCAACTCCATGACTGAAAAATTTATCAATTCCCAGAACAGCTCTGTTTATAAAAATTGGTAAGGTTTGGGGCCAGGTTCTTTCAGAAAGAGCCTTCCATTCTAAGAATTGAAGAGTCTAATGACTTTTGAATCATACTTTATGTAGATGGAGTCAGAGTTCTCCTGGGGTTGATGAGACTCCAGTCTTTTCTTCTTCTTCTTCCTCACCCTCCTCTCCTCCTCCTCCCCCCGCTTCTTCTCCTCCTCCTCCTTGTTGTTGTTCTTCTTCTTCTCCTCCTTCTCCTCTCCCCTCCTTCCCCCCTCCCCCCCCTTCCTCCTTCTTTTAGTGAAATGTGAACCTGAGAATTTGGAGCCCAAGGCAAGGTGCTTGGTAGGCTATTCTTTCTTTGTACATATCTAGTACCTAGTGATGTTTCTGAATCCAAGAATTTCTGGTATGCTCACACACACACACACACACACACACACACACACACACATAGCCAGTTTATCCCCATAGATCACTGAGAAAATAACTGTTGTTGCAGGCCATGCAGTGACCTCATGAACTTGTATGGGGGTATCATGGTCCCTGGTTTGATATATATTTTTCTTTTTTTTAAGATTTTATTAATTTATTTGACAGAGATCATAAGTAGGCAGAGAGGTAGGCAGAGGGGTGGGGGGAGTAGGCTCCCTGCCAAGCAGAGAGCCCGATGTGTGGCTCCATCCCAGGACCCTGAGATCATGACCTGAGCTTAAGGCGAGGCTTAACCCACTGAGCCACCCAGATTCCCCTATATTTTCCATTGCAGTGACTAGACCTAGATGTGTGTAGCTCTGACCTCCTGTTGGAGTAGATAATTGTGAGGACATGACGCTGGTTGACCTGTGAGCTGGACCCAGATGAACAGAATCTCTTCACTGTCTTTTCTACCTTTGGAATATACTTCCTGTCCACTGTTCCCACAGATGGAGCCATTTTCAAGGACATAGCTTTGAGAGAACAATGTGTTGTTAATGCCTGTTGGCTGAAATAATCTTAAATGTGTGTCTATATGGTGAGAGGAACCCTGGATGGGAAGGGAAGAGATAGTCTGGTCTTGGCTTGATCACTGAGCAGCTGTGTGATTGCAGGGAAATCTCAGTGCATACTGTTTCCCAGATCCTTTCTGAAAGCAAGCTGCATCAAAATTACCTGGGTATTTATTAAAAAGAAGAATACCTAAACTCATCCCAAGTCTACTGAATCAAAACTTCTCAGGCGGGAGCCCAAGTATCTTTATTTAAACAAAGAAAATTGATGTAATTTAAAAGTTACAGAAAAGATGCAAGAATCATATAAAAAATTCCCAAATAATCTCACCTAGATGGCCTATTTGCATTCTCTCAATACACACACACACACACACACACACACACACACACACACACGAGTGCTTACTTATATATGTTTAAGTTTTTTCTGAAGTACTTCAGAGAAAGAGAAAGTTATAGGCATGAGACATGATGCCTTTTTACCCTTAAATAACCTTGCTTCCTAAAAACTAAGACTTATCTCATAATACACAGTATAATAATCAAAACCAGAAAATTAACATCAATATAATATAATTGCTTAATTTAAAAACTTTATTTAGATCTTGCCAATGGTCCAACAGTATTCTTTATAGAAAAAGTAAATCCAAGGCTTTGCCTTCCATTGCCATATCTCGTTAGCTTTTCTTCAGGAACAGTTCCTGAGGTTTTGTTTACTTTTCATGACAGTGGGATTTTTAAAGAATACAGGTCAGTGATTTTGCAACACGTCCCTCGTTTTGCATGTGTCTGCTGATTCCTCATGACTGAATTTGGCTTATGTGCCTGGGCCATCCATTACATTATGGAAGGTGATGTTGTGTCTTTCTCTGTGCATCGAGTCTGGAGGCCCCTCCAATTGATTAGCTTGATTCCTGACAATGGCAACATTGGTTATTGGTTAAGGTGGTCCCTGCCAGGTTTCTCAACTGTAAAGTGATTTCACCCTTTGTAATTAATAAGTGCCTTGTAGAGAGAGACATGAGCCAGTATTAGTTCCTGTAATCTTGACCACCATCACCCACTAGCTTTGGCATTCATTGATAGATATTCTCTACTTTTGATAAGGTTTCCAGAGGATCCTGGAATGCCTGGTCTGGTTTGAGGATCAGTTCTTGAAAACCTCTGTGTCCCCTGAACAGCACGCTCTTGAGGGTGTGACCTTGTTTGTTCACTGTGCTGGTTCCAGCATTTGTCATAGTGTCTGGTTCACAGCAAGTGATCCATGAGTGAGGAGAAAGAAAGCCTTGGGTAACAGTGTCTTCTCTCTAGGGTTGTGTATCATTATCAGTAAAATGAGGGAGACAACCAGTTATAATTGTGGTATTTTTTGATTATGTAAGTTTCCACTTCCCCCAGTGACATGGGTGACATGGTAATGCCATTATCCAATGCCTTCTTTAACAAGGTAGACTGGGGTGTGTGTGTCATGGAATCAAAAGAAACCAAGACATTTTCTACAGTTTGATACATACCACAGGAAATGAAGGTTGGAATTAGTTTATTCGTTCAGGTTCACTCAATCTCACAAATATTTATTGCATACCTCCCATGCACCAGGCACTGCCACAGGTCTTGGGAATACAGCAGCACCAAACTAGTGTTAGGTTCAGTAAGGTGAAGTGGCAAACACACAGTGTGTGTGTTGGTTCGTGATGCGAAGAATGTCCACTTTCTTTGCTGTAGTTGAGTAGCTCAAGATGGCACAGCACAGACCTCCAGAGACAATCAATCCCCTTCCTTCTCCAAGTTTAATCCTCAAGCAGCGAAGACCTGTGCAAGCCCCTGTCAGGAGAGTCAGGCAGAGCTGCACAATTTAGAAAAAGAAGCTCTCAGCTAGGCAGAAGCCCACATCATCCAGAGTTGCTTGTGAAATTCGCCTATAGCCCTCCTCATCTGAACATTTTGTGTATTTGTGTTGTGAAAAACTCACTTTGCATTGTTTTCAAAGGAATGACTCTGACCAGTGCCTGGTTTATTTCTCAAACCAGCCTGTAGGATCAAAGCCAAGATACGTTCCTGATAATTCCTGATGCATAAGTCAGGTCAAGCCAGTTATATACAGATGATCTTTTCAGAATAAAATCAGTGAGGTCATGAGCGTGATCTAATTACCACAGCACTGTTGTGTACATTATAATTTAGATGAATAAACTATTGTTATGTTCTACAATAAGTATCTTTTAACAAATACAGTCTGCTAAATAAATAAAAAAGCAAGGGAAAGAAATTCTCCACAACAGAGATTGAGGGTTCCATTCCAGCAGAGATGATAATAAGACTTTTAGAATTTGCAAACAGAATGTCACAAGAGATTTTCCTGCAAACAAATCAGGCTAAACTCAGTTAACATGATGCAGAGTAAGAATTTGTCAGACTGTTTAACGTTTGTATCAGGGAGCGTCTTTGAAGTGTTTGACTTGTAGATGTTTTTTACCTTCTGTGATAACTTTCAATAACATGAAGTGGAAAGCTTGGTACTTTGTATTCACAAAATACTTGTGACAACAGCTTTCTCACTCTCTCAAGGTCTGTTGAAATTTGTGGCCTTTGCTTTCAACTATATTCCTAACAAAAGCTGAACACAACAATGTGGAGTTCATTGTTTTCTGTTCCTACACATCATGTTTGCTGACATGTAGATACTCTACTTCTTAAGCCCACCTACCCCACAGTCTCTGGCTTACTGGAGGTTACCTATTAAACTACTCAATGTAATTTATACCACGGTGATATGACAATAGAGATAGCTTCTCTCAGGAGTCCTTGGCTTTTTTCTACCCCTGTCTCTGTTCGTTATTACTTTGCTTCCCCTGCCTGGTTCAATGTCATCAAGGATGTTTCTCTTTGAAGGTGTCCTCAGCCAGGTAGAACTTTCCAACCAGTATGCTCCCACGGGGGCCACATTATGTGCTGATATGTCTGTTTCTCCAGCTACAGTGTTTATTCTATTGTAGCACATGGCCTATCTTATGTATTTTTAGATCCATAGAATAATTCACAGCACATAGAATATGCTTGGTAAGCATTAATTGAATAAATGAAGCAACTAGTAAATGAGGAAAAGGTGTTCCAGGGAAAAAAAAGTCTGAATCAGTGATGATGGAGTGAAGAACCAGGAAGGAATACTAGAAGGGGAGGTTTTGCTAAGTGGCAGTGGGCTCTGCCTCCTGCAGCATCACCTTCTTGCCAAAGATGTAAGGCCCTCTTGACACTGTCATCAGAGACTGGCATTTTCGGGAGCCACCTTCTCCTGGCTGAGAGAGTGCAGATAGCTCGTATGTTGCTTATGTAACATTTCCTGAAATCACTCTAAATTCCACCAGCAGAAAGTCCCTGAAAATTCTGTCAATAATCAAACCTATACCATATAATCAGAAATGAGGTATAACACCTCAATGTGTTATTGACTTAAATATGGCAGATGAGCTACATGAATGTACCCTTCTTGTAGCAGAAGAGAGGAATTTTTTTAGATTTAATTAATTAATTAATTTATAGCATGTATAAGTGGGGGGAGGGGCAGAAGGAGAGGGAAAGGGAGAATTTCAAACAGACTGTGCTGAGTGCAGAACCCCATGCAGGGCTCCATCTCATGTCCCTGAGGTCATGACCAAAACCGAAATCAAGAGTTGGATGCTCAACAAACTGAATCAACCAGGTGCCCCCTGAGGAGAGGAATTTATAAAATAGCGTACACAGGGCAAGCTGGGGAGAAGCAGATCAGCTTTGGCAGAGGTATAGTTAACAACACCAAGAATGTCTAAAATATGTGCGAACTGTGAGCCCATCTACATTTGTGCACTAAGATGATGATCTCAACTGAGTGTTTCTTTTTAGGGAACAAATTATCCAGTTACCCTAAAACTACCCTGTCTAGCGAAGACGACAATATATTGGTAGCCTACATTCCTGTATTAGAGTTCCAAAGTTCTCTCCCACACATGGTAAACTTGCCAAATCGCTTGCTATGCAGTGCTTACCTGGCCCACCAGACTGCACTCTGAGGTAGGCAGGCGGTTGGGGAAACATGCTCAGAAAGATTAATCTCTCCGGTTAGCCTGGCCGAGGTCTCCTTTTCCCACATTTTGAAGGATGAGCAATATTGCTTCTTATGGCACCTGGATTCTTTGGATCTCATGATTGGCCTCTTCTGGCTGTTAGTGTGGGAATTTGCACCCAGAGCAGGCTCAGTGCTCACAGCAGGGCATTCCCATCCCTCAGCAGAACAGGAGTCCTAAGTGGTGCCCTGCCCAGTAAGGCCTGTTCATGTTCAAAGAGCCACCACTGTGACAGAGGATCCTCCAGGGCCACAAGCAGAGCCTTCCCCTGGGAGGGAGCCTATCATGTTGGGGGGAGGGATGTTAACCTGTCTGAGGCTGAGTCCCTCAGCCATCCCCGCCCCCTGCCCCCACCCCGTCCCCCCGATTAGTTTTGATTCCCTGGGAACAATCTCTGTCTGGATTTGTCTGTGGTCATTCAGTTGTCCATCTAGGGATGGTCTTACAGATGAAGATGCTCCTTCTTCTTGGCTGAGTGTCCTCAAAATGTTTGGGTAGTGATGGCCTCCTAAATCCCACCTACCCCTAGTGCCATGTCCCAGCAACTCCATATTACTAATCATTCTTTGTGAGTACAGAACAAAAAGACATAGTAAATGACCTAAGCTCATTTCTCCACACTTCCAGCTTGGTTTCCCGTTGGGCCTCTGTAGAACCCTCTGTCGCAGCTCACAGTGGGCACTGGAACGGAACGACATTCTCTGTCCTGCTTGACCAGTGCTGAGAGTTCCAGGGCCAAGTGCTTGTTAGGAATAACCATGTCCTGCTCAGTGTCTCCTGGCCCTCTGATACTAGGATTGACCTCATCGTTCTTCTCACCAAAAGAGAGGACATTTCAGCTCCCCAGGGTCTGGCTGGGAAGCATTTCTGGTGTTTGGTATCCAGGTAACAACAGAACAGAGTTCTGACTTGGCTGCAAGAGGTGTCCAAAGTAATGTGTGGAGGCAAGCATATTTCTATATCATGAGCAGGCTCTTAAACTGGGCTCTACACCCTCTATTCCCAAATCCCCATGTGCATGGGGTGGGGTGTGACAGGCCATGCCAGAGGGCCTAGTCCTTTTCTCCAGAGGTAGCCAAGAGGGGCACAAAAGAGTCTACATATCAGCCTGGCAGGTCAGATAACAACATTTTGACGTACATTTCTTCAAGAGCATTTGAAATGTAAATATTTTCCAAACATACCCTTTTCCATCTTATTTGTTTAGAAAAGTAGTTGTGATGGTTAAATTTCATGTCAACTTAGCCAGACGATGGTGCCTGGTTGTTTTGCCAAGCATCAGTCTAGATGTTGCTATTAGGTATTTTATAGATGTGATTCACATCTAGGGTAAATTGATATTAAGTAAAGGAGATTACCCTCCATAATATGGGTGGGCCTCATCTAATCAGTTGAAGGCCTTGTGAGTTCCAGAGCAAAAACTGAGGTTTCCCTATGATAAGGAATTCTGCCTCAAGACTCAAATGCTGCCTGAGTTTCCAGCCTACCAGTATGCCCTACAAACTTCAGGTTTGTCAGCCCCCACAATCGATGAGACAATTCCTTAAAATAAGTCTTTTAACATATGTTTCCTATTAGTTCTGTACCTCTAGAGAACCCTGACTATGGCCATATCTTTACAAACACAAGGATATAAGTCAAGAATAGGGCATTTTCAGTGGGGACAGTGATACAGTGTCTCTGAGAAATTTTTTTCTACACTGAGCCACCCAGGTGCCCACTTGATACAATATTATTAACTCAAGTCCAGAGTTTACACTACAGTTCACTCTCTGTGTCCTAAACTTCCATAGGTTTGAACAAAGGTATACTACAGTATCCTACAGAATAGTTTCTCTGCTCTTAAACTCCCCTATGCTCCACCTGTTCATCCCTCTCCCCATCTCATCTGATTTCTAAACAACGTTATGAGGTGGGATTTCACAGGCCTTGTGACAGCTGAGCCCTGGAGCCCTTGTCTCCTTTTCCATGCATTGAGTGATGGTTGTGTCTACTGCAGACATCGCTGTGAGTCTTCAGGAGGTTAGCACACACAGAAGCCTGAAAACAATAGCTGTTTTGAGGGTGTGTGGAATTTGGTACAAACTCTGAGTGAGCAGACTTGTCTGTTCATGTGGCCAGAATAAGATAGTCCCACTTCAGACCCTGATTGGTTTTACCTCTTAGTACATGGAAGGAGTAGCCATAGTTCTGGAAGAAGCAGAAATTTTAGGATTAGTCTGTTAATAATGGCTAGATGGAGCAGAAAGAGGGCTTCAGGACAGACTGGCTCCAGCAGTCTGTTGTTTCCTCTCAGGACCCCATGACCCTCCGCAGCTGAGATAGAGTGTGGCCAATGTGGAAAGCAACCTGCCTGCCTTGGGCAGTGGCTTCAGTGCTGGTCCTGGTGGTGGTGGGTGGGAGCAGGTGAGTGGGAAGAGGCAGGTCTGGGCTGGGTGAATCTTGAGTGGGTGAAATCTTGAGACTCCAGAGCCCCAGTGCTGTGTGCCTAGAAGAGTCTGTCACTGGAGATGAAGTCTGTTCCTGCCTATAATTAGCTGGGATGGCCTCTGACATCTTGTCTAGCTGGTGCCTTTCTCCTAGGAGTGGGTCCTGAACCTCAGAAGCTCCCTGGAGAGCTTCTAAAAGTCACCCGAGGGGCTTCTGAAAATGGTGCATACCTTCTACTCCGCCCCTAGCCCCCAGCTGGTGATTAGGATGCAGTAGGTCAGGCAGTGAGGAGGGTGTTTGAGCATCTTTAATATGAAAATATTCCCCTGGCCACTCTGGTGCACCCAGGCTGGGGCTCACTGCTGTGGTATCTCAGTATGGCTGTGCCGCTGCCCTGGGGACAGTCTGGGAGGGTCCTTGTGCTGCAAGGCAATATGTTCTGGAGGGGCCCATGAGGGAGGGGAGTGCCCTTGTAATGTGAAGTCTTTTTCCTTTTCCAGAAACTTTGCCTTTCCTTTCCAACTCTGCCACGCTTGCTCAGAAGGCCTGGCCTGCGGTGTTTGGGGATGAGGTAATGGTCAAGGAGACAGCTATGGGCACGGGGTTTAGGTTGCCTGGCCAGACTCGGGAGGGTGGAGCAGGAGTTCACATTGGCTTAGTTATTCCAGGAGAGCCTGCTTTCCTAAAGGAAAAAGAATCACACAAATGAGTCTGGCGCCCTCCTGAAAGTCTTTAACAGGCTCGCTCTGACTGGGAGCACTGGCTCCCTGCCTTCTGCTCAGACTGGGGCCAAGAAGGCCCCCAAAGAGACAATTTGAGACTGTGCAGGCAGCCTCATAAATGCACACTCAGAAGTTGCCTCACTGGCACTTCCCAGAGCAGACCCTGCACCGGGGTCAGCGGATCCAGACCCTGTGCATGCTTGCATGCTCTGATGCTCTGCCCACCTGGGCTGTCGCAGGGCCCAGGACGTGTCTTCCCTTACAGGGTGGAAGCATCTCAAGTCTTTGTTTATTTGCTAAATTCACTTCTCATTTCCGGAGTTTTGACCTGGTTCGTAGTGTGGGAAGCTCATGCCCAGGTCTCAAATAATGGGAAATTTAATCAGCTTGGTGTGAGTTTTGGCTGGAACCCCTTTGCCCAAGGAATAATCTGGGCCAGGAGACTCTCCAACAGGAACGTGAATCCGAGCTCCTTGAGGGGGTGTCTTTGTCCTAGCACACTCCGACATGTGCCCAGTGTTGACATGCCTGATGCTCACAGCCGGGCTCTCTGCGGTGGTGTCTAGTTGAAGGCTTGGTCATGAACTGTTGCCAGTGCCTGTGAGGCAGGGGTCCCTTTGGAGTCTCAGCTGTCTTCACTTAAGAGTCAGTGTTTGAATAGGTCTGGAGTCCAGCAAGTCAAGCTCACTGGGGGACCAGGAAAAGTCCTCAGCAAAGACTCATCTTAAGAGAGGAGTGAGTGATTTGGTGACAATAAGCTCCTCTGGGGGGATGGGCTGCACTGATCACAGGTTGGTGTATTACTCACAGTGCCCTGTGTTGTGGTTGCAGGTCCAGGCCTGAGGATGTGTCCTGAGCACACAGTGCGTTCCACAGAGGGTAGGGAGGCCTGGGCAGGGCCATCGGGCCAGCAACCAGGTAGCATGACACTGTGCGGACACTAGTGGCAATAGCAGTGCCTTTGGCTGGCCATCAGTTGCTTCTCTTGCTGGGGAGAAGAGGGGAGAAAACATAACCGTGAGTGTAGCACCTTATCTGGGGATTATGCCCATCTGGGAGGCAATGAGTTGCTCTTCCTTCATCCACCCTACCCAGTGGCTGGAAAGTACAGCACATAGATGGCTGTTACATAAGGGGCCTCCCTGGGCTGCTCCCGGAGTACAGAGACTCCTGGACACCATGGACTCCAACATTCCTCCCAATCTACTAACACCATCTGGCGCAGTTTGAGAGTCCTAGTATGGTGTGCTGTCTTTGGGAAGAACATGAGATAGTAACCTGTGTGCTGTGATTTGGAAAGCATGGGGAAATTTGGCTGGAAACTTTTCTCATGTTGGTGTGATGGTGTCTGGAATTCTGCCAGTAGAGCTACCTTGCCTTCATGGTCTGCTCCTTTCAAAGAAGTGGGTGCTCCTGCATCATAGGCTTCCACAAATTGTTCATTACTTTTTCACACAATTATGTCTTATCTCATCCAAGACAGTTTGAACTCTCCTACTCCTGTAGGTCATTGGTACAATGATCTTCACTTTGTAGGCTCAAATTTTGTTCATTATATAAAAAGGTGTATTGTGTTAGGTGGGCATAGAGGGTTAATTAACATTATCTGAGCAGATATTTATCATACGCTAATACAGGATATGCTGCTAAATGCTAGTACCCAAGTGCTGACTTCCAAGACCAGATGTGTTGTGTTCAGCAAGAACTGTATCTTGTCCAAGATTGAACCTTGCATTTTTCAACCCTAGTGCCAGCTCTATGGTAGTTATGCATTTTGTCGAATGAACATAACCCCACATACCTAAGTAAATAAAATATGAAATCTCAAGGCTCCAACTAGGTGAATATTTAGCAAGTGGATGGGTTTTAACCCCAGCCATAGGAAAGACAGGAAGTAAGCACAGAAGAAGTACGAGAAATAGGGAATAATCATGCAGACATCCCCCAGCATGGAAGATATGGTTTCGCTTTCTGAGCACAGGAGGGTCTGTAACCCCTCCAGCCGCCTTGAGAGGGCTTAGCAAGCATCTTGCATTTTGCTAGGTGTGTCAAGTCTTGCTGGTGATGAATTTGTGCAGTAGAAAGAACTGGAGCAAAGGAAAGTTTGTGAAGTCTCTGTAGTTGAGACCTTCAGATTTTTGTGTATTCAAGAATAAGATGTGAGATTTTCAGATAAAGAAATAAAATTCTCTGCAGTTAGGAGAGGTTCCCAAAGTTCCTATGGTCTGAAGGGAGCAGACCGACATGGACATGATGTGGCTGCAGGACAGAACAGAATCAGGATATGGAGCTGGTAGAAGATCCCAATCTTGAGCAAGACTAGGGCAGGGGGGACAGCAGCAAAGCCATGGGTGTGAACACACTTGTATGCTTGGTGACATTTTGGATACTCATGTACATTTCATTTTTTTTTTCAGTTATTCACTGAATATTGATGAGATACTAATACATACCTTGTTTTCTAGTGAGCTAGCAGGAGATTTGTTTTCTCTTTTACAAAATAACTCTTAATTCTCAACTTCTTTTTCTTTTTGGTTGAGAACATGCACAGAAGCTTTTTACCTGATGAGATGCTTTTTTTTTTTTTTTTAACCCCTCACTGACAAAGGCTTAGAAAACACGCGAGTTTGATCATGGCAACGAGACAAGACTTTGGGCAGGACAATGACAATAATGACATAAAGGAAGACTATGACACAGGCAACTGTTTTATAACTTGCCTGAGGATGCAGTTTGTGGTGTTTGTTTATTCAAAAAGGAACGAGAGAGTAGAGATTCTGTTTGTCCAGCTCACGAACTGAGAGCAAATCCTCAGAATTTTTTTTGTTGTTTTTGGTTTTGTTTTTATTTTCTCTTTTGAAATGATTTCTGACTGATAGAGAAGGTGTAAGAATAATGCAAAGAATTCCATAGATGAGCCAGATTCCCCAAATTAACACTTCACTGTGTTTGCTTTATTGATCTTCCTTCCTGCATCTCATCTCTGTAGCTCTATATCTCTCTCTCCATCTTCATCTCCCTTTACCCCTCTATCTATACACATACACAGGTCCATGACAAACAGCTCATTTTACTGAAGTTGTTTATTGACTGGGGGAGGTAGTATGATGTGGGGTGGTGGACTTTGAGGGAAAGACTGGTGGAAGTTATGAGAGGGAAGAAATTCACTTGAAACTTACTGCTTTGCCTCATTAATTACAAGTATGTGTCCCCACTGAGGGAAATTACCTGATTTATTGTTTGTCATGGAATTTAAGATTTTTCATTTAAAACATGTTTGTTTCAATGGAATGGGAATACTGTGGCAGTTTTGGGACTGACAGGTGTTGGTTCTTTTGTAGAGATCCAAAAGGGAGGAAGGTAGGGATTTTTGCTTTGGGTTTCACTTTAATAAACTCAGTCTTGTGGGTTTTGCACCTTTTGGGTTTTTATGAGAATGAAGTTTACAGATGCTCCTCTGAGATGGAGGTTGATCATGGGAGAAGGTGAGGAATAGACATATTTACAATGCAGTGTCACTTCTTGTATGATAGGCCAGTCTTGGTTATATAACCATAAAAATAAAACAAAGTGGAGACATGAGAGTTTTCTGAATACATTTTTGTACTGAGTGTAAAATATAATTACTTTTAGCCTGACACTTTAAGCCTCAACAAAGATTACATGTGAAACATGATTATTATGATTTTAACAGGAAAAAATCATCTAAGTGTATTTACTCTTCTGTGTGCTTTGGACATCCTCCCAGTTAATGTCAGCATGATGAATCACTCATTTAACATTGTTTCTCAAAGTCTTTCTTAATTTAATGCAACTGGACTTTTCTTTTCTAGAAAAAGAAATTAAGAGTCATTTGAATCCATATAGAGAAAGAATCATTTTTGATTTTTTAAGATGGAAAACATGAAACAATGAGAATCAATTCAAGAGCCACTTATAGATGGACTTGTTTTATGGGTTGGGAGAATAGGGGAGAGCAGAAGGAAAGTGATGAGGCACAAGTGGTACAGAGAAGGAATGAGGTCCAGAGGAGGGACACGAGTTGGCTGGCAGAAGCTGAAAGTTTCTTCTTTGCTAGACTTATCCCATATTGGACAATCATCGCCTTTAGTTCTCAGAGGGCCACATCCCCATGGTATACCAGACCAGAATAATTACCTGATAACTGCAGTACATAGCAAATGTGGAAAGATTAATAACATTGCTTAAAAGTGGCAAAAGAGATTCTTTCTGTTGGTGATATGGGTGGGAAAATTCATACCAATTATCTCACTGAAATAACCACCAGACAATTAAATGGCATTTAAAAAATTTCTCAAAAGCATTGAAGAACTAATGAGAAATGAGAAATTAGTGGGTTAAGATTAAGGATAAGATGAAAATCCAGAGAAGATGTTGGCACTGGGACTGCTTTTGACCAAGAGACAATTGAAAATCTGAAATATGGTTAAGAGAGTGAGCAGCACCGTTGCAGTCCTGTGAGATGAGGGGATGTGAGGTTGGAGCCCCAAGCCCACCAAAGCTATGTTTTGGCCTCAGTCTCAGCAGAGCTTTTCATCCTAGAGGTTAGGGTGAAACAGAAGTAAAAGAGCCCTCTCATGAACTTTGACCTAGTTCTGGGTCATCTGGGTGACCAAGAAATCTTATGTCCTGAAGTTGGAATTAAGGATAATGAATTGATAGTGTCTCAAAGCTTGACAGAAGCAAATAAAAATTAAATCTGAAAAGTAACATCAATTTAGACTTCAAAATATTTCTGCCAATAATACAATGTCAAGCACATAGTTAAGAAGCCCCAACAAGACAAAAAACTAGGTACATGAAGATAGACACTCACCTAAGAAAGAAACCAGTGAAAGCAAGAAATAGCACACATATCCAGAAGAATATCAGATATGAGAATTATCAGTGAAAGACTGCAACTACGCTTACTATTTTTAAGAAGAGAAAAGATAAGTTTAAAAAATGTGTCAGATTATTGGATACCATAAAAAGTGCCAAGCAGATTTAAATAAAAACAAACTCTAGAACTTAAACATCTAATAACTTCGTTAAAACTCAGTGTATAGACTAATGACAAATTAGATACAGTTGAAGAGAAAATTAGTAAACTGTAAGATTAGTTAGAGGAATATATGGAAAATGAAAAAATAAGAAATAAAATAAATAAAAATAAAATAAATAAAAAAATAAAAAAAATAAGAAAATAAAAAGAAAAAAGGTAAAAAGAAAAAAAATATATATATAAGGTCCAACACATGTCCATTTGGAGATTTGGAAGGACTAGCGTCATGAGCATTGAGAATAAAATAATTGCTAAAAGTTATAATATTTATCAATAATAATTGAAAAAAATTATTGAAAATTTTCCTAAAAAATTGTTGACAAATATTCCTATATAATAATCTATATATAAATTTATATTTATATTTATATATAAATTTATATAAATATAAGTTTATATTTATATGTAAATCTATATATAAAATTTATATATAGATTTACATATAAATATATATATCATATATATGTAGGAAATATATGTAAGAGATATAATTTTATATATATTTACAAGAAATCCTAGTGAGGATAAATATAAAGGATATATCACAGTGTTATTGTAGACAAATCCTTAAAACTGCCAGAGAGAGAAAGGTTACTTTTTAAAGGCACAACAGATACACTGGTAATTGAGTTATTAAAAACAAAAATGGAAGTCAGAAGATAGTGGTATATCTTCAATAACTGAAAATGTGAAAACAGAGAACAACCTGCTAACATAGACTGTCAGTAAAAATATCTTTCAAGTATGAAGGTGAAAAAAGATATTTTCAGACCAAAGATACAGATATAGTGAAAATAAGGGCCATATGTACCCCAATGTTCATAGCAGCAATGGCCACAATCGCCAAACTGTGGAAAGAGCCAAGATGCTCTTCTCCAGATGAATGGTTAAAGAAAATGCAGTCCACATGTACAATGGAATATTACTCAGCCATCAGAAAGGATGAATACCGAACTTTTGTATCAACATGGATGGGACTGGAGGAGATTATGCTGAATGAAATAAGTCAAGCAGAGAAAATCAATTATCATATGGTTTCACTTACTTGTGGAGCATAAGGAATAACATGGAGGACATTAGGAGAAGGAAAGGAAAAGTGAATTGGGGGAAATCAGAGGGGGAGATGAAGCATGAGAGACTGTGGGCTCTGAGAAACAAAGTGAGGATTTTGGAAGGGAAGGGGTTGGGAGGTTGAGTGAGCCTGGTGGTGGGTATTAAGGAGGGCATGTATTGCATGGAGCACTGGATGTGGTGTATAAACAATGAATCTTGGAACACTGAAAAAAATAAATTAAGATGTTAAAAAAATTTTTAAAAATCAGGAAGTAAAAAAACCAAAACCAAAAACAGTTGTTAATAACGCAGCAGAATGTCGGTGAAGGAAACATTAAAGAGAGCTCTTTAGGCAGACAAAAGTAATCCTCAATGGAAGGTTAGAGATATAGAAGAAATCAACAGCAAAGGAAGGTATAAATATATGAGTAAATCCAAATGACATGGATTTTTATAAAACAATAATAATATTTGGGATATATATGTATATATATATATATGTTATTATCCATCTATCTTTCTATCTATCTATCCATCTATCTATCTTTCCATCTATCCATCTCTGCATAGGACAAAAAATGTTTAAGTTTGGAAGAGAATAAAAGGATTGTAAGTGTTCTAAGGTCCTTATATTGCTGAAGAGGAAGTAAATAGTTGCCCAACTACCATGACACTTTGGCAAGTCCAGGATTCATGTTGTAATTTCCAAGGTAAACATTAAAAGCATAATAAAAAATATAAAACTTTAAAATAAAGAGACAGAGAAAACAGAATGATAAAAAATAGTCAGCCCAAAGGAAGGCAAGAAAAGAGAGAGAGGAAAAAAAAAAAAGCATGGAATGAGTGGGACAAATAAAAAGCATATTGCAAGACAATAGATTCAAAGCTAAATATATTGTAATTATATTAAATATAAGTAGGCTAAATACTTCAGTTAAAAGACAAAGATTTTTCTGGATTGATTACAGATCAAAGCCAAATTATGTTATGTTTCCAAGGCACAAATTAAAATATGAGAATGAAAATAGTTTGAAAATAAAGGAGTGGGAAAAAATTGTACTCTGCAAATGGTAGCCAAGGGAAAGCTGGTAAATCTGTGCTAACATCAGACAAACTTGACCTTAAAGCAACTTTAAAAAAAAAAAAAGAAAGAAAAAATTATTGGAGGTGAAGAGTCACTTCTTACTGATTAGGGATTCAACCTATCAGGACGATAGAATAACTTAAAGTTTATATGTATCTAATTATATGGCCTCAAAATATTTGAAGGAAAAAGTGACCAGAAGATGGAGCTACAGGTAAATCCACAACCATGCTGGAATTTTGTAACAGATCTCTCTCAGTATACATAAGCAATGAATCTTGGAACACTACATCAAAAACTAATGATGTATTGTATGGTGACTAACATAAAACAATAAAAAAAAACTAAAAAAAAAAGAATTGATAGATCAAGTAGGCACAATCTGTAAGGCTGTGAAAATTTTCAAAAACATGATTAAAAACCTGACACACCAAGAGACAATATGATAATATACCTAGTTTTCAAGTATATATTGAATTACAAAAACTCAGCCTATAGGAGGCCACAAAGCAGGTATCAACACTTTCAAAGGGTTAGAATTACAGAGGATGTAATGGGACCACAGTTCAAAAGCAAAAAGGTCACAGGAAGATCACCATATGTTTAAAAATTAAGAAAAGATATCAAATAACCCACAGGTCATAAATAAATCTTAACAAAAACACATTTTTTAAAAATGTTTTTAAAAAACATGTGGGATGTAGTGAGTGAGAGCAGTGACTAAACAGAAATCTTCACCTGAGAATGTTTTACTAGGAAAAGATACAGCCTGAAAAAGACTCCATGAAATAGGTGTCTCAAGAAATTAGAAAGAGAAAAGCCCAACACATGCAATGAAAGTAGAAGAAAGAAAACAATAAGGACAAGAGTAGAAAATACTGAAATAAAAAC
Source organism: Lutra lutra (assembly GCF_902655055.1). NCBI lineage: Eukaryota > Metazoa > Chordata > Mammalia > Carnivora > Mustelidae > Lutra > Lutra lutra. The sequence continues at coordinate 145,868,479 of NC_062283.1, read as the reverse complement.
ACCATTGAACACTACATCAAAAACTAACAATGTACTATATGTTGGCTAACTGAATATAAGAATAAAAAAGAAAGAAAAAAAGAAAGACAAAAAATTCTAAGCAGAACAGACCAGCCCCAAAGTTATGTTTTTTGAAAAGATGAGTAAAATTGATAAGCCATGGGAAAGATGGATTAATACAACATTGAAAGAAGGCAGAGTAGCCACTACTGGAGATGAGAAAGGGGGCATGGAGGCAGGAGTTTCAAGAGCTGAGAGTGAGTTAGGAGGTGATGCAGGGGAAGGGGTGTTCCAGCAGTGAGGACAACCTGGACCAGCAGCAGGGGCTGAGAGTAGGACTGCTGGCTGCCTGGAATAGCTAGAGAGAGGCTGGCTTTCAGGAAGGGGAGGATGTGAGGCAGGTGTAGCCAGGATGGTCCAGATTGGGAAGGAAAACTGGGCTTTATGTTGAGAATTGCAGGAAGCCACTGGAGAATTTTAAGGCAGGAGTGAAGTGAGGCCACAGATTTGCCCTGTAGGGTGATGGTTGGCTGCTATCTGAGGCAGTATTAGGGGTTGGGGTGGAGTGAGAGGAGGCAGTGAGGAGGCACATGCAGCCATTTAGGTGGGGAAGATGAAGGCCTGGACAAATGGGGCAGGAGGGGTAGGGTCAGACGCATCTGGGGGATGGAAACTTAGGACAGAGGAAACATAGGATATTTAAGGAAACAGAGGCTATTTATGGGGTAAAAGGCCAATGATGAATCTGCAAGTGGGGTGGAACAGAAGAGAAACAGCTGCCCAAGAAAGAGGGGATTTCACTGCATCCTACTGTCCCCCAGGACATCTCCGGTGATGGTAGGAGCCTTTAGAGAAGAGTCTAGTTCCTGTGGATCTTGTGTAAGAGGAGCCCGGTGCCCACAGCTGTTGAGAGCATGGCTGGGAGCTTGCTGAGCCATGACAGGAAGGAGAGAACACAGCCCCCGAAGGTAATGTGAACTCACAGAGTTTTTAAAAGATGGAGGATGAGGTTTTTCTTCTTTCACTCCTTGCAGTCTCCACCTGAAAAACTAAAATCAGTGACTCGCATTATATGACGAAGATTTTCCAGCTATCAATCCAGGTTTTCCTTTTCCTCCCTCTTCTTCCATATTGATGGGGAAGTGCTTTAGAAACTGGACTCACAATTATTCTTTGTTTGTATGCCTGCTTACTTTATTTACCACATGAGAAGATGGGGAGAGAAATGTTTTTAAGAATTGCAAAAGGTAAAGAGATAAATTTAAAGGATCCCTATAGCTGTTTCTGCCCAGGGAGTGTATGAAATGTGTTAAGTCAGAAATGGCCAGTATACATGTCAGACTGGTATTTCTAAATCCCATTTTCCCCCATAACATATTGTAATTGAAGTATACCCAAACAGATGTTTTCTGTTATATTCATTCAGTTCCAAAGTTTTCTTCATGTTACTCACAGACAAATAATCCCTGAGGAGCTACAACGGCCAATAATCTTCATTTTTGTTATTGCATGTGAAAATATTTCAGGCTGCGTATGTTAGATTAATTTTGTTTCTGAAGAGCATTATTATTAAAAGAGGATCTTATCACCTTTCTGTGCACATTTTAACAATTAATTCTTTTGCCTTATCTTGTGGCAAAAATTATATTCATTCCTTTTTGGTCATCACACCATTTATTCATTTGCTGTGGTATCAAGATTCCCCCTTCCTCAACCAAATTATATCCCATGGAGTTGACCCGTGAAGTTCCTCACAAGAGTTGCTCAATTTGGCCAAGTGTATGTTCAGGCACACCTATTAACACAAGTCTCATGTTTTCTTATTGGACTGATGTTCCAAAAATGAAATATTTAGAGTGGGAATAGTGGAAACAATGTTTCCACTAAGAGGGTTAGGAAAACCACTGTCTACTTAGACTCTATCAATATTGCTTTAAATCTTGAATTGCTATGTCTCAAAGTCAGGCTAAGGTCAGAGCTTATCGTGAATAATGGCTTGGCAAATAAGAATAACCCTCTCTGGGGGTCCCGTGCACTGACTCCAAGGATGGGAAGGAGATAGCACTGACCATGAGAGAGGCACTGAGCGGCTCCTTTGCAGTATTTGCTTCCTGGGGTCTGGACCCTATAGTGCTATCCAATAATGTGCTTTGTCAATGTCATGGATCTTTCTGCTCATCAGTAAATGACTGCAGGAGAGAGATGGGGAGATGGCTGTCAATGTGCCTTCTAGGGCTAACGTTGGTGATGTTCATTGTAGAACTCAGTGGTCTGTTTAAGAAGTGGGAGTTCCCTGCTCCAAAACACAGATATTTCCTGCATTTCTATACTGTGGGGGGCGAGGGGCAGGGCCTGATTTGCTGGCTGAGTGGGCAAAGCTCACATAACCACAAACACCATGCATGAATCTGGGAAAGAGAGGCCAGGTACGGAGACTTCTGGGAAGTGTGGCACTGGCAGGGCAGGGGATTGAAATCTAGGCTTCATTATTTGCCCCTATATGCCCATTCCCTCAGCAAATGATTATGGAGTCCCTTCAGTATGGGGGCTTTGTAGTAGGCACTAGGTAGACTATGGTGGACAATATAGACACAATCTTGGACCATTTAAAGCCTCAAGTCTATTGGGACAGACAGATGTTGGATACCAAGACAGACAAGCTATGACTTTGAACATTGTCACAAATTCCATGAAGGACAAGCACAAGATCCTATGGGACACAATAGGAAGGGGGCCATTGGTAATGGCAGGGGCAGGGGTTAAAGGTCAGCAGAGGTCTCTCTAGACAGACGCATTTGCCAGTTTTACAGGAGTAGAAAGGAGGGGCACCAGCCCAGCAGGGAGGATAGCATGTGTGAGGCTGAGGGTGGGGAAAGGCTATGACAGGAGGCAAGAACCAAAGGAAGTTCAGGTGGTAAGTGAGGGAGGGAGGCTCAGGAATGATGAGGCTGGGGTGGTGGCTGGGGGCCCAGGAAAAAGCTGTTCACTTTCTTCTTCTTTTCCCACTCCCTCTCCTCCTCCTTTTCTCCTCCTCCTCCTCCTCCTTTTCTTCATGCCCATCATGGAGCCCAACATGGGGCTTGAACTCATGACCCTGAGATCAAGACCTGAGCTGAGATCAAGAGTCAGATGCTTAACCAACTGAGCCATGCAGGGGTCCCAAAATTCTTCTTTTAAGTCAAGGACAATGGAAGCAGAAGGTGGTTTTAAGCAAGAGAGTGACATAATTCCACTTACATTAAAAATATATAATTCTGTCTTAAAAACAAAACAAAACAAAAATATATAATTCTGGCAGCTTGAAGAGAGGCTGGGGGTTGGTGAGACATAGTGGGATGTGGGCAACTCATGAAGCAGGACAGAGCTGGGGTGAGGCTGCCCCTTCAGGTGTCAAAGACCACTGTCCACAGTGCCCTTGGCTTCCCCTCTCCACAGTCTCCCTCCCTCCATAATGCCATTCTGCTCCCGAAGCTCCTCTCCTGAGAAGGGTGGGGCACCTCATGGAGTACAATGAAGACTGTGGGCAAATGACTTCTCCAAGGACTGTTTTTCTTCACCCCAGTGATGGGTGAAGGAATGAAATCACTGAGCAAATGTAAACAGAATATGTAAATTGGAGCTTTCTCATGCCTCCAAAAATCAAATTGTGTTGGTGTATTCCTTTGTGCTCCCACCTGCATGTGAGGTGAGTCCTGAGCATAGCAGGGGCTGCAGGCCAAGGATGGTCCCCCAGGCAGACAGGGACATGGGGGTCATCAGGGACTGTAGGGCACATGCATTTGAAAGCAGAAAAGACTCTGATCTCAGAGATTTGCATCTGGTGCTCTCACATGCACCCCTGACAGTCTCCAGAAATAAATGATGGAGATTTGGACATCAAAGCCTTTTGGTGAGTAGAAAGAAAGAGTACCTTTCCTGTCAACAACATTCAACACTCCCAAAGGCAAGGCGTAGAACACCGCAGGGTCAGGTTTCCCGGATTGGAGGAAATGATGTGTGTCTCAGAAGGGCCACAAGCCAGCCATCCTGGGAGTCCATTTACCCTGCTTGTTTGAAAAGAAATGGGAGAAACATTTGATGAAAACCCAATTTTCCTTTAAAAAAAGAAACTGATCCAATATCCTTGACATGGGGAGGAAAGATAAATTGCTCAAGCCTGGGACTAGAGTGAGCTCTTTGTGAAGTGGAAATGGATCAGATCTTAGTGGTCTAAGGGAGCAGGAAGCCCCTAGATATTCTTTGGCACCATTTAAAAATTATGTCAACATGAATGTCCCCAGTTAGCAATACAGCACTCAAGTTAAAATAATCTGTCATGTGCATAGTCAGTGTACATGAGGGATCAGCAAGGTGAAGAGTCTTTTTTCAGTTTTGTGTCCCAGAGCTGAAGCAAGTTATCCAAACATTGAAGATCTAGAGGAGAGAATCTGAAAATACTGAGAAACAGCTTAAGGGGAATCTCTTAATACCTTTGTGGAAGTGTGTGTGGGAAATCCTTCCTTTCAGTCTTCCCTTGGGTAAAAATGTGGTTTTGAGGATGCTGAGAGCAGAAGGAGGCCCGCTTTGTCAGCTACCCGAAAGAGCTTCCTACCCAAAATTCTCTTGAGGTTTAGGCTATGTTGCAGTGGAGGTGACTTTATTTGCTGAGGATTGGCACTCATTGTTCGGGAGCCCATTTCTTCATTGGTTGACAACTCCTGCACTTTTTTCTGAGCTGCTTCCCCTCTGAGCACCATGAGCATTTTATGCAGTCTCCTCCCTCCCATGTAAGGCCCTGGGCTGGCACCACAACTGTGATCCTGGTGGAACACCCGCAACACAGCCATGATCCTGGTGGAACCCCTCCAATGTTGTCCCTTTTCCCTACTGCAGCAGAAACCAGCATTGCATCCCTCCCCTCCACTCCATGGAGTACTCACTCCACATGATATGCCACTGGCTTGGCAGACCTCTAAGCCAGACTGCTGGGCATTGGTGCCAACAAGTATCTCATTGAGCTCAGCGAAGAACAAAACTTTACTTGTTTTAAAAGCTGTCTTTATTTTAAAATTTGCCCTAAAAAAGCAACCAGACAGAATTCATTCTTCTCAAAGCAGGCTCCTGTTCTAGGGTAGCCATGCCAAATGGTCTCTGAGCAGACACAAAAACAGTGGGATGCAAAGCTGAGACCGTTGCATAGACCCCTTACTCCACTTTGGGTGAGTTGATGGGCTTGGCAGTGGGACTCCGGCCAGTCTTACCCAACAGAGTCAAGGTGAGGATGAAGCTTTTCATCTTTATCTGTTTCTCAGCCACATCCTAGCTCCAGAGTCCTGTGGCTACTTGTCAGTGTTCCATGGAAGTGGTATACACTCTGGACCAACACCAAAATAAAGGAGGCATCCACATTTAAACAGGAAACATTTGCCCATTCTCTTTTTCCATATTCTAAATCATACTCTTCTTTTGAGCCTCCGTGAACATTGCACCTCCTCCATGAAGCTTTTTCCATGAATTCTGTTTATCTCATCTCCTCTGTCTTCTTCAAGTCAGGAACTTTTTAAAAAAAATTTAAGTTGGCTCCATGTCCATTGTAGAGCCCAATGTGGGGCTTGAACTCACAACCCTGTGATCAAGACCCGAGCTGAGGTCAACAGTTAGATGCTTAATTGAATGAGCCACCCAGGCACTCCAAGCCTGGGACTTTTTCATTTGGGAACTGTGCTAGATTGTTCTAGGCCAACTTGGTAAAGCTGGGAGCTATGGTTCCTCGAATCCATTTCCTGGGTTAGAGCTGCCCAAAGGAGATTTGCATGAGATGTGGAAGGCAGGTTTGAAGTGGTGGCCATCATTCTCAGAAATTCACTGTGGTCACTTTTGGCTCTTCTATGTGAAGAACCACCATCATCCCTTAGGGCTTCAGGGCAGGACCATGGCATGCAAAGTAATAATTGAGCCCTTTTGCTTTTTCCCTTCCACCCAGCTGAGCAGATTTCAGAGGTGGCCCTTCTTCATGTGAGAGACCACAGAAGGGAGACTCTGGGGAAACTGATATCCGATAGTGCTCAAGGCTCTTGTTTCACAGATGGGTAGTCAGAAGTGTCGACTATCTATGAGGAACACAAAGTAGGCTCTTGGAATTTCTACTAGTCCTCAGTTCATGGAATGTCCAAGTCTTTCTAAGAGGCGAGACAAGACCTGGAAGTCTGATAGCCCAGTGAATAAAGTGTATGAGGTATTCATTCCCTGTCTCCCTCTTCTTTCCTTTCTGTCATAAACATGTTTTGAAGCCTTTCAATCTTCAAAGTTACATGCCAGGTACTGAAAAATAGAGAGAGCAACCTGATGGTAATGTCAAAAGTCCTGTGAAAGAGTTGTTTTTAAAGTACTGTAGGGACACAGAAGAGCAATGTAGGGATGAAAACCTTCCCTAGCAGGAGCCATGCAGAGTGGCCAGGAACCGGCTCTGCCACCATAACCTACTCTGGATAGGTAAGATGGTAGCATGCTCCATGATACAACTTCTTGGGAAAACCCTTTTCTCTTCCTCCCACCAATCTGCCTTTGACTATTTTACCCGATCTTTACTTGGGTGCTTTTGAAAGCCCACACCCAAATCAGCGGATTTCTAACACTCAACACAGGTCCAATGCCGTAAAATTCTTCTGTCACTTCACTTCTCGAGATGTTGTTGAGACCCTGTTCTTGCACCCATCCCCCTTGCCTGGCAAGATAGGTGTGAACCCAGTTAGCTTGTTTGGCACAGGTTTTCCGGGTTACCTTTGTGAGGACTATCACATTTTCTTCTTTACAACAGCTGTATTTTTTATTTTTAAAATATCTAAAACTTCTGTCTGGTCAGTTTTAATCTTTTGCTGTTTTTTTCCATGTTTGTGATTCTATATTTTATTCCTTTGAATATTTACCATGAGATTTATCTACATGTGATGATTTTAGTATCTGATGTCCTTGGGTGGGAGGCTGAATATGTTGGTCTTGTTTCTGTTAACTCTCATGAATGATTTTTCCTTTGTGAATTTGGTCTTTGGTTGTGAGTTTAAATGTGTTTGAGTTTCTTGTTGGGGAATCCTGAGAGCTGAAACTGGGGATGTTCCGCCAGAGATTTGCATTTGCTTCTGGTAGGATCCAGAGCAGTGTTTTGTCTTCAGGTGGCCAGACTTGCAGGGATCCTGGGTTCATCATTTCCAAGTACCAAGTACTAAACTTGGGTTTTTACTACAGAGTTGTGTTTTCACGCGCTCTCATGTCAGCCCTGCCTGATACCTTTATTTGAAGCTCATGGCTCTCTGCTCTGTTTTCAGCTCAGACTTTAAAAAAAATTCTGTCCTTGGAGATTTCCCTTGCTTTCTAGAGCCCAGGCATATTAAAAAAGATAGGGTAAAGCCCATTTTATCTGGGATCCAGCTTTGTAGAGGGAAGTGTCTAGCTCTGTTCGCAGGAGCCCCATCTCTCCAGGACTGTTTCCCTGGAGAACCCAGCCTGATTGAGCCCACAGAGGAAGTTTACCTCCTTTGCTATATTTTCAGCATCGGCACTGAGCTATAATTATACACTGATGATGTATAAATAGATACTGTAGATTAAGAAAGACACTTTCAAAGCCTGTTTTATTAAACATTCTTGAAACTGCTCTGTAAATGTCACAGAATAAGACTTGAAAAGTTTTCAACAAGCTGAACCCAGAAATAGTATGTATTGCCTGGTCCTTTCTGTGCCCACTTCCTTCTAGGGCAGATTTTAGACTGTCTTGAGGCCAGTTTTTTTTTTTTTTTTAACTCTGAAATGTTCCATTTTGGAACTGACTATAGAAAATCAACATTGAGAATTAGACTTCCAACCCACTAGTCTAGCAAGAGAAGTCCCAGGTAACCATAAAAGCAGTGAGTGAGATGTGACCAGTCTACTCCTTAAAGACACTTCAATATTCACTTACTTGTGGAGCATAAGGAATAATATCGAGGAGATTGGAGAAGGAAAGGAAAGGTGAATTGGGGGAAATCAGAGGGGAAGACAAACCATGAGAGAATGTGGATTCTGAGAACAAACTGAGAGTTTTGGAGGAGAGAGAGGTGGGGGGGGATAGGTGAGTCTGGTGGTGGGTATTAAGGAGGGCACGTATTGCATGGAGCACTGGGTGTGGTGCATAAACAATGAATCTTGGAACACTGAAATAATAAAATAATTTTTTTTTAATTTAAAAAATAAAGACATTGCAGTAAAAGTAGTTAATCTCTCTCTAAACCTTTTGTTTGACTCTCTGAAATATTTTTTTTTTTAAAGATTTTATTTATTTATTTGACAGAGAGAGATCACAAGTAGATGGAGAGGCAGGCAGAGAGAGAGAGAGGGAAGCAGGATCTCTGCCGAGCAGAGAGCCCGATGTGGGACTCGATCCCAGGACCCTGAGATCATGACCTGAGCCGAAGGCAGCGGCTTAACCCACTGAGCCACCCAGGCGCCCTGACTCTCTGAAATATTAAGGACAGGGAAGGAAAACCAGATTATTAAAGCTGCAATGCCTGTTAATAAAACCCAGTGAAAAAGCAAAAGCCAAGCCAAGCCAAGGTAACATGAGGAGGGGGGTGTGATTTTTAGCACTACCATAGCATTTTTCTTATTAGTAAAGGGTCTTCCAAGTTCCTCTACATAGTGATTGTTCTTAGCTTGAAAATTTGATAAACACAATCTCAGTTCCACAAGCATTTGCGTGGAGCAAGGAGTATCAAAGGTGCCATCCTTAGATTTGGAAGGCTCTAAAGATAATTAGGTAATATTGGTCTCCATATTCTCATTGTATAATTATCTGATGTCCATTAGTCTTCCAAAATAAGAATTATTTTGCTGTCTTATCCAACAAAAAATTTTGCCTTGCTGTTTAGTACACCATGCATCACAGAGCTGATACATGCTCCTTTGGCTGTCCCCTCTCCCTTGGGGCTCCAGTCCACTTCGGTAGGGACCAGCGAGTCTGTATCCTTACATCATCTTGAGGCCCAGAGTGGAGCACAGTGGAGCTCAACAGTCACTGCCAATGCGTTCATGCCCATTAAAGGCTCTGGGACACAGTCCATCATTGTCTGGTGAATATTCCGTCTGGCAACAAGGGACTCCCACAACTTGTGGTCCACGTTCTGTCCAGGTAATTTTCTGATATGGCCTCTGATGGAGTTTTCAGAGTAAATGGTGAAAGGGATGTGTCCACAATACTGCTTGTCAAAGATGCCTCAGATGCTAGTGCTTTAATAATGAGAAGTATTTGTCCTTAAATATTTTTCTATGTAATAAAGTCAGTCTTCTACATTATATGGATATATATGGATTTATAGACATCTATAATTAGACTCAAGATATTTTCATTTTGTAAAGAAATGTGTAAACACTTTTGTTTTTCTGAGTGACCTGCATGCCCATCAAAAAAATTATTCCTTACCCCTAGTGAGCACTATTTCTGTGCATCCACTCCTATCTCTATTTTTATTCTTTCTCTCCTTTTTCTCCCTCTCTTTGTCCCTCTATTGCCCTTTCTCCCTCTCATTTTGCCTCAGATAGAATCTAAGTTACATAACATCCAGTAATAGAACATACATTAAAAATAGATCATAACAGACTTCCAGTTAAACAAAGAAGTTTGAACATTTTCCTCATCTTTTCTCCCTTCTGAAATCCTACCAAAAAGATAGCAAAAGAATAACACATTATAAATCCACAAGAATTGAAGGAAAAGGAGGGGAGATTTCTGTGTAAGAACTTAGCACTTTGGAAACTGGAAAGAATAAGGGAGACAAATAAATGACTTGAATCCCAGGACAGCTACTACTTAAAGTCTCTGGATGGGAAATGGGGAAAAAAAAAAAGAAGAAAGAAAAGAAAACAAGATCTCTCTTCTCACAGAATCCTGGAAAAACCCAGGAATTAGAGCATTAGGTCAGGATGCAGGTGGGGATAAAAACAGGAATAGTGATGGAAAGCCAGAGGAGAATTAGGGCTTCAGATGGTTTCATTCACTCTGTATAATAGACAATCATGCTTTCCTTATTCCAGGAAAAGTTGGGAGGTTTATTTCTGGGGATATTGAGCTACACAGCCTCTGGATTTGGGGACACTGAGGATAGCTGAGGGATGGGGGTATGAAATTACATATATTTTCAAGAAGGGATAAAGTGAAAATCAACATACCAACTTTATGAAACCCCCACCCCTTTCAGTTCCCAGAGCTGACGGGCTTACACTTCCCAGGCAGGAGGTTCAAGGATCCTCTAAAAGGACATTGGTCCAATATGAAATACAGTTGACCTTAGAACAACATGGATTTGAACTACATGTCCCCCCCCAAATACAGTACAGTATTGTAAATGTATTTCCCCCTCTTTATGATTTTCTTTTCTTTAGCTCACTTTATTATAGGAATACAATATGTAATACAGACAACATACAAAATTGTATTAATCAACTGTTTCTGTTATTGGTAAGGCATCCCATCAACAGTAGGGTATTAGTAGGTCAGTTTGGGGGAAGTCAAAGTTATATGCAGATTTCCAACTGTGTGAGGGGTTGGTGCCCATAACCCTCATGTTTCAAGTGTTTTAAATACTGTATTTAAAATACGGGCATTTAGGACCCTAGTGAAACAGCCAATTTTCTGTAATGAATCCATGCCTTATAGGGTCTTATCTGTAATTATGAACAGATAGTGAAGAATAACCAAGAATTCATATTGAACTTTTAATTGAGTAACAGAGATTCAAACAGAAAGAAAGGACAATGTGGTACAGAACAAAGCAAAACAAATGCAACAAATGACTTCAGAGAAATATACATGGAACAAGTATACAGTTCTATAGAAAAGAATCCAACAGAATAAGAAAAGGGATTTAGACAATTCAACATATGGTAGCATAAAATAAAAAATTAAATGATGAAGCTGACAGAGATCCAAAAAATAGAACAGAAAGACAAGGAGAGGGAAAGTGAGAAGTGAAAAGCAGAAAAAAATGGAGGATCAGGTCAGAAGATCCAAATGATGGCCATTTCAGAAAGAGAGAACAGATTTAATGGAAGGAAGAAGTAAATTAAATAAACAAAAAATATCAAGAAAAAATATCCAGAACGGAAGAACACAATTGTCCAGACTAAAGGTGTATAATGAGTGCCCAACATAATGAAAGAAAAAAAACCCATACCTGGATGCATTTTTGTGAAGTCTCAGAACTGCAGGAAAACAGATAATCTTTTAGAGAGAAAGAAAAAAAAAAACCTCAGTGGAAAATTAACCTTTGAAAGTTAGGAGGAGACAGAACTTGAGCCACTATTTAAAAAGAAGAGATACGAAGGTAGCAGAACAAGAAGGAGGTTCACATTCACCCTGGTTACCTAACAATATGGACCCTGGGACCCAACAATGCAGGTGCCTCTCCACTCTGCCCATCTGGAACTGTGGTGAGGGGATTAGCCGGGACCTCAGCACTACCCCCTTGCTTCCCATTGGCTCCCCTTATGGGGACAGTGTCGCAGCATTAGAATTACTGCCACAGCTGGGCTCTTGGGTGATGCCAGGCTTACTGCCCCAAGTACACAGTAGTATAAAGCTTCCCACATGAACTACTATGAATCATTTGGAGGTTTGAGTTCTGTCCCTTTTTTGTTTTATTACTTTGTAGTCATACTAGATAGTGAATCAGCAGCAGAGTTGGATTCAGAACTGAACTCTCTTGACAAGAACCTGAGCACTTCTGGGTGGACACATGAAGGGACTCTGAAATAATCTCGACACATCTCTGGTGATGGCGGATGGTGGCTGCTGTTTACCCAGGTGGCTGTGTGCACATGAACAAGAAGTGAACCTTTGTTTAAGTCATTGTTTAAGGTTTCGGAGTCTTCTGTTACTGCAGTGTAGCATGTAGTATTCAGGTTACTCCCCTTCCTTCACAGTGTAGGAACTAAAATGTCTATACTGTGTAACTGATTGCTGGGAGGCCAAAGGATGAACTTAACTTATTTCTGCTTTAAGACTGAGTTCTTTCTGCCAAGCATTCACATTTTCTCCAGAGGTCTTGGGGCTACTGATGGATAGTGAGATTATATGCCATGGAATGATTGCATTCTATACAAACTTTCCTTTTTTCTAAAAAAAAAAAAAAAAAGACCCAGGGAATAATTGTTCCAAGAGACTTCCCTCATATATTTGTAATCATTAATGTCAAGGATCTTAAAGGAAAGATAGGTTCAAGGGAAGTTTGTGAGATCACTACTTATAAATTTCCCCAAAGCTTATCATCAAGTCTAGATCACAAGGGAGGGATCCACAAATATTTGTATAGGTGGTTAGAAAACACAGGCTATAGTCTAGTGGATGGTGAAGCTTCTTTGGACTTGGACACATTTTTGGCTTTTGTTGTCATGGCACCCCTCCAGGACTTTCCTCTCAGTTTCAGCCTTCCCTGGAGACCAGATGCTTTAGCTCTAGCCCGGGGCCTCCAGGGAATAGACCCTGGTACTTCCTGTGGAGTCACAGCTGCCTTTTTATTTGGGGAGAGTAGGACTTGCTAGTGAATTGGTAGCCGAATTGCTTAATTTCCTTTTTGGAAAGGCTGGATCAAGTTTCTTCTTTGGGTTAAGTTATAGTTCCCCTGAGTCTCCTGAATGCCCTTAGCTTTCTGAAATGTTTTGTGGTTGAGAACTGTCCTAGGAGCTACTTGCTTAGTATTGAGGCTGTTATAACCATCATTGCTTTAAAAACACTGCAGCCAACAAAGATGTCACAAGAATATGTCACTATGACAAGCACTCCAAATGTTGGGAAGCTCTCTACTCCAGCATCTCTTCCTGCAGCTCAGTCTCTTGAATGCCATTTGGATCTGCTCATTCCCATTGTCACAGCCATGGGCAAGATCTCTGTCTCATCAAGTGTGGATTATTTGTACAAGCTCTCTGGCCAGGCTTCCTACTGTCACTGGGCTCTTCCACTTCCTACTTCAAGGGCTCATATGGCTTGTACTAGGTAGAACTCCTTTATTCTAGATAGAATACTGAAATTGATGACTACCTAAGTTGGGAAGATGAGATGTCCAAAGCTTAAAGACAAGAAAATGCCTGGGTCTCAGGATTAACTGGAACCCAGAGACTTATAAGCCACCAAGAATCTCTCTCTCTCCTTTCTGCTCATCATGCAACATTCTCCTCGGCTCAGCAAGCCAGAACATTGGCATCCATATTGTAGGAACCATAGCCATCCTGTGACTGAGTGCCACATCTAACAGCTGCAACACCAGGGGAGGGGTGGGTCAGGGATAATATTATTTCCTGTGGAAACCATGTAGATGGAAGTGGGCTGGTGGGAAATATTTCCCAGAAGAAAGCAGGTGCTTGTGTGACAAACAATAGGTGCCTGTTACTTAAAGCAGCAGGAATAATCTTTCAGTGCCTTCCACATCTGCCACATGAATCACCAGCCTTCATGCAACCTGCTTATATCTGTCTGAATTTTATAGATATCATTTGTTCACCATCTTGAAATATCCCTGGTCTTTGGGAAGTCTTCCTTTTTCTTATAGAACTCAACTTCTGCACAGATATTTTCAACCAACCCTACTGTATCTGGAAACTCTTCCAGCTCTTGCTTGTGGTAGAGTTGGATGAGTAAATTAATAAGTGTACACAAATATAAATGCCAGCTATGGTGTCATGCCTCTTGGACATCTTGGGACAAATGACTGGAACCCCCAATTCTCCTGGTCCTGAAGCTTGTTATGAATCTCTGAAGGGGCTCATGTGCCTCTCACACAATCTCTACTCTACACAGTGTTGACCCTGGCATAAAAACTACCACCTTTGTGTTGTAACAAAGCAGCGCAAGCAAAACCAATATATAAGAAGATGTGGTATATTTATTTATTTATTTTAATTTTATGATTTTTAAAATCAACTGTACTGACATGTAATTTTTATTTATTTATTTATTTATTTATTTATTTTTTCAGCATAACAGTATTCATTATTTTTGCACCACACCCAGTGCTCCATGCAATCCGTGCCCTCTACAATACCCACCACCTGGTGCCCCCAACCTCCCACCCCCCACCCCTTCAAAATTCTCAGATCTTTTTTCATAGTCCATAGTCTCTCATGGTTCACCTCCCCTTCCAATTTCCCTCAACTCCCTTCTCCTCTCCATCTCCCCTGTCCTCCATGCTATTTGTTATGCTCCACAAATAAGTGAAACCATATGATAATTGACTCTCTCTGCTTGACTTATTTCACTCAGCATAATCTCTTCCAGTCCCGTCCATGTTGCTACAAAACTTGGGTATTCATCCTTTCTTTTTTTTTATTTTATTTTTTTTTATTTTTACAGCTTTATAAACATATATTTTTATCCCCAGGGGTACAGGTCTGCGAATCGCCAGGTTTACACACTTCACAGCACTCAGCACAGCACATACCCTCCCCAATATCCACAACTGCACACCCTTCTCACAACCCCCTCCCCCCATCAACCCTCAGCTTGTTTTGTGAGATTAAGAGTCACGTATGGTTTGTCTCCCTCCCAATCCCATCTTGTTTCATTTACTCTTCTCCTACCCCTCAACCCCCCATGTTGCATCTCCTCTCCCTCATATCAGGGAGATCATATGATAGCTGTCTTTCTCCGATTGACTTATTTTGCTAAGCATGATACCCTCTAGTTCTATCCACGTCGTCGCAAATGGCAAGAATTCATTTCTTTTGATGGCTGCATAGTATTCCATTGTGTGTATATACCACATCTTCTTTATCCATTCGTCTGTAGATAGACATCTAGGTTCTTTCCATAGTTTGGCTATTGTAGACATTGCTGCTATAAACATTCGGGTGCACGTGCCCCTTTGGATCACTACGTTTGTATCTTTAGGGTAAATACCCAGCAGTGCAATTGCAGGGTCATAGGGTAGTTCTATTTTCAACATTTTGAGGAAACTCCATGCTGTTTTCCAGAGTGGTTGCACCAGCTTGCATTCCCACCAACAGTGTAGGAGGGTTCCCCTTTCTCCACATCCTCGCCAGCATCTGTCATTTCCTGACTTGTTAATTTTAGCCATTCTGACTGGTGTGAGGTGATATCTCATGGTGGTTTTGATTTGTATTTCCCTGATGCCGAGTGATATGGAGCACTTTTTCATGTGTCTGTTGGCCATCTGGATGTCTTCTTTGCAGAAATGTCTGTTCATGTCCTCTGCCCATTTCTTGATTGGATTACTTGTTCTTTGGGTGTTGAGTTTGATAAGTTCTTTATAGATTTTGGACACTAGCCCTTTATCAGATATGTCATTTGCAAATATCTTCTCCCATCTGTCAGTTGTCTTTTGGTTTTGTTAACTGTTTCCTTTGCTGTGCAAAAGCTTTTGATCTTGATAAAATCCCAAAAGTTCATTTTTGCCCTTGCTTCCCTTGCCTTTGGGGATGTTCCTAGGAAGATGTTGCTGCGGCTGAGGTCGAAGAGGTTGCTGCCTGTGTTCTCCTCGAGGATTTTGATGGATTCCTTTCTCACATTGAGATCCTTCATCCATTTTGAGTCTATTTTCGTGTGTGGTGTCAGGAAATGATCCAATTTCATTTTTCTGCATGTGGCTGTCCAATTTTCCCAACACCATTTATTGAAGAGGCTCTCTTTGTTCCATTGGACATTCTTTCCTGCTTTGTCGAAGATGAGTTGACCATAGAGTTGAGGGTCCATTTCTGGGCTCTCTATTCTGTTCCATTGATCTGTGTGTCTGTTTTTGTGCCAGTACCATGCTGTCTTGATGATGACAGCTTTGTAATAGAGCTTGAAGTCCGGAATTGTGATGCCACCAACTTTGGCTTTCTTTTTCAATATTCCTTTGGCTATTCGAGGTCTTTTCTGGTTCCATATAAATTTTAGGATGATTTGTTCCATGTCTTTGAAAAAAATGGATGGTACTTTGATAGGAATTGCATTAAATGTGTAGATTGCTTTAGGTAGCATAGACATTTTCACAATATTTATTCTTCCAATCCAGGAGCATGGAACATTTTTCCATTTCTTTGTGTCTTCCTCAATTTCTTTCATGAGTACTTTATAGTTTTCTGAGTATAGATTCTTAGTCTCTTTGGTTAGGTTTATTCCTAGGTATCATATAGTTTTGGGTGCAATTGTAAATGGGATGGACTCCTTAATTTCTCTTTCTTCTGTCTTGTTGTTGGTGTAGAGAAATGCAACTGATTTCTGTGCATTGATTTTATATCCTGACACTTTACTGAATTCCTGTACAAGTTCTAGCAGTTTTGGAGTGGAGTCTTTTGGGTTTTCCACATAGAGTATCATATCATCTGCGAAGAGTGATAGTTTGACTTCTTCTTTGCCGATTTGGATGCCTTTAATTTCCTTTTGTTGTCTGATTGCTGAGGCTAGGACTTCTAGTACTATGTTGAATAGCAGTGGTGATAACGGACATCCCTGCCGTGTTCCTGACCTTAGCGGAAAAGCTTTCAGTTTTTCTCCATTGAGAATGATATTTGCGGTGGGTTTTTCATAGATGGCTTTGATAATATTGAGGTATGTGCCCTCTATCCCTACACTTTGAAGAGTTTTGATCAGGAAGGGATGCTGTACTTTGTCAAATGCTTTTTCAGCATCTATGGAGAGTATCATATGGTTCTTGTTCTTTCTTTTATTAATGTGTTGTATCACATTGATTGATTTGCGGATGTTGAACCAACCTTGCAGCCCTGGAATAAATCCCACTTGGTCGTGGTGAATAATCCTTTTAACGTACTGTTGAATCCTATTGGCTAGTATTTTGGCGAGAATTTTTGCATCTGTGTTCATCAAGGATATTGGTCTGTAGTTCTCTTTTTTGTTGGGATCCTTGTTTGGTTTTGGGATCAAGGTGATGCTGGCCTCATAAAATGAGTTTGGAAGTTTTCCTTCCATTTCTAATTTTTGGAACTGTTTCAGGAGAATAGGAATTAGTTCTTCTTTAAATGTTTGGTAGAATTCCCCCGGGAAGCCGTCTGGCCCTGGGCTTTTGTTTGTTTGGAGATTTTTGATGACTGTTTCAATCTCCTTACTGGTTATGGGTCTGTTCAGGCTTTCTATTTCTTCCTGGTTCAGTTGTGGTAGTTTATATGTCTCTAGGAATGCATCCATTTCTTCCAGATTGTCAAATTTGTTGGCGTAGAGTTGCTCATAGTATGTTCTTATAATTGTCTGTATTTCTTTGGTGTTCGTTGTAATCTCTCCTCTTTCATTCATGATTTTATTTATTTGGGTCCTCTCTCTTTTCTTTTTGATAAGTCTGGCCAGGGGTTTATCAATCTTATTAATTCTTTCAAAGAACCAGCTCCTAGTTTCGTTGATTTGTTCTATTGTTTTTTTGGTTTCTATTTCATTGATTTCTGCTCTAATCTTTATGATTTCTCTTCTCCTGCTGGGTTTAGGGTTTCTTTCTTGTTCTTTCTCCAGCTCCTTTAGGTGTAGGGTTAGGTTGTGTACCTGAGACCTTTCTTGTTTCTTGAGAAAGGCTTGTACCGCTATATATTTTCCTCTCAAGACTGCCTTTGTTGTGTCCCACAGATTCTGAACTGTTGTGTTTTCATTATCATTTGTTTCCATAAATTTTTTCAATTCTTCTTTGATTTCCTGGTTGACCCATTCATTCTTTAGAAGGATGCTGTTTAGTCTCCATGTATTTTGGTTCTTTCCAAATTTCCTCTTGTGATTGAGTTCTAGCTTCAGAGCATTGTGGTCTGAAAATATGCAGGGAATGATCCCAATCTTTTGATACCGGTTGAGACTTGATTTAGGACCAAGAATGTGATCTATTCTGGAGAATGTTCCATGTGCACTAGAGAAGAATGTGTATTCTGTTGCTTTGGGATGAAATGTTCTGAATATGTCTGTGATGTCCATCTGGTCCAGTGTGTCATTTAAGGCCTTGATTTCCTTGTTGATCTTTTGCTTGGATGATCTGTCCATTTCAGTGAGGGGAGTGTTAAAATCCCCTACTATTATTGTATTATTGTCGATGTGTTTCTTTGATTTTGTTATTAATTGGTTTATATAGTTGGCTGCTCCCACGTTAGGGGCATAGATATTTAAAATTGTTAGATCTTCCTGTTGGACAGTTCCTTTGAGTATGATATAGTGTCCTTCCTCATCTCTTATTATAGTCTTTGGCTTAAAATCTAATTGATCTGCTATAAGGATTGCCACTCCTGCTTTCTTCTGATGTCCATTAGCATGGTAAATTCTTTTCCACCCCCTCACTTTAAACCTGGAGGTGTCTTCGGGTTTAAGATGAGTTTCTTGTAGGCAACATATAGATGGTTTTTGTTTTTTTATCCATTCTGATACCCTGTGTCTTTTGATTGGGACATTTAGCCCATTAACATTCAGGGTAAGTATTGAGAGATATGAATTTAGTGCCATTGTATTGCCTGTAAGGTGACTGTTATTGTATATTGTCTCTGTTTCTTTCTGATCTACTACTTTTAGGGTCTCTCTTTGCTTAGAGGACCCCTTTCAATATTTCCTGTAGAGCTGGTTTGGTATTTGCAAATTCTTTCAGTTTTTGTTTGTCCTGGAAGCTTTTAATCTCTCCGTCTATTTTCAATGATAGCCTAGCTGGATATAGTATTCTTGGCTGCATGTTTTTCTCATTTAGTACTCTGAATATATCATGCCAGCTCTTTCTGGCCTGCCAGGTCTCTGTGGATAAGTCTGCTGCCAATCTAATATTTTTACCATTGTACGTTACAGACTTCTTTTCCCGGGCTGCTTTCAGGATCTTTTCTTTGTCACTAAGACTTGTAAATTTTACTATTAGGTGACGGGGTGTGGACCTATTCTTATTGATTTTGAGGGGGGTTCTCTGAAGCTCCTGAATTTTGATGCTTGTTCCCTTTGCCATATTGGGGAAATTCTCTCCAATAATTCTCTCCAACATACCTTCTGCTCCCCTCTCTGTTTCCTCTTCTTCTGGAATCCCAATTATTCTGATGTTGTTTCGTCTTATTGTGTCATTTATCTCTCGAATTCTCCCCTCGTGGTCCAGTAGCTGTTTGTCCCTCTTTTGCTCAGCTTCTTTATTCTCTGTCATTTGGTCTTCTATATCGCTAATTCTTTCTTCTGCCTCATTTATCCTAGCAGTGAGAGCCTCCATTTTTTATTGCACCTCATTAATAGCTTTTTTGATTTCAACTTGGTTAGATTTTAGTTCTTTTATTTCTCCAGAAAGGGCTTTTATATCTCCCGAGAGGGTTGCTTTAATATCTTCCATGCCTTTTTCGAGCCCGGCTAGAACCTTGAGAATCGTCATTCTGAACTCTATATCTGACATATTACCAATGTCTGTATTGATTAGGTCCCTAGCCTTTGGTACTGCCTCTTGTTCTTTTTTTTGTTGTGAATTTTTACGCCTTGTCATTTTGTCCAGATAAGAGTTTATGAAGGAGCAAGTAAAATACTAAAAGGGTGGCAACAACCCCGGGAAAATATGCTTTAGCCAAATCAGAAGAGATCCCAAATTGTGAGGGGGGAGAAAGGGGTAAAAAGGGGCTCAGAAAGAAAAAAAAAAAAAAGAAACTATTAAAAAAAAGAAAGCCGATAAAGAAAAAATATAAAAAGAGGAAAAAAATATATATATATTAGGTAAACTATTTAAAAAACGTTAAAAAAGAAAACGGTAAAAGTTAAAAAAAGTTTAGCAGAAGAAGAGAAAAAGAAAAAAAAATTGAAAAAGAAAAAAAAAATTAAATTAACTGCAACGCTAAAAAATCATGGGGAGAAATCCATGAGTTCCGTGCTTTGCTTTCTTCTCTTCTGGAATTCCGCCGCTCTCCTTGGTATTGAAACTTCAGTCCTTGGTAGGTGAACTTGGTCCTGGCTGGGTTTCCTGTTGATCTTCTGGGGGAGGGGCCTGTTGTAGTGATTCTCAAGCGTCTTTGCCCCAGGCGGAGTTGCACCGCCCTTACCCGGGGCCGCGCTGAGTCATCCGCTCGGGTTCGCTTTCGGGAGCTTTTGTTCCCTGAGCGCTTTCCGTAGAGTTCCGGAGCACGGGAATGAAGATGGCGGCCTCCCGGTGTCCAGCCACGAGGAGCCGAGAGCCCGGGGCCCCACTCCTCAGTGCGCCCCCAGAGAACAGCGCCCAATGACTCCCGTCACCCTGGCCTCCAGCCGCGCTCCGAGCTGACCGAGCCTGGGACCGGTTCAAGGCAACCCGGAGCTGAGAGTCACTCCTCGGCTCTGTCTCTGTAGCTGGCTTCCCTGTTCTAATACCGGTAAGCTCTGCGACACTCAGACACCCCCGATCCTTCTGCGATCCTGCGGGACCTGAGGCCGCGCTGACCCCGCCCGGGCTTCACCCCAGTTAAGCCTCTGGAGCGATGTCCCTCAGTGGAACAGACTTTTAAAAGTCCTGATTTTGTGCTCCGTTGCTCCGCCGCTCGCGGGGAGCCGGCCCCTCCCCCCGCGGTCTATCTTCCAGTCGCTTTGGATTCACTTCTCCGCCAGTCCTACCTTGCAGAAAGTGGTTGATTTTCTGTTTCTAGAGTTGCTGTTCTTCTTCTCTTTGATCTCCCGTTGGATTTGTAGGTGTTTGCAATCTTTAGATAAGCTATTTAGCTGATCTCCCGCTACCCGAAGTAGTCTCAGCCTGCTACTTCTCCGCCATCCTGACTCCTCCTCCTCGAAGATGTGGTATATATACACAATAGAGTATTACTCAGCCATCAAAAAGAATGAAATTGTGCCATTTGCAATGACCTGGATAGAACTAGAGGTTATTACGCTAAGTGAAATAAGTCAGTTAGAGAAAGACAGATACCATATCATTTCAGTCATATGTGGAATTTAAGAAACAAAACAGATAGATGAACACAGGAGAAGGGAAGGAAAAATAAGACAAAAACAGAGAGAGAGGCAAATCAAAAGACACTCTTAACTATAGGGAACAAACTGAGGGTTCTGGAGGGGAGGTGGTTTGATGGAATAATTGGGTGATGGGCATTAAGGAGGGCACTTAAAGTAATGTGTACTGGGTTTGTATGCAAATGATGGGTCACTAAATTCTAATTCTGAAACTAATAATACAGTATATGTTAATTAAGTAGAATTTAAATTAAAAAATCCATAACCACTTGCATAAAGTATATGTAGGCCTAGCAGACTTTACTAATGCTGTCATTATGGAGACTGAAGGGGGAGGAACTGTCTTTCAACCAAATGCACAATTCAAAAGGCCAAAAAAGCTCATCTGTTTATCAGCCTCTGCTGTTCTGCCATTGAACCTGCCCCTTCAAGGGCCAGCTTCCACCTGTCAATGCTTTTCTTTTCTTTCTCTTTCTTCAGTAATTATTTTTCATTTGAGTATAGTTGACACTTCATGTTAGATTTGTTTTACATGTACAACATAGTAATCTGAATTATCCATACCTTATTCCATGTTCACCACAGTGTAGCTCCCATCTGCCACCATATAACACTATTACATCATTGACTATATTCCCTATGCTGTGCCTCTTACTCCTATGACTTATTCATTCCATAATTGGAAGCCCATGTCTCCCACTCCCCTTCACCCATTTCCCCATTTTCCGACCCTCCCGCCTTCCCTCTGGTAACCATAAATTTGTTCTCTGTATTTATAGGTCTGATTCTACTTCTTGTTTTTTGGTTTATTCATTCATTTTTTTTTTTAGATTCCACACATGAGTGAAATCATATGGTATTTGTCTTTCTCTGTCTGGCATATTTCACTTAGCATTATACCCTCTAGTTCCATCCAGGTCATTGCAAATGGTAAGATTTCATCTTTTTAATGACTGTGTAATATTTCAGTGTGTGTGTGAGTGAGTGTGTGTGTGTGTGTGTGTGTGTGTGTGAGAGAGAGAGAGAGAGAAAGAGAGAGAGAGGGGGGAGAGTACCTTCTACGTCTTCCTTATCCATTCATCTATTTGTACTTAGTCTGCTTCCATATATTGGCTATTGTAAGCACTGCTACAATTCACATAGAGGTGAATATATCTTTTTGAATTAGTATTTTTGTAAATAACCAGTAGTGGAATTACTGGATCATATGGTAATTCTATTTTTAATTTTTTGAGGACCCTCCATAATGCTTTCCATAGTGGCTGCACCGGTTGGCATTCCCAAAAGCGCATAAGTGTTCCCTTTCTCCCTTTCTCCCTTTCTCCTCACTAACACTTTCTTATGTTTTTGATTTTAGCCATTCTGACAGATATAAGGTGACATCTCACTGTAGTTTTGATATGCATTTTCCTGATCCTGATAATGTATGATGTTGAATATCTTTTCGTGTGCTGTTTGGACTTTTCTATTTCTCTTTCCCTCTTGTCTTCTTCACTCAGAGGACATCACCCTCCCCCAAGCAAAACTGATAGATTGCCCCTTCTTTCAGATCATCTTGCTGTTCTCAGTGTGGAACCAAAGTTGAGGCAAAAAGGTGGATCCAACCTACCTCAGAGGTGCTTGGCTGCCTATGTGCCCAACCCACCTGAACTTATTTCTGCTCAGGTACTAATTCCTGGTCTAAAATACTGTGACTCAGAGTAGAGCTGCTCTGTATAAAGAAGGTGGGTTGAGGCCATTTTCCCAGAGCAAGGCTGCTTTCTGGCAAGGGTGTGGACTCCCCACCATAGTGGCTGTGTGACTCAGTGCAGGGGGTGGATGTAAGGAAACAGTGTGTGGATGGGCGTGAGCATTAAGTTTTGTTCCTTTTCTTACAGATGACTAGGAGGGATATTCCCGAGCAAGATAAAGGGTTTTCTCCCTGGAGCTAAATATAACTTTTAAGCAGAGAATATGGTGACTCTGCCAGGGGAGGGATCCCAGGCTGAGCCAGATGGGCCAGCGATGGGGCAGGCCAAGGATGGGAGGCTAGGAATGCTTCCCAGTAGACCTGATAACACAAACTGAGTAGAGGAGCTGTGGAACCAGCTCTCCAGAGGTATCTCCAGCACAAACTCAGGAGGATACAGAAAGAAAAGAAGTGGACTGGAATTGAGGAGACAGTATGCTGATGGAAAGGGCGGCCTGACTCAGGGAGGATGAGAAAGTGGTGAAGGATCGTACCAGAAGAAAGTCTCATTTGAAACACCCTATGGCAGAGCCCAAGTGACACTGTTTAAAGCAGCAAGTGGAATGATGGCCAAGGCCGGGTTTTTCTGGAAGTTCAAAGTGTGGGAATGGGATGCAGTCAGCCAGAAAAAGACCCTGCTTCTCAGAGGACTTCAAAGACCGAGAAAAGATGCAGAACTGGAGGTAAGAAGAGGAAAAGAAAAGGGGACTCAGGGGCAGAGCTAAGAGGAGGACTTTCAGAGAAGTGTTCCCCAAATGTCCCTGCAGAGTAAGTGCCACGGGGCATAGATTATCTGGATCTTGCTTGGTGTTCAGTACAATGTCTGGCACATAGTAAGTACACTCATACGCATTTATTGATAAAAGTGCTCCAAGAAGATGCATCATATAATGGGTGTCATTGCCAAGTGTGTTTGGGGCAAGCTCCAGTAATGCTTTTCTTTTTAGGAAATATTCAAATCACATTAGCAAGTTGAAAGCTCCGAGAAATTCCAAAGGGAAGAAACTTGTCTAACTTTCCTTAACTCAGTGTTTGCCGTCCTTATATGTCCAGAACATTGCCTCACCCCTGTTGTCATGATACCTGTTAATACTTGGAGGAGCCCAAGTTCAGATACAAAGAGAACCAGGAAGGAGCTGGAATCTGTGCCAACACAAAGAGAGGTCTGAGACTGTGTGTTCTTGGAGAATGAGGTAGGTGTGCAGGACATAGTGGATAGAGAGGGTGAGTGTAGTAAAGTTGGAGGAAAGAAGGGCATGAGGCTGAGCCCAGGACCTCCTGCCTCCCTTTGGGTGTGTTTGCCAAGAGAAGTAGTGGCAGAGTCCACAACCAGGCAAACTCAGGGGAAGGATGGCCTAAGAAGGTCAAATGTTTAGCTCATTCAAGATGGGGGGGGGCAGGTCTACTTAGCAATCCTCATACTGATATCTCACAGGTCTTTTTCACACTTGGAGGTGTTCTTCAGAGATGTATCACATGGCACCCCAAAAGCAAAGGCATTTTGTATCAATTTCTATGTAACTTCTTCCTTTCTTTCTCCCTCTCCCTCCCTTCCTCACTCCGTTCCTTCCTCCCTCCCTCCCCAGCATGTCCCTTCCTAAGAGGGGGCGTTTGTGTTTCTTTTCCCAGTAATGTGTAGTCCATGAAAAAATTTTCTTCCTCCTGACCCTCTGACTCTGGGTGAATCCTCATTCATTCATTTGGTCATTTGTTGGGTCATTCATTGATAAGGGTGGGGGAATACAGCCCTCAAGGCTTAGATAATAAAAAAAACAACACCAAGACAATCAATTATAATTAAGTTCCAAAGTGGAAAGTTTACACTAGTGATTTTTAAACTTGATAACTTAAGAATCACTAGGAAAAAAAAAAAACCCACATCCTTGTGTTCCATGAGTGATTGAGAATCCTGGATTTTTCACTGTTGTAAGAGCATCCCAGGACATTATCATGGTGTGTGTGCTCAGCACTGCACTGTGAATCAGTGTTTGGAAAATACTGTAGATGATGGTCAAGGAAGGAACCACATCTGACCAACTGGGTGGGTTATCATGCTTGTTGGGCTTGCTAATAAAGGAAGGTGCAAGGGAGGGATCCGAGCCCTCATGACTAGAGCGCCAGCCATCCACATACAGACCTGCTCAAATGCCCGGAAAGCCGAGAGCCACACTACCTGCATTTCTGCTCAAAGGTCCTTGAAGGTAAAGGTGACATGTTGCCATTTTATTTGGTCCCATGGCTACCATGAACTTACTTCAGTCCTTACACTCCACACTTGCCTGTTAAAGGTTCATCTGTTTCCCCTTTCACCAAATTTACCTGTGTGGGCAATGATACTGAAGACCTTCCTCCAAGCTGTGACAGATCACTGAATATTGCCAGGAAAGTAACTGCACAATAATGACACCCATAATACTTCGACCCTGTGTTCCCTAAGTGTGCTTTTTACCCCCACAGTGTTTTCAAAGCATGTGTCGTTGCTTTGGGGCAGGCTTTTACTGTTAGCATCCCCGTAACTGGCACTTCATCTGGGGCCCCATTTACTTTTTTATAAATTTTAAAAAATTTTTTATTTTATTGTTTCAGTGATCCAAGTTTCATTGTTTATGTACCACACCCAGTGCTCCATGCAATACATCTCTCCTTAGTACCCACCACCAGGGTCACCTAACCACCCCCTCCTCCAAAACCCTCAGTTTGTTTCTCACAGTCCACAGTCTGTCATGGTTCATCTCCCTCTCTGATTTCCCCCACACTTTTTTTTTTATACCGCACACAATTTTTTATACAGTTAGTCATGCATACAGATCTGAGGACTGTGGTGACTCACTCAAAACAACTCATTTGGGGAAAGAGGGTCTTTATCAGCTGTTTTAATAACAACACAACCACCATTAAACAGCTCAATTTGGCTCCTTAGTTATTCCTTCTCAAATCAGGTCGTATATATTTTGGGAAACTATATTAAAATACTACATGTTCTCCCATTCGCCAATCCCTTCAGTCTTTGTTTATTGCTTTAGTTCATTCCTGGATTTTCTCCCCAAGCTGTGGGTAAGGAGAGCCATGGATAAGTTCATTTTTTA
This sequence comes from Lutra lutra, assembly GCF_902655055.1. Lineage (NCBI taxonomy): Eukaryota > Metazoa > Chordata > Mammalia > Carnivora > Mustelidae > Lutra > Lutra lutra. The sequence goes on along the minus strand of NC_062283.1, from coordinate 145,842,801 downwards.
AGCTTCAAAGTGACAGAAATGTCTGATTTCTCTGTTTTTGGAAAAGTTGAGTAGTCACAGAAAATCTAAAGCAGAAAATCTAAAACCTCTTAAAGGGAGCTGCCCTTTGCTCTCCTTTCCTCCCTCCTTCTCTCTTTTCCTCCTTTCCTCCTCCCTTCCCTCCCTCCACGTGGACTAAATATCCATAATGTGCCAGCCACTGATCTAGATTTGGAATCAGACACAAGTAAGTAAGTAAGTAAGTAAGGTCACTGCTTTCAAGTGTCCCACAGTCTTCTGAATGCCTCCAAGAGGACAACCTGAGAAATACATAACATTGCTTTCATCAGCATGAAGTCATCCCAAGATGTCCTTGCATGCTTCGGAGGACACCTTCCTGGCTCATAATTCCTTTTCCCGCAGACTTCTCTGTTCAGGGTACAGGCCTAGAAAGGCATGAGACTAAAGACTCTATTACTTAAAGCAGCTGCCATGAGACGATCAGTGCTTTTGGTACTGGTCCTTAGTCGCTCTTCCACAGGGCAACTTGAAGACTACCAGATGACCTGAAAGCATGTGGTGGCTTATGGGAGAGGATTCCTGAGTGCAGAGAACCCAAATTTTTTTTGATGGGCAGGATACCTACCCTTTTCTTCAGTAGAAGACCTTATCCAGCTTCTGAGACTGCTTGATATGCATGGAGATTCTCCCCCAACACACCTTTCTCTTGCCCTCTGGAAATCCAAATAAAAATAAAGCAGTCGTCAAGTGTAAAGTGAGATATAAGGGCCTCCCTCCCCTTTAGTTAAGGCCCCAGATACTGTCCCTGCCCTGGTGGCTGTCCTTCTCTACTCTGCCTTCTCCTTCTTACCCTAGTCCATATTCTGCTCGGCTGGGAGCACAGACTTGAGCACTGACAGCGTCCTAACTCCAGTTTGAGAACCATTTTACAAGAGCTGGGACAGGCAAACCATGGTCCCAGCCAAACCTAGATTATAGTCTATGTTTGTGCATCTCTGGACCTAGGCTTGATATTTAGATTTTTTAAAGGCTGTGTGTGTTAAAAAGGAATATGAGGCAGAGACAGCCCACAAGCCTGAAATATTTACTATCTTGACTCCTATAGGAAAAGTTTGCCAACTTCTATAGTAGAAGAAATTGTTATGTTATAGGGGAAGAGGGACCATGCAGAAAAATAGCAGCTACATGATCCCCAGAATGGATGGAGGTGCTGGAGGACCAGGGCAGCACACTACCTTCTCATTCTTTGAGGAAACCTGCATACCTCCTTGGTAGAAAGCAGATTATATGACCTTCCTCATGTCTTAAAAGGTGTGGATCTCTCAGGCTCTAAAAGTGTACTCTCTCTCTCTGGTGCTCTCTCTTACTGTTGTGAATTAAATCAGAAAAAGTGAAGAAAAGAATGTGAATTATTGTTCCAATTATGATATGTGATTCAAACACGTGAGGGATCTTGGCTCATCTTCCTCTCTCAGCTAAGTGCAGCTACAGCATCAATTAGGATTAAGATGATGTTCTCAGATCTAGGGAATGGATTGTTGAGTGCCAGGAAAATAATACTACAGTGTCTGTGCATGCACGGAGCTAGCTGGACAGCTGCTCAAACGGATTTCCTTTGTGCCGTCTACCATCTGAACTCTGTAGAAATTCTCTCCTCTCAAAGTCATTTTGAAGTCCCTGAATCCTCAGATCCCTGCAGTACCTGATTTTTTAACCTCTCTGTTGCATAAAGATTTAAGATTTTTTAAAAAAAGATTTAAGACTTTTGCTTATACTTCATATACACTGAGACATGCCTATGCTTGAGAATCTTGATGCTTCCTCTAAAGTGACTGTGGGTACTTTCTTCTTTCAGAGTCTTTATGGGGTTGACTCCAGCCTCTAACCTTGGCCTTGAAATGTGGCAAGTGGTTCAGTAACATAGAACACAGGAGACATGACTGAGCTAAGTCTGATTTTGACTAGAGCAAGAATGCCTTTAAAAAAAGTGGAAATTTGAATGGTGCCAGCTTGCCACCTTGAAGAGAGTAGCAGTTTTAAATCAATATACTCTGCCATCTTAGAAACAGATGTTAATCACTCGGCATCAGGGAAATACAAATCAAAACCACCATGAGATATCACCTCACACCAGTCAGAATGGCTAAAATTAACAAGTCAGGAAATGACAGATGCTGGCGAGGATGCGGAGAAAGGGGAACCCTCCTACACTGTTGGTGGGAATGCAAGCTGGTGCAGCCACTCTGGAAAACAGCATGGAGGTTCCTCAAAAAATTGAAAATAGAGGTACCCTATGACCCAGCAATTGCACTACTGGGTATTTACCCTAAAGATACAAACATAGTGATCTGAAGGGGGACATGCACCCGAATGTTTATAGCAGCAATGTCCACAATAGCCAAACTATGGAAAGATCCTAGATGTCCATCAACAGATGAATGGATAAAGAAGATGTGGTGTATATATATAATGGAATACAATGCAGCCATCAAAAGAAATGAAATCTTGCCATTTGCGATGACGTGGGTGGAACTAGAGGGTACTATGCTTAGCGAAATAAGTCAATCAGAGAAAGACAACTATCATATGATCGCCCTGATATGAGGAAGTGGAGGTGCAATGTGGGGAGTTTGGGGGGTAGGAAAAGAATAAAAGAAACAGGATGGGATGGGGAGGGAGACAAACCATAAAAGACTCTTAATCTCACAAAACAAACTGAGGGTTGATGGGGGGAGGGGGTCGGGAGAGGGTGGTGGGGTTATGGACATTGGGGAGGGTATGTGCTATGGTGAGTGCTGTGAAGTGTGTAAACCTGGTGATTCACAGACCTGTACCCCTGGGGTTAAAAATACATTATATGTTTATAAAAAATTAAAAAATAATAAAAAAAGGATCAGAAACAGATGTTAATAAGATATGGCATTTGAAGGACATTTCAGAAGAATAGCATTATACTGAGTATATTTCTCTAATGTTTCTCTAATTCTTGCCAAGTGACTGTGGAGTACAGAAAGTCAAGTGCCACTGTTCTCAGGGCTATGAGTGTATTAGCTTGTTTAATGACCACATCCCAAGAGGAAGATGTTGTTGTGCTACTCATTTGACAGCGGAGGAAACTGAGGCACAGGGAAGTAAATGGAATAGCTCAGATACAAAGCCTGATGATTTAGTTCCAGAGCTCGTAGCCTTTTCTGACCGACACCTCATGTCCTCAACATGCCTGGTCATGTGCTAAAAAGGGAGATTTTTGATACTGGTCATGAATTAGAGTCACCTGGAAGATGTTAAAAAAATAATGTGGCCTGGGCTTCACTCAACCTTTCTTATTGGGGTTGTGGCTACATTTGGGGTTTTTCCTAATATATGATTGGGAAGGAGAATTACTCCTCTAAGGCACTGTCTCAAGGTTCAAGTATGTACAATTGATATTTGGATTTTGATTTCATTGGTTAGATACTGTGGCCTGGATATTGGTAATTTTAAAAAACTCCCACATTATTCTCATGTGGAATGTGTCTCAATATTAGAAACCTCATAATGTCATTATTCTTTATAGGGCAACATTGCCTAGAAAGAGCTAATTTTTCATTCCATCTAAAAATCCTTAAAGACCTTTAATTTAAACATAAAGAAGTTTTACAGTATGGAGTTTCCTCAAAAAGTTAAAAACGGAACTGCCTACAATCCAGCAATTGCACAACTGGTATTTACCAAAAAATACGAACACACTAATTCAAAGGGATACACACACCCTTATGTTTATAGCAGCATTATTTATAATAGCCAAATTATGGAAGCATTCCAAGTGTCCATCGATAGATGAATGGATAAAGAAGATGTGATATATATACACATTGGAATATTATTCAGGTATAAGAAGAATGAAATTTGCCATTTGCGATGACTTGGATGGAGCTAGAGATTATAATACTAAGTGAAGTAAGTCAGTCTGAGAATGACAAATACCATAGGATTTCACTCATGTGAATTTAAGACAAAAACAAATGAGCGAAGGGGGAAAAAAAAAGAGAGAGAGAAATCAAAGAAATAGTCTCTTAATTATAGAGAACAAATTCATGGTGATTACCAGAAGGGAGATGGGTGGGGGGTTGGGGGGAAATAGGGGATGGGGATGAAGGACTACACTTGTGATGAGCACCAGGCGTTGTGTGGAAGGGCTGAATCACTGTAGTGTACATCTGACACTGATATTACACTCTATGTTAACTCTACTGGGCTTAAAGTAAAAAAAAAATAAATAAAGGCATTTTCACGGCTCATGCCAGTGTTTAAATCTATTCAAACCAAAGACCCTTTTTTAAATTAATTAAATTTTTAAAATTTAAAAAAATTTTTAATAAACATATAATGTATTTTTATCCCCAGGGGTACAGGTCTGTGAATCGCCAGGTTTACACACTTCACAGCATTCACCATAGCACATATCCTCCCCAATGTCCATAACCCCATCCCCCTCTCCCGACCCCCCGGACCCCAGCAACCCTCAGTTTGTTTTGTGAGATTAAGAGTCACTTATGGTTTGCCAAAGACCCTTTTTAAAAGAAAATATTTTGTCTTACCATATTCATAGGCCATATCACTCACCTACATAGTTTAATTTAAAAAAATCAAAATAATGTCCTGGGTGTTAAATAAAGGAGAAACAACAAGAAGATAATTTGTAATAAAATAATAAGAGCTTTCATTTTCAGTGTGCATGTGCTTAAGGCACAACCCCATGGAAGGACTTAATAGTGCTTGCACCAATACCACCTTGAATGTGGCCACTGGTTGTGCACAACAACGCAGGAGTATTGGATTGGTTACTGCCATGCCAGGAGCTGTGCTGCTGTTGATGACATGATGTTTCTAAAATGATGAACAACCCTTGGTAAAATTTCAAATACAAAATGTACAATTTTCTTTTTTGCTCATATAATGGTTCCATTCTTGGAAAAATTCAGTGTCTACTAAAACTGCAAAAAAAAAAATGTCTAGATATAAAGTGAAGTTGGGGGGGGTCCAGGCTCAGAAAACTATAAACAAAGGTTTCATCTACATAACTGTCTCGTGGGACATTGAAAAGTCATAAAAGATTGTCTCACACTTTTCCGGTTTCACCCCACTGAATGGAGTGACACCCAATCTCCATAATTATCAAAAAGTCCTACAAATTTCCAAAATGTTCTCTAGGGGGCGGTATCCCTCCATGGAGAACTATTGGTTAGACTTCTGATGATGACTTAAAAATGACATTTCTCCAGAATAAATCAACATGGGTAAGAGTTGTCATTGGCAAGCAAATGTCTGTAGTCTTCTAAGTGTGTGAAGAAGCAAGTTTGCGATGGGGGTGGGACATACTAAGGGAAGATAGCCTTCCTTCGCCTGGACTCACACGAGGCTGTCCCCACACAACGACACGGTAAGAGGAGACTTGAGAGTTTGGCGGTCTGTGAGCTGGTGACTCAGTTATAAGGACACCCACTGATATTTGACCTGAGTGTGCTAGAATCTAATAACTTAGAAATGGATCTGCCAGAAAACACACAGGATAGATTTTTGGAAGCTACGTTGGAAACTGTGGCTGAGGTAGAGCAAGCCATGCTTTCCAACATCTCGTCAGGCGGACTTCTCTGGAGCCTTTGTATGCTGGGACATTCTTAGACTTCTGCCCTCAGCCAAGCTTTCCCACTTCCTTCCATTCTCTTGCTAAATGAGAAAATCGCTACTTCTGGGGATTAAAAGCTTCCCAACTACTTGGAAATTGTGACCGTGACTTGTAGTTCATGAAATATGAGGGATTACCGTGGGGCCTCACAGAGACCCGTGGATGTGCACTGAAGATAGACACCAAAAAAATGATCAGTAGTGTTGAGAGAAGTCCTTTATTTTCCCATTTTTGAACACTCTCCATTTTAAAGCTATAAATAATGTCTCCTTTCTTTCTCAAATAATGTGCTTCTAGGGAACTTTCATATTACCGCACACGTGTGCATTTGGATATGGACTTTAAATGCCATCTGCCACTGAGGAGAGTTAGGCCCTAATTCTTGTTGTGCTCACACATCCTGGGGAGGGACTGGTGGCATGGCTCCCATCTTGTGAAAGAGGTAACAGGTAATTACACACTGGCCTCAGGGAAGTTCTCATATGTACATTAGGCTGCTTCCTTTGGCTGCAAGGGTAGGATTCTCGGGGCATTCTGAACTGAGTCACAGCAATATTTTAGAGCCAAAATTAGAGAAAACATATTATGATGACTTTTACCATGTCAGAACTACCAATATTTAAAGGTCTTTCATGAAAACAGTTGGTAAATATAATTGCTGGTATAAAATATTCTGGTTTAACCACCCACCATTAAAGGAAAAACTTGAACTGAAAATCCTGATGTCAGGAAATATAATATAAATTTCAAGATAGTGGTTTGCCTTGTTGGAAAACCCACAAGCTTCAGGATCCAGCAGGCCTGTGTTAAAATCTTGGCTCCCCTATTTACCAGCCTAGAGGCCTGAAAGCTACTTCCCTCTTAATTTCAGGTTCTTTGTCTGAAAAATGTGGCTCAAAATACTTACTTCGTGAAGTGTGTTTTGCATAAGGTTAGCTGTGAGAGAGAAAGAGGGAGATAGGGTTAGAGATCAGACTGAGAATTTTATCACCAGCAAGGCAATAATAATAAGGGAATTACTTTATTATACTCTGTTTATGTTTCCAAACTAAAAGTTTATTTTGCTAGGACATTGTGTCTTGATAATGACACCCCCCAAAAGATAAAGCATTAATGTAGCAAATATAATTAGTTATCAGAAATTTTGCATCACACAGTATGCAGTTATGTTTGACTATCATCCATTTGAGTGGGTCAAAATCAGCGGTTCTCAGTAATTTGAGGGAACATTCCCTTGAGAATCTTCTGAGAGATCATCAACAAATCCACGTATTTTCATATATCCACAAAAGTTTGTACACAACTTTTAGCACACTAATTCACAGACCACTGAATTCCATATAAGGATCTCTCAAGGGTCTGTGGGCCTCGTATTTGAATTCCTCAAATACACGTTTATTAAGGTATAGATTTTACATTTGGAATTCTCAAATTTGGTTATCACTGCCAGGATTAAGTTTTTTTTTTTTTTTTAAATTTTATTTTTTATAAACATATATTTTTATCCCCAGGGGTACAGGTCTGTGAATCACCAGGTTTACACACTTCACAGCACTCACCATAGCACATACCCTCCCCAATGTCCATAACCCCACCACCCTCTCCCGACCCCCTCCCCCCATCAACCCTCAGTTTGTTTTGTGAGATTAAGAGTCACTTATGATTTGTCTCCCTCCCAATTCCATCTTGTTTCATTTACTCTTCTCCTACCCCCTTAACCCCCCATGTTGCATCTCCTATCCCTCATATCAGGGAGATCTTATGATAGTTGTCTTTCTCCGATTGACTTATTTCGCTAAGCATGATACCCTCTAGTTCCATCCACGTCGTCGCAAATGGCAAGATTTCATTTCTTTTGATGGCTGCATAGTATTCCATTGTGTATATATACCACATCTTCTTTATCCATTCGTCTGTTGATGGACATCTAGGTTCTTTCCATAGTTTGGCTAATGTAGACATTGCTGCTATAAACATTCGGGTACATCACTCGGCATCAGGGAAATACAAATCAAAACCACAATGAGATATCAGGATTGAGTTTTACTATAAGCTAACATATACAACAAATTGCTTAGTAAAAGAGAGCAGAGATCATGGAAAAAAGAAATCTGCTCCAAAAGTATGTATTGTCTGTGTTTGCTCTCTGTACATGCTTGTGAGGGAAGGGGGAAATATTTCAGAGACGTGTTTATGACATTGGGCATTTGTAATAAGCTGTAGTTTGAATATCCCCTAGAGCAGTTTGTTTTGTCCTATTGCTGGGAATGATTTCTTCCAGTGTCCAGCTACTTGTAAGAGAGAAAGGATGGGTCATGGAGGACTTGAGCTATTAAACAAGATGGATTTGGGGAACTTGGCTTCCTGGTGTCTTTGTTGTTGTTAGACTGTTGCTCTTGAGGGCTGGAAAGGAGAGGGTCTTGTAGCCTGCTTGCTGCCCAGAAAGAGATTTCCCTCAACGGGAGATTCTTGTGAAGACTACTCCCTAGAAGGGAGATGCTTAGTCATCATTCATACCTTTTGTTGATTGCTTTGACTGGATCTGGGCCTTTCTGGATTGGCCTCATTATGAGAGGGTTTTATTTGGGCTGAGCTGGAGGACTCCAAGGCCAGTTATGGAACTGAGGGCACTTTGGGGAAGAACACCTACCAGCGGCCTTGGATAAAGTCACTTTCCCCTCAGGCTTTCAGTGTTCTCACTGTGAAAATATCCAAAGCAAGACTGTCATCCCCACGGTTCACACATTTAGTGTTTTCATGCAATTCAACAAATATTTATTAAGAGCTATTTGCCAGGAATGTTCTAGGCACTTGGAACAGATCAGCAAACAAAAACAAAAAGTCACTGTCCCCCCTGGAAGGCATTGCTGGGGGGTGGGTTAGTTGGGGAGTACTGGGAATTATAATTGTTCATAGAGGGGTTACTGAGGAGGAGATCCTTGGGGAAAGATGTGAAGAGGGAGATTGGGGTCAAGCTTTCCAGGCAGAGAGAAGAGCCAGAGCAAATTTCCTAAGGCTGGGACACAGTCCTTGGAGGGGCCCTGAGGGAACTAGTGTTGCTGTAGCTGGTAAAGCAGGTGGGGAGGAGGAGGAGCCTGTGAGGTCACAGACACAACGGGAGGCAGAGACGGCTCATGGGTGCCCTTGTTGGCCAATGGAGTTTGGACTGGGTTTTGGCCCTATTTAGCCCTTGAGCCATGACTGATGCCCTCAGCATTGATCAGTGTGCAAACTAAGCTGACAGCCCTATGTTAACTCATGTAAGAAGAAAAGATGAAAGTCATCTTTCTCTACATTATCGTGTTTGGTTCAGCAGGACTGCAATGTCCTGAGTGCCCAGTAGTAAAGCTTCTGAGGCTGTAGCACTTGGCCCTCCTTCCACGAAATCCTGTTCCTCTGCATGAGGGACTCCTGGAGTCTCCCACGGGCTCAAAAATGATCATGTTCAGTCCTCCGGTTTGCCACAGAGTTCTTTTTCTTTCTCATTTCCGAGCTCATCAGTATCGTGTAGAGCATGGCATTGACCAGGGGTGTCCTTGGCCTCGTCACATGGAGATCTAAGCCCAGTGTCAGCTACTTGCTGGAATAGACCCTCTTCTGAGGGTTAGTGATCCTGTCACATACTCTCAGCTGGGATGCTTGCTGTAGAAGCCTCCGGAATGGCACAATGTTTGGAGTAAAAGAAAACCAAAAATGAAATACCGAAAAACATTCTACATTGACTCTGTTTTACCATGCACTTTTAGCTTTATAAGGAATTGTATATGTTGGGGTAGTCACCCAAGTTTTTTGTGTGTGAAAAATGGGAATCATCAGAGCAACTTTCCTTTCTCATGGCACTTTTGTAAAGAGCAAATGATGGTACATATAAAGCACTTAGCAGAGTGTCTAGAACATAAGCACTTGACAAACTTATTTCTAAAACCTTCCAAATTTTCTGGAATAATGCTAATGTAAAATATTTTCTCATGGGTGCCTTCAGAAACAGTGGAAGTTAGTACAATGTCTTTGTAAAAAAAAGTTGGTGGTGTTTATGGAGAAATTTTAAGTTTTTTTTTTTTTTTAAGATTTTATTTATTTATTTGACAGAGAGAGATCACAAGTAGACAGAGAGGCAGGCAGAGAGAGAGAGAAGGAAGCAGTCCTGCCCGATGCGGGACTCGATCCCAGGACCCTGGGATCATGACCCGAGCCGAAGGCAGCGGCCTAACCCACTGAGCCACCCAGGCGCCTGAAATTTTAAGTTTTTATCGCGGGATGCGGTATTTCTGTTTCTTGGCTATTCTATGGATATTTTCAGAAGTGTGAACAAATCTATGTATGAATGTTTATCACAATATTTTTGTTACAGTATTTTAATAATATCAAAAGACTGGTGACAATTTAAATGTTTAATGACATGTGTGGTGGGTAAAAATAATTATGACATTTGCAAAGATAGACTATGATATAGGAATTAAAAATAAGATTTACACAGAATCTTCAATGACAGAAAATCTTCGTGACATAGCTTTAATTGGAAAATTCAGAATGCAAAATTATATATAATACATATATAATTATATATACTATACATATATATATATAAAATACAGTGTATTACTCAACTTGATAACAAATTATCCTCTGTTAAGAGACAAAAAGTGAAGAGAAATGTGGGTCTGAATGTTAATAGCAGTTATTTCTGGGTGGGGATTGCAGATACTTTGTTTCTTCTTTGACCTTTCTTTAATCTCTAAAATTAACATGGATTCTTTTTTTTAAGCAGGAAAAAAAAGAAGTGCACTTTATTTTTAAATAGTGTGGGCAGTGCATGCGTACTTATCAGACCATGTGTCTGGAATTTTATTCGGAAAATATGGTTACAGTAAATATAGGTCAGCTACTTTCCAAGATTTTTTAATTGGAAACTTTTAAAAAACTGCAGAATAAATTATTTCCTGGGCTGGATCTGGATGTGAAGGGAAAATAAAATTTTAAAGGAGCTGGAGAAATGCCTTGAACCTCCCCCACATACAAGTAACTCTCCTCTTGGCCTTTGTCAGGGTGAGGTCTTCTGTTTCTTGTTTTGAGAAATAGCTCAGAGGCCTTGAGGGTCATGTGGACCGCTGATCTTCAGAGAAAGTGAATTTCCTCAACTTTGTAGTTGTGATGTCAGTGGTGACAACAGGAAATGTAGAAGGAAACTGCTTCCAGAGGGAAGGGGCAGACTCGGTAGACAGGGTTAAAGCAGGAAACCCCATCTCACTCTGCTGCTTTGCCTTTTGGTTTCAACCCTGGGACTTTGGAATCCATCAAAATCCTAAAGGAGAACACAGGCAGCAACCTCTGTGACCTTGACTTCAGCATCTTCTTGCTAGACACGTCTCCAAAGGCAAGAGAAACAAAGCAAAAATGAATTTTGGGACTTTATTAAGATAAAAATCTTTTGCACAACAAAAGAAACAGTCAACAAAACTAAAAGGCAACCTACAGAATGGGAGAAGATATTTGCAAATGTCTTATCAGAGAAAGAGCTAGTATGCAAAATCTATATCAAACTTAACATGCCAAAAACAAAACAAAACAAAAATCTAGTCAATAAATGGGCAGAAGACATGAACAGACACTTCTCTGAAGAAGACATACAAATGACCAACAGACACATGAAAAAATGTTCCACATCACTCGGCATCAGGGAAATACAAATCAAAACCACAATGAGATATCACCTCACACCAGTCAGAATGGCTAAAACTAACAAGTCAGGAAACGACAGGTGCTGGCAAGGATGTGGAGAAACGGGAACCCTCCTACACTGTTGGTGGGAATGCAAGCTGGTGCAGCCACTCTGGAAAACAACATGAAGGTTCCTCAAAAAGTTAAAAATTGACCTTTTCTATGACCAAGCAATTATACTCAGTATTTATCCAAAGGATACAAACATAGTGATCTGAGGGGACACATACACCCCAATGTTTATAGCAGCGATGTCCATAATACCTAAACTACGGAAAGAGCCCAGAGGTCCATAGACAGATGAATGGATAAAGAAGATGTGGTATATATACACCATGGAATATTACTCAGCCATCAAAAAGAATGAAATATTGCCATTTGCAACAACATGGTGGGAACTAAAGGGTATTATGCTAAGTGAAATAAGTCAGTCAGAGAAAGACAGATACCATATGATTTCACTCATATATGCGATTTAAGACACAAAACAGATGAACTTAAGGGAAGGAAAAATAAAGTAAGATGAAAATAGAGAGGGAGGGAAACCATAAGAGATGCTGAACTCTAGAAAACGAACTGAGGGTTCCTAGAGGGGAGGTGGGTTGGGGGACAGGGTAATGGGCGATGGGCATTAGGGAGGGCACGTGATGTAATGAGCACTGGGTGTTATAGGAATATGAGGAATGATTCTATTCTACCCCTAAAACTATTAATACAGTGTATGTTAACTAAGTTGAATTTAAATAAAAAAGAAGAAAAATGCTGGGACTTTAAGAACTCACAGGGAAAGAAAAACAGTAAGAAGTTGCTGGATTAGACATGCAGCTACAGCAATGTGGGGCCTGGTGTGGGTCCTCACTCCAACACATTAACTGTAAAAAAGGCATCTGTGAAACAATTGGGGGTATTTGAATATCAAGGGGACACTAACTGGTTATAGAGAAACCTTGTTAATTTTGTTAGGTCTTATACTATTATGGTTATCATGTGAAAAAAATCCTATCCATTAGAAATGCCTTCTGAAGTATTTATAGCAAAATGACATAATATCTGAGATATGCTTTAATGTAGTCCAGAAAAAGGTGTGTGTGTGTGTGTGAGAGAGAGAGAGAGAGAGAAAGAGAGAGAGAGGAAGAGAGAAGGAGGGAGAGAAGGAGGAGGAGAGAGAGGGAGGAAGAGAGAGGGAGGTAGGGAGAAAGAGAGGGGGAGAGTGAAAGGTGTGGGAAAGCAAAAGAAGACCAGCAAAATATTGGGAAAATCATTAAAACCAGATAATGGGGAAATGAAGGCTCCCAAACATATTTTCTTTGTTCTCATCTATGCTCAAAATTTTCCAGAATAAAAATGCATTTCAACTCCCTCTCAAAGTCAATATTGATTTGATTACACAACAGTGTCAATACATGAGCTCCCCGACCCCCCAGGCAAAGCATCACACATGGGAACTCTGAACAGCACATTCCACTTCCCTGACTTCCCAGAGCACCCTGCCCACTGCAAGCAAGTCAGCAGTGTACGGGTCTGAGAGCAACTTCCACGAGCCCAAGTCTGTGCAGTCAGCCCAGGAAGGTGGCAGCCTCTTCTCTCTGCCTGAGATCTGTTTCCATTTTTGCAATTAACATAATTTGAAAGATTAATGAGGTTCAGTTTGCCTAGCAGTCCACATTTTACATGCAGCATAAACATTCACCGTTGGTGGCCCGGGTGCTTGCCTATCTCGGACCAGTTCCCTGCGAGTCATAGACTTGCTCAGTGGGAGCGGATAGAGGGCAGGGGGTGTCCAGGGCAGGGAACATCTCCAGCAGGAAGCCGCCTTCCCATGGGGGTAGCCTCGCTACTCAGGCCTTCTGCATTCAGACTTCTTTATCCACTTTCACATCCTCTGAGCCAGGAGAAAAAGCCACTGGTTTTCTTCTGACCCTTAGAATTTATTCCCAAAATTAAGGGTGCTGAAAAGTCTCCCTCTTGTCTTCTTTCCCTGCTTTGGAAACCATGGTCCCTTTTATTCTCTTTAGAGTTTTACCTGAATTGCTGGCACATTTGGTTGCAGGGCCCAGACCACACTGGCCCCAGATAACACAGAGGCAAGTGGCCTCCGTTTCAGCAGCTAGCCATTTATTTCTAGAAGCGATGAATCCGGGAGGCCTTTGAAAACGTGCGAGCCTCCAGACGAGAATACGGCATTCATCTCAACACTGGCTACAGAGCCCCGGTTCATGGCAAGGCGTAAATGCATTGTTCATTCTTGTTTGCGGGCCCAGGAGATTTGGCTGGGTAAATCGTAGCACTGCCAGATTAGTAGGAATATTAGGGGGGTATTTGCTCCAGGACTCTAGCCAGTGCCCAAATCTATCTGCGCAAGCATCCAATAGAATCCAGTGATGAAATCATGAAGGCTTTCATGGTTTGAACATCTTTCAGGGCTGAAAAGTGTTGCTGAACTGCAGGTACCTATGCTGGGCCCAAGAGGATCTTGACTTCATTAGAAGTGGCAGGTGTAGGGGCTAAGCTGCCCAAATGTAGCTTAGACCACAGCATAAAGGGAAATGTTCAATATTTTCCCCATTATTTCTGCATCTAATGTATTTTCATGATCAATTACCGAATGTACAGAACAATTCAATTCTTCCTTATAATGTTTCCTTTGTTATTTCACTACATAGGCAAGAGCCTTCAAAGCTCTGCCCTTTGCATATAAAAAAAGTAATGGTTTCTGTCACTTCGGATTGAACAAATTAGAAACTTATACAACTTTCTTGGCAATAGTGATACAATATGCTTAAAAACTGGTGGAAACAGATAGGTTTGTAAGCATATGTTTCATAAACATTATGGGATCCCTTGTCTGATAAGTTAATCTAATAACATAAGCCACATTTTTCTTAAGTGTATTTTAGAATATGAAGAGGGCCAAAATATATTCAAGAACGAAATTATTCAGTAGCCACTTTTTTTTCTTTGCTATTGGTTTAGAAAACTTTCAGCTGTTTTGAAATAGACATTTGTCTGAAAATGTACATCAGAACTGGCTGTTTAAAGTTTTTCTTCACATTTATTTTTATATTAATTCTTCTTTGTATTTTCTGGCCTTGGGTTTGTTTCTCATGTACTCCTTGATAATAAGTATATGAAACTGAAATGGATGTAACTGAAGCCAGCTAAGTATTTTTCCCTAAAGATTCACATATGAACAAAGAAGCTAATATTCTAATTGAGATGGACATCCAATCCAAAATAGATTAAGATAATAGCACATGTACGTTAGTAAGTTGATATACACATACAGCTGTCTGGGTATAAGTTGAACCTTTGGGTTGAGTTTGAAGGAGGTGAAGTTTATCCCTATCATTGTCTGTCTTATTACCAGATGGCACTGAATATTAAACACATCCAATAGATCCTACCTATGTATTGGTTAACAATATAACCCTTCAATTGGTAATACCTTTTGTCAGTTCAAGTGCACAAATCTGTAGGACAATGGCACCCAACCATTCTTTCCTGTGTCCTTCAAATCACAGTGTGTTGGTGGGCACTTAGGGGTTTCTGTGCTTCCGCCTGAGTGCAAAACTGCTGGGGTTCTTTGTGTATGAAGGAAACTAGTGGGCAGAGGAAAATAGTATGGATTATAATGTTAACCAGCTTGGATTGGAATCCCACTTCCACCTTGGGTAGGATATTAAGACTCTGAGTCTCTCGTCTGTAAAATGGAGAGAATGACACATAAATTTCAGTGGTTTGTGGAGATGAGTGGGCACCTTGTCCGTCCAGTGTTGTACATAGTGGGTAAAGAACAAATGATAGCTGTAATTATCACTATGATTATTAATTTACAATTGTGATTTGCTCAGGTGCTAGGTGTGGTGATAAAAAGATGAATAAGAATCATGGTACTCTAGAAGCTTCTAATCAATTCAGAATTCTAATCAATTCTGGAGAAGAGAAACAGAGCATTTTAATGCAATGTGGTAAGAGATCTCATAAAGGACACACCCCTCAGGAGTGTGAGAACTGAGACATCTGTAGTGATAAGACAAGTACCAACCAAAGACAAGATGTCAATGACTATGGCTAATGCCAGCATCTCAGGAGAGAGAAGACCTAAGCTAGGATTGACCAACAGATCGTTACGTGAACACAGAGGGCCCCAAACTCAAAGATGAGGTGATGTGTAGTACTGCAAAGGAGGGTATTTTGGGGTCAGGGAGGGAGGGTATTTTGGAATCAGGTTTCTTATAGCAGTCAAAAGATCCCATAAGGGAGGCAAAGACTGAGCTAAGTGTTGAGGTGTGCATTTCATTTTGAGAGATAGGGAAGGGAAATGGTGCCATTTATAGGCAATTTGTGGAATGGGCAAATTTGCAAGAATAGGATCAGGACAGAGAAGTTGAACAGAAAGATAAGTTAGCACAGGAATTTGAAGAACATTGAATATCTGGCTCATGTGTTTGGCTTTTATTCCATGGGTAAAGGACGGGAGTGGAAACCACTCTCAGGTGGGATCCCAGCTACAAATATCTAGGCAGAGCAGGGGCACACCTGTGCAGTGAGAATGCCAGAGATGGAACCATGACAGAGGCATGGAGAGGAAAGGACAGAATAGGAGATACTTTGAAAAAAATGACCACGAGACCTGGGTTTCCGACTATATGTGGAGGTTCAGGGGCAGTGGGAGGTAGAGGGGAGTCTAGGTTTTTCACTGAGTAATTATTACTAAAAGGGGTGACGCCTTCACCAGATAATAGTGACATTGTGGGGGCACCTGGGTGGCTCAGTGGGTTAAAGCCTCTGCCTTCGGCTCGGGTCATGGTCTCAGGGTCCTGGGATCGAGCCCCACGTCCGGCTCTCTGCTCAGCGGGGAGCCTGCTTCCCTTCCTCTCTCTCTGCCTGCTTCTCTGCCTACCTGTGATCTCTGTCTGTTAAATAAATAAATAAAATGTTTAAAAAAAATAGTGACATTGTGGGGGCAGGGAGCTGGATTTGGTGATGATGTATTGATGCACTTGGCTTTAGTCATGACAGGTCATGGCAGGTCATCCAATGAGCTGTGGTCAGAGTATGTTTGGAGGTGCAGACATGGACGTCAGTAAAAAGGCCTCGGCTTGAAGTTCAGATTCTTGAAGGAGAAAGGTGCTGGCAAGGGCCATAGCGCTGGTGCATGCATGGCGTATGTGCAAACTTATTCACTCATTTATTTGCTCTTCGTTCACTCATCGATTCACTTGCTTTTCATTTATCCATCCGTTAGGTTCATTCACTCATCATATCCCTACTGGAATCCCTGCTCAATGTCAGGTATCATAACGCTATGGATAAAAGGGGCCAGACACAATGCTGCCCCCAAAAGCTCACTGCTGGAAATCCCAATTGTGGCTCGTAAGCACCTTGGCTTTCAGCAGCTTCTCCCTTCATTGCTGCAGGTTCTTTTTCTGTAGCCAACAGCTGCTAATGAAAGATGTAGAACCAAAATGTTTTGGGTCTGCTTCCCATGGAAGGGAGTTATATTTTCTAAACATCCTAGGACATTTCTCTCTTTTAAATTTAAACAGATAGAAAGGACATTTGCCAGGGCAGAAAAGCCAGACAGTGATCATATTTGAGTTGGACTTCCAAGTGGAACCCAAAGGTATTATCTTCCTGGAAGTTATCTGCTGAAGACACACTGTCTTTGCAGCTGAATCCAACCCCAACTCCCCATAGGGGCAGGTGCAGTCCTGCTCTTCAGTGGGCTTTGGAGGAATGGGGGTTGGGAACTGGACCCCACAGGGTGGACATGCCTGTGAAAGACTTTGAGTTCAGAATCCCAGCTTTGTCCCCTTGCTTGTTTTTGCACATGAATCTTTTCTCTTCATGCATCTGGTCAATAGTTTATTCCCAAAAATGTGAAGTCATTGTTGGCCAGAGAACTTCAGCCCTTGGAATTTGGTCTTTAACTCCTGTATGAGTGTCTGGTTGTCTGGATTCCTTGTGTCCTCAGTGTCCCCGGGGTTCATCTCCAAGCAGGGCATGTGCTGGGAGACTGGACCATGGGTAGACCAGGTGATCCAAGGGGGACTTGCAGAGTTTTCTGCTGTGGTGTCATGACTCATAAATATGATCTTTGTCTGTTTCATGTGCTGCCAGGGTGCCTGCTGTGGTATTTTTCCTGCCTTTTTTAAGCACTTATTTGCCCTCTTACCCATGATTTGTCAGTCTTTTTTACCTGGGAAGGGGCTGTGTACTTTCCACTGAGCTGTCAGAATATTTCTTGAGAGCTTTTGGAAGACCCCAGGCCTTTGTGGCACTTGCTGGGGAAAGAGCTTTCAAATTCCAGGGGACACAAATCACACTGTATTCCAGCTGAATTTTGCCCCCTAGGAGTGCACCTGCCCAGAATGTGAAGTGATCAGTGCCTCCTGCTGTCATGGGATCGGAAGCAGGAGAAGACCTCGCTCCATAGGGCAGGGCTGCAGGACCTCCTGAAGCACAGTCGGCACTTGTTAATGTGTAGGAAGGAGCCCCTGGTTGGGGAGGAGTGTCTGTCCAACCCATTGTATGTCCCTTGGGTGCCACGACCAGGACTTTTCACCCCCTTTCCACCAACCCCTCACAGTACAGCACTTAGCATACAAAAGACACATATTGTGGGTTGAACCACAGAAGTGTATGAGTCTCTGTGAGAGATGGGCTGACAGAAGCAGCTTAGATTATGCTCCAATTACCTAGTGCTGTGTAACAAACCACCC
Source organism: Lutra lutra (assembly GCF_902655055.1). Taxonomy (NCBI): domain Eukaryota; kingdom Metazoa; phylum Chordata; class Mammalia; order Carnivora; family Mustelidae; genus Lutra; species Lutra lutra. The sequence continues at coordinate 145,824,690 of NC_062283.1, read as the reverse complement.
CACAGCTTCATGGCATGGTACAAGAGGCATTTTATTATGCTTATGGATTCTGTGCAGCTGAAATTTAAATGTGGTCTCTGTTCCACGGTATCCAAACCTCAGCTGGGAAGACCAGAACATCTGTGGGAACTCAAGTAACTGGTGCTGGGGTCCTTTGGAGGCTTCTCCACACATACGTATGGAGCCTGAGTTAGTGCTGGGGTGCCATGAAGACTGGGATCACAGGGTTCCCCACCAGAGTATCTCCAAGCACGGTGGCTCCAGGGTGGTCAGGCTTGTGACTTGGAGGCTCAGAGCTCTAAGAGTGTGTGTTCTGGTAAATGAGTCCTTCTACACCCAGCCTTGGAGGCCACACCCAGCATCTTCCATCTCCCAGAGCTGCCACAGTGTCAGGGAAAGAGGCCCGCCTTCTGTGGAAAGAATGTCAGAGCATTTGAGGCCATGTGTTAGAACTACTGTAGAGCCCACCTGAAGGAAGAATCTCTTTCAGTATTGGAGACAGGGCAGGGACTTAGTTGGGGGAAAATGAGAAAGTCCTGTGGCCATTGAAGGCAAATGGAGATTTTTCTTAAAAACCGATTAACTTTTGGGGCACCAGTCTTGAGTTCTGAGCTTCTTTTCCTCTCCTACTTCGAGTTAGAGGAACAGTGAGGGCTCCAGGTGAATTGGGGGGCAGTGCTATCCCTGGGGCTGCCCAGAGTCTAGGTACAGGTGCTTACTTTGTCCTCTGAGCACAGGTTTAGATCTCCAGTCACATCAACCTGAGAACTGTGAGGAATTTGCATTCAAAATTTTCTACAGAAGCTCCTTCTGGTCGCCAAAGATCAGTATTTCCCATGACTACTCTGATTTGGGAATAGAATCCTCCTAGGGCTTCCCCTCCAGCGGTTTTAAAGGGGACTCAATGCACTGCCATGGTCAGTGGGCTTCCATCTCGATGTTCCTCCCTCATTCCTGAGGATCAGAGTTGGCTCAAGAAGGGCATCTGGGGTGGGCGGGCGCCTGGGTGGCTCAGTTGTTAAGCATCTGCCTTCGGCTCAGGTCATGATCCCAGAGTCCTGGAATCGAGCCCTGCGTCAGGCTCCCTGCTCAGCGGGGAGCCTGCTTCTCCCTCTCTCTCTTCCCCTGCTTGTGTTCCCTCTCTCGCTGTGTTTCCCTCTGTCAAATGATTAAGTAAAATCTTTCTTTCTTTCCTTTTTTTTTTTTTTTTAAAGAAGGGTGTCTGGGGGGACTTGTCCTCAAAGTCCTGCACCTGACCTATGGCCCTGGAGGAGGCTTATATTTGTTTGATCTTTTATCTGAAACACCATGGGGATTTTCAATTTCAGTTTGGGACTGTGTGCCTGTGAAGTGTATCAGCTGACTTCCCCCCACCAGCACCGCTCCAGATGCATTAGGGAGAGACTTTATTGTCGTGCAGGATCATTGCTGTTAAAAAACTGAAGGAAAGAACACTGGAGCTATTTTGGGTAGAAACTTTTTTCTTTCTTTCTTCTTCTTCTTTTTTTTTTTTTTTTGACGCCAATAATCTTTAGTTCCCCAAGATTTACCAGCTTCGTTTGGCCGTCTGGTAGGATGCATTTGCCACTGGAAAAGCATTTTACCTTTAGAAGGTCAGGCTCAGGAATGTCCTCAATGAGAGCACCATGACTTAAAATGGAATCTTTGCTTCTTACTCACACTTGCAACTTGAATCTCCCAGGAGAGGCAGCTGACTTGGGGCTGGAAAATATCCCAGGAAGACTATCCTGAGCTAAGCTCAATCTGTTTTCAGAGCTCAGGAAGCCCTGATGGGCTTCTGGAGCTTTAAGTAACAGGCCTGCTGGGCAGGAGGCTTGAAGTGTCCCGAAGAAAGGCCTTCCACCATTATCTTAAAGAGAGCTCATTTATATGTTGAGGGAAATCAAAGCTAAAGTGATGGGGGCAATGAAATTTAGAAGGTGAGCGAAGAGAAGGGAGGTGAGAGGAGATGGGGCAGGAGCTAGGAGAAGACATGGGGATGAAGGACGCTCAGGCCGGTCGGACACCAGGCAGCGCCAGCTCTCCTTTATTCCGTTATGAACCAAACTTTTAATTCTGACCCATTTGGGGGGAAAGGAACAACTGAACAGGTATCTCAGTAGCCAGCAGCCCTTATAGAAATCCTGCTCAGAGCCCTTGCTCTGCCTTTCCTTGTTGCCAGGCTCCCCTTCCTCACACACATACAGCGTTGGATAATTAGACCTGTGGGTCTTTGGCAAAGCCAACATCCTAGTATAAAATGTCCCCCTACAAATTAGGAAGCGCTTTGAGAAAAGCCATTGGCATCAGATAAGATCTTCAGTCCCCAGTGGCGATGAGACCCCATTTTCCCTCCTCCAGCCTGGTTTCCATTCAACTGGTGGTGCAGGTTACTTACTTACTGTATTGTTGGTTGCAGCACAGAAATCAGCCTTTCATGCGCCTTTGCAAGTCATAGACAGGAAAAGCCTGAACCTCGGGGTATGATTACCACCTACAAAAACTTCTGAGAGCGCAGTATGTTCCCACACATGAGAAAACGGCAAATTCCAAAATTTAAAAGGAACTACAAACTACTGGTTGATCAATGGTGAACTTCTAAATAAGCTTCACTTTCCACATAGCAGCTGATAATTTGGTCTTGGGTTTGGTTGTGAGTTGCCCAGGAGCAAGATCTTTGTATTTCTGCATTTCTGGGATAACCTTGTGCTAGGCTACACCAGAGAGCATGAGGAAGGGCCTTGGTACTGGATAGCTGGGTGTAGAGCCACCTTGGGGATGTGTGGCAGGGGTCGCCCTGGCGAAGCAGTAGGTAGACCCAGGAAAGAATGGTGTTTTCATGGACAAGGTCTGTCCTGGAAACGGAGGGCTGCAGGGGGACCAGCTGCTCTGACCATTTTAGACCAGAGATGCAGGATGCGGAAAGCTCCGCCCACCGAAGTGGGAGGCGTGGCCGTGTCAGCGCAGCTCTCACCTCATCCGCTGCATTTAGGTCCAGCAGAGTAAGGATCCCAGAGAGCTTTGCAATCCCTGGACCGGCTCCCACCGCCTGCCGCTCTCGAGGCGGCCTGGATTCCTCTTGAGCTTCTTTGTGTTTGGGTTTTGGCATCTGCCGTTGACAAATGGGATGCACCCTACCGTCTCCTGCTGCTGGGGCTCATCCCTGTTTCTGGATGTTTCCAACTAGAAAGGTGGAGGGGATTTTCTTTTAATCACTTCACAAAATGAAAAGAGATACGAATTTAATAACTTCCCAGTTTAAAATTTTATTTTGTAAGGCCTCTGAGTAGCCCAGTCTGACAGAATGCCTAGAAAAATAAGGTACTTAACAGACCTCGATTAATTGGCAGGCCATGAGCTTTCAGACGTTCTCACTGTTCTCCAGAGGGGACAGGACATTACTCAGTTCCTCAGAGTACAAGGCCTTCTCTCAGGACACAACAATTCTGGGAAGACAGGGGCTAGGTCTGACTCACTTGCTCCTTCTCGTCATCTAGCTAAGCCCCAGGCCCACCAAGGACACCAAACTTGTTAAATGACATGGAGGTGTCACCCTCAGCCCTGTGCCACTGGCTTGGGTACAGGCTGTCTCTGGAGGAGATTCTGATGACATCAAGAGGATGCCAGCAGCCATAAAGGCCCTGGGGTGCTTGGCATTGTGTGAAGTGCATGGGTTTGGGTTTCTGTGGAAGGTTGTTTCCATGGTGGCCACCAACATCCTGGCCTGTCCTGAGGCTCCTTTGACATGTGATTTTGTCTCTACTCTTCTCCCAAGGTAGAGTCCGTGGACCCTTTCCTGGAGTTGGAGATGGCCCTTGGTACTGCACTGACCAAGAGAGGTAGAAGAAGTCATGTTAGTTCACACCCAAAGCTGACTAGGCTTTAGCCTCCCTTTGGTTTCCATTTTCACTCTCTTGGAGCCTTGAGGTGACAAAAAACATGTCCTGTATCCTGTTGGAGAAACCACATGAGGCAGAGACACCCTGGAGAATGAGACTCCATAAGAGAAGAGAGGCCACTGGGAATGAAGGTCCACGAGCAGAGCAGGCCCAGCTGAAGGCAGCCATGTGAGAGGGGCCATCTTCGATCTCCCAGATGAGCCCTCAGCCACTGCCAGAAGCCAACCAACACCCTGCAGGAGAGACAAGCCTTCTTGCTGAGCTTCACCCTTCCAAACTGGGAATTTCAGACAAACAAAATGGTTTTTGTTTAAAGCCACCAAGTTTGGGGCTGGTTTGTTAAACAGCAGTAGATAGCATACACACTGATCTAAGTTCTGATTTCAATTCTGCACTTGCTAATTGTGTGACTGTGGGGATATTTTTTTAGCCCTTCATGTGTAAAATGAAAGAATAATGCCTACCCTCCTAAACTAGGTTGCACTCCTGTTCTGGAGCACCTTACCAGCCACACTCCCTTAACTGGAATTGCCCACAGGCCAGGTATGGAGGCTTGGGTGGCCAGGGCCATGAATAGACTACATAGTGTCTATTCATGTAGTGTAGTCCTCAAGAGTATAGTCATCACCCTTTTCTGTAGTGGACTGGATTGGGAGGAGGCACCTAATCCTGGGGGATAATTCCACAGGTTTCAGTGACCCTGTTCCGTTCTCTCTTGAGATGGGGAAGCAAGAAACCTAGAAGCCGGAATTTGCAGTTAGTGGAACGTGAAGGCCAGGGTCAGAGCTGCAGGGTCACATGTGAGCTGAAGCTAAAAGGGGGCCTGAGTGGCTAGCAGGTAGAGGGAGTTGGCCCATGCAACGGGCGTGCAGAATGAAGGCCAGAGGACAGGCCTGGTGGCATCAGCACTGGCTTGCACATTCCTGCCAGCATGGCTCAGTTTCCCCAGCTCAGTGCCCTGGGCTCCCCTGGGACTGCTTGGCTTGTCTGTTGCTTCCTACCATGCCAGCCCTGACCCAAGGCGAACATGTGTGTAAACACCAGACACACAGCAGGTCAGGACCTGGTAATTATTTATTAATAATGTTCAAATCTTCAAGGCAGAATTGTGTTTCTATTTTTTTTCTTAAGTCATGGAAGAAGGGAACATTTTTCTACTTTTCTATCAAAATCTGCTTTCTGCCTTTTCATTAGGTGTGATGGGCATTAACCTGGTGCCCTGGGGCCCAGGGCAGATAGTAAGCTCTTTCTAAACTTCACGTGGAAAACCAACGGTTTCTCTCTTGTGAGGCCACAGCTCTGGGGAGTCAGGTGGGGGGAAATTCGGGGTTGCCCCTGATGTGGACTATATCCCCTGCCTCCAGGGGTGACCCCTCAGGAAGGGGGAACAAGTCCACATGTAAACATCTCTAGTTCCTGGTGCTTTCTGTGACTAGATCACCCAGAACAAGGTTTTCCAGAATTGCAGGCTCTCAGATGGGATGCTTAATAGGTTGGCTGCGGAGCAAGAATTCTCAGCCTCTGGAAAAGAAGAAATCATAGTCCTTGGATAATATTTTCCTAAAAGTCATAAATGGTGCGTCCTCGCTGCTGTGAAACCTAGAGCAATGTGGCCTCAGGGAAATCACCGAACCTCTCAGTGTCAGGCTCCTCACCTGTGAAGCTGGGCAGCAGTGTCCCTGCCTCACAGAGTTGCTGGAGAATTGAGATCAGTGAGACATCTGAAGTGCTCAGCAGGGGCCAAGCCCAGGCTTGGCAGGTGCCTCACTACTAGCTGTTCGCCTTTCTCTTGGGACTGCTATGGTGGCCTGGCCTCTTTTCTCTCTTTGCTCTATTTTCGGGATCCAACATTCTTGTATATCTTGGGCTTAGGCTAAAATTTACTTTTACCTGCTTTAAAATTCAAGCCTGCTTTCATGTTCATTGATGGCTCCTGGGTTCAGTGACCCACCTTCCCGGCAGTGGCTCCTACAGGCCCCTTTTCCTGCTGCTCCCCCCCACCACCCCGGCCAGAGGGACCCAGGGCAGCCCCTAACATTTGGTGCCTATTTGCTTTGAAGCTGAGACCCAGACACCCCTCATCAGGCACTGTCCTTTGACTTCTTTCTAGAAGAGAAGAAGCGCTTTGCAAAGTCATTCATTTCTTGCCAAATTCTTCTTTTTATGTGTTTCTGGCCAGGATTAAGAAAAAAAAAATAGTGAATACCCTGGAAAGGAGCTCTTCTTTGTGTTCTATATGAGCACAAGCTCATTAGTCCTGTCCTCCAGTCAAGTGAGACTTTCAGTAAGGAAGACATTAGATGAAATATCAGGGCTCGGTGAATCCTATTCCTCAGGCTCTGACCGCTCCCCAGACTCTGTAGCACATCTATCTATCAGCTCCACACCAGATTCAGAACCTGCTTATGCTCTTTACTTCCCTCCCTCTATCAATACATGTTTTCAGGAAAGGCTTTTGGGAATCCTTTTCTACTCAACTATAAACTATCATTACCTATGTTACATTAATGAGTATTATAACAGGGGAGTAAATCTTGAAGTCAAAGGAATAAATCTCTAACTGTAGAATGTTGATCATCAGGAGCAAACTGATGTTGTTAGACTCAGTAGGGGGTGGGGTGAGGGTAACAGGGTCTCACCACTACAGACTCTTCTCTTACCACATGCACTGACCACTAACTCTACCTTCTGGGGGAAGCCTGCTTCAGAACTAACCAGCAAACACAGAGCCTGCACAGTGTTCAGCCAGCTGAAATATGGTGGGAGGCGAACTTTGTGACCTTGTCATGTTCTCTTACCTGCCTCTGGGAGCCCCCATTCTTAACATGTGGCACTTTCCCTTGCCAGATGCACAGGATGCTGTCCCATTTTCCTGCTTCTCCTTTTCATCTCCTCTCCCCCACGTGTCCTTCTCCACTCTGAGCCCAGCACCTCTGCAGTGGGCAATGTCAGGGTCAGAGCTGATGGATGGAACATGCATCTGTTGGGTCCCACACGCTTGGCTGGGAAGTGCCTGTGTGTCTGCTGTCTTTGTCATCTGGCCCCAGCAGTCTCTGGCGGGACTTGCAAAGTAGGGAAGGGCTGGCTGGGGGCAAGTTTAGGAGACCTATTGCAAATGAGTAGAACCAAGGTGATGAAGGTGTTAGGATCCTGTCTGTGACAGATGTAAAGAAATGAGCATTCCCTATCTTTGCCTTTAATTTTTATATGTTGATAAATCATACATTTTTTTTTCATGTTGATTTGAAGCTTGGTTCCAGGTGGGGATGATTCAATTAATGTTTCTGACTCATTCACACTTAGATTTGAAAAAAAGTAGTTGAGAGAAGACTCAATATCTGGAAAACATTCTGATGGTTCTGTAAATGGTCAGAGCTATTTTGCTCATGGGTGGGGAGCAGAGTGAGTAGGTGGTTTTGGGGTCCACTTCATATTATTCAACTTCTACTGGTAAACAAAACAGGGATAACGTGGCCATAATTTGGCAAAAAACCTCCCTTGATTTTCACCTCCATGTTTAAAACATGGCTTCTTAGGGTCCTGGGTGGCTCAGTTGATTCAGTGTCCAACTCTTGATTTCGGCATGGAGCCTGCTTAAGATTCTCTCTCTCTCTCTGCTCCTCCCTACACAACCCCTGCCCCCACTCTCTCTCTTTTAAAAAAAAAATACTAAAAACATGACTTCTCAGTTGTGCAGTGACTAAGGCCTGGTTGGGGGAATGTCATGGATTACTCGGCTTCCTGGGGTAGGAATCCACTCAACACTGAGGAGAGGGAGGATATTATGGACATGGGTCTGGGAGAGAACTTTGATAATATTTAACTTAAAATGTGTTCTGTCCTATGCTCAACCTTTGTTAGATAATATAATCCCTGTTACCTTGGAGGAAGAAATATTTTACAAAAGGGAGATATAATTATAGTTCAGGATCTGAAATTTCCTGACAGAACAAATCCGTATGGTTGATTAAAAATTACAGGCATTTCCAGCTGTAATTGGTGTTCTGTCGGCTCTCTTAAGGCAGGATTCAGACATGTGCCATGTCCCAGAACTGAGCAGAGGGGCAGGTCTCCAGGGAACTCATGAGCACATCTGCCACTCGGCCTCGCCTTTTACTCCCTATCTTTGCATCTGCCCGTTCACCAGTCCAGTCCATCCTCTTGTTCTTCTGCATTTCCAAGTCACCTGACTTTGAGCCATTTTCCCATTCTTTATCAGCCTTCCCCATAGTAGGGAATAAACGAGGAAAGGTAAATTGCTCAACTGTGGCATTTTAATTGAGAGGTTTAGGAGAAATACCAGGATTACTTATGAAGTTCGGTTTTCTGTGTTCTTCACCCTCTCAGGATGAAGTTTTGTTGGGCTGGGTGGTTACTGAACCGAAGAACGCTGGGGACAGAAAGAGGCCCCAGAACCCATCGAATCCCGTTTCTTCATTTGAAACAGATGAGGGGTCCTCTTCCAAGGCTCCTGCCACCTGGTGTGGTGTCCATCTGTTCCTTGCACTATACTGCGATCCACCTGATCATGTGTGCTGTGTGTTTCCTCAGAGTCTGGCACTGTGCCTGGCACATGGAAGGTATTTAAAAAATGTTTGTCAAACGAATGAGCAAGTTATAGCCAAGCTCATACGCTAATCTGTGGAAGAGCTCAAAGCAGAGGCCAAACCATCTCCTTCCAAGCACAACGTTCCATCCGTTATGCACATGGCCTCAGCAAAAGTTCATTTGATTCAACTTTGGAAGTGCTCTGGGGTTAAGCTTTATGAGACTCTGTCTCTAACCACCTTCTGGAGGAGCAGAGGTGATCTTCAGAATAAGGTTTCTGAAGCACCACGAGCCACCAAGACCCTCAGAACAGCTTTGGCCTAATGGAAAGACCTGGGTTTGAGGTCTGTCTCTGCCATTTCCGAGCTGGTTGCCTTGAGGAAATCACTTAATCTTGATGAGCCTCCATTTTTTCTTCTGGAAAATGGACCAGTGGTTCTGACCCTGCCAATCTCACAGGGTTGCTGTGAAGTGCAAGCATGGCCAAGAATACGACGACCTTTCGAAAGCCACCATGCCTGGTCTACACAAAGGGTTAGAGCCTCCAGTGGCCGAGTGTAGGGCAGGGAGCTCAGGACCAAGGTGCCATCAACATGGAAACTGTGCCCTGTCCCCACCCCACCTCGAGAGGCTCTCCGCTATGCAGGTGAGAATGGTGTCCAGGTGGTCACTGTGTTGCATCTGTATTACTTGGGGGAGACGGAGGAATTAGGAACTTTCAGGGAGTTGGGGAGGTCAGAGGAGGTGAGAGAGAAGGGAAAATCACCTGGATGGGGTGACGTCTGTTGAAAATGGAGCATGTGGGAGGGTGCGACGGGCAAAGCTGGCCTCTCCTATGACCTTGGTAAAGGAGAAGGACAGCCCAGGCCAGTCCTCAAGGCTCATGTATTTCCCTTACCCTGTGCAGGTAAGGCACAAGCTGTGTTGGTAAAAGCTAGCAAATCCTATTCACAGGCGAAGAAGTCACATGTTTTGGAATAAGTGTATCCAGCAAAAAATTAAAAATGGGGGTAGGTTTTTGTGACTCAAAAATTCTATATCATGTTAAAATAATAGACCAATTTAGTCAATAGGGTTAGGGGGAAAAAAAGAAGAAGTAGACCAGCCTGCTGTTTGAAATCATACAGACCAAACAACGGACCGTTGTCTGAACACGGAACCTCTTAGCTTGTTCCTTTGTTGGGCTGTTGGCATTGCATGCCCCTGAGTGAGGAAAGCTGCTCAGAAATCTCCCAGAGCTGTCCACCCCAGAGCCTTGGGGCAGATTCTTCTGATGGTGAACATCGTGCTGCTCACAGCGAGCTGTGCATGTCAGGGAGTGCAGACACGGAGGCAGGGGCGTCTTCCTGGGCCTGTGGCCCCATCACCCGTCCTGGCAGGCTGCACTTTAGAGGAGAAACACTGACTTACAATCTGTAGCCATCAACAGGTGGTTATCTGAAGTTGGCCATCCCTCAGAGTCAGAGGGTGGAGGGAATTCATTTTAATAAGCTCTCAATGCATTTATTTAGAAAGAGAAGAAAGGTTCACAGAAGAAATGTTCTAATTAAGGCATCAGCCAATCTGGGTGGGATGGAAGAAAGTCTTTAAAACAACAATTGTATATACACACAGTAGTTGTTTTGTTTTTTTTTAAACATTTCAATTGTGAATTTATAATAATAAATTTTCTATTTATTACATTTCCCTAATTAGAAAACAATATACAGCCTACCTCTAATAGAGGGTCAATGTCATTTTGGCAAAAGCATAAAAATACTGAGTTATTGTATTTCAAGAGAGATAAAGCTTTATTTTTTTAAACATTTTGCCTGCATGTACTAAATTCTCACCTGAATTTAATAATATTACAATAGGATGAGGATAGGAAAGAACTTTCATAATCTCGAAAGTGCCAATTGAGCAGATTCTCAGAGATATTTGTAATGATCACCTTGCCCCTCAGCAACATTAAAACTCTTTGTCCTCTAAAAATGTATAACTGGCTTTCAATTTGTTTATACTGTTATTCTGTTTATAATCAGCACAAAGAAAACTCAGCCTAATGTGTTGGATTGCTGCTAAATTGTGGCTCTAGTTAATGAAGTGTATGTCTTCTTTTCAGAAGAAAGGTTTTGTGTTTAGTTTTGGCTAAAAATATGTTTTCTGCAAAATTTAAGTTCATATGATAAAGTAATTATAGAAATACACAAAAACATCAAAGTAAGCAGAAAAACAGAGACCTCTTCCCTTCTTTATCTGTCCTTCATTGAGCACCCACAACACGAAGAAGGGAGGGATTGTTCTGCCCCCCACCCCTGTCCGTGTCCCTCTTTTCTAAAAGTAACACCAGGTTTACTCCAGGGATTGCTAGACATGGGGTTCTCAGCTCCGGACTGGGTTTTGATTGGATTAAGCTCATCAGTTTATGTGGTAAATTTTATTTTCCAAAGATGGCTATTCTTCTAGATGTCCTTTTAGAACTTTGTCCCCTTCCATCAAGAGATCAAGTCTTCATACCCTTCCCTTAAACCTGGGTGGGTTTTTGTGTTTCAGTTGGTGTAGGGTGAAATGACACTATGTGATTTCTGAGGCCAGCCTATAGAAATGTCAAACACAGCTTATTTTCCTGGGACACCAATGCATAAGCAGTCTGACTGTCCTGAGATCACCATGATTTGGGGAAGCCCAAACTGGTCCAGAGGAGAGGCCCCAAGACCATGCCAAGAGAGAGGTATACCCTGTCAGCTCCAGGACCAACTTCTCCCCCGCTACCCCCACAGTGTTCAAGGTTCTAGTATATCCAACTATGAGTCCACAGGGAGTCCCAAGCCCGAGTCACCCAGCTGAGCTTACCCAGATTCCTAACCCACAGAAGCCATGAGAATAATGAGCAGATTATTGTTTTAGTCCCCAAATTTTGGAGGAGTTTGTTCCATAACAAGAGATAACCAGAACAGTCTATCTCATCTCTTTGGCCATAGTGATTGTTTCAGGATGGACTAGTGACCCAGTCCAGTCTAATTAGTGCAAGCATTAAGCTGTTTGCTAGGAATGATGGAACACAGACCTCTTCTCCTCCGGGCTTGGGGATGTGAGCATACAGGCTCAGTCAGATGCTGTGGCCATGTGGTTGTAGCAAGGAGAGGCAGGCTGAGGGGGAAACAGACACACAACAGAAGCAGAGCAGAGAGATGCAGTGACATCTCTGGGCCCTGAATCAAGCTGTACCTGAAGCTAGAAATCATCCCTGGGAATCATCTCCTGTAAAAAAGTTTCAGAATTGCACGTCACCATACAGATGACAGAATTAGATCCATGTGTGATACCTGAATCTTTCCTATTTTATTGCCGATCCATGGCCTGTCGAAAAACACCTGCAAAGGCAGAGAGCTCACCGGCTGCCTGGAGCATCTCTTTCGCCTCCAAGGAACTTTCCCTGCCGAGTCAAATCTGTCTCTCTGTAATGGTTTTCATGAGGCCAACAGGAATGTCAAAGAATGCTGTATGTAAGAAGAGTAAAGCTCAGCAAGTTCCTTTTTCCATTTTTGTTTTTTGAGTTTATTGAGATATAATTGACATACATCCTTGTATAAGCTTAAGGTAGACAGCACAATGGTTGGACTTAATGTATGGTGAAATGATTATCACACTGAGGTCAGGGAACATCCATCATCTCATATGGATACACTAAGAAGAAAAAACAAAAAAAAATTTTTTTTCCCTTGTGATAAGGACTCTTAGGATTCTCTCTCTCACTTTTAGAGAAAGAGCACACCTGCATGAACAAGGGGTGGGGGAAGGGGCAGATGAAACCGGGAGAGAAAATCTTAAGCAAGCTCTACCCTCAGTGAGGAGGCTGATATGGGGCTTGATATCAAGACTCTGAGATCATGACCTGAGCAGAAACAAAGAGTCAGACGCTTAACCGACTGAGCCACCCAGGAGCCCCAGGATTCACTCTCTTAAAAACCTTTCATATATTATCATTAAATAATATTAGCTAGAGTCATCTTGTAATTTACATTCTTAGCACTTATTTGTCTTATGACGGGAAGTTTGTATCTTTTGATCACCTTCCCCCCAATTTCCCCTCCATGCACCCAGCCACATCCTTAGGAAAGAATTTTGTGATATTCCAACTGCCACGATGGAGAGATATGGGCTGAGTACGGTAATAGTCAACTTGGATTGCTGACTGATTGAACACTTTCCACTTCAAGAGCACAGATTCACTGATCAAACTACATCAGGGTCAAGTAGGAGGAGCTGGTAGTACTTGGTCTCCTTCTCCTGCCCAGTGTGAAACCAGGGACTTTGATAGGCCATCGAGATCATAATAAACAAGCCCACGAGGGGGCCTGAAGCTGGAAGGGACAACTCCATACACTGGATGAGAAATCAAGATCCTGAAATACTGTGATATTCTAAACAATTACTGAATCCAAGATGACACATTTAAAAAATAACAAACATGTAAACCTAGCGATTCACAGACCTGTACCCCTGGGGATAAAAATATATTAATGTTTAAAAAAAATAAAATTAATAAAAAAAAAATAACAAACATAACATTCTGCCCTTTAGTTTTCTCAAAATCAGCTGTGTAAGTATGAGAGAAATGAAAGCGAGAATCTGGAGGTAGCACATGGAAAGGTATAGAAATTTTACTTGTCAGAAAGACTTGATGCAAGACAAAATGTTGTGTATCTATCAGAAAAGTTTGTGTGATCTTGGGTTGTACCAGCAGAAGCACAATATCCAAAATAAGGCTGCTAATCCTCTTTCCTCTATGCTGGCCAGACTTGTCCTGGAATACAATGCTGGCTTTGTGAATGCTGTCTATGTGACAGACCAGTGGACCCATAGAAGCAACTGGGGTATTGGAGAGAAAATTTGAAACCTTATCATAAAAGAGATGGTTAAAGGGTATGGAAGTTTGCCTGGAAAAGTCTCTATACGATATCTGGGCTTCTGGAAAGTCTGATAAATTCACCATTTTATCCTAATAAGCAAAGCACCCTAGGGAAAGATTCACAATGGCCTGCCAAGCGAGAACTTTAAAGCTCAGGCTTTTACAATCTATCTGCTGGAATCTACAGTTGTTCATCTGCCTTCATCGGCAGGGTTGGGAAATCTCGGTGACACTGAGGGGAACGCCAGAACCATTCCCCAGAAGAACCGCAGCAGCTTAATTATTTGCAAAATTTTTAGGTTTCTGGATCTGAGGAGCACACATCCCATGCTGAGAATGCCTGATGGGAATAATAAGAGACCAAGTGGATTAATCTTGCAAGGGTCATATCATCAGAAAGCACGCAGCGCTAGTTATATGAGGTCATTGTATCGAATTCCTTGGAATAGCCCTTCATTTCCTTCTGCCTGTTTTCTCCGCTCCATAGAAGCAAATGTCATAAAGCTGTTGCTTGAAATTGCTAAGAGTGAAGGGGCTTCTCTTGGTGGTTTCATTTCACTTTCCCACCTTCAGAGCAAAAGGCCATTTAAAGCCTTTTCTTTCCCACAAATTTCCCTTCATCTATTCCTTAATACTTTTTTTCACTTCCTTCCATTTTCTTCTTTCCATCTCTCCTTCCTCAATAAGCAAAAGAAGCAGGATTGTGGTGGCAAAGGCATCCAATGGTGAGAGGCACGATCAGAGGAAGGTGGGACCAGCCGGAGGCTCTTCATGTTCCTTTTCGGACCTTTGACCCCTCCTGCCCTGTGCCTGGGCTCTCTGCCCTCTGCACATCCCCATCCTCACCCCAGAATTCTGGAGTTTCCAGATAGAAACTCCCGCGCCGTAGCCGCACGACATCATTTTGCGAGAGATTTGGGGGTTTCCAGATGGTGGTGACTCATGCTGGTCTTTTTATGACAAAATTTTGAGCTTTGATAAAATATGTTATGATTTTAATGAAGATTATCCCTTACCCGGAATTCTAACTTAGTTTAACTAATTGTGTGCCTTGTCTGTATACAAATGGATTATCGATTTCTGATAGGTCAAGGCCTCATGCTACATTACCTTTGTGCCTTTCACAGGAAATTGTAACGTGGCTGCTTTCACTGTCTTGCTCTGTGTAAACTACTGGCATGTGCTACTCACATAAGAAATGAGAATACCAGGTATGTATCCTAAAGAAATGAAACCAGGATTGCAAAGAAATTGTTGCACTCTTGTGTTCAGTGGAGCATTACTCACAATATTCAAGACCTGGAAATGACCTGAGTGTCCATCAACAGATGAATGAATAAAGATGTATAATGTATGTGTGTATGTGTGTGTGTGTGTGTGTGTGTGTGCTGAGAAGGGGGAATGAGATGTTGGTCAAAGAGTACAAACTTCCCTTTATAAGATGAGATGTTCTGGGGCTCAGATATGTAGAATGGTAGTTATAGTCAATCATACTCCCAGAGCCGCCTGGGTTGCGCAGTCAGGTAAGCATCCAGCTCTTGATTTTTGCTCAGGTGATGATCTCAGGGCTGAGATTGAGCCCCAAGTCAGGTTCCATGCTGGGCCTGAAAACTGCTTTTCCCTCTTTGCTCCTTATCCCACAGGTCCCATGCTCTTTGTCTCTCTTTCTAAAAAATAAGTAAATAAAAAATAAAAAATTGTTAATAATACAGTTAATAACAACCAAATACAGTAGATCTTAAATGTTTTTAAAACACTAAAGAAATGGTAATTTTGTGCTGTGATGGCCTGTTGGCTCATGTTATAGTGGTAATCGTTTTGCAACATGTAAGTATATCAAATCAACAGGCTAGACAGCTCAAATTGACACAATGTCATGTGTCAATTATGTCTCAGTAAAGCTGGAACAAAAAAGATGCACCAGATGATCAGCTCCTTGCTAACTGAGGGTTACTAATGATCCTGCAAACAGGAGCACAGGCTGTGAGGTCAGCTGCCAGGCTGGAGCTGAACTTCTGTGTCACCAGCTCTCCGGTTGTGACCCAAGGGCAAGTTCTGGGACCTCTCCAGGCCTCGGCTTTCCCACACATAAGACTGAAATCATAATACAGAAGGAGGTTTAGTGAGGGTTAGAGGAGATAATTTACATAAAGCACTTAGCCCAGTGTCTGGCCCACACTCAAAAGCTGTTCGTTATCATTATTGTAGTGAATGTGGTCCTTCCAACATTTTGGGAGTCTCAAGAATTTTTCAGCCGGAAGCAAAATTTGTGTTAGATACAGCTGTGTTTGAGATGCCAGCCCTTGTTTTGTAATTTTCAGATACAATGCTGAGGGAATACCAATTCAATGCAAGAAGTGAAACTTCCCGCTTTGTTGAAGATTGGTTGACCATAGAGTTGAGGGTCCATTTCTGGGTTCTCTAGTCTGTTCCATTGATCCATGGGTCTGTTTTTGTGCCAGTACCACATTGTCTTGATCACTACAGCTTTGTAATATAACTTAAAGTCCGAAATTGTGATGCCTCCAGCTTTGGTTTTCTTTTTCAACATTCCTTTGGTGATTCAGGGTCTTTTCTGGTTCCATACAAATTTTAGATTGTTTGTTCCTGTTCTGTGAAAAATGCTGGTGGTATTTTGATAGGGTTGCTCTGAATGTGTAGATGGCTTTGGGCAGCATAGACATTTTTTTTAATTTTTTATTTTTTCAGCATAACAGTATTTATTATTTTTGCACCACACCCAGTGCTCCATGCAATCCATGCCCTCTCCAATACCCACCACCTGGTTCCCCCAACCTCCCACCCCCCGCTCCTTCAAAACCCTCAGATTGTTTTTCAGAGTCCATAGTCTCTCATGGGTCACCTCCCCTTCCAATTTCCCTCAACTCCCTTCTCGTCTCCATCTCCGCTTGTCCTCCATGCTATCTGTTATGCTCCACAAATAAGTGAAACCATATGATACTTGACTTTCTCTGCTTGACTTACTTCACTCAGCATAATCTCTTCCAGTCCCGTCCATGTTGCTACAAAAGTTGGATATTCATCCTTTCTGATGGAGGCATAATACTCCATAGTGTATATGGACCACATCTTCCTTATCCATTCGTCCGTTGAAGGGCATCTTGGTTCTTTCCACAGTTTGGCGACCATGGCCATTGCTGCTATAAACATTGGGGTACAGATGGCCCTTCTTTTCACTACATCTGTATCTTTGGGGTAAATACCCAGTAGTGCAAAGATCTCAACATGAGACAGGAATCCATCAGAATCCTAGAGGAGAACATAGGCAATAACCTCTTTGATATCAGCCACAGCAACTTCTTTCAAGATATGTCTCCAAAGGCAAAGGAAACAAAAGCGAAGATGAACTTTTGAGACTTCACCAAGATCAAAAGCTTCTGCACAGCAAAGGAAACAGTCAACAAAACAAAGAGGCAACCCACGGAATGGGAGAAGATATTTGCAAATGACAGTACAGACAAAAGGTTGATATCCAGGATCTATAAAGAACTCCTGAAACTCAACACACATAAAACAGACAATCATATCAAAAAATGGGCAGAAGATATGAACAGACACTTCTCCAATGAAGACATACAAATGGCTATCAGACACATGAACAAATGTTCATCATCACTAGCCATCAGGGAGATTCAAATTAAAACCACATTGAGATACCACTTTACACCACTTAGAATGGCCAAAATTAGCAAGACAGGAAACAACATGTGTTGGAGAGGATGTGGAGAAAGGGGAACAGCATAGACATTTTAACAGTATTTGCTCTTCTAATCTATTGGCATGGAACGTTTTCCATTTCTTTGTGTCCTCAATTTCTTTCATAAGTACTCTGTAGTTTTCAGAGTACAGATCTTTTATGTCTTTGGTTAGGTTTATTCTTATGTATCCTATGGTTTTTGGTGCAACTCTAAATGGGATCAATTCCTTGATTTCTCTTTCTGCTGCTTCATTGTTAATGTACAGAAGTGCAAAGACTTCTGTGCATTGATTTTATATCCTACAACTTTGCTGAATTCCTGTATCAGTTTTAGCAATTTTCTGACAGAATCTTTTGGGTTTTCTTTCTTTTATTTTCTTTTTAAGATTTTATTTATTTCTTTGAGAGAGAGAGCATGCACGGGAAGTGGGAGGTGGCCAGAGGGAGCAGCAGGCTCCCAGCTGAGCAGGGAGGCCATCTTAGGGCTCCATCCCAGGATCCTGGGATCATGATCTGAGCCTCAGGTAGATGCTTAACCAACTGATCCACCTAGGTGCCCCCTGATTAGCTGGTATCTTGTTGAGAATTTTTGCATCTATGTTTATTGGGATATTTAACTGATGGTTGCTGGAGGGGAGATTGGGGGGGAATGGTTTAATTGGCGATGGATTTAAGGAGGGCACTTAATATAATGAGTGCTGGCTGATACACACAACTGATGAATCACTAAATCCTACCCCTGAAACTAATAATACACTATATGTTAACTAATTTGAATTTGAATTTAAAAAAAGTGAAACCTCATGGAGACCCTCCAAAAATCCAATTTTCATGAATATCTTACAAAAAGGGAATTGAAATGACTGACTGAGTTTACTCAGTTTATTTATTGCCGACTTCTGGATTTTCTTCTTGTTCTGTTGACTAGATGAGCATGTTCCAATTTGTATGGTTGTTTTAAATACTGTTCAGCCCTGATTTCATTCATTAGTATCAGGTGTCCCTAAGTTGCCTTAAGCAAATAAAATGCTCATTCCTTTCAGTCTCCCATATTAAGCTTAATACATCCCATATTCTAGGTCCATTTTCTTGCTGACATGAGCACACCCAGTTCTTCTGCCCGGCAAGAACCCAAGGTGAGAGAAGTCGGTGGACAGTGGTGGGCTCTCAGTGGCCGTACTCCAAGGGATCCAGAGCTTTATCTGATGGTAATGCGTGGTCTATATAGAAGTTTCTATAGCTCTAGCAGAGAATCCAAGACCATCTTTTGTATGCAGGGGAACCTATAAAAACCTCATTTGTCTGAAAAAAGGGAGAGCTCTAGCAAGGGTTTGGGTGGGGAACGCGCTTTCCCTCCATCTGTGACCTGTAGAAACACCCCCGGCCTCTAGAACAGGCTCTGAAAGGGCCCCGTCTGGCCTGTGGCAACACTGGCTCCATTGGAAATAAAACCCACATGGAGAAACGTACAGAGGAAACTATTCGGGAGAGGGAACTGGGTGTGTTTCAGACGTTAAGTCTGCACAGAAAAATCTCTAGGCTTTTTTTTTTTTTTTTAAGAAAAACAAGCCTCTGGAAATGAACTTTTTGAGACATCATTTATGCAGGAAATCTTCCCAGAAGGGAAAAAAAGAAACAGAGCTAAGAAACCATTCAAATTTTAATACCCCCCCCCACATCTCGACCCCATAATAGGGACTGAAAGGAAGACAGCAGCTGAAAAACAGTAAAGTTCCCCGAAGCTCAGAGGGAGGCAATGAGTGTGTGGAGCAGGGAGCTTCATGCTAAGTGATGTGGGCTTTTCTCTGTGGGCATAGACACGTGCTCTGGGTATTTGCGTCTGCTTGTGGCTGGTGAGCATCGGCAGAGAAACCACCGTGCTGCTTGCTGTCCTACTCACGGTCCCTCTTCTTCTTTTTCACTGCATATGCTCTCGCATCTTCTGAGTGTCTCAGTGAAGAAAGAATAAACTTGCAAAGGGATGTGCCAGGCCCCCCAGACCCAGGACCAGCATGTGGGGTCTTCCAGGCTCTCTGCCGTTCCCTACGCCAGTGCAGCCAAGACGCAGAGGAACCCGCAGGCTGTGTTTGCACCTGACATATTTCACTGGACCCTGGGTGAGTCTTTGTCTCAATGTCTTTGTGCTGATGATTCTTATTTATTAAAGGAAGGTTCCGATAGTACCCTCTTTACAGAAGTGCTGTGAGAATCAACTACATGAATAAAGGCAGTCTCTCCAACCTTATTTTCATTATCAGATATTTTGTTTCCTAATTGTTCCCCTTAGGAAAATTTGACCCCACAGGTGTGCTGTCTACATGGATATGTGCACATGTGTATGGAGGCTCGGTTTACACTGGGGCAAGATTTGTTTCGCCATGCCCCATCCCCCCGCGTGGTGCCTGAGGAATCAGCCATCTTCAGGACCCACTGCAAGGAAGACGGGAAATAAGTTTTTACCCCAAAGTGACACACACCGAGAAGAACTTGGTGAGCACAGCAAGTCCCAGGGCCTGGTCAGTGTGAGGGGAAGAGAGAACAGAGGCACACATGTGGCTGTAACTGTCTGGCCGCAGGAGGGGTTCAATGGATCGTGGTGGGATTTGTGCCTCCTGCAATCACTGGCCTGGTGTCCACTGTGCTGTGGCTCATGCTGACTCCCGTGACCATCCCTGCTTTGGTCACTGTCCACCTATGGAGGCCAGACTGTCACCACTGCCTGCCTCTGGACACCATGGGAGAGGCTGGATGCCTCTAAGGCTCATTCTCCAAGGCTCACTCTCCCACCCCATTCCTTCAGGGTCCTGGCTTACTCTTCTCGCTCCTAAGCCCAGCAGCTGAGCTCCCTGTGGTCTTCAGGCCAAGCCTCGGGAATTAGCAAAGTGACAGGTGCTCATCACAATGCAGGGCTGGAAATGAAGCACCCCAGCACAGTGGGACATGCGCACAAAACTAACCATTACCCTAACGTATGCTGGAACATTTTAAAGGAAGAAGCAGCCAACCAACTTGGTCCAAACTGATCGAAGAGATGTGTGTGTGTGTGTGTGTGTGTGTGTGTGTGTGTGTGTGTGTGTGTAATTGTGTGGGTATGTGCGTTTGTGTGTGGTTATGTGTGTGTGTATGTGTTTATGTATGTGTAGTGTGTGTGTATGTGTGTGTGATATGTGTGTATATGTGAATATGTGTGTGCACACGTGTGTTTGTGTGTGTGTGTGTGTGTGTGTGTGTGTGTGTGTGTAAAGTCACACATTCAAAATGTGCTACCCCTCTCCAAGGCTGTGCTTAACATGGCCGCCTCTCAGAATGTTTGGAAGAGCCCGCATTGGTCACCATCACCCCAGGGAGGAGCAACTTGAAGGCAGTTTTCTGGGGTCTCCCTTCCCTACTGCTCTGGAACCTCTGAAGTCAGCCCGGATGTCTGAAATTTAATGAACATTCTGAGGGAACCCTTTTGCAAAATGAAGTCTGCAACCATTGGCTCTAAGATGCCCAAATAGTTCACTGAGTGACAGCATTAAATCAAATTGTTTGATATGTCACACAGAGAAAATAATTCAGTTGTTCATTGATTCCATAAACACATCAGAACCCACATATATCCGTGAGCAACTTTTGGATGGTCCCATTAAGGATCTTGTATCCTGAATGCACGTCAAGTTTCAGAGGCAAGGTAAGGCATAAAATTGTCAAACAAAGTGACAGCTCTTTGCACCTGCAGGGGAGGAGCCCACCCCACCCGGAGCCACAGTCGCAGATATCAAGCTCCTCCTGGTTCAGGGTCACCAGGAAAGCCAGGACTCATGCAGGTCCTGGATGCACGAAGCTTTACTCGTGTGAAGGAAATACAGCAAGAGCAACCTCAGTGTGCCTTGCTCGCAGCCAATGTGGGGCCCTGGTCTGTGTGCACCTGTTCCTGCTACAGATAGAGACCCAACACCTCTCCTGCAGGTCTGTTCAAGATCCGGAAAACTAGGGTATGCCCAAGGGCCACTGGGGTGCATGTCTGTGCAGGACAAAGGAATACACAGTGGGTCTGAACCAGGGGAAGATACTCCCAAACAAGGAGATCTGCCTCGCCCAGGCTGTGAGAGCTCCTTTACTAATCACCTTTACCAACAAAAATTCAGTATGGAAAGTGGCTATGCATGACACAGAAGTGAGATGGAGCCCGAAGAGATTTCCACAATCCTATATGGCATCTTAAAGGCCGAGAGGTAGAGCCTGGGATGGGAGAAAAGTCAAAGGAAAGAGCCCGAGACCATGGACATAACTGGTTAAGCCAGGTGAGCGTGAGCACTGGAAAGCCGTGCCCTGAGGGTTAGCGGGAACAGGACAGGAGGGGCTTTGGGTTCCCACTAGGAGTTGGGGGGCTAGGCAGGGACAAGGTGAGGATAATTTGGACATTATTATGTCCAAAAGATACACTGAAGTCCTCACCTTCCTGTACTTGTGAAGTGACCTGATTTGCAGAAGCAATTAAGTTGAGGTCATTAGCAAGGGCTTTCATACAATGTGACAGATGTCCTTGTAAGAAGAGAAGAGATGCATAGACAGACATGCACAGAGGCAAGACCGTGTGAGGACACATGGGGACATACCATGTGATGACAGGTTGAAGCGACGTGCCTACCAGCCAAGGACACCAAGGATGGCAACATTAGAAGCCCAGGGAGTGTGAGACAGATTCTACTCTGGAGGCTTCAAAAGAGCATGGCGCTGAGGACACCTTGATGCTGACCTTCTAGCATCCAGAACTGGGAGAGAACACATTCCTGCTGTGTCTGCCACCTGGTCTGTGGCACTTGGTGATGGTGGCCCTAGGAAAGGGACACAGAGACGTTGGTGGAGTTCACCCCTTGAAATGGGGCTTTCCTCATGTTGTGTGTGTGTTGAGTGACCTGACGATGCTGTTCTGCAGTGTTTTACAATGCTTTCCTGCTCATGTTCTCTTTCTTCTCTGAGAAGATATAATTAAAAACTCTCATTGAATATATCTTAAGGAAAGCACATTTCTGAAAGACCTGTGTTCAACTTAAAAGAAAACGTAGCCTAAAACGCTTTTATAATTGGTGGCAAATGGCCACTGTACCTGCAGGCTCAGCGTGCGGCCTTGGGGTGGGGGTTCCTCCCCACATGTCTCCGCAGTCCCCCGGAAAGTTCCGGCTGAGGGGCCAAAGCCAATAGGGACCACCGCCTCCAGTGACGTAGCAGGATTCGTCATCAACACACAAGCAGTGCTAGATGGCCCAAGGGGCGGCCAAGACAGTGCTTAGAACACAGCAGAGCAGACACAGAATAAAAAAAAAAAATCTGATACACGATTTTCCCAAAGGAAAGCAGTTAGCAGGCACAGCTAATGGCTTTGCAGGACATCTTTGTACGTGGCTTGTGGCTGAGCATGATTCTTCTCTTTAGTGACTTCTGCCAAGGAACACTCAGCCTTTGCTGCTTTGGGCCTCTCGGGGTGTTCACGTGGCCCAGGTTCTGGAGGTGCCGTGGAAGGGAGGGTGGCAGTGCAGCTCGGGGGCGAGGGAGGGCTGGCAGCTAGCACCATGGGCCTTCTTGCCATGTGTGCCCTGCCTCGTGGGGTCTCCTGTCTGTACCACCGTCCTGGTGGGGGGCTTCCTCCGCTGCTCAGGCAGGGGGAGGGAAGATGCTTGTTCCTGTCTGCGCAGCTGGGACCTGCCTTGTGGTATCTCTCTCCAGCCTCTGCACACATTGTTTGAATTCTAAATATGCAGATGGAGGACTCTTTCCCAGCTGGGGCAGGCCCACTGCTGACCTTCAGTGAACCTCGGTCAGAGAGTGGTCGGGATGAGCAAATGGAGGAAAGACAGTGTGGCAGATAAGAAGGTAAAGAGTCTGACTTCGCGGGTCCTGACCCTGATGCACCGGATCTTGAGAATATATTACCATCTTACGAAACCCTGCCTGCCTGTTTCCTTATCTGTCAGCACCTACCCCAGAGAGCTGCTGTGATTAAGTGGGTTACTGAATATACGGTGCCTGGTGCATGGCAAGTACCCAGTGAATATTAGCTAGAATTATTATTTAAACTCCTGGGAGACCCCATCACTATCTGGACCGAGGTTGGAGGGCAGCTCCAAGGAAAGGGTGCTAATGGCTCCAGGGCGGGGCAGCTGTCCAGGGCATCCCCCGCAGAGGGCTGAGCGAGGCAACAGGGTGAGCTGTGTCGTGGAGTGGTCTGTCCGCGATGGGTGTGCAAGCCATGGCCAAAGGGGGAGACGGAGTGCAGGACTCAGGGGCCGCCGCGGGGGGGCACAGTTGGCTCCCGCTCCCAGACGCAGCTGCGTCGTCCCTGAACAACGGAGTCAACGTGGAGGCTATGAGAAGGTTACGATAAAGACGACTGCCGACCCTTGGACCCTCAGCCTGAGTCATCCGAAGATAAGACTGTGCGGGTTGATCTTGTGGGAAATGGGTTCAGAGACATTTACATCAAAAACACTTGACTCTCTAGAGGATTAAAGAAACCCTCCTCCTTAGTGTTGGCACCTTCCGCGTGTCTTATTATTTTTAAGAAAGTGAGTCATGAGCGTGAGGCCGCTCTGGTGACCCACAGCTGCGTCATTGCAACCCTTGGGCACAGACATCCTTCCTCTGCTGGAATGCTTTAAAGCCTGCAGACACTCAAGGAAAGCAAAGCATCTCTGCCTTGGAAACAGAGTAAATCCAGACGGCTGAACTTGGCCTGGGGCCAGGGAGAGGGGAAAGGTCTGCTTCAAGTTCAGGCTTGTTCTAAGCACTGGAAATGCATGAGCTCCTCAGTTTTCAAATCCACCCATATACGGGTAAAGAGAGGCTCATGGAGGCTAATTAGTTTGCCTGGGTCGCATGGTCAATGGCTAAGCTGGGCGTGGCTGGCAGGTGATGATGATGCTTTGTCCACCTCCTTGGCCCACTTGTGAATGCACGCCCTTCCCATCTCCCTCCTGAGGCTGCTTCTTCCAGTCCCACTCGGGACTTGTTCTGCTCACACACGGGCAGGCCAGCCACATTGAGACAGTCATGGAGCTGTGGTCTGGGGACATCACCAGGCTGGACTTAGATGCTTGGGTAGGAACATCATCTCCTCATGCCTTTAGCATGGAGACCTGGGAGTCCTTAGTGCTCAGGCTTGGGAGGAGGCTACCTTGTCTTGCAGCAAGCCACAGAGGGTCCCAAGCATGAGTGCAAACCAGTCTGCCCACAGCGACCACCTGCATATAAACCACACCTGATTGCCTCCTGTCCTTTTCCTGAATAACCTCCAGGCTCCCTGGGCACCCTGGGATCCCCTCTCAAAACCATCTACATGAAGATAAATAAGTTCCTTCTCTGAGAAGCCCTCCCTGACTATGGAAGTTAGTAGTACATGCTGGGCCACAGGTTCCAGATGTTAGTCAAACACCAGTGTAGCTATTGCTGTGAAGCTGTTTCTTAGATGGGACAGGTATTTTGTAATCGGTAGACTTCTAGTAAAGCTGATTACCCTCCTTCATGTGATGGGCCTCACCCACCAAGCTGAAGGGCACAAGAATGAAGACTGGGGTCCCAGAAGGAGCAATCCTGCCTCAAGACTAGAATGCAGAGACCCCGTCTGAGTTTCCAGCCTGCCAGCCCATCCTGCCACTTTCAGACCTGCCAACCACATAATCCCGAGCCAGTTCCTTAAGACAAATCTGTATATATGGCTCAGTTGTTAAGCGTCTGACTCTTGATTTTGACTCAGGTCATGATCTCATGAGGTCATGAGCTCCATGTCGGGCTCCACGCTCAGCGGAGAGTCTGCTTCTCTCCTCCCGCTCCCTGCCCCTCCTCCTGCTCGTGCTCTCTCTCTCTCTCTCTAAAGTAAATAAACAAATCTTTACAAATAAAACGAAACAAACTCTCCCAAACAGTGAGCTACTGCTTTCTCTGTGCTACCACAACACTCACACACACCTCTACTTGTGAGTCACTTGATGTGCTCTTTTTACTTTATGCTAGTATTTAATCGGGGTTTCCCTCTTTCCTGTGATTTCAATAATCCATTGACAAGTGTGAGCTGAGCTCCTTGAGGGTGGAGGTTTGTCATGCTCAGCTTTGTCTCTGTGGTGCAGCAAAGGACCTAAGTCATAGAAGGCACTCTATAAGTGCCTCCACAAACTGAGGAGGAACCGAAGCCTTATTTGTTGTAGGAAGAAAGAAGAATCCTGGATAAAGGAGCAGAACGATCTCCAAGTGACTGCTACCTTGGGTCCAAGTTTGAATCTCTGTGGATGGTCTGGGTGGCTTATGGCAGCTTTCTTCATGGTCCACACTAACTCTTTGATTTCTTTTTTCACTCACACATGCCAGTCTCAGCTTTAAAACATCATTTGTGGTTAGCAAAGCACATGTTTCTGATGGAACCACACGTTCGGTAATTAAGCTGTTGCATTATCCGTCAGCTTAGCCAGGAGCTCCCAGGGAGAATGGTGGTCTGATCAATGGGCAAGCAGAAAGGGCATCACAAGCGGGGAACACAGCTGGGATTTTGTTTGGTGTCCACTTCAACTATTTATGAATGACTGGAGACATGAATCATGCTCTCCTCCTTTCGTCGGACACATCTTAATTAGGAAGAAAACAAGGAAGGCAGGCTTATTCCTGGGACTTGGTGTGTGTGAGGCAATTTTCTAGTCTCAACTTGACTGCCTTAGAATGTCTTCTCTCAGGGTCCCGAACTCACTGCTCTGAAAGCCTCCAGGGAAGTTCCGTCTCCGCCTGGTCTTTGCCCACAACTCCTTAGAAGAATGCACTTTTCGCTCCAGTGGAGAAAGCACTGTGAGATGCTTTTCCCCCTGGTGAATTGAATTTGTCTTGGATCCTGAAGTCAGAGCTCTAGAATTCTTTGTTCATATTTTCCTTTTATAACCAGATATGAGATTTCTTGACGCAGATTTCTCTTGACAGCCGGACAGCTATGTTGTAGAAGAGAAAACCAAGGTACAAAATAGGTGTGCCTGAAAACTGACTTATGTTCAATTCTTGGGCCATCCCGGCCAGTTGCTCCTCTCCAAAGACGTTCATTAAGAATAGCCATTCTATAGCAACCTCTTCGACCTCAGCCGCAGCAACTTCTTCCTAGGAACATCGCCAAAGGCAAGGGAAGCAAGGGCAAAAATGAACTATTGGGACTTCATCAAGATCAAAAGCTTTTGCACAGCAAAGGAAACAGTCAACAAAACCAAAAGATAACTGACAGAATGGGAGAAGATATTTGCAAACGACATATCAGATAAAGGGCTAGTGTCCAAAATCTATAAAGAACTTATCAAACTCAAGACCCAAAGAACAAATAATCCAATCAAGAAATGGGCAGAAGACATGAACAGACATTTCTGCAAAGAAGACATCCAGATGGCCAACAGACACATGAAAAAATGCTGCATATCACTCGGCATCAGGGAAATACAAATCAAAATCACAATGAGATATCACCTCACACCAGTCAGAATGGCTCAAATTAACAAGTCAGGAAATGACAGATGCTGGCGAGGATGCGGAGAAAGGGGAACCCTCCTACACTGTTGGTGGGAATGCAAGCTGGTGCAGCCACTCTGGAAAACACTGTGGAGGTTCCTCAAAAAACTGAAAATAGAACTACCCTATGACCCAGTGATTGCACTGCTGGGTATATATCCTAAAGATACAAATGTGATGCTCCAAAGGGGCACATGCACCCGAATGTTTATGGCAGCAATGTCCACAATAGCCCAACTATGGAAAGAACCTAGATGTCCATCAACAGAAGAATGGATAAAGAAGATGTGCTATATATACAATGGAATACTATGCAGCCATCAAAAGAAATAAAATGTTGCCATTTGTGACGACGTGGATGGAACTAGAGGGTATTATGCTTAGTGAAGTGAGTCAGTCAGAGAAAGACAACTATCATATGATCTCCCTGATAGAAGGAAGTGGAGATGCAATGTGGGGAGTTTGGGGGGTAGGAAAAGAAAAAATGAAAGAAGATGGGATCAGGAGGGAGACAAACCATAAAAGACTCAATCTCAAAAAACAGACTGAGGGTTGCTGGGGGGAGTGGGGATGGGAGAGGGTGGTGGGAGTATGGACATTGGGGAGGGTATGTGCTATCATGAGTGCTGTGAAGTACGTAAACCTGGCGATTCACAGACCTGTACCCCTGGGGATAAAAACACATTATATGTTTATAAAAAAAAAAAAAAAGAATAGCCATTCTATTTATTTATTTATTGTGTTATGTTAGTCACCATAAAATACATCATTGGTTTTTGATGGGGTGTTCCAAGATTCATTTTTTATGTACAACATTCAGTGCTCCATGCAATACGCGCCCTCCTTAATACCCAATACAACATGGATGGGACTGGAGGAGATTACACTGAGTGAAAAAACAGCCATTCTTGAATATTTACTACATGCCAGGTTCTGTTCTGGTGCCTTACAGGATAGACAATTTACAGACTCAACAAATTTGTTGCTTTCAGACTGGGAATCAGAGGCACAGGGAAGTAACTTTAGTGGAGGCCTCTCTCCACTTCTCCCAAAATGCCACTGACTGCAGAGGACACCGCTCCAGCTCTCAGTTCTCCCTTCAGAATTTTTGGATTACATCTCCATCTGCCTATGAGGTGCCTCCACCTGGATGTCCTAAGGCACCTTCAGATCGACCTTTCCCAGCCTGAGTGCACTGTCTCTCCCTGCATTCCTGTTGCTCTGCGGGGGCCCCTGCCTTAGTGAGTGGTCACTCTGCCCACTGGGTGCTCACATCAGAAATCAAAACATCATCTCTACTTTCTCTCCTTACCTCCTTCCTCACAGGCAAGAAATTCACTGGTTGCTTTGCCCTGTCTCCTAACTATTCCTAGAATGGCTCCTTCTTACTATGGTAACCATCATTTGCTGAACCCAGGCCTTCTTGGCAGTTTTCACTCTTTTCAGTGTGCTGGGACCATTTTCTTTTCAAAAAAAAAATTTTTTTTTTTTTGTGGGAGAGAGAAAGTGCATGTGTGCAAGCGAAGGAGAGGGGCAGAGGGAGAGTGAGAGTGCGAATCCATGCCCAGAGCAGAGCCCAACACAGGGCTCAATCTCATGACCCTGAGTTCGTGACCTCAGCCAAAATTAAGAGTCAGAGTCTCAACGAGGCAATTTTTTAAAAACATACAAATAATGGACATTTATTTGCCTATTGATGCATAACAAATCACCCAAAAATCTGGCAGTTGAAAACAACAAATATCATTTCATAGCTTCTGAGGGTCAGAAATTCTGAAGCACTTTAACTGGGTGGTTCTGGCTCGGGGTCTCTCTTGAGTTTACAGTCATCCTGGGGTGGAAGACATCAGTCCCTTGCCATATGGGTCTCTCCGTAGGGTGGGTAACAGCATGGCAACTTATCCCTCTTCTCTCAATGAGAGAAGCTTAAGCGAGAGAACCCTCTTTGTCTGTGAAGAAACCCCAGCAAGGAGAGTTGAGTTCCATGCACTGAGAGGACTACTGGGGCAGAGCCAGGTCATCCTGCCTGTAGTCTCCTCCTGGGAGACTGTCAAGGGGGGCAACCGAACATTTCGCAGGTGTGTTCTGCAGCTGGCTCTGAGCCCTGACTCTGGAGGCACCTGGAGCAGAAGGAGTAGGTTGTTCTGTGTGACCCTGAAGTAGCCCAGGTCACATGACCAACTTCATCCTGTGCACATCTCCCACCCATGCAGCCCTACCCACCAGGCAATGGTGTTACCTTTCTTTCTCTCACACACTCTTACCGGCCCCTCTTAAAGCTACACTCAGGGGCCGTTGACCCTCTTTTCCCTGGAGAGAAGCAACATGGGGAGTATTTGTGACAGGAGCCAGGTGTGGGCTGTGGGTGATGGTCCCTGGGGCTCATACCCTCCTCCCTTACTCAGCCTTGGATACCTGGAGGAGGAGGGTTGGAAGTCTATGACGTCACAGGAAGTCTCTCCTGCCTGCAGAGTGTTTTCTCATCCCTTGATTTTGAACT
The DNA here is from genome assembly GCF_902655055.1 of Lutra lutra. Classification (NCBI taxonomy): domain Eukaryota; kingdom Metazoa; phylum Chordata; class Mammalia; order Carnivora; family Mustelidae; genus Lutra; species Lutra lutra. Next base: position 145,795,621 of record NC_062283.1, on the reverse strand, counting down.
AGAAGTCCTGTTGTGATGAGTGAGGATTTCCAAACAGAAGTTCCCCCATTGACAGCAAAGAGGAACCCACAGTCAAAAGGCCCACTCTTGAACTCATCACCGAAGATGAACACATATAGGCAGGTAATGTAGCAATAAGATCAGATAGGTCAGAGCCATTGCAAAATGCTTGTCTGGAGATTCAATGACAACAGGTCAGAAGACTCAAGTAGTTGCTCTGTCTCCACTGCCCTGAGCCTGGAATGCTCCAGATTAACCCTGAGAAATAGGACTCTACTTCAGTCTTCACTCCATGGCCTGACAGTTATAGGAACTTCAATGCAGAGAGAGGAAGAAAGAGACAAAGCAACATGGAGAGACAGAGACAGACAGACAGACACAGACAGAGTCTATGTTGCTGATTTGGGGCCCCGAGTTACAGGTCAAAGTGTTCATCCTTTCAGCATACAGGCAAAGTGTGACTCTTCACGAAGGCAAACTCTTGCCTGTCAGCCCATGATTTGTCTGTGGCCTCGGCCCTCTGACTCCCACCTCCCATTTTTGCTCATCATGATCCTTGCTGCAGCGCAGACAGGCTGAGAGATACAGCCTCTCTGTAAGCCACTTGATCTTCCAGCAACACTCAGGGCCATCCTGGGGCCATTTCCAGTGCTGGAGCCCTGGCTCTGTGGGAAGACTGTGGAGATCTCCAGGTGTTCCTGGCCCCCGTGGTGTTGAAATGGCCAGTGGGAGGTTGCTGGAGATGCCAGGGAGAAGCAAGTCACCCCAGAAGGGCTGGTGTGCAGCTGTGGGATTGCTGGATGAGGAGGGCAGGAGCAATCAGCAGAGCTTCCAGAAAGCACATGCCAGTTTCCTCCACAGCACGTGACCACAAGACCTGTCAGAGAACATTTCATCTCAGGTGTTATAAGAAAGTGGAATGGCAACTGCACGGGGAGGCATGCACAGAAATGCAGCAATTTGCCGAGACGGGAGGGTCCTATGAAATGTGGGTAATTATACGAAGTTTATGATGAAATAATAATGATTTATTGAGCACTTGCTGCATACTAGCAACTCCCTAAGCCTTGACATGTTTTATCCCAGAGCCTCATAAAAATGCCCAAGAGGCGAGAATTCTTACCACATTCAATTGATGGGTGGGGAACCCAAGGCTAAGTAAGATTGTTTAAGATCACCAAACAAATGAGGGAAGGAGGAGGGATTTAATTTGCTCTTGATGGCTCCCTCCACTGCTTCCCTATTGCCTCTCCGGGGTAAATACCTTTGGTCTTTGTCAGGGCTTAAAGCTCCGTGTTTAAAATGACCAATGATTTTCATTTGAATCTTTTTCTTTCTAAAATTCATTTATTTTAGAGAGACAGAAAGAGCACGGAGGGGAGGGGCAAAAGAAGAGTGAGAGAGAAGCTCAAGAAAATTCCATGCTGAGTGCAAAGCCCAATGAAGGGCTCCATTTCCATGACCCTGAGATCACAACCTGAGCCCAAACCAAGAGTTGGCCTCTTAACTAACTGTGCCACCCAGACTCCCCCATTTGGATCTTTTAAACAGAGCAAGAGCAGGGCACCAGGCTTGAAAAATAGGATTTGTTCCCTCTGAGGATCTGAATCCTCCCTCCGCCGAAAGAGATGCTCCTGAGGGGTTATTTCTGCTCCCCAGGCTCCTGGGTCCTGGAGCAGCCCAGGCACAAGGACCACAGCAGGTGCAAAGCCCTGACGAGCCGCCATGCGCCATGTGTGCCATCTACCACGTACCAACTGTGTACGGTGTCTGCAGCTGCCACTGGCTTCACAGCAGGGGAGGTTTCACTTAGCAGGACGTCACCCACCTTGTCACTGGGAATGGCCATTGTAGACATGGTTACCTGGCATCAGAGCAGGTGTTTATGACCATTAAGCAAAATGCTAAATATTTGAGATAAATGAATATTTGCTTTGGGCCAGTTTTCATATTTCCTAGGTCTCACAGTATTGAGCGGGTGCTCACTGAATGCAGGTAGAATAAACAAATAAACTGGCTTGATCTCCAGATATCATTCCCATGTCATTGTTGATGAAGCAGAATCTTTGATGGGTTAAATGACTTGTCCAGTATCAGAAGCCAGGAACCAGAAAGCTATGTCCTATTTCAAACGATGATAGGTTGTGATTTTTTTAAAAGTGAAAGATGATGCTATTCCAAGCCTATGAAATGGGTCAATAAAGTAATTGTGGTGAATTAATTACAGTGAAATCCAAGAGCATCAATTCTGCAGAACGCTAGAGGCGTACTTTTGAACATATATGCTCCTTTCTTATAAGCACTGATATTTCTAATTTGGACTTTCTTCTCACAGGCTTACCCAGTATTTAGCACATTAATGGGTCTGACTAAGCCACTTCAAGAAACAGGTGGGGACAGGTGGGTAACATGTGCTAACGCTTCTTTGCCAGAAGCGGCCAGGGACAAAACCGCTCCAGCAACTGTGTACCCCCTCTGCAGATGTGTGCAGAGCTAACCGACACAAGCCTGTCTCAATAAGCCACTTGGTATCCAAGGGCCAAGCAGCCTCTGGATTTCTGCTGCAAATGGTGGCTGTGGTAGAATCCAATTGGCTTTTGTCATTGTCATGCAGGGAGAGGGAGGGAATCAGGAAACTGGACTCAGTCAGAACCATGAGCTCAAGCTCCTCTCCTCTCTGCCTGATATGTGAAGTCCCAGTCCCAGTTTCAGTCTTGTGCTTTACCCTTCCTCACCATCTCCACTCCTGCAGAGGGCTTGTGTGTGTCTCTATAGCCTCACTGCCCACACCACCAATCTGAGCCCTTCCTTCCCATCTTGCATGGTTATGCCATCTCTCATGACTATGTATTCATCTTGCCTTCTTATATTTCTCTTCCATCTCTCATGGTATAGATCTATTTGGTCTTCCTGTGTTGGTGTGTGATCTCTCATGACTGTACGCTCATTTTGCCTTCTTGTGTGGCAATACAACCTCTCACGACCATATGTCCATCTTGTCCTTCCAAGAGAACAGTAGAGGGTAGTTAAGAGCAGGCTTTTGGAGTTAGACAGGTATGAGTTACAAGACCAGCTTAATCACTGCATTTATCAGGAGAAGCTAGAGTATGCTGTGGTAGCAAACAAACCATAACATTTTAGTGAATGAACATAATAACCATGGCTAGAAGATCAGACCTGTATCCATCAGGGTTGGGTTGCTAAAAATGGAATGCTCTCTAGTTGGTTGATACAGGACAGTCTTCATTTGGCTTAGAGAGTCACTGGGAATGTTGAAGAAACAGATTTTGTGTTCAGGTTTTAGGAATGTGTCCCAAAGGCATATTGCAGCACTGACTTTTCTTTTCTTTCTTTCTTTTTTTTTTTTTCAACACTGACTTTTCAGATTAGGAAGCCACTGGCTCCGGAACCAAGCCTCCATGATAAAGGGCTGCCAGGAGGAGGAGGTAAAGCCAATCAGAAAATGGAATGTGTCTACTGGCTCCAGGACTTGTGATCCACAGTAGCAAAAGGGATGCCCTGTTCCTTTTCAGTGGACAGTCAAGGCAATGACTAGGCACTGAGACCACTACTAACACTGGTGTTAAAAAACCCAAGAGCCTCTTTGACTGTGCTCACCAGCAGAAGCAACAGAGGCACACCTTCTATCTCCCTCCTGCTTTCCAGATCTCACTTGAGAACATCAGATTGTCCTTGGTCATGTAGAAAGACCCTGGAAGCAAGATGGTCTGAGAAATGTGGACTGTAGATCTCCAAACTCCTGAGCATAGATCAGTGTTCTGAAGCAAGGTGGAATGGAGAAGGAATTGGGAGTTAAAAGAGAAAAACATGCACATGTACATACAGATAGCTTATGTGCGTATTTGTATCTCTTCATTTGGAAAAGACTCTTATTTTCATGTGATGTCCCATTTTATCTTTGGTAATATTCCTTGTTTTAAAGTCTACTTTGTCTAATATTAATGCCACACTAGTTTTTTGTGTGCTTACCATTTTCTTGGTATGTCTTTGTGCCTTTATATTTAAAATATGTCTCTTATAAACAGAAGATAGTTGGGTTTCACTTAATAATTTCTACCTTTTAATTGGAGTGCTTAGTCCTTTTTACTCAATACAATTATCAATATGATTGGGTGTAAGTCATGTATTTTACTTTTCATATGGTAGTACTTTTAGTCAAACAGTTATTTATCTGTTACAAAACAAGAAAAGAAAAAAAAAGGTCTTTTGTATTTTTCCATCTATTTAACTTTCTTGTGTTCTTCAGTTCTTTTTTATAAATGTGAGTGTCCATCTGGTATTATTCCCTTCATACTAAATAACTTCTTTTAATATTTATTGTAACAAAGGTCTATTGGCGGGGCACCCGGTTGGCTCAGTGGGTTAAGGCCTCTGCCTTTGGCTCAGGTCATGATCCCAGGGTCCTGGGATCGAGCCCCGCATCAGGTTCTCTGCTCGGCAGGGAGCCTGCTTCCTCCTCTCTCTGCCTGCCTCTACCTGCTTGTGATTTCTGTCTGTCAAATAAATAAATAAAATCTTAAAACAAAAACAAAAACAAAAACAAAAACAAAGGTCTATTGGCAATACATTTTCTCAGCTTTCATTTATTTGAAAATTTCTCCTCCTCCTCTTCCCTCTTCTAAATTTCAGAACTTTAAAGATTTCATTACGTTGTCTTCTGGCCTATCTTATTACTGATGAAGAATCAGCCATCATTTGAATTGTTGTTCCTCTAAATATAATATATCGTTTCTTCTTGCTCCACTTTTATTTCCCCTCAATTCAAAATTTTTTCTCTTTATCTTTGATTTCTGGAATTTTGACTATGATCTGCCATGGCATGGTGTTTGAGACATGTTGATTCTATAGGTTCTTGTATTTTCATCAAATCTGGGGAAATTTTGACCTCCCTTTCTTCAAATATGCTTTTCCTGCTTCCATTTTTATTATTATTTTCTTCTGAGACTTAATTATGTGCATGTTAGTCCATTTGATATCTCACAGGTCTCTGAGGCTATTTGTTTTGGTTTGATATTACTACTCTATTCTTCAGATCAGATCATTTATATGGATCTGTTTTTTAGTTCACTCACCATTTCTTCCACCATATATAATCTGATCATCCAATTAATTTTTTCATTTCATCAAATCCATTTGTTTCTTTCTTCTAGCTTTAATTTCTCTGCTCAGATTCCCTACTTTCTTGCTCATTAAGATTATGTTTTCTTTAAGACTTTGGACATATTTATAATACCTGTTTTAAAGTTCTTATGTACTAATTTGAACATCTGGGTCATTTTAGGGTCTGTTTCTATTTACTATTTTTGTCCTTGATTGTGGGTCAAAATTTTCTGCTTCTCACATGTTTAAACATTTTTTAATTTGCTGGACATTTTGGGTGATACAGCATAGGGGCCTTTAATTTCTAGAGTTGTACTCACACCTTAAGAATGGCCTTTCTGGGGGCGCCTGGGTGGCTCAGTGGGTTAAGCCTCTGCCTTTGGCTCAGGTCAGGATCTCAAGGTCCTGGGATCGAGTCTTGCATTGGGCTCTCTGCTTGGCAGGGAACCTGCTTCCTCCTCTCTCTCTCTCTCTCTCTCTCTCTGCCTGCCTCTCTGCCTACTTGAGATCTCTCTCTGTCAAATAAATAAATAAAAAATCTTAAAAAAAGAAAAAAAAGAATGGCCTTTCTGGTGCTCCAGCTGAATATCTGGGATAATAATGAGGTCTCTCCTGACTAGGTTAGAATTTCACTGTCTTTCAGAACTGTGCATCTTTAGGATCTCTCTTCCTTTCTCAACCCTGTAACAGCTCTCTCTGCTAAGGCTCTTGGAGAATAGTGAAGCAAGCCTTTGACCAAGGACTCACAGAGAAGCATCACAAACCTTCTGTTCCTTCCTGCTTCTATCTGCCCCCTCCCCAGTGCAACTCCCCTCTCTGATATCCTAAGACCTGAGCTCAAAACCATGTTTTCTCAGTTTAGCAGGACTGCCCTACCCTCTTTGAGTTCTACCTGCTGATACTTAAGTCAAGAATCTGTCCTCAATGAGAGAGCCATGGTGAATGTGGGGCTCACATCCCATATGTCCCTTCTCTCAGGGATCCCAGTTCTGCAACCCCTGTTGTCCAGTGTCTAAAAACTATATCCTCATATATTTGTCCAGCATTATGACTATTTATGGTGAAAGAGTAAGTCTGGCACCAGTTACTCCAATCTGACTAGAAATAGTTCTTCTATGTGTTTACTGAAATACATATAATACAGAGAAAAATCAAGAAGTACTAATTTGAAAGCAGTTCAATAAATTTAAGCCAATCTGAGTTAAAAACACTCTGCAAGTATATACAGATGATATGTAAATGTTATGATTTGAAAAATTATCTAAATACAAGATATATCTACTATGGTTTTTGTTCTTGGGTGTGGTAGGCAGGAAAATCCTTGCATTGTTAATAGCTCTTAAATAGTTTTAGCATGAGTTGAAGGGCTTCATTTTCCCATTGATACAATTTCTAAGGATGAAGTGGATATTTCCTTTGGTCCTAAGACTGCTAGATCATGGGTTGGCCAGAACTGAGAAGCTGGACTATCATAAAATTAATTACTTTAAGAGAAATTATTTAAATAGAATGAGAGTTTAAGGTACAGACAGAGAATGAAATGGCCCTTACATTTTAAATACTAAAGGAAGTGTGATTCAAAGAGGAGACAGATATTTATTTTAGCACCAAACTGTATGGGGGCAAAAGTGTGACTGACATCCCAGAATACTATACAACTATCTTCTAACCATTGTGACTCACACCTGAGCCCTCCAGGAAGCTCTTTATTAAATGTTCTCTTTGCTTCAGTGGTCAAACCTGGACTCCCCAGAGACAGCCTAATGAGCCAGCAATATTTCAAGCTAAAACATAATAAATGCAATAAAACTTTAAATGAGTTCATATTTAAAGGACTAATAAAAAAGATGTGCTTATGTTGCCAAGTACACTTAAGAAAGTCTGATCCTTGACATAAATGAAAGAAAATGTCACTCTCTGTGGTTAATTCAATTGAAGGTAATTTTTTGGTGTCTAAATAATTGTTTCCTATTAAAATCAGCTAAGACTTTTGGCCCAGGCAGCATGTGTTATAGCAACAAACCCTGAGGGCTATTTAGTAAGTAGGCAAAGGCAGAACCTAACCTGGGCTGTGGAGACTTATTAGAGCTAACTTGAGGCCAGGGGGCCTTAGGGAGAATGTGATTGACAAAGATCATTAAAGGTGGTAGTTAAGGCTGATGTTTTGGAATCAGACCTGCCCAAATTATAATCCTAACTCTGACTTTGGGCAAATTAGCTTGGCTTCTCTGAAAGTAGTTTCCTCATCTGTAGAATGTGGTCAAAATTGCATTGGCTGCTGAGAATCCATGTGATGCTTTAATGAGATGATGTTTGTAAGTGCCTGAGCACAGATTTTGACGATAATAATGCTCAGTATGTGGTAGAAGTTATTATTGACATGCATGTCCTATGGCTTCCCTGTATGTCTGCATATCACTAACAAAATAAAGCCAAGCAGTATGGTTTCTTTTTCCTGGCTTCTTCTGTACTCCCTCCTTCTTGCAGGACATTCCCTGTCCCACCTTCCTCTTCCCTCTATCAAGGCAACTAATAGTTTCACTTCCTTCAGATCACTCTGGCTTTGGATTTTCCCTGCCCCCATCCTCCATATTGTGCACTATTCCTCTTTATTCCTCTTTCCAAAACTTTGTCCTTTGGCCTCTTCTAGGCATTTTGCTACCTGTTGAAGCAGCAGCTCATCTATGGTAAATGAAATGTCAGTGGTGCTATGAATTACCTGCCCTGCCTCACAAAATATATTCACATTTTAAGGTGGAGGGGGGACCACACAGAAGCCTGACTCCAAAGGAATGACTATCCTTCCTCAGACAGGTGCAGAGTGGTTTTTAGAGGGAGCATGGGTGGTGGTGGTAACTTTTTGGATTCCCTCAAATTGCACCCCATATTCAGCCTCACAGGGAAGCACAGCCTTTTGGGGATGAGTTCACACAGCCACACGAGTCTCATGGTTCTAGACTCTGGAACTAGAACTGACCCTCTGCACCATGTGACCCCTGTGGGGGCTGCATCCATGGGCTGAGGGCCTGAAATGGGAAGAAGCCCCTCAGGGTCAAGGAGAGATAGAGAGGGGAAGAGAAATAGTCCAGTGGAAATACCTTTTCTTCTCCCATCTTCCCCTGGGCTCAACCCTACACAGGCCACAGCTCCCAGCCACACTGATGTCCTTGTGTATGACATCACCATGGTAATGGTAGGGTTGGGAATGGGAAGCCACTGAAAAACCCTACTGCAGCTGCCTGGATTCCTCTGTGTAAGGGAACCGTCATTCTCAGGAACCTGAGGTGGAGGCCAAGTGCAGTTTTTGCCCCACTGCTCACCCTCTGACTCTTAGTGGGTGTGTGATTGCATGCTTCTCATAAGGTCTGTCCTATGTTCTCCAGCCCCAAGAACCTAAGGAACACTTTAGGGGGAGGAATGGTGGTGGGAGGGGTTGAGTGCTGCCACACAATGGTTATCCAGAACTGGAAAATCCAGGTCCCTCCTTCTCACTGGTCTCTGGAAAAAGAAAAAAAAAAAGGAGAGTACAGAGGTACCACATAAAACCCAGCAGGGTATTTTTTTTCCCCTCCAAATCTGAGGTTTCTATGAAAAAATAACACTGTGGTTACTCCTTGGTGGAACTGTCATTAAAATTGTACGACATTCTAGAAACCCTCAGTCATCTCTTCCCTGAAGTGTCCTGTTACTCCCTCAGATTGGGTCCTCAGATCATCAGGTCATGGCTTCCCTTGACCCTGCTCCATTCTTCCCTTGGGTCCAAGGAAGACCCATATCATTTTGTTATGATATGATGCCATGCTTCCCTTCACTTTATATCCAAAACCACTCTTTGGTCACCAAGTATCTCCTGGGACCCACTGAGTGTCCACCATGTTCCTCAGTCTGCTCGGGGCCCTTTCCCCAACAGCATGTCACACCCTGAATCTTGCCTGCAAGATAAGAGAATTTTAAAACATCCCATGGTGTCACATCTACAAAACTGTACTCTTCATAGAGTATTTTAGAAACTAGGAAAAGGAAAATTTCCAGACAACTTCTTATTCACCTGGAGATCTGGTGCCAGGTAAGCTTGGAGGCAGAGAAAACACCTGGTCAGTCAAACAGCTCGTACCAGGTTTCACACGTTGTATCACTTGCAGAGTGAAAGGTAGTTAAGCAGTCAAGTCAGGGCAGGGAGAGCCAGTCAACATGAGAAGGAAATGCTCTGACTGAGAGGTGGGAGGAAAGGCAGCACTGACTCCAGCATCCTTCGCTTTTGGCCCCGAGGGTCCACACACGGGAAGTCCCTGAACCAGGCCCACTTAATGCAAATGCCTTGGGACACTTTAAATTCCTTTTAAGAGGTCAAGTCATAAATCTCAGCATGATGTCACAAATTTCCAGAGTGAAGGAGCTCTCTCAAATGTCTCGATCAGAAGATGTTTTTGTTGGGGCTGGAAAAACAAAGGAAAAAGCATAACCATCCCTGCCGGGGCTGAGTGTGAGGCTCTGTTGCCAGCCCCAGATGACACGCAGGAGCCGAGAACAAGGAGGCCAACAGTGACCTCAGCTCTGCTCCCCTTTCTTCTCCCAGCCCAGGTCATGGGGCCTCAGGGTCTTGACCTTGACAAGACCATGAACTCTGAGCCCATCAGACCCCGGCCCCAAGCCCCAAGACTCCCTATCCCAGCCTTTGAGGAGGTCAGAGGTGGAAACTTTACTGGCTCACTGTGGGGCTTTCCAATTTGGAAGCCAGGATCATCTTCCCGTATATTACAATAATAAAAATAATTACTCTTGCTATTGAATTTTTATACTAACCACACCAGGTCCTGACATCTGCATTAAACTAAACTGTAGAACATTTAGTGGAGATTTTTCCACAGCTGCAAAGCTCTGCAAAAGCTAGAAAATATCCAACAGCTGCTGCAGCCACAAAACTATTGTAAGAATGAAGACATTTCAAACATAAGAGAAATGGCTGATTATGCATATCAGAGTGGCCATAACGAATAGTAGTTTCTTTTGGCTAATGCTACAGAAATGAGTAATGAGCCATTAGTTGGGATTAGAAAGATAACGACCTCTCATTAATCATGTAGCAGATTGGAGGAAGGAGAAGAAAGGTTGGTCCTGAGTTGGATCTAGGAGATATATCCAAACTGAGAGGCAGCCTGAAACGCATGGGACAGATTAGCAGACTAGTTCTTGTCAAAGAGGAAGAATCAGCTGCAAGAATTTTGGAAGGGACCTATTTTCATGCTGTTTTTGAGTATCCAGTTTAGTATATGTGATGTGGGAAACAAAGGCAAAGGAAAAAATTATATTTCTTTGCTACTTACAGACCACTGACAAGTCCTTGAAACAGGCAGAGTGACATTCCTCTAGGAGCTCAGTTGCTTAGATGTTAATACTTTGCTAAGTGCAAAACACAATCTTAGCTTAACTTTATCCCGATCTCCTAGGATCCTGTAAGTCCATTTTAACATATAAAACTTCCTTTGGAAACTTGATTATCTCTACCCGCCCCTGCCCCCAAGATACATGTTGGCAATCATCCCCCAAGGATATGACGCAGTGATATACATCCGAAAGGTCTCATGACTAGGGTTTTATTAGACAGTAATAAATGACTTTTCCCCAACAATAGCAAGGTCTTGGAAAGGTCCCTGAAGGTCTTGGAAACCTTGCTTCCAAAATTCCTTAGAGACTTACGTTATCCCAAATGCCCTTCCAACTTCAAAGTATATAATCAGTTACCTGTCCCAACCCCAGTGCAGCTCTTTCTGCCCATGGAGCCTGTCCCTGTGCTTTAACAAAATCACCTTTTTGCACCAAAGATGTCTGAAAAATTCTTTCTTGGCTGTCAGCTCCAAACCCCAACATTTTCTACATCATTATGGAAACTAAGAAACTACCATTACTACTACTAGTTGTTGAAATAAGTAGACATGGTGGTCATATCTTAGAGTGGAGTACTTAAATGGGAAATCAGGGATCTTCTGTAAAAAGAGCACAAACATGTAACATTTGTAGACATGTGTCTGCCTTTCTTGCTGTGTGCACTCAGGGACCACCAGACCTATGACCTCTGGACAGAACAGAAGTTCTCTTACCTGATGCAGCCATCCCTCCCCCACCACCGACTCCTCTCATCTTTCCTGGTTATTCTTTCCCTGGGTCCAGGGAGATTATATAAGAGATCACAAATCAGGGCTCTCTGGAGAAACAGAAATAATAGTGTATACACACACACACACACACACACACGCAATATTTTAAGGAATGGAATTGTGATTATGGAACTGGCAAGTTCAAGATCTATAAGGTATACAAGTAGCCTGGAAAATCTGGCAGAGTTTTATATGTTGCAGACTTGAGGTAGAATTCCCTTCAATTTAGGGAAACCTAATTTTTTTTTTTTTTTTTTTTTTTGCTTTTAAGGTCTTCAACTTGAGATAATCTTTACTGAAAGTTCAACTGATCATAGATCTTGACCACACCTACGAAATACCTTCAGAGCGACATCTAGTGTTCGACCAAACAAATGGGCACCGTAGACCCACTGAGCTGACCCATAAAATTAACCATCACACCTTGTATCTCTTTCAAAAGCCTTCCAGAACTCTTGAATTCTCAAGGGAATCAGGTTCCCACAACCATACTTGGCTGATGTTGGCATAGAGCCAGTGGGGCCCATGGACAAAGGTGGCTGTGTGGGATAGTGTTATTAATACTATTTCCCAAAGGTGGAATAAATATCATTTTCCTGTGTTCAAATTTTAGTAAAATTTCCAAATTCTAGAACACTGAAAGCATACAGTAAGCACTGTTCAGGGACAGAAGGAGAATGTCGTTTAAAATTTATCAACAGGTTGCTACAGCTGTGAAAGCAGGTTGTGGAAATGTGAAAATCTGCCTCTCATTTGCTCCCTCACATGTACCACTCACGCCTTGAGGCAGGAGAAACCCCACTGGCAAGGCTGCTCTCTTTCTGCTAAAGCCCTTGGCATGTCAAAGACAGGGGACTGCCTGTGGTTAAGGCTTCCCAGGATTCTGCATTATGTAAAGTGCCTGCTGATCATCAAGAGACTGGGTCACTGGTCCCAGAGCCACAGCCAATCTGGTGTCTCTGCCTGCAGGGGTCCTACCCTGGTCCTTGCTCCCTGTGACTTCATCCTTTTCTTGCCTGTGGGGCAGAGCTGTCAGCAGAACTTGGAGCTGACACAGGCCCCAGAGCTTTCTGATAGGGACACTCAACACTTCTTGACTTCTGGATTATTGGTTGCCAAATTCAGGAGGAAAGATGCTATCCAAGATTGTTTTTTTTCTTTTTTGAAGCAGTATGATTGTGACTCTGTCTCTCTCCTATGATTGTGACTCTGTCCCTTCTCTGCCAATTATAATTTCCTCTTCTTTTCAGGGTGAGTGCAAATTCACACCTTCCCTTAAGCTTTCCTGGACCACTCTAGTCAGGGCTAATGCCCTTTTCCTAGCAACTCTTATTCTTTCTATCATTTATTCAAAAGACTTCTGATCATGGTCTTGATAATTTTTAGGTACACATTTTATCTCTTCAGTAAGGTTGGAAAACTTCTTGAAAGCCCAAGTGTAACATTTATTTAAAACCTGCTGTATACTGCACCCCTCCCTGCGACCCCCTCATATACACACATATCCACACCCACCCAGGCATGTGTACACACACAGACACACACACACTCAGCCCCAGAATAGAGATTTAATTAACACTTTTGAGTGGTGTTGATGGCTAAAACTGCTTCACTACCTAGCACATGATAATTCAGCGTGATAATGAGAATTTTTAAAGAAATAAGTTCACATTTAGAGTGTTATCTTATGTGGTTTTACTACCTTAAGGTTGCATTTATTGAGAAATTCCTCTGTGCCAGAGACCCAAGGCTCTTTTTGTATGTTGTCTTATTAAATCTCACAATAGCCCTGAAAGATAAGAGTTCAATATGCACATTTTTAAATGGCCAATTGTGACTCAGAGTGACTAAATAATAAGAAAGTTTATTATAAAAGCACCTTGTAAACTCTGACTCATATACCAATATCATACATGACTGTGCTCATTAAATTTAGTTACCATATAGAATAGAGATAGACAACCATCTGTCTTAATAAGAGTTTAGTATCAACCTGATAGGAGGCAAGAACCCAATAACTTCTGGAGGGCTCTGCTCTTATATTTTGAAATAAGAGTAGTAGAGTGAGTGGATGCATTTAGGAAAAGGAAAATGGGGAACAGACCTGCTGGTTTATAAATAGTAGCAGAAATGCATTCAGTTAGCCTCCCATGATGGGTTAAGTTAGAAACACAAGTGAACAATTTAACAACTCAACTATGGTGGTGCAAAGACCCCAAAGCAAAGTCCATACACAGGTTCTTGCTTAGTTTAGTGTGGACCTAGCCCACAGCACAGTAAAGGCTGGGAATGGAGGATGAAGAGATGGACTGGGGATATAAGGCAGCCCCTGCTTCCAAAGGAGAGACAGGAAAGAGCCTGTAAATGCTCAAGATGAGCCCTGAGTAGGAATTTGCAGGCTGGGAGGTTTAAAAGCAATAAATGCTTGGTAAGATCCATTCAGGTTGGGGGTTCTTGCAGTTGTTTTACAAATCTGTCAGGTGTCCCCTGCTGAGTCCCAGGCACATCTACTCAGATGCAAACAGTAGGGAGAAAGCCCAATAGCACAGCTCCATTTGGATTTTCAATGGACTATCAATGCAGGATCTTGTATTCTGAAAAATACTAGGGACACAACTATCTGATTAAATCACCCAAGCATTGTTTTAAGTTCTATCCTACATTGGGGTTAAGATCTAATTCTGCCTTCATTGCAAAGTTGTCTGTATACCATGAAACTTTAGCAAAGCTTGTATTTACTTGGAATGCTGTAAACTCTAAGCAACAGAACACCTAACTGAAAGGGATTTTAAACCCCAAAATGGTTTGATTATCTCCAGGTTGAGCATAGAAGCTCAAGGAATGTCAACAAGGATTCAAACTCTTATCTTGCCAATCTTCAGGGTATCAACTTTTTATCTGTAGGCTCATACCTCAATGTTGCAAAATAGCAGTCACAGTCTGAGTACCACTCCCTTGCACAGGAACATTTAACATAGGAAGGAAAAAGCCCTGATTGGAAAAAAAAAAGGAGGGGGGATTTCCATTTACAGCAGAGGAAAATATTTCCTAGAGGACCCTCCAGCATCTCCACCCTACTATCTCATGACCAGACCTGGTTCAAATAGCCAACCCTAGCAAACCCTCCTACACTGTTGGTGGACTGCAAGCTGGTGCAGCCACTCTAGAAAACAGCATGGAAGCGGGGTGCCTGGATGGCTCAGTGGGTTAAGCCTCTGCCTTTGGCTCAGGTTACGACCTCAGCGTCCTGGGATTGAGCCCCATATCAGGCTCTCTGCTCAGTGGGGAGCCTGCTTCCCTCTCTCTCTGCCTGCCTCTCTACTTACTTGTGATCTCTCTGTCAAACAAATAAATAAAACCTTAAAAAAAAGCCAGCATGGAAGCTCCTCAAAAAGTTGAAAATAGAGCTACCCTATGACCCAGCAATCACACTTCTGGTTATTTACACTAAAGATACAAATTAGTGATCCGAAGGGGCACGTGCACCCTAATGTTTATAGCAGCAATGTCCACAATAGCCAAACTATGGAAAGAACCTAGATGTCTACCAACAGATGAATGGATAAAGAAGTTATGGTATATATATACAATGGAATACTATGCAGCCACCAAAAGAAATGAAATCTTGCCATTTGCAACGACATGGATGGAACTAGAGGGTATTATGCTGAGCGAAATAAATCAATCAGAGAAAGACAATTATCATATGATCTCCCTGATATGAAGAATTTGAGAGGCAGACGGGGGTAGGGAAGGAAAAAATGAAACAAGATGGGATGGGGAGGGAGACAAACCATAAGAGACTTTTAATCTCTGGAAACAGATGGAGGGCTGCAGTGGGGAAGGGGTATGGAGAGGGTGGTTGCGTTATTGACTTTGGGGAAGGTATGTGCTATGCTGAGTGTTGTGAAGTGTGTAAGCCTGATGATTCACAGACTTGTACCCCTGAGGGAAATAATACATTATATGTTAATAAAAATAATTAAAAAAAAATAGCCACGCCTAGCTGCAAACAAGTCTGGATAGAAGGGTACGTGGCAGAGATTAATTGGCTTCATAATTGGCCTACATCAGTCATGAATCATTGTCTGGAACTGGTTAAATTGCCACCATGAATAAAATCTTAGTATTGTTAGCAAAGAGGAAGGATGGAAATAAATATCAGTAGACAGAAAATTTTACCACAGCTGAATGACACAGCTCTAAGGTTTAAAATTCTAGTAGAGATGCAATCCCCTTTACACGTCTATAAGTAAACTGTCTCTCCAAAGAGCTAAACTTCTAGCCAGTGGTAATTGTGATGGAATTTGATTTTCATTTCTCTAAAACAGAATTTAAAATCAGAGTAAAAGACACAGGATTGGTGTCATGGACCAACAATAATGAGGCTGAAGGGAAATCAGTAGTTTATTAAGTATCTCTAGATATTAAGAATCATGAACAACCTCTTCTAAATTAATCCAAATGAATCACTCATATATTCCAACTTCAGTTATTATTCTCCAAGATAATGCAATGATACATTCTAGTAGAATATTTCTGAGAACAAGATAGGTCGTGAATTCACAAGTGTGGAGACATAAATATTGGCACAAGACAAGAGGAACATTTGCACAGAAACAAATGGCTGGTAAACTGCACTAATGGATAGCTGGTCCATTAGTTAAGTGCTACAGGGAAATGCAACCCAAAGAGCCCAAGTGCTACTCAGGTTGTGAGTCACAGGAAGGGATAAGCTTTAGTCCCCGTATGGATACCAGGCACCTCAAAAAACTGCATTTCCTTTTGGTTTTTCTGTCAAGCAGAAAAGAAAGTAGAAACACTCAGCAAAATTCATCACCACTATTGGAAATACTTCTGAGCAGTTCTTATTTCCATTTCCCTTGCTCTCCTTCATTAATTTTTACTCTTTTGCCATTGCATATATAGCGGTTAAATCATCTCCAATCATGTCTGATGCAGGGGGTGGAGTGTAAACAAAAAATTAACCAAACAGGCTCAAAACCTATATTTCACGAATGTTCAGTGACATTCTGAATGTGAAGTCTTTACCCCCGCTATGAGTCATTTAAACAATCATAAAAATTGTTCTTTGTGTAGATAACGCATACCTAAAAAAGAAAAGAGAAATAAAGGTATATGTACTTTATCATCCCACATCAAGAATGGCCACGTGAGGGGCTGCAGGGGCTCATTCTTCTCCAAAACAAGGACAACTGGTGAAAATGATAAAGAACAACAGAAGCCATTAAAAATTTCTGGAAGTTTTTCTAAGGGCATGCAAAAAATGAAGAAAATTTCCTCAAGAAAATCTATCAAGAATCTGTAAGAAGAGTCTGTAAGAAGAGTCTGGTATTTGAACCACGACTTCTCTTAGCTTCTTCAAAAAACATAAAATTCTATAAAGCAGTAAATTTTGTCATGTAATATGGAATTTCTAACCTATGTCTATATCTGGTATGTGTGATAATTGTAGAACAAAAAGGCGGGGGGAGGCTATTCCTGAGATGTTCCTGTATCCCATTGGACCTAAATTGTCATAAATCTGAAGTAGATTCTGATAAGACACATTAACTCTAACATAACCATTAAGAAAACAACTCAAAAAAATACAGTGAAAAATCATTGAAGGAATGTAAATATTATACTAGTCAATAGTTACTTAGTGCAAAGGGAAACAGGAAGGAGGAAGGGAGGAACAAAAGGACATGAGACTTAGAGAAAAAAGGAAAATGTCAGGTATAAATACAACTATCTCTTGATAACATTAAATGTAAATGGATTTTCACTGGACAATAATTCAATCAAGAGACAAATCATCAGACTGGATGAAGATACAAGGTCCAAGTGTATGTTGTCTACAGGAGAAAAACCATAGATTCAAAGATACAAACAGGTCATGAGTAGAAGGGTGGAAAGAGATATGCCATGCAAATAGCAACCATAAAACAATTTAGAGGCTTAATCCTGTTGGACAAAAGTATGTTACTAGGGACGCCTGGGTGGCTCAGTTGGTTAAGCAGCTGCCTTTGGCTCAGCTCATGATCCCAGAGTCCTGGGAACGAGTCCCACATCCAGCTCCTTGCTCAGCAGGGAGCCTGCTTCTCCCTCTGCCTCTGCCTGCCACTCTGCCTGCCTGTGCTCTTGCTCTCTCTCTCTGACAAATAAATAAATAAAATCTTTTAAAAAAAACATGTATCTAAAGATAAAGAGGGATGTTTTATAGTGATAAAAGTATCAAGCCATCTAGAAGATGCAGCAATATACTGCATGTATATATGTACTTAGCAAACAGAGCCCCAAATACATGAAGTAAAAAATGACAGAATTAAAGGGAAAATAGACAATTCAACAATAACAATTTGAGACATTCATACCCAACCTTCAATAACTAATATGGAAGAACTAGGAAGAAGATCAACAGGGACATAGAAGATTTGAGTAACACTTATGAACCAACAAGATCTAACAGATGTCTATGAAATGCTGCCCAACAGCAGCAGAATATACTTTTTTTCCAGAATATGGAAAAGACTTTCTCAAATACTGACCATATGTTAGACCACAAAATAAACTTCATTCACTTAAAATGACTGAAGTAAAGCAAAGTTTGTATTCTGACCACAATGGAATGCAATTAAGTATCAGTAACAGAAAGAAATTTGGGGAATTTAAAAAAATGTGGAAATTAACATACTCTTTAATAAACAATGAGTCATGAGGAAATCATAAGGGAAAGTAGAAAATGCTTTCAAATGAATGAAAATGAAGACACAACATACCAAAATGTCTAGGATGCAGCTAAAGCTGTGCTTAGAGGGAAATGCATAACCATAAATACCAATCATAATGTAAGAAGAAAGATTTCAAGTTAATAACCTAACCCTCCAGCTGGAGGCACTGAAAAAAAGAACAACAATCTAGACATAAGCAGGCAGAAGGAAGGAAGTAATAAAGGTTAGAGTGGAAATTCATAAAACAGAGAATAGAAAAACAAGAGAGAAAATCAACAAAACCAAAACCTGGTTCTTTGAAAAGACTAACAAAAGCTTAACTAGAAAAGTATATGTATTTTAAGAAAATGTGATCAACTTTCATTTTGTAACCTGGAGTCATCTCCCTGCACATTCTCAGTTTTCCAGGCAGGATGGAGCATAGGATGTACAGCTGAAATCCACAGCAGCAATAATGAGTGGCTGGTATGGAAAGTGGTACAACTAGCTTACACCATAGCAGGGCTCTGTAGAGCTTGGCAGGAATAAGAGAGTGACATCCAGACACCTGGTGGACTGTTGAGCCAGAACAACTTGAAGGTACTGGCCAACTCTGAGAGTTTCTGGTTTATAACTTTCAGCAAAATGTCCAAAATAACATAGTACAAATATTAATAGATCCAGTCCCACAAATCTCTCCTATTAAAATGTTGGGAAATACAAAAAAATTCCAGGGATACACAATGCTGTGATTTATTCAGTTCATTTGGCCAATATTGCTGGATGGATGCCATATGTGAATATCTGGGTATGCAGTGCAGCCAACAGGCATGTCTTCAGGAAATACAGATACACAGCTAAGTGAGCAGTGTGGAGAGGAGATTGGCAGGTAAGCTTGATCCCTGGTGGTCTGGTCTTCTCTGAATATTTCAAGGACTATTAAATCAATTAGTTGATTGCCACAGCCAACAAGGGCATTCTTAGCCTCTTGTCCTGTCTGAGAGGAAGGCATCATTAGTAGCTATCACCTTCTGTGACAGAGATCAGCCTGCCTCTTGTATGTCTCCCCAGAATCTTGTACTGAGCCTGGCACACACAACAAAGTTTTGTTGGTATAAGAACAATAACCATGGTATTTGGAGTGCTTACAATGTGTCAGCCTCTTGTCATGTATCTCTGACCCCTTGTGTGTTACCTATGTGCCTGGTGAGGGCATCTTCAGTATCACATCATCATCATCACACCCTGCAGGCTGGCTGCCTGATATAATCCCGGTACATGCCCTCCTTGATGTTAAAAGTTTGGAAGTGATTCCTGGTTCAGCCACTTCCTATCTGTGTGGCCTTGGGCAAGGTACTTAACCTCTCTGGGCATCAGGTTCTCCTCCTGTGAAATAGAGTGAATGCTAATACCTACCTCTAGGTTTATTTAAGAATTTAATGAATTAAAAGTTGCAAAGCACTTAGAGTAATGCCTGGCTGATAGCAACACTATGTTTCTTTCTTTCTCTCTTTCTTCTCCTTCTTCTTCTTCTTCTTCTTCTTCTTCTTCTTCTTCTTCTTCTTCTTCTTCTTCTTCTTCTTCTTCTTCTTCTTCTTCTTCTTTTAAAGATTTATTTGTTTGAGAGAGAGAGAGAGAGAGAGCATCCACTAGCCCAGGGTGAGGGGAGGGGCAGAAGGGGAGAGAGAGAATCTCAAAGCAGACTCCACTCTGAGCATGAAGCCCCAAAACGGGGCTCAATCTCAGGACCCTGAGATCACAACCTGACCCCAAAAACTGAGTGTCAGACACTGAACTAACTGAGCCCCTCAGGATCCCCAACATTATGTGTTTCTTAAATAAATAGAACTAGTCAGTGAGTTAAAATCTCCCTTTTACTACATGAAAAAAAAAAAAAAACCAAAACGCTAATTTGCTCCAAACTTCACAGCCTTTTCTGCCAGTAGCCATGTGCTTCTGCCAGAGGGAGAAGGAGAACAGACCTCAGTTTCTGATATCCCCATTTAGGCCACAGCCTTTGGCCAAAGAGTCTGCATTCGTCCTTGCCTAGGATTTGTTCCCTTTCCAACACCAGCTCGAGGGCACCCCCACAAAGCTGCCTTCCCCAGCAGTGCTGAGACATGCTTTCTGCCTACTCAGATACTTGAGTATTTTGCCAAAGCAGAAACATCCTAATGAAAACCGACAACACAGACACTTGTGCCCATATCCTGTTGCCCCCACTAAGAGGAAGAGACCCTAAGTAGGACCACAGTGTCCTACTCGAGCACCCTCCCCAGTGTGGTCACTGCTTCCGTGAAGCTTCCCGTAGTGTCCGCACATCCACGACTGGTCCGCCTGGGGCCTCCAGACCCACAGCCTCCTGTCAGTGCTGCACCCCTTTCCACTGCTTCCAGCCAATGTTACTGCTTCAGTGACCTTGGTGGGATGCAATCAACCTTTCATATCCACTATGCTCTGGGTAAGTTTGCAGTGGGAACTTGAATGAGAGAACAGTAAAGTCTCAATAATACCCCACACATGTTTTGCTAAACACCATGATCTTCAGGATGTCAGATTTAACAAAAACAAACAAACAAAACCCAAAAAGGATACTCAGTTGAATTTGAATTTCAGATAAATAGCAAGTAGTTTTTTAGTATAAGTATATCTCATGCAATAGTTGGGAGATACTTATACTAAAAAGGTACTTGTTTATCCAAAATTTATATTTAAGTGGGTATACTGTATTTTATCTGTCAACCATACATGCCCTGGAAAGGAAGAAATCCAGGAGAAGCCCTAAGAGGCTAGTCAGTATTTGGTAGGTGGACTACCTCTCTATATATGATTTTTTATCAAGGGGACCATGTTTTTCCTCCCACAGACAAGAGGGACCAGAGGTTGGGTTCTGGACTCAGCAGCTCAGAAGCATTAAGAGATAGGTTAGGGGATAGGAGACAGGTTCTTGTGCAAGGTAGTGTGCCCCTGTGCGACCTCAGAGTTGGACCCAAATTCCCCCTATGAGCCAGAGCTTCATCTTTCTATTTCTTTACCTCTCCTAAAGAACTATCTCATATTTCAAAGGTACACAATTCAAGAGGAATTCCCCACACTGGCAACACACTAGCCGCTCTGAAAATAGAACATGCATACTCAGCATGGGAGTCCCAAAGGATGGGGATGTCTGTGACTTCAAGTCATCAGGATTGAGCTAAGATAAAAACACAGTTACATATGTGTGCACATGCATATTCTCTTTGGTGCTTATGCTGGCTAAGGCTTGAGTGTGTTACCCAAATAATCTCAGTACCAGACCCTGAGCTGTTTTGGAGAAACGGGAGCAGCATCCTGAAGAACTGAGTCTGATCCCAGAAGATGCCATCTTTAGAGGTCCCATGAGCATTGCAGTTAGATTTCAAAGTTATATTACACAGACAGTGAAAGATGCTGGGGAGCAGGAGCGGGAGGGAAGCAGGGAGGACAGAAGAAAGAGAGATCTGAGACAGGGAGACAAAGAGAAGTCAGGAAATGACGCCCTGGATCTCATTTCTCCTTCAGCTGGATGAACTTTTCTCTCACAATCAAGCTTCTCATCTTTTAAGACTGAATGCAGAAAATATTTGACAAAATAAAATCAACCTAATCCAAGAATCGTTTGTTAGGGAACACAAGGAAAAGCACCACTGAATTGAAATGGCAAACCCAGAGCATTCGGATGGGGTGATTTTCTCTCCACATACTCGATACAGGGTCCATATGTAAATCTACATGTGTAAACACATTTCTCTATAATTAAATATAATACATTCGTTCTTGTCTCCAAAAGGGCTTATGCATATATTTTTAAAAAATATATATTAGTGCATCCTTAAATTTGATTGTGGAAATAATCACATGTCCTGAAGCAAGGTGTTATGTTTTCTTTCCTTGCTCCTCAGCGCACTGATTATTAGAATGCTCTGGAAGAACAGCAAATGGAACACATATCTCTGCCCTGGGGGGTCTTGTACGCCCTCCCCCAGCGCTCCTGTGCTCTGAGGCAGTGGTGCTTCCCTACAAGCATCAGACATCGTTCATTCCCTTTCCGACTTTGGTTTGGGCACAACTGGCTTCCCAGGTGTGTGACTTTTGCAGCCACTGGGTTCCTGCTTGGGAGATCCTCATGCTTGGATGAATGCTCTGTTGTCCCCAGCATAAAACACATAATCATTTTTGTACAAGAGCCTTCTGTGTTCATTTTGTACTAGGTCTCCCAAACTGTGTAGTCTGTCCCACACTTATGCATTATGATACAAAAAAAATCAAAATAATTATTATGTCTCCATAGAGAACTTAGAACATATCTCCTAAATTATTCAAATATTTTCATATTTGTAAACTCTAAATTGCTAGGGAGACAGATGATTTTTTAAAAAGATTTTACTTATTTATCTGAGAGAGTGAGAGCGGGCGCGCACAAGCAGGGGGAACAGCAGAGGAACCTACACACTGTTTACCAGAGGGAGGGGGAGAAGCAGACTCCCCACTGAGCAGGGAGCTGGATGCAGGACTCAATCCCAGGGCCCCAGGATCATGGGATGAGCTGAAGCTGAACCAACTGAGCCACCCAGGTGCCTTATGTTTTGTTTTGTTTTGTTTTGTTTTGTTTTTAATGGAGAACGTGAGGCCCCAAGGGATTATGTCTATGTTAGCTAACACCCATTTTTCCAATTTTAGTATATGTGCTGCCGAAGCGAGCACACACCCATTTTTCCTAAACCTCATGCTGTGTTTCTCCTATGAGGTCGCTCCACCTCTGTGTTTCCAGAGCTCACCTTTCTTCTCCTCATTCTGAGGATTTAACCACGGAGAGAGGGGCTCTGAGCTCTGTTTTTGCCACTCTTCTGTGCATTAAACCAAAATTTTTATAGCCTGTGGAACTTAGGTAGCTCTTCACAGCCAATAACTTTCCAATCATCAAATCTCACTGTGGCTTGGCTGATGGCGAGCATATTTTTACCTCTTTCCTCTAGTTTGCAGAGAACAGGAAAACAAAAATAAAAACAAAAACAAGATGCACTGGGTAGGGATGAAGGCAGCAGGAAGAATCAAGCTTTCCTAACTCTGGTCTCTGGTCCAGCAAGCTGGTCCTACCGTGGAGCAGTCAGGAGCCGCGGATGAGAAAGTCCTGGTTGCCGCAGACTCAGACCCTCCCACCGCCGCAGATGGGCAGTGTTTTGGAGTTTCTCTTCTGGGAGGCCATCGACAGTCTGGTCCAGCTGCCTCTCGTCGCGTGTTTTTGGACGCTTCTCTAACTTGCACTTATTACAAATCTGTGTTCTCAGTAAGTGACTTTTGTGACGTAAAACATATCACAACTTTACTTTGCCAGGGTTAGGTTAAATCTATTGTTGGAGCTGGTGTTTTTCAAGGCAGGGTGATACTATCTTAATTATCAGTTCTCCAGAGGAGAAGGGGAGAATGAGGATTTACCTTACCTGTGGGGTTTAACCCCTTCTACCCTCTATCTTCTATCTTCTATCTTATTAAGCTTCTGTGATCTCAATCATGTTTTCTTATCTGTTTGTATCGTATCTTTGTGCATGTATCTGATATATACATACGTATACACACATCATATATATATCATATATATACAAACCATATATATATTATATATGTCATATATAAAAATCATATACATATGGTTCTGGCACAGAATTCTCAAAAAATGCTTGCCTGATTAATCAAGATATAGATCTTGATTAATCAGAAATACAAAGGCACTTGGGCGGCTCAGTCAGTTAAGCATCTCCCTTTGACCCAGGTCATGATCCCGGTGTCCTGGGATTGAGCCCCGCACTGGGCTCCCTGCTCAGTGGGGAGTCTGCTTCTCCCTCTCCCTCCCCCAGCTCATGCTCTCTCTCTCTTTTTTTTTTAAAGATTTTATTTATTTATTTGACAGATAGAGATCACAAGTAGGCAGAGAGGCAGGCAGAGAGAAAGGAGGAAGCAGGCTCCCTGCTGAGCAGAGAGCCCGATGTGAGGCTCGATCCCAGGACCCTGGGATCATGACCTGAGCCGAAGGCAGAGGCTTTAACCCACTGAGCCACCCAGGCGCCCCACTTATGCTCTCTTGCTCACTTACTCTGTCTCTCAAATAAATAAATAAAATATTTAAACAATAAGAAAAAGAAATACACATCTATGTTAACACTGTTTGAAAAGTTTATTAAAGAACGTGGCCATCTGTTGCCTGGCTTCCCACTGTGACTTTCTCTTCTGTGGGTCCACAGAACAGGTGTCATTCTTCTCTCTCAATGATGGCTGTGCATACATTCTCAGTGGGAAGAGTCTTTCAGTTCTAAAGTCAGTGGTCAGATTAAACTTAGGTGAGTTTAACACCAGTGCCTTATACCGACCTACTTTTTACTATGCAGTCCATAATATCCATTTTAGGTAAGTCACAAAGATTCTTTTTTCTTTTTATTAACATATAATATATTATTTGCCCCAAGGGTATAGGTCTGTGAATCAGCAGTCTTACACAATTCACAGCACTCACCATAGCACATACCCTCCCCGATGTCCATAACCCAACCACCTTCTCCCTACCCAGCAACCTCAGTTTGTTTCCTGAGATTAAGAATCTCTTATGGTTCGTCTCCCTCCCTGGTCCCATCTTGTTTCATTTTTTTTCCTCCTTACCCCCCACAACACCCTGCCCTGCCTCTCAAATTCCTCATATCAGAGAGATCATATGATAATTGTTTTTCTCTGATTGACTTATTTTGCTCAGCATAATACCCTCTAGTTCTACCCATGTCTTGTTGCAAATAGCAAGATTTCATTTCTTTTGATGGCTACATAATATTCCATTATATATATATACTACATCTTCTCTATCCATTCATCTGTTGATGGACATCTAGGATCTTTCCATAGTTTGGCTATTGTGGACATTGCTGCTATAAACATTAGGGTGCACGTGCCCCTTCAGATCACTACATTTGTATCTTTGGGGTAAATACCCAGTAGTGCAATTCCTGGGTCATAGGGTAGCTCTATTTTCAACTTTTTGAGGAACCTACACACTGTTTACCAGAGTGGCTGCACCAGCTTGCATTCCCACCAACAGTGTAGGAGGGTCCCCTTTCTCTGCATCCTCGCCAGCAACTGTCATTTCCTGACTTGTTAATTTTAGCCATTCTGACTGGTGTGAGGTGGTATCTCACTGTGGTTTTGATTTGTATTTTCCTGAAGGCAAGAATAATGAAGATTCTTATAATAAAGGCTATTTTGCTAACAAAAACAGAGATGGAGTGATCTCAGCCCCCACTTTTTTTAAATTCAAAACCCACAACTTTCTCATAGAGAAAGAAGTCTGGTGTGAATGATCACGACAGTCATTTCAACATATAAAGGCAAAGACTCCCCCAGCCCTAAAAGTACCCCCTTTCCCCTTCTCGAGTTCTAAACTTCCTTTCATTATTCTCTGACTTTGAAAGCAGTTTGTGGATTTCCAGGAAAAATGGCAAATTTTCAAGCATTCCCTAGATAGGGTGGAGCCCTGCATTTCCCATTTATCTGCTCCCCTTACATCAGGGCATCAGCATGATGTTTGCAACCTCAGGCATTTTTTTTTTTTTTTACTAAGGTTCATTCGAAGGTGAACCAGAGATGACAGGCCCACTGGGGTATGGGGTAGCGGGGAGAGGCATGAGACTCAAAGCGCAAGCAAGTGTCCTCACATTAGAAGGCTGGATAAAGCTTGAGAAGTCCCTGCTCTCTGATTTCTAACCCTTCTACAAAGCTGTTTTGTTTCCAATCTATTTTCATATAAATTTTGACTCTTTTGGAAAAGTCTTGTGACTTTCCTAGGAAAAGTCTCCAGGGGACCAAGCTTTCAAAGCCCGCTGCTAAATATGTTCCAGGCCAACACGTGCAAGGGGCATTTGTTTACAAAAACAGGGTAAATACCCAGATTGTTTCTCACCAGCCTTATACCCCCACTGCCACTTAACAACCAGCACTGAGACTTGCGGGCGTCTAGGGAACGTACTGTTTTGAAGCCATTTCTTCTCTGGGACTCTTGACTATTATTATGATGTCATGCATGTTCCTCTTGTTTTGTTCCAGATGTATAACATTAACACAAAATGTTGGAGGTCACAATTGTGTTGTGCTCCAAAAACATTATTGCTCGTCTTTTCAGCGCCAGTCCCCAGAACGACTTGCTAAGGAAGAAGCTGGCATCATTTCTAGCATTTACACAATTGAGGTCTGGAGTGTGGGGGTGGGAGTGGGGATGGAGTAGGTCCACTTACTGGAGACCCCAATAATATTACAGACCCAAGAATATGTCTAGTTCTCAAGGTAGCAGCATATTTAAGTATTATGGGTAAATCAAAAGGGCTTCAGATTGCCTTCTCAATGTTATGGAAGGGCTATTCAATACACTTATAAGATTAGTCAGTTGCAGAGACACTCACACAGGTATGGTGAAGCCACGTAGTAGCATTTCCATGTCTGACCTCCAGGTGCCCCAAGTGAGAACAGTGTGCTTGGTATGTGAGCATAGCTTCAACCCAAATCCCCTAGACCCGTCTTCTAACCAGATAGCTAACTCTCAGGCCCATTATTTCTTATATAGAGATGCACATATGCTGGCAGTAAAAACAGTGATCTCAAGAAGTCTGTGCAACAGTTATCTGTTGCTGCATACCAAATGGCTCCAAAACTTCGTGGATTGAGTAACAATCATTTTCTATTACTTCTCACAGGTTCTTGCCTCAGGAATTTAGTTATGGCATAGCAGGTCTGGCCTGCCTCTGTCCCACGACTTCTGGGGCCTCAGATGGAAGGCTCAGAGGCTGGGGGCTGAAATCCTCTGATGGTTTGTCACATTCATTTCTGATAGTTGATGCTGGCTGTTGGAGGGGGCCCTAGCTGGGGCCATGGGTCAGAATGCCCCACGGGACCTCCCCATGTGGCCTGGGCTTCCTTGTAACATGGTGATTGGCTTCCCAGTGTGACCCTCTTGAGACAAAGAGAGAACCAGCAGAGCTGTGAGTATGCCTTTTATGACCTCGCCTGGCAGGCATGCAGCATCTCTTCTACAGTGTCCTATCAGCCAAAGCAGTCAGAGGCCTGCTCTGGTTCACAGACTCCACTCTTGTCACGGAACCGTTGAGTCACACAGTAAACGTGTATTGGATCAGCCACCTCTGAAAAATACAAGCTACCAGAGGTACGTCCTTCATGCACAGTGGCTTTTCTGCGGAAGTGGTGGATTCTTTATCAACATTAGCGAAGGCACCTCCTGAATAAACATTAATGGAGCCTCGTGAGAGGTACAATGACTCCGGGTCTCCTGTGGGAGGCAACAGCCGTCAGAAAGCCCAACAATTCAGTGGAAACCCTTGAAGAACTTGCTAAATGGAAAGAGAGGAGAGCTGGTTGCTGGATTCTTCTCCCAGCTAGGCTTTTGGATAAATGTCTGGAGAGCAAAGGCTCAGCAAGTCAAGAGTCAGCAAGAGCAACACCATAAAAATAATAACACCTACACGTTCCTGCACTCGCTGTTTCTCTAAGCACTATCCCATCTGACTCACCAGACAGCAAGCTGAGTGAAGTGTGGACAGTCTTTCCCAGAGAGTCAGCAGTCAACCAGGAAGGCACTTCTCTCATGTGCAAGGAATTTGCACTTGAGTAGGAGGAGCTGGACAAAAGACAAAGCAGGATAAACAAAGTGAAAAATGAAGAGGAATGTGGCAGTTAGTGATGGGCATTGTGGAAACACCAGCACAACAAGTGGTGGAAAGACACCCAGGGCCATATCAGACACAGCAGTGCACTTGCAGTGTTCCAGGACAACCTCTCCCAGACTCCTGGGATTTGCATCACACACAGCTACATCCTATGGCTGGAGGAATTCAAGTTACTGGGGACATCCTATAGCTTTGGGGCCCCAGCGACCAGCAGAAATCCCCCAGGCTGACACTGCAGCAAGGCCAAGGTGGGAACTCCAGCTTACCGCGGGCAGTCCCTAGTTCTCTGCAGGCTGCACAGCACCCAGCAGTGGGGGCTGATCAGAGCCTACTCAGTCAATAGAGGCGTCTAGGATAGGTGTGGTCTCCCCTTGGGGTCCTGGAAGGAGTGTCAGGAGCCCTTTGAGAATGGAGAAACCAGTGAGTAACTGACAGAAATACATGATCTTCCCTGGCTGTTTGGATCAGGAAATGAATGAAAATTATCTTTCTTTACATAGTAGATTTGGTCACAAAAAGCTAGGTGTAAATACAATCTTTGTGAATTGAACTGTATTTTAAAAGCTCTCTGACATCAAGATTGGCAAAATATTGGTAATGATTGAAGCTGAACAAAGGCTACGTGGGGGCTCAGTAGACTATTCTATTTCGGTGTATGCTTGAACATTTCTCAAATAAAAAGTAAGTAAATGACCAAATAAATAGCTGTGCTTTTGGCAATGGATCTCTCCCCCTCTCCTTCTCTTAAAATAAGAACAATTCACTAGTTTGATCTTTTTTGAAAAAGTAAATTTTGCAAAAAGAATGTGTACCTCTTCAAACACATTTGGCTTTTCTAGTGCTGAGCAATAGCATATTGAAATAATTTGCAGTATTAGCCCCACCTTTAATTCCTGGTATAGTTAAATCACACAAATAGGCATGTTTCTACCTATTGGGAACATGTTTATGAAGTATCAGAAGGACGCAGCCTGGTCGGCATGGTTACTCGGGTGACTCAGGAGTGGGCGTTCTGGGAACAGAGTCTGGTCCCATCTCTCCTCCGGCAGGTCTGGGACTGGAGGCAGCTCTCCTCCCATCTCAGGGTCTCAGCGTTTTCAAAAGGAAGAGTTTGCTGAGGATCATTTCAGGGACCGTTCCTCCCATCAACAGGAAAAGAATTCTGGTGGTAAAAGCACGATGGGACCGAAAATACCAAGACCGCTTGAGACAGAGGCCAGGGAAGACAGGTTAGAATTTCCGTGTCCTTGGACCAGAACCAACATAAAGCCTCACGGCCATCGGGGATGTTCCTATCATCTTCGGCTTCTCTCTCTCACTCGTCTCTTCGCTCCTCCTCAAGCTAACGTCTTAGTCTGAAAAGGAAACCGATGAAAAGATGAGTAACAGCTTCTGGCTATTGAAAATATTTTCACAGTATCTTTGAATTTCTCAGATAACACGGCATATAAAGGTCATTCTCTTCATCTGGAAGAAGGAAAAGAGAACTTCGAGCAGACCGCCCAACTCGGTGCCCTGTGGAAAGTCTATGTTTGGGCAGCGACCCCAGAGACACCTTTCCCTTTCCCTTCCCCTCGACTGATAACGTGACCTCTCCGGGGTCACTCTCCTCTTCACCCCTTGAGCAGAAACCAACTATGGTATCTATAAAAGACAGCAAGGAAAGACTTGATGGTCATGCTTTAATATGCTTGCAATTCCTTTTAGGCAGAGGGACTGTGACTTCTGATTTTTCATAAATTTTATTTATTTTAACTTTTCTCTGGGTGTTTCTGGACTCCAACTTTTCTTCAATGAGCACACATTCCTCTGTGTTCCGGAAGTTCACTCCAACACATGATTTTTTAAAAAGTACGTATCTTCACTCCCCAGTTTAAAATCCATCACAAGTCCTTTGTTGGTTGTCCTTGTTTAGCACAGAAAATTCAGTGATGAGCACTGGGTGTTACAGGCAACTAATGAATCTGAACACTACATCAAAAACTAATGATGCACTATATGTTAGTTAACTGAATATAATTAAAAAAAAAAAAAAGAAGAAGAAGAAGAAGGAAAAGAAAATCCAGAAGCACCTGCTTTGCCCCTTGGCTTCCAGGACTGGAGTCCCCTACTGACTGACCTAATCTCCTGGTTCCCTGACCCTCGCCCCCCCCGCCCCCGCTTTCCGGTCCTCAGACTGCCCGCTGCTGCCCGCACCCATGCCCCGCACCCACACGCACGTGGCCTGTGCTCCAGGCTCTGCCACCGCCTTGCTGCAGGCGGTCCACCCTCTGTCTGCACTTCCTTCTACCTCCCACAGGCGGCAGTGTGCAGCACGCTCCGCTCCCTCCCCCGGAGGCCTCTACAGCCCCTCTCCGCCGTCCAGTCTGCCGGCGCCCTCCGTTACCCTCTGGCACCCAGGCTATCAAGGAAGCAACCCCAAACCGCAGGGCGCAGTGCGTTTCAGGGCCAAGCAATGCCCCGACACCGAGGCTCAGTGTCTTGCTCTAGTTCTGCCGTTTCCTTCTTCGGCATTTCAGAATTCTCAGTGTCCCATCAAGGTCAGACCCACAGCAAGTGACGCATGAAATCGCGGAATGTTTGCTTGAGTTTCAGGATGTCTCTGCAGCAAATATAAATCACCAGAGGTCGTTTCTCTCCCCTCCCCCCAACAAAGGCCACTTAGCGATAAAACCACGGAGAGTGTTGCATGCAAAGGACCAACCTAAACACAAATGACTTTCTTGGGACCGGGGTTACCCTAAGCAAGGTTCCCCGCTCCACCTGTGCCTGATTTGCCTTCCACCGCGAACCCCAGCTGGCTGCAGCCGGACAGCGGGTGACTTACGGATGGATGACAGCCGTGTGCCTGCATCTGTTCCCCCACTAGCTCCTTGGGGACCCTCTGACTGGTATACTGTAGGTGCTCATTCAATGCTTGTGGAAAGAATGAATGTCACACTTAGGTAGCCTTTGTGCCAGGAAGGGTTAGGTCCATATGAATGAGGGGGTTAAACAGCCGTGCACAGGGAGCCCGTGGGGGAAATGAACGCGTTAAACACTGCATGCCCTGGGAGCCCCGGAGGGAGTTTTGGGGTGCGGTTCCCACCCTAGGGCACCTGACCGGGTGGGGCCTCGGAGCCCAGCACGGAGCCCTGCACGGGGCTGTGCGGTCTGGAGCCAGAGGTTTGGGACTCAGCCAGTGTCCTGGGCGCTAAAAAGTTTGAAAATTGCTTGCCTTTCCTCCTTCCCACGTTGAGCTCCAGATTCTCCGTTATTTTTGAATTCTCCTTCTCTGTCCCCTCTCCAGAGCTTTGCCAGTCCCAACACTGAAGAGTCTCAGAACGTCACCCTTTAGGAATGTAAAATGATTCTTGTCCCAACGCAGTTTTGCTTAATAACACACTCGACAAATTCAGGGAGCTCGTTTGGGCAAAACACAGTTTTTCCTTTTCATCCGTTTTCTGCTTTCTCCAAACAAATTCTAAGAAAGACTGCAACATCAGCAATTTGGCCATTTGGAACCGAAATAGAGAGTCTAGAGTCTGGAATCTCATGTCTTTTTCTGATTGAAAAAATAAAAAATTCTTTGAAGTGTATAAATTTGTGCTTGGCAGTGCGTCCATCTGGTGTTGTTTCATTTTTCACAGACCAAGCCAAAGCAGGGAACGCTATTTCTCAGCCCTCCAGCACAAAGATTCTCTTCCCTGTAAACCTTCACAAACCAAGACAAGAGTCCTCCCCAAAAAGGCGTGTAAGCCTCCTCCCATCATATCGGACTGCAGCGAGCAATCCCCAAGTGCCTCCTCCTCATCTTCCTAACTATCCTGACCCTACCTACAGTGATACACCACAGAACCCAAACCCAACATCAGGCAAACAGTTAAATTCTCTCTGAAGTGGGGTGTGTGTGTGTGTGTGTGTGTGTGTGTAAAATAGGAGCAGACTTGGTTAGGTGGCCGCCACTTATGTATCCAATCCTGAAAGTAGCCCCCCCTGGCCTTTTCCTGCCTGGGTCATGCCCAGGGTTGGGGGCTTTGCTGTGGAAATGTGTGACTTAAATATGTGCGTTGTTTAAAAACATTAGTTTGTGATTATTTGCTATGTAGCAAAAGATAGCCTTGCCTGGAATTGCCACCATACATGGATGGATCCCAAAGATCCCATCCAGTAAAAGGACCACAGGCCAAACTGCCCTTGTCAGCATGGGTTGGCCTGTACTCCATCCCATGTCCTATCCTGAATTCCATTTAAAACAGCGACCCCCACGAGCAGGCTGTGTGCAGCATGTCTGTCCTCCAGAGGCTTCAAATTTAAAAGTCATATGATGTTGATCGTGACATGTAATGATTTGGACGTCGTCCTTTGCTCTGTTAAGGGGAGCCAATGGCAGTCAACTCTTTTTGGATAAACTAAAATCAGAAAGGCACATGGTTCCACTGAGTCACTGCTCCAACGAGGAAGGCAGAAGATCAGCTTCCAGGTGGGAGGCAGTGAGAGAACAACTGAGGAATGCGGGAGGGGGCTCTAAGCAAGGGGTAAAAGACATCATTTTGAGACGTAAATAATTCACAAGCACTTTTCAAATAAACGTCTTTTCTAGCCTTCTCCACCTGTGAGTATGAAATAAATTGCATTTCCTTCTAATATCGTATTTTTATAGTAGAGTTTCCCTGGTACCCAATTGACAGTAATAACGCTCCTGATCACATCATCCCAGTTATTTTAAGTGCATTTTCTAAGTAGCATTTGTATTGGTTATCTGCTGCCATTGGCTCCCCTCACCGCACCCAGTGATCAAGTGTGCTTCCCATCCCCCACAAGCACCCTGTGCTCAGGGCTGGTTTGGACACGTCATACCCCCAAGAGCTCCAGGACCTCAGAGCCCTCCTCTGTCTGGGAGGGGCATTAGACATGGTTGGCATCCATTCGAGAAGGACTTAGAGTAATGAAAGTACAATCAACCTAAAATGAGTTAGTAACAGAGCAAAGGACGACGTCCAAATCATTACATGTCACGATCAACGTCATATGACTCTTAAATTTGAAGCCTCTGGAGGACAGACATGCTCCACACAACCTCTGGAGAATTTCGGTATTTCACCACTTGAAGTTGGAATTCTTTTATCAGCTTTTGAGCCTAATTTCTGAGATACGGTGCCTGATGGGCACTTCAAGTTGCTCTTATGATGTTGCAAGATCTGCTGACACAGCGTTAAGGTTTGATGAAATATTGAAGAACATTTCTATAATGAGAAAATGTTATGTCTAGGAAATCACCCTCATTTTGTTGTCAAAAAAATTTTTTTTTCTGTACGAGTTGTTTTATATCAAAGTATTTGGATTAAATTTGTTGTAAACATAAACTGTTTGGAAAGTTTTATTTAATGTACTAGCCATTTGTTCTTTCTCATTCTGAAAGACCAAAAAAAACCACATTGCCACCTAGAAGTGAAGAAAGATGGAAGGACCCATGTGTGGGATCACTTTCTCATGCTTGACCTTCACACAGGTATTCTGAAACAAAAATTAAATCAGACAGTGAGGCCTGTAGAGTGAATAATCTCTTCCAGTTTTTTCACTTGGCATTCTTGGTCCTGGAAAGTTGGTCAGTTTCTAGACCAGGAAGGAGCCTAGCTGGGTGGACCTAGGGCTTACCTATGCTGGGTTCTGCAGGATACTGATGATGCCACAGCCTCAGCCCAAGCCCGAGTGTTGGGTTGGGCGACTCTTAACTCTTCTATTCTGAAAATCTTAGTCAGAAAACCCTATCTTCATACCACTCTTGGAGCAAGTGAGCCAGGGAAATTCTGCAGAGACTGGATGTGCTCATCGAGGGCAACAAGAATGTTTGGACCAAGGGAAAAATCGAAACTGAACTGCATGTGTCCAAATTGCTTTCCTTGGTGGTGTGTCTCCAGGGATCTGGCTTTGGCTTAGGCTCTGGGAGCTGGCCTAGCATGGAGGAAAGATGGGGCTGCAGATATGGAGCCAAAAATCAACATTCAGAATCAAGCAGGCAGAGGGGTGTCTTGGTGGCTCAATCAGTGAAGCATCCAACTCTTGATTTCGGCTCAGGTCATGATCTCAGGGTTATGAGATCAGCCCCCACGTCGGGCTCTGCCCTCAGTAGGGAGTCTATTGGGATTCTCTCTCTCTACTCATAAATAAATAAATAAATAAATAAACAAATAAAAAGAATCAAGCAGGCCGAGCAGGAAGAATGAGAGACTGAGCAGAAAGTCTGTGACTGGGAGATTACATCTGGGACTCCAGCATGAGTGGGGACAAAGGCATACAGAGAAGTCAGAGCCCCAGGAGATTCTGTGAAAAGGGCGGAGCCTCTTTAGGGCCCCACGATCTCGCCTCTGGGTGGAGAAGGGACTTGAGGGCAAGCTCAGCTCCGCAAAACCAGGGTTCCCAAGCCAAGAATGGAACTGGCAGGGTTGACAAGACAGAAGAGAGATCGGAAGGTGGTGTTCAAGCCACAGTCGAGAGTTAGCAAAACAGACCAAGTTCAAGTCAGGACCACAGTGAATTAGACGGCCTGGTCCAGGAAACCGTTTTAGTCTCTGCTTGCAGTAGATCAGGTATGTTACCAATACGACCAGGGCTGGAAGGGATGCTTTGTGTTTAACCTGGACAGTCCCTGCCCAACCAGCAATAGAAAGGAATATCAAAGGCTCAGGACAATCCCTGTTGAGGAAAAAGAGACACAAACCACAAGGCCCTCAGACGCTAGGTCTGTTGCTCCCCATTTGTTCATGGGGGACGGCATCAGCCTGTGGGGAGTGAGTCTTCTTTGAGAACTTCAAGGTAGAGGCTGGATTTCATTCTCTGGCCTGCAGCTCTAGGGGCCAAGCTGAAGTCTTACAGAGGGGAGAAGGCAGGTTTTAAATTCAGATACGTAGTTGACATTGACTGGAAGTCTGTTTAGTGCCTGTCATCCAGGCTGTGCCCCGGGGATGCTATCCACGCTAGAGGGGAAATTGCTGAGCAATGAGGATGCAGATCTATGGGCGAAAGTATTCATTTTTCTTTGCCGAATTTTAGCCATTTTCAGATTTTCCTTCTCCAAGTTATGCTGTTGTTAAGATTTTTTAAAACAATTTTTTCTCCTTTGTCAGTAGGAAAATGTGTGTTTCATATTTCTTCTGAATGTCATTCTGTTCTTTCACACAAGGGCAGGGGTGGATCTGGTTTTGTGGGGCTTGGAGACTGTACAGTTTGGGAGTGGTCCTCTTTAAGAAAAAGAATATAAAATTGTAACACAAAATTAGGTACATAAAAATTAAATGATTAAGTTAGAATGAGAAAAAGAAAGAAGCCACAATATATTAACAATTTTTAAACGCCGTCTAATATAGAACATCAGATCTAGAAACTATCACACTATTTTTAGTAATTATCTGCCTGACTGTAATGATCTTTGACCTATATTTTTGGGTGGATAGTCCAAACATCTCCTCATTTAGCAACAATTTTTATAATATTTTTTTAAAGATTTTATTTATTTATTTGACAGAGAGAGATCACAAGTAGACAGAGAAGCAGGCAGAGAGAGAGAGAGGGAAGCAGGCTCCCTGCTGAGCAGAGAGCCCGATGCGGGACTCGATCTCAGGACCCTGAGATCATGACCTGAGCCAAAGGCAGCGGCTTAACCCACTGAGCCACCCAGGCGCCCTTTATAATATTTTCTATAGAGAAAAACAAAAAGCTACTTCAGTCTTGTCTTGAGCATGATGGTTTTACAATGATAGTTCAGAAAAATTTCCATTAGCTTTTCAACTCTTTTTTTTATCTCTTTTTAAAAAGATTTTTATTTATTTATTTGACAGACAGAGATAACAAGTAGGCAGAGAGGCAGGCAGAGAGAGGAGAGAAAGCAGGCTCCCTGCTGAGCAGAGAACCCGATGCAGGGGCTTGATCCCAGGACCATGGGATCATGACCTGAGCTGAAGGCAGAGGCTTTAACTCACTGAGCCACCCAGGCACCCCTCAACTCTTTTTTGATGATGTGTAAAGTTTTAGAATCGTTACCAAATGTGAGAAAATCTCTATCAATTTTCCTTCTATCAGGAGCTGCTATGAACACGCTCAACTTTTTGGAATCCTACTATACTCCAAACATAGGAGTTCTGATAAATTCTATTTTTGCAAGAGTCACTTCAAAGAAGAACAAAGCTACATCACCATTTCTAATTCCATACACTGCATTGTGGAATATATTCCCAGTAGGGGAAAACTTTAATTTTGAGTAAGCATTGGTGAGAAATAACTCCTTGGCTTACAATTTCCATGCCTGATGTTGCAGAACTTTCTATGGGGTAACTTCTGATTCTGTACATGTCAAACTTTGTTTCCCTTTCACCTGCCACCTGTATCCCAGGTCATGTACTGGACAACATGTTCACATTGCAATAATTCCTGTGTCCCTATACCTCTGTGTCTGACCTAAGTAAGTCAGCAGACACATAGGCAGAGAATTCCTAGGAGCCATTCCTGTATCTGGACAGCTGGCCAGGACCTAACCATTCATGGGAAAGACTGTGAGGTTATTATATACATATATCTCTAATTCAAATTCCCTTTGGGCAGATCCCCAAAATGCCCCCAGACTCTCCAGTGCTGCTTCACATTGGGGAAATGTGATGGGGGAGGTAGAAGTGCGGGAAGACAACAGTCTTGGCCATGAGCAGTCAAAATATCTTCACACGCTCGCATATTACTAAAAACATATGATCCTGTAAACATGTTGCTAAGGTCCACCCAAGATTTTGAGAGAAGCTAAGCAAATGCAGAACCCAAGGTGGATTCATCAAGGTCTGGAAAATCAAACCTTCCCAAATGTACTAATTTCTCAGAAGTCCTGTTCTGAGTTCCTGGATTTCATTTTCTTCTAGAGAAGAGTCAATTTTTAACTCCTTCTCTTTGGGGCACATCTTATTTTCCTCCTTGTTTTCACAGTGGTCACTTTTGCTGGCTTCCAACATGGTGACATAAAGTACTTAGGATTTTTAATTAATGCTTATCATTGTTATTTGAAAAATGAAAAATTTTCCAAATGTTGTAATTGTTTAGGTTCACACAGGACAGAAACGCAGGGACCCAGCAGCTCACCTGTCAGCCTGTGACAGGCACCTTTATTTCTGTATGAGTGCCTCCTGTCATGGACTGTAAGTCTGTAAGGCCGTTCCTGGAGGGCACAGAGAAGGAGGTTTACTTCCAGGGTTAAAACTCAAGCCAGTCCATTGCAAATCAGCAGATTTTAAAAAGCTGTGTGAAGAATTTAAACCTCTAGTGTTTCTAATATGTTGAACATGTTAAAAGATAGAGTGTCGGCAAGTATATGGTTTTCCAGTCGCTCCTCTTCTCACTCACAGCTGATGACTCAGGATGCCAGGTTGGGCAGCATGCTCCACTCTGCAGGGTACCTGAGGAGCCTGGACTCGGGGCCAGCACAGCAACAATCTGTGCTTACAACAGCAACAATCAGGTTGCTTACAGAATGGGACACTAAGTCACCTCCCCCTGGTGCAGCCTGCAACCTGGGCAACCAGGAGTAGGGAAGAGAGAAGATCCAAAGCCCACCTGGCTCTGTGGCTCCAGGTTAGAATTCAAGCCTCATTTAAGAACTACATTCCAATATTTCAGTTTCGGCTTCATTTCCTCCCCCCGCTTTTCCTCCTCCCCTTCCCTGTTTCCGTCCCCTCCTTCCTTCTCCTTCTTCTCCTCTCCCTTCTTCCCATCTCCTCCTCCTCCTCCTCTCCTCTTTCTCCTTCTTCTTGTCCTTTCCTTTCTTCTTCTCCTTCTTGTCTCCTTCTCACCCTCCCTGCCCTTCTTCCTCCTCTTCTTCCTTTTCTTCTTCACCTTTCAGCCCCAGCACAGAAGAAACCTTCAGTAAATACTTTTGGCAGTAAGAACCTGACATTTTGTGGAAATGTTTGTTCGCATGAGGGGGTCCTCTGAGGTAAAGTAGCTGGTCCTTCATTCTCCCTTCAGGGCAGGACAACAACACAGACCCTGGAAGAGAGGAGATTATTCTCATTTAAGAACCTCCAGACAAGAAAATTCCAGAGCCCATTACTTGTTTGGTCACTGCACAGTCATCTGTAGGTGCCACACGTGAGGTGCGGAGCATGGGGAAGGAGGAGGCAGCCTGTTCGGTGAGCACAGGAAAGAGTGAAGGGTGCACACGCCCTGGTTGCCTGTGGGCCAGGTCTGCCTCATGACACGTTGTGTTTGACTTGAACAGTGTTGTGCTACATTAGCTTTTAAAATCATGGAAGAGTTGCCAACATTTAAAAATCCCGAAAATTCATGCACACTCATGCTCACTCACTCCCACACACATTTATAACCCAATTTCCAATATTTCTTTAAAGACTGAAGTGATATTTCAGCTGTACATCAATTAAAAAATAAATAAGCTTAGGAGAGCTAGGGACAAATGAGCCTCTGCTCCTGCCTAGCTGTAAGCACGTACTCCACGGTCCTCATCACTGCCTGTGGATGCCCCAGAGGGACCACCCAGGTTACCAGTTAGCTACTGTTGTTATTTGACTTGATGACATGGCTAGAGCCATGTTAATAGAAGTATAGTGCTAGACAAAGTACAGGCAACTTAGGTAATGTTCATTTTCTAGCAGCCACATTTTTAAAAAGAAGAAATGGGAAAATTAATTTTAATAATATATTTGGCTTAACCCAATATAACATGTCAAAAACAGGATGCAATTAATATAAAAATTATTAATGTGATATTTACATTCTTTATTCATATTGTGGCTTCAAAATCCACTTTGACTCTCATGGCATATCTGTATTCAGATTCACTCCATTGCAGATGCTGCAGGTGGATGGGACAAAACAGCGCAGGATTCTAGCATGCTTCGTGGAGAAGATGGGCCAGCCATGGAAGGTTAGGTTGAAGAGAGAGATTGAGGCCAGATCCTGATCTCAGCGTGCCGGGTCAGGCAGAATGCTTAGCTCTGGGTGGCCTGAAAGGAGGAGATTTTGTATTTCCTTTTATCAACAGTTAGAAACCACTAGAATTCTGTTTGGGGGCTTCTGTGCAATGTTTTAAAATTCCTTTATTTTATCTGACATTCCTACTCCTACATTTCAAATCCATTTACTCTTGGACTGTTTTGAATGCACATGGAGAACAGCTGAGCAGATGTGTCTAGAGGTTTGCAAATGGTTTCCTTTAGAGTGCCCGAGTTCCAAGGAGGAACCTCAGAGGAACAGTGTGTGCGAGTGCTAGACCTGAGGCCCATCTGGGCGTCAACAGGAGGAGCTTGGTCAGTTTGACATGTGGCATGTGCAAGATTTTATTTACAGGAAGAGCTCTATTGCTTTTTATTTGTTTCTAACTGAAGAACACTCCTTTATGACATAACCTTCCAGAATATATAAAGTAATCTCCTCTGTATTAGGTGTTTAAGTACTTGGTGTGTTTCCCATTCTCTTCACATGTCTTTTATGGATTCTTTATTCACTTTAAGTCCCTTTATCCTGGGTGGTCCAGTATAAGTTAGGTACCAGATATGGTCATCAGATGCTAAAAGAGGCCTTTAAAATAAAAAGATTTTATTTATTTATTTAGAGAGAAAGTGCACAAGGGTGGGGAGAGGGAGAGAGGGAGAGGAAGAGAGAGACTCTCAAGCAGACTCTCTGTTCAGAGTCCCACGTAGGGCTCAATCTCACGACCCCAAGATCATGACCTGGGTCTAAATCAAGAGCCTGACGCTTAACTGACTGAATCACCCAGGCACTCCTAAAAGAGGCCTTTAAAAATACAGTTATAAGTCATGCTTTAAAAATTTCAAGGAGTTATTTAGTGGCTATGTATCTTCACAGATCTCATGTTAATGAGTGATTATGGATCTGACTGTACAATTATAAGCTTTTACATTAAACTCCATTTTCTGTTATATAAATCAGGACAGCAGTCTTTTGTAGAAACAGATTTCCAACAAAAAGGAAATGGACGATGAAGAAAAAATTGGCTCCTAAACCTTTGAATCAAACTGACCACGCTTACCCACCCCTTCCCCAAACCCATTTGTAAATTGATCTCTTAGTTTTCCATTTTGTGACTTACATGGAATAAAGAGCTATGTCTCCGCCTCCAGACTGTGACCGTTTCTTTCTTTACTGTGATCTGTGGTGAGAGTGGAATTCACAGAGAAACATTACCCCGTTGGCAACAGATGGGCTCCTCGGGACCGTTTATTTGCCTACATGGCTGAGTTGTTTGCTCTCCTCCTTCCTCTTCTGCTTCTGTGCTTTCTTTTTTATTTGAGTTCATAATTCAGCATTCTTTACCTGCCAATCAACTGAAACATATTATGGTGGTTCCAAACACGACTTCATAGCACAGATGGTTTCTTTTATTGGATTCCTTCAGTGTGAATCTAACATGTCCAGGCAAAGCCTGTGATGGAAACCCACCCCAACACAGTAGTAGTTGCAAAGGAATTCCCCAGGGTGTGTTCAGTTACACAGTTTCTGTAAACTTTCTTGGTGTCCCTTACTGTCTTCTGAAAAGGTAAAAAAGGAAGGCAGATGTGTTGGTGAAGTAAGAATGTAAATGCAACAAGGACTAGAGGTGAGGAAGGCATGCTTGTGGGCTCTAGGTGGGACAGAGGCTGTGCTCCAACACTCTAGTTTGGACATTTAGTCATTCATTCCATGAAATGTACTGAGGAAGGAGCTCATTGATCCAGGCATGGCTGCACAGGGCATCCTCCAGAAAGGGTAACCAGGACTGGGGATCCATTCTGGGGAGAGCTTTGAGGGAACACAAGATAATGCTCCCATGGTGTCACCTTTATGAGAAAGTCCTTGCTGATTGCTGTGGTTCCACCTTCACTCTTGCATGAGAAAGTGTAGAATAATGCCAGCGATGCTATCATAGGCATATATTTGAATCCATTCTAACTTATAGAAGAAAGTAGGTCATTTGCAAACTTTGATACTTGAATATCAACCTATCATATCCCTTAGAAATGCCCTGACAGCCCATGTCTTTCAGCACCAAGTTCAAAGGCAAAGCAGACTTCAAGCATCTTAGGGGGAAAAGATGGCACACTAAATGGGGATAATTAAGGAAATTTTAATATTGTGACTATTTGCAAAAGTATGAAAAAGCTTAAAAAATGAACATGGAAAAATGAAGCATAACTACACAAACCACAGCAAGGAGACTTTCTCCCCGAGCCTAATGGGGAAAGGGCAGAATCCATGGATTCCTGAGGGTCATGTGAAGGGAGCTACAGTCTTTGGGGGAATCCACCAACACTCAGTGACACAACTCTTCCTATCTTCTGAGTTGTTTCTTGTAAATGCCACTGTAAACCGAGAGTAAGGGATGATGTTGAAGCTGTCCATAGAATCTGGCACAGAACAAGATGGACAGGAAGTCAGAAGGTCAAAGGGAAAATGCCTAGTATAACCATTGATTTCAATAGGATGGGGCTATTCACCAGCCAGAGGACCGGGGAAACAGGGCAATCTGGTTCAGTTTGAATTATCAGAATCTGAATAACAGCACATTCTTTACCAATC
The DNA here is from genome assembly GCF_902655055.1 of Lutra lutra. Classification (NCBI taxonomy): domain Eukaryota; kingdom Metazoa; phylum Chordata; class Mammalia; order Carnivora; family Mustelidae; genus Lutra; species Lutra lutra. Next base: position 145,754,350 of record NC_062283.1, on the reverse strand, counting down.
ATCACCATAAAGCAATTGTTACTCTAACAAATGGCCTACTATGTGCTCTCTCCTTCATGCCAGACTGTGAGCTCCTTGAGGGAAGCACCTACCTTTTCATCTGTATGTAGTTTACTGCAGAGTGTTTGACATATAATAAATGCTCAACACATGGTGGCAGACTGAATAAATGAATATCCCAGGCCCCTACTAAATTGAAGCCCTGTTCCATTTAACTCTCTATCTTGGCTGGAATCAGTCTTCAAGAATGGTTTAGACCAATACAACTAAGAGTTAGTTTTTTGAAAAGAGAAACAAAATTGAAACAAAATTGACTAACTTTAGCTAGACTTATCAGAAAAAAGAGAGAGGACTCAATGAAATAAAATTATAGATGGAAAGAGGAGACATTAAACTGATTATCACAGAAATACAAAAGACCATAAGAGACCACTATTGACAATTACACAACCACAAATTGGAAAGCCTAAAGAAATGGATAAATTTATAGAAGCATAAAACCTTCCAAGCATGAATCATTAAAAATGAAAAAATCTATACAGATCAATAATAAATAAGAGATTGAATTAGTAATCAAAAACTTCCAGCCAAAAGGCGCTCCAAGACCAGATGGCTTCATGGGTGAATCCCCCCAAACCTTTAAAGAAGAATCAATATCATTCTTCTCAAACTCTTCCAAAAAACTGAAGAGAAGGGAACACTTTCAAACTCATTTTATAAAACTAGCATTACCCTGATATCAAGACCAAGTAAGGACTCTACAAGAAAAGAAAATTCCAGGCCAATATCCCTGATGAATATCGATAGATGCAAAAGTCCTCAACAAAACACTAGCAAACTAAATGCAACTGTACATTTAAAAAATAACATACCATGATCAGGTGGGATTTATCCATGGGAAGCAAGGATGGTTCACATATGCAAAGCAATAAATGGAATAGACAACATTCGCAGAAAGATAAAAATCATATGATTACCTCAATAGATGCAGAAAAAACATTGGATAATTCAACATCTTTTCATGATAAAAATCCTCAACAAAGTAGATATAGAAAGAATATACAGATGGTTAACAGACACATGAAAAAAATTTGTCATCATCAGCCATTAGGGAAATTCAAATCAAAACCACATTGTGATACCACCTTACACCAGTTAGAAAGGCAAAAGTGAACAAGACAAGAAACAACCCATGTTGGAGAGGTTGTGTGGAAAGGGGAACCCTCTTACACTGTTGGTGGGAATGCAAGTTGGTACAGTCACTTTGGAAAACAGCGTGGAGGTTCCTCAAAAAATTAAAAATAGAGCTACCCTATGACCCAGCAATTGAACTACTAGGTATTTACCCCAAAGATACAGATACAGACAAAGAAGGGCCATCTGCACCCCAATGTTAATAGCAGCAATGTCCACAATAACCAAACTGTGGAAAGAGCCAAGATGCCCCTCAACAGATGAATGGATAAAGAAGATGTGGTCCCTATACACAATGGAGTATTACTCAGCCATCAAAAAGGATGAATACCCAACTTTTGTATCAACATGAATAGGACTGGAGGAGATTATGCTAAGTGAAATAAGTCAAGCAGAGAATGTCAATTATCCTATGGTTTCACTTAATTATGGAACATAAGGAATAGCATGGAGGACATTAGGAGAAGGAAGGGAAAAATGAAGGGGGGAATTGGAGTGGGTGATGAACCATGAACTCTGGGAAACAAACTGAGGGTTTTAGAAGGGATGGGGTGGGGGATGCTGAGCCTGGTGCTGGGTATTAAGGAGGGCACATATTGCATGGAGCACTGGCTGTTATATGCAAACAGTGAATCATGGAACACAACACCAAAAACTAATGATGTACTGCATGGTGACTAACATAACATAAAAAAAATAATAAAAATAAATAATAATACAATCCTAAAAAAAAAAACCAAAACATAATCAAGGTCATATATGATAAGCCCACAGCGAACATCACATTCTATGATGAAAAACTGAAAGTTTTTCCTCTAAGATCAGGAACAAGATGAGGGAGCCCTCTTTTGTCATCTCTATTCAACATAGTACGGGCAGTCTTAACTAGAGCAATTAGACATAGGAAGAAGGAAAAGTCATCCAAATTGGAAAGGAAGAAGTAAAGCTGCCTTTATTTACAAATGATATAATCTTACAGAAAGAAAAAAATCCTAAAATCTTACAGAAAGAAAAATCCTAAAGTTTCCACCAAAAAAACTGTTGGAACTAACAAATTCAGTAAAATTCCAGGATTCAAACCAACATATAAAAAGCATTTCTACACAGTAACAATGAACTTTCTGAAAAAGAAAGAAAACAATTATGTTTACAATGATATAAGAAACAATAACATTCTTAGGAATATATTTAAACAACAAAGTGAAATATCTGTATACTGAAAATTATAAGACATTGATGAAAGAAATGCAAAAAGATACAAATAAATGGAAATATATCCCATGTTCATGGATCAGAGAAGTTAATGTTAAAGTATCCATATTATCTAAACCAATCTATAGTTTCAATGCAATCCCTATTAAAATTCCAGTGACTGATATTGAAGAGGTTACTGCCTATGTTCTCTAGGATTCTGATGGATTCCTGTCTCACATTGAGGTCTTTTATCCATTTTGAGTTTATCTTTGTGTATGGTGTAAGAGAATGGTCAAGTTTCATTCTTCTACATATAGCTGTCCAGTTTTCCCAGCACCATTTATTGAAGAGACTGTCTTTTATCCACTGTATATTTTTTCCTGTTTTGTCAAAGATTATTTGACCGTAGAGTTGGGGGTCCATATCTGGGCTCTCTACTCTGTTCCACTGGTCTGTGTGTCTGTTTTTATGCCAGTACCATGCTGTCTTGGTGATCACAGCTTTGTAGTAAAGCTTGAAATCAGGTACCGTGATGCCCCCAGTTTTATTTTTGTTTTTCAACATTTCCTTAGCGATTTGGGGTCTCTTCTGATTCCATACAAATTTTAGGGATTATTTGCTCCAGCTCTTTGAAAAATACTGGTGGTATTTTGATCGGAATGGCATTAAAAGTATAGATTGCTCTAGGCAGTATAGACATTTTAACAATGTTTATTCTTCCGATCCAAGAGCATGGAATGGTCTTCCATCTTTTTGTGTCTTCTTCAATTTCTTTCATGAGGGTTCTATAGTTCCTCGAGTACAGTTCCTTTACCTCTTTGGTTAGGTTTATTCCCAGGTATCTTATGGTTCTTGGTGCTATTGTAAATGGAACTGATTCTCTAATTTCCCTTTCTGTATTTTCATTGTTAGTGTATAAGAAAGCCACTGATTTCTGTACACTGACTTTGTATCCTGCCACGTTGCTGAATTGTCGTATGAGTTCTAGTAGTTTGGGGGTGGAGTCTTTTGGGTTTTGCATATAAAGTTTTATGTCATCTGCGAAGAGAGAGAGTTTGACTTCTTCATTGCCAATTTGGGTACCTTTTATTTCTCTTTGTTGTCTGATTGCTGTTGCTAGGACTTCTAATACTATGTTGAACAAGAATGGTGAGAGTGGGCATCCTTGTCGTATTCCTGATCTCAACGGGAAGGCTGCAAGCTTTTTCCCATTGAGGATGATATTTGCTGTGGGTCTTTCATAGATAGATTTTATGAAGTTCAGGAATGTTCCCTCTATCCCTATACTTTGAAGCGTTTTAATCAGGAACGGATGCTGGATATGTTTCCAAAGGCAAAGGAAGCAAAAGCGAAAATAAATTTTTGGGACTTCATCAAGATCAAAAGCTTCTGCACAGCAAAGGAAACAGTCAAGAAAACAAAGAGGCAACCCACGGAATGGGAGAAGATATTTGCAAATGACAGTACAGACAAAAGGTTGATATCCAGGATCTATAAAGAACTCCTCAAACTCAACACACACAAAACAGACAATCATATAAAAAACTGGACAGAAGATATGAACAGACACTTCTCCAATGAAGACATACAAACGGCTATCAGACACATGAAAAAAATGTTCATCATCACTAGCCATCAGGGAGATTCAAATTAAAACCACATTGAGATACCACTTTACACCACTTAGAATGGCCAAAATTAGCAAGACAGGAAACAACATGTGTTGGAGGGGATGTGGAGAAAGATCTTACACTGTTGGTGGGAATGCAAGTTGGTGCAGCCACTTTGGAAAACAGTGTGGAGATTCCTCAAGAAATTAAAAATAGAGCTTCCCTATGACCCTGCCATTGCACTACTGGGTATTTACCCCAAAGATACAGATGTAGTGAAAAGAAGGGCCATCTGTACCCCAATGTTTATAGCAGCAATGGCCACAGTCGCCAAATTGTGGAAAGAACCAAGATGCCCTTCAACGGATGAATGGATAAGGAAGATGTGGTCCATATACACTATGGAGTATTATGCCTCCATCAGAAAGGATGAATACCCAACTTTTGTAGCAACATGGACGGGGCTGGAAGAGATTATGCTGAGTGAAATAAGTCAAGCAGAGAGAGTCAATTATCATATGGTTTCACTTATTTGTGAAGCATAACAAATAGCATGGAGGACAAGGGGAGATGGAGAGGAGAAGGGAGTTGAGGGAAATTGGAAGGGGAGGTGACCCATGAAAGACTATGGACTCTGAAAAACAATCTGAGGGTTTTGAAGGAGTGGGGGGTGGGAAGTTGGGGGAACCAGGTGGTGGGTATTAGAGAGGGCACGGATTGCATGGAGCACTGGGTGTGGTGCAAAAACAATGAATACTGTTACACTGAAAAGAAATAAAAAATTAAAAAAAATTCCAGTGAAATCTTTCACAGAAATAGAAAAATCCCCAAATTCATATAGAACCACAGAAGACTCTGAATAGCCAAAACAAGCCTGAGAAAAAACAAACCTGGAGGCATTACCTTTCCTGATTTCAAACTATTTTACAAATGGTATGGTATGATAATCAAAATATACCGGTGCTGGCATAAAAACAGATGCATAGACCCATGCAACTAGAAATAAACCTATGCATACAGCATCAACTAATATTTGATAAGGAAGTCAAAAATACTCAGTGAGGAAAGGGTGGTCTCTTAAATAAATGGTGTTAGGAAAATTGGATATTCACAGCAGAAGAATGAAAGTGGGAAGATAAATGTAATGCAAGAATATGAATATAATAAGTATTATTTGGCCATGAGAAAGAAAGAAATCCTGCCATTTGCAACAACATGGATAAACCTTGAAGGCATTGTGCTAAGTAAAGTAATTAAAGTGAAGTAAGTCAGACAGGGAAAGAAAAGTAGTGTTTGATTTCACTTACATGAGGAATACTAAAGAACCAAACTCATAGGAGCAGTAGAATGGTGGCTGCCAGGTACTGAGGGCTGGGGAAGTGAGGTGCTAGTCAAAGGGTATGAACCTCCAGTTATAAGATGATTAAGTTCTGGGGATCATGGTGATTATAGTTAACGACATTGTACTGTATACTTGCAGGTCGCTAAGAGTAAATCTTGAATGTTCTCATCACAATCATAATAAAAAAAGGTAATTATGTGTATTGATGACATATTAACTCAACTTATTATAATTATTTTGTAATATATATGTATATCAAATCATCATTTCAACTTATATAATCTTATATACCAATTATATCTCAATAAAGCTGAAAAAAAGAATGGTGTGGAGCTCACCTATGGGTTTAGTTATCAAGGTTAGAGGTATTTAAGGAATTTGGGTTTAAATGCTTATTGCTATAACTGAAATAGGGGTCAATATTCAAGATCCTGAGACTATGGGACCCAGAGGTATATTGAGAAGATCAAGGAAACCAAATGCTAGCAGGTACGGATCTCAGTGGGATATGGAAGGTTTACTTACCACAGCCAACAGTAGCATGGACTGGTCTCTCTACAGGCTGAACTACATCTATGTATGGATCTTGGCAGAGCAAATTGAAGGCCTGTTGATATAATCCTGACAGCAATGTAGACTATAATAAATGGAACAGGCCAAGTAACAAAGGTAAAAAATTCTATGCTTAAACTTGAAAAGCATATTCTGGGTATATAAACATATAAAATGTGCATGTTTATAAGACTGGGAAATTATAATAATCCATTCATTTTCTCCTGAGGACTTAGGAAAATAAATTGGATCATTTCTCAAGGTCATTGTTTTTGGGAAAGTAATATACACGAGCACAGATAAATATATGAGTATGTGCAACAATTTGAGGTTCGCCACAATGCTTTGACTTTCTAAAACTTATAGTGGTTCTGCCATGAAGGCACCATATTCACCATAGGCCAATGTTTTCATAGAAATGTATTTGGGGGTGTGCATTCTTCAATAAAAGAACCACCACAAATATGGCATGGCTTAAGTGTGTCAGTTCTTCCAGAAGCTGGGGACTTGGACACATGATGCCCTCTTTCAGAGCAATAAGACCCTTACACACATGATATATATATTTTTTAAGATTTTATTTATTTATCAGAGACAGAGAGAGAGAGTGCACAAGCAGGCAGAGTGGCAGGCAGAAGTGGAGAGAAGCAGGCTCCCTGCCGAGCAAGGAGCCTGATACGGAACTCCATCCCAGTACCTTGAAGTCATGACCTGAGCCGAAGGTGGCGGTAACCGACTGAGCCACCCAGGCATCCCATACACACATGATATTCTTCTTTTTTTTTTAAATTTTACTTTTTATAAACATATAATATATTTTTATCCCCAGGGGTACAGGTCTGTGAATCGCCAAGTTTACACACTTCACAGCACTCACCATAGCACATACCCTCCCCAATGTCCATAACCGCACCCCCCCTCTCCCAACCCCCCTCCCTCCATCAACCCTCAGTTTGTTTTGTGAGATTGAGAGTCACTTATGGTTTGTCTCCCTCCCAATCCCATCTTGTTTCATTTACTCTTCTCCTACTCCCTTAACCTCCCATGTTGCATCTCCTCTCCCTCATATCAGGGAGATCATATGATAGTTGTCTTTCTCCGATTGACTTATTTCACTAAGCATGATACCCTCTAGTTCCATCCACGTCGTCGCAAATGGCAAGATTTCATTTCTTTTGATGGCTGCATAGTATTCCATTGTGTATATATACCACATCTTCTTTATCCATTCGTCTGTAGATGGACATCTAGGTTCTTTCCATAGTTTGGCTATTGTAGACATTGCTGCTATAAACATTCGGGTGCACGTGTCCTTTCGGATCACTACGTTTGTATCTTTAGGGTAAATACCCAGCAGTGCAATTGCTGGGTCATAGGGTAGTTCTATTTTCAACATTTTGAGGAACCTCCATGCTGTTTTCCAGAGTGAATGCTGGGAATGCACCAGCTTGCATTCCCACCAACAGTGTAGGAGGGTTCCCCTTTCTCCGCATCCTCGCCAGCATCTGTCATTTCCTGACTTGTTAATTTTAGCCATTCTGACTGATATGAGATGATATCTCATGGTGGTTTTGATTTGTATTTCCCTGATGCCGAGTGATATGGAGCACTTTTTCATGTGCCTGTTGGCCATCTGGATGTCTTCTTTGCAGAAATGTCTGTTCATGTCCTCTGCCCATTTCTTGATTGGATTATTTGTTCTTTGGGTGTTGAGTTTGCTAAGTTCTTTATAGATTTTGGACACTAGCCCTTTATCTGATATGTCGTTTGCAAATATCTTCTCCCATTCTGTCAGTTGTCTTTTGGTTTTGTTAACTGTTTCCTTTGCTGTGCAAAAGCTTTTGATCTTGATAAAATCCCAATAGTTCATTTTTGCCCTTGCTTCCCTTGCCTTTGGCGATGTTCCTAGGAAAATGTTGCTGCGGCTGAGGTCGAAGAGCTTGTTGCCTGTGTTCTCCTCAAGGATTTTGATGGATTCCTTTCTCACATTGAGGTCCTTCATCCATTTTGAGTTTATTTTCGTGTGTGGTGTAAGGAAATGATCCAACTTCATTTTTCTGCATGTGGCTGTCCAATTTTCCCAACACCATTTATTGAAGAGGCTCTCTTTGTTCCATTGGACATTCTTTCCTGCTTTGTCGAAGATGAGTTGACCATAGAGTTGAGGGTCCATTTCTGGGCTCTCTATTCTGTTCCATTGATCTATGTGTCTGTTTTTGTGCCAGTACCATGCTGTCTTGATGATGACACCTTTGTAATAGAGCTTGAAGTCCGGAATTGTGATGCCACCAACTTTGGCTTTCTTTTTCAATATTCCTTTGGCTATTCGAGGTCTTTTCTGGTTCCATATAAATTTTAGGATGATTTGTTCCATTTCTTTGAAAAAAATGGATGGTACTTTGATAGGAATTGTACTAAATGTGTAGATTGCTTTAGGTAGCATAGACATTTTCACAATATTTATTCTTCCAATCCAGGAGAATGGAATATTTTTCCATTTCTTTGTGTCTTCCTCAATTTCTTTCATGAGTACTTTATAGCTTTCTGTGTATGGATTCTTAGTCTCTTTGGTTAGGTTTATTCCTAGGTATCTTATAGTTTTGGGTGCATTTGTAAATGGGATTGACTCCTTAATTTCTCTTTCTTCTGTCTTGTTGTTGGTGTAGAGAAATACAACTGATTTCTGTGCATTGATTTTATATCCTGACACTTTACTGAATTCCTGTACAAGTTCTAGCAGTTTTGGAGTGGAGTCTTTTGGGTTTTCCACATATAGTATCATATCATCTGCGAAGAGTAATAGTTTGACTTCTTCCTTGCCAATTTGGATGCCTTTAATTTCCTTTTGTTGTCTGATTGCTGAGGCTAGGACTTCTAGTACTATGTTGAATAGCAGTGGTGATAACGGACATCCCTGCCGTGTTCCTGACCTTAGCGGAAAAGCTTTCAGTTTTTCTCCATTGAGAATGATATTTGCGGTGGGTTTTTCATAGATGGCTTTGATAATATTGAGGTATGTGCCGTCTATCCCTACACTTTGAAGAGTTTTGATCAGGAAGGGATGCTGTACTTTGTCAAATGCTTTTTCAGCATCTATGGAGAGTATCATATGTTTCTTGTTCTTTCTTTTATTAATGTGTTGTATCACATTGATTGATTTGCGGATGTTGAACCAACCTTGCAGCCCTGGAATAAATCCCACTTGGTCGTGGTGAATAATCCTTTTAATGTACTGTTGAATCCTATTGGCTAGTATTTTGGCGAGAATTTTTGCATCTGTGTTCATCAAGGATATTGGTCTGTAGTTCTCTTTTTTGATGGGATCCTTGTCTGGTTTTGGGATCAAGGTGATGCTGGCCTCATAAAATGAGTTTGGAAGTTTTCCTCCCATTTCTATTTTTTGGAACAGTTTCAGGAGAATAGGAATTAGTTCTTCTTTAAATGTTTGGTAGAATTCCCCCGGGAAGCCATCTGGCCCTGGGCTTTTGTTTGTTTGGAGATTTTTGATGACTGTTTCAATCTCCTTACTGCTTATGGGTCTGTTCAGGATTTATATTTCTTCCTGGTTCAGTTGTGGTAGTTTATATGTCTCTAGGAATGCATCCATTTCTTCCAGATTGTCAAATTTGTTGGTGTAGAGTTGCTCATAGTATGTTCTTATAATTGTCTGTATTTCTTTGGTGTTGGTTGTGATCTCTCCTCTTTTATTCATAATTTTATTTATTTCGGTCCTTTCTCTTTTCTTTTTGATAAGTCTGGCCTGGGGTTTATCAATCTTATTAACTCTTTCAAAGAACAAGCTCCTAGTTTCGTTGATTTGTTCTATTGGTTTTTTGGTTTCTATTTCATTGATTTCTGCTCTGATCTTTATGATTTCTCTTCTCCTGCTGGGTTTAGGGTTTCTTTCTTGTTCTTTCTCCAGCTCCTTTAGGTGTAGGGTTAGGTGTACCTGAGACCTTTCTTGTTTCTTGAGAAAGGTTTGTACCGCTATATATTTTCCTCTCAGGACTGCCTTTGTTGTGTCCCACAGATTTTGAACCGTTGTGTTTTCATTATCATTTGTTTCCATGAATTTTTTCAATTCTTCTTTAATTTCCTGGTTGACCCATTCATTCTTTAGAAGGATGCTGTTTAGTCTCCATGTATTTGTGTTCTTTCCAAATTTCCTCTTGTGGTTGAGTTCTAGCTTCAGAGCATTGTGGTCTGAAAATATGCAGGGAATGATCCCAATCTTTTGATACCGGTTGAGACCTGATTTAGGACTGAGGATGTGATCTATTCTGGAGAATGTTCCATGTGCGCTAGAGAAGAATGTGTATTTTGTTGCTTTGGGATGAAATGTTCTGAATATATCTGTGATGTCCATCGGGTCCAGTGTGTCATTTAAGGCCTTTATTTCCTTGTTGATCTTTTGCTTGGATGATCTGTCCATTTCAGTGAGGGGAGTGTTAAAGTCCCCTACTATGATTGTATTATTGTTGATGTGTTTCTTTGATTTTGTTATTAATTGGTTTATATAGTTGGCTGTTCCCATGTTAGGGGCATAGATATTTAAAATTGTTAGATCTTCTTGTTGGACAGATCCTTTGAGTATGATATAGTGTCCTTCCTCATCTCTTATTATAGTCTTTGGCTTAAAATCTAATTGATCTGATATAAGGATTGCCACTCCTGCTTTCGTCTGATGTCCATTAGCGTGGTAAATTCTTTTCCACCCCCTCACTTTAAACCTGGAGGTGTCTTCGGGTTTAAGATGAGTTTCTTGTAGGCAACATATAGATGGGTTTTGTTTTTTTATCCATTCTGATACCCTGTGTCTTTTGATTGGGGCATTTAGCCCATTAACATTCAGGGTAAGTATTGAGAGATATGAATTTAGTGCCATTGTATTGCCTGTAAGGTGACTGTTATTGTATATTGTCTCTGTTCCTTTCTGATCTACCACTTTTAGGGTCTCTCTTTGCTTAGAGGACCCCTTTCAATATTTCCTATAGAGCTGGTTTGGTATTTGCAAATTCTTTCAGTTTTTGTTTGTCCTGGAAGCTTTTAATCTCTCCTTCTATTTTCAATGATAGCCTAGCTGGATATAGTATTCTTGGCTGCATGTTTTTCTCATTTAGTACTCTGAATATATCATGCCAGCTCTTTCTGGCCTGCCAGGTCTCTGTGGATAAGTCTGCTGCCAATCTAATATTTTTACCATTGTATGTTACAGACTTCTTTTCCCGGGCTGCTTTCCGGATTTTTTCTTTGTCACTAAGACTTGTAAATTTTACTATTAGGTGATGGGATGATTTTGTGGGGGGTTCTCTGAACCTCCTGGATTTTGATGCTTGTTCCCTTTGCCATATTGGGGAAATTCTCTCCAATAATCCTCTCCAATATACCTTCTGCTCCCCTCTCTCTTTCTTCTTCTTCTGGAATCCCAATTATTCTGATGTTGTTTCGTCTCATGGTGTCACTTATCTCTCGAATTCTCCCCTCGTGGTCCAGTAGCTGTTTGTCCCTCTTTTGCTCAGCTTCTTTATTCTCTGTCATTTGGTCTTCTATATCGCTAATTCTTTCTTCTGCCTCATTTATCCTAGCAGTGAGAGCCTCCATTTTTTATTGCACCTCATTAATAGCTTTTTTGATTTCAACTTGGTTAGATTTTAGTTCTTTTATTTCTCCAGAAAGGGCTTTTATATCTCCCGAGAGGGTTTCTCTAATATCTTCCATGCCTTTTTCGAGCCCGGCTAGAACCTTGAGAATCGTCATTCTGAACTCTGGATCTGACATATTACCAATGTCTATATTGATTAGGTCTCTAGCCTTTGGTACTGCCTCTTGTTCTTTTTTTTGTGGTGAATTTTTTCCGCCTAGTCATTTTGTCCAGATAAGAGTATATGAAGGAGCAAGTAAAATACTAAAAGGGTGGCAACAACCCCAGGAAAATATGCTTTAGCCAAATCAGAAGAGACCCCAAATCGTGAGGGGGGAGAAAGGGGATAAAAAGGGGTTCAGAAAGAAAAAAAAAAAAAGAAGCTATTAAAAAAAGAAAGCCGATAAAAAATATAAAAAGGAAAAAAATATATATATATTAGATAAACTAGTTAAAAAAACGTTAAAAAGAAAAGGGTAAAAGTTAAAAAAATTTAGCAGAAGAAGAGAAAAAAATTGAAAAAGAAAAAAAAATAAATTAACTGCAAGGCTAAAGAATCATGGGGAGCAAGCCATGAGTTCCGTGCTTTGCTTTCTCCTCCTCTGGAATTCCGCCGCTCTCCTTGGTGTTGAAACTACACTCCTTGGTAAGTGAACTTGGTCCTGGCTGGGTTTCTTGCTGATCTTCTGGGGGAGGGGCCTGTTGTAGTGATTCTTAAGTGTCTTTGCCCCCGGCGGAGTTGCACCGCCCTTACCAGGGGCCGCGCTGAGTCATCCGCTCAGGTTTGCTTTCGGGAGCTTTTGTTCCCTGAGCGCTTTCCGTAGAGTTCCGGAGGACGGGAATGAAGATGGCGGCCTCCCGGTGTCTGGCCCGGAGGAGCCGAGAGCCCGGGGCCCCACTCCTCAGTGCGCCCTCAGAGAACAGCGCCCATTGATTCCCGCCACCCTGGCCTCCGGCCGCGCTCCGAGCTGACCGAGCCTGCGACCGGTTCAAGGCAACCCCGAGCTGAGAGTCACTCCTCGGCTCTGTCTCTGCAGCCGGCTTCCCCGTTCTAATACCTGCAAGCTCTGCGACACTCAGACACCCCCGATCCTTCTGTGACCCTGCGGGACCTGAGGCCACGCTGACCCTGCATGGGCTTCACCCCGGTTAAGCCTCTGGAGCGATGTCCCTCAGCGGAACAGACTTTTAAAAGTCCTGATTTTGTGCTCCGTTGCTCCGCCCTTGCCGGGAATTGGCCCCTCCCCCCATGGTCTATCTTCCCGTCGCTTTGGATTCACTTCTCTGCCAGTCCTACCTTTCAGAAAGTGGTTGATTTTCTGTTTCTAGAATTGCTGTTCTTCTTCTCTTTGATCTCCCTTTGGATTTGTAGGTGTTTGCAATCTTTAGATAAGCTATCTAGCTGATCTCCCGCTACCTGAAGTAGTCTCAGCCTGCTACATCTCCACCATCTTGACTCCTCCCCACACATGATATTCTTAATAAAATTCTAAGACTATCATCCTTGGAGATCAGATTTAAGAGAGTTACAGTCTTTTGCTGTATTTCCTTAGGAAAAAAATAAAAGTCATCAGTAAAATTAACCATAGAACGCTTCAACCAAAGAAACTTTCAGGAAAATGAGAATTGTCTTTTATTATAGAGAAACCATTAAGGTGTAAGATGGATCCATAATATGGATTTCACCAATTCTGAACTCCTTTGTAAGGCTGTTGAAATTGACCATGCTATATAAAATCTGTAAGTCAGAATAATAATGAGGGATCCAGGGCAAATACTGGCATATTTTATATTTACATACGACATCCACGGTGGCAACAATGTTATTTTAAGATGTAGTGGGTTGAATTGTGTCCCCCCAAAAGATAACTGAAGTCCTAATCTCTGGTACCTGTGAGTGTCCACCTTATTTGGAAAGAGTGCAAATATAGCCAGGTGAAGATGAGGTCATACTGGATTAGGGTGGATCCTAAATCCAATGACTGGTGTTCTAATAAGAAAAGGGGAGAGAGATTTAGACATGGAGATGGAACATATTTTGCAGGAAGGCCACATGAACCCAGATGCAGAGGCTGGAGCAAAGCAGCTTCAAAGCAAGGAGCATGGAGGATTGTTGGCAACAGCAGAAGCAAGAATAGGAAGGGACAGGTCTTCCTGTAGAGGCTTCAGAGACAGCCTGACCCTGCTGATACCTTTATTTCACACTTTTGGTCTCCAGAACTATCAGAGAATAAATTCCTGTTCCATCATGTCACCTAGTTTGTGATAATTTTATTAGGGCAGCTCTAGGAAATTGGTACAAATGTAAATAAAAGTAATCGAAAAAGCTGGTATTTCCTGCTCTGTGCGCAGTTAAAAACCCAGAAGTCACCCTGGAACTTCCCCATATCTATCCATGGCTGGGTCATCCAATTTCACCCCACATCTGTTGGCTGCTCCATTTCTCCTTCTCCCCGTCACCCCCTCTCCAAACAAGGCTTAGGCACCAACTCCGCAGCAGTGGGCTCTCTCCAAGCCTTCCTGCCCCAGAGATTCCCCAGGCTCCACACCTTTCTCCTGCAGCAAGGCTGACCTTAAATATAAATCCAATTACGTCCCCCACCTCCCGCCCTCCCAACCTCCCAACTCATTTTTACATGGTTTTAACCATTTTGCACTTTTCACTTCTGATTGAATAAAAACAAAAACTTGTACTGTGAGTGCTGGTGCCTTATGTGGTCTGGTTTCTTCGGACCTTTCCCCTCATCTCTCTTTGTCCCTTGCTCCCTGCTCTCAAGATGACCTAGCCTTCTTTCTGCTCCAGGATTTCTCAGAGCTGTATCCTCTCCCAGGACATTTGCACATGTCTTCCCTTTAGAGCATTTGTGCCTCCTCTTGGAGAGTTGGTCAATCTGTACCTGACATGTTCACAGCTCCCAAACTCTATAACATAATTACATATTCGTTTGTGTGGTCTTTGATGAACTTCTATCTCCTGCTCTCAGCTGTTGCTAGGCTGTAGCTCCATGGTCAGTTCTGTTCCCAGGGCCTGACTCAGAGCCTGCCCTGGGAGGAAATCAGCAAGCTGCTACTGAGTGCTGGAATCTTCTACATCCTTTCAAATACTCCTTTCATCTAACTACCACGTTTTTAGGAAGGAAAAACCCACAAAAGTCGTACATGTACGTAGTCTTGACCCTCTTTATCATCCTTTCTCCCTCTTCTTCCAGCAAATGTGAAAGAATTTGTATATGATTGACCAAAACAAAACAAAACAAAACCAAAAAATAATCTAGCTACGTATTGCAGTCCCAGGCTCATGGGATTACTGAGTGATGAGTGCATTGATTGCAAGAAACATTTTCTCATTAGAAAAGGAAAGAGATCATGAAAAAGATCTTATCTTGTCTCTAAAGCTCTTTGTAAACATGAAGCATCACAAAGCTGCAGCTCTCCACAAATGTCTGGTCCCTCTCCACTGGGGAAGTTTTTTCAATTACTTGACTGATAAAAAGATTGGCTCTGATTAAAAGTGAATAGTTCAGAAGATCCGTGGACAAAAGTCAAATAGAAAACTGTGCTTTAGGTCAGGAACGAGAGCAGAGCGGAGAGTTTCTGGAAGACACTGACCTCCATTAAAGGAGTCCGCCTCGCTGGGTGGTGCCTGGTAGTGCTGTCTGTCCCTCTCTGGTCAGAACGTGTGCTCCCTCTCCAACCTGGGCTGGAGGTGCCCCCTCCATCCCTAAAACTGTCTCCTTCTGGGCTGTTTCTGGAGTGCTCACCTGTCTAGAAGAGTGGTCCTCAAAACATCTACCACCTACCTACCTCCCAACAGCTCGGGACAATTTGTAAGTATGTGCAGGTGACTAAACCTACTCCAAACATCATGCCTGTGTGTACACGCGTCGAGTTAGGTACAACAGCGCAGTTGCTGTACCTCGCTGAGTGAGGAAAGCAGTGCCGGCCTCTTCTCCACATTGCGGTCAGCTCGGGAGGAAAGATCGTGCTGGGGGGCCGGGGCTGCTCCTTCCATCCCTTCCCTGGGTCTCCAAGACGGCTACTTCAGTCCTCAAACATGTTCTCAGAGATGGCAACCGTCACCCAATCCAAGGCTCCTAGGCAGACCACGACACCCCCGGACCATAATAAGAGGAAGGCAAAAGCCTGGGACTTAGGAGGGAGCACAACCTTGCCATCCGCCCAGCTCCTCCCCGCCTTCCTGCCCCGCAAGACCTCCACTTCCGGTGCCGAGGAGAGAGGGCTTCCGGGAATGGGCTGCGGAGGGGCCCATGGGGCGCGTGATGGGCCCGTGTCCACCTGCTGTAAGACAGAGTATCTAACTTCTCACATATCTACAGACCACCCCCTTCACCATCCCAAAGGGCCCATTGCTTTAATGGTAATCTGCCCAAGAAAAGCTCTGTATTTTATTGTTGGTCTACTTGTATTTTATTGGTTGGCTTATATCTTATATTTATTTGACTGATGCAAACGGAGATTCATCTGCTCTTTGAGGTTATAGAGAACACACAGGCCTAAATTAAGGTTTACTGAAAGGACCCAAAGGGGACAAAGAGCCACATGGGGTGCTGGCTACTTCTGAGCTATACCATCACTCCAAGTCTCAGGTCTTCCAAGACAGGGATAGCAGGAGGAAGAGGCTTCATGGAGGGTCGGGAAGGTAGCTTGGACACACTGAGAAGAAGGCCAAGCATCTTGAGTGTGCATCTGCCTCAGTCACACAAGGAATGAAGTCCGAATGCGCTGCACTGCTCAGGTTTATCCAAAGGCACCTCACGTCCTGCTTAGATCCTCATTGTCTTGGGCTTGTGCCCCTGTATATCCACATGGCCCTGTGTGACAAGGACCATAGGAGCAAAAATCCCTACTTGGAGTGGCTTTCCCCGGAAGGGAAACATGGCCTGGCGGGCACCAACCTTTAATGGAAGCTTCAATTCTAACATTTTACAAATTTTCAAATACCTTAATCCTCATAGAAAACATAAAACCAAATATAATTCTGGCAGTTTTGAATTGGAGCGAGCAGAAGCCTCACGATACAGTCATGGGGGATCTGGGATTTGAACCAGGCTTGGAGATTGCTCCAAAGCCCACATTTCCATGCACAAGGCAGAGCTCGCTTCAGGGGACCTTGCAGGCTGCCTGATGACATCCTTGTCGTTCATAAACAGTCTTGTAAATCCCTACGGAATTGGCTGGCTTAGTTTTGTGTATCAGGGACAACTTCTCATGGTTGCAAGCTTGAGTGGGCAAAAACTAACTTTATTTTTCATAATTAGAATCATTAGCTATATTTCTGGTTTTGAGCCCCATCCAGTTAAAAACTAAATACATCCAGACATGATTCTTGTCTAGTCGTGTCTGGGAAACTCAGATAAATGTATTCCCTGCTTATGACCTTGCTTCATTCTCAAATCCCCATGCCCGTCCCAGCTCAAGGAATTGTTATCAAATCTGGATACCAGAAGGGAAGGCAGCAGACACGATCATGCCAGATCATATCTCCTTTCAAATCTGATCATGCCAGATCATATCTCCTTTCAAATCTTTTCTGTTTTATACCTGGTTCAGTGGCTTTTGAAGTTAATAGTGAATGACTGTTTTTGTTTTCTGGCCCCAAAGTATGGAGTATCCTAAGTTGAGCTGTGTGGGCCATGGCCTGGAGGGGAATGGGCGGTGGAATGAAATTCCATGGTGGGGGCGGGGGTTGGTGGAGGTGGGTGGGTTGGCTGAGCCCTGGCTGAGCCCTGGCTGATTTCCACACCTTTTTCCAGTTTCTGCTCAAATAATCACTTATCAGAGGTTTGTCCTGACTCCCCCATATAAAACAAATCCTGGTCTCCTCGACCAGTAGGCTTTCTTACCTTCACTGCTGAATCTCTAGCACCAAGAGCAATATCGAGCAGAATATCAACATTCATGACATATTTATTGAATGAATTAATAAATTGAACCCCACAAACTCTCCCTCTTGAATTGGTTTTACAATAAAGATCCAGTCTTTGTCTTATGAAATGACTCAGTTAGTGATGTGTTCTTTATAGATCTCATTGTCCCCAAACCCACCAGCATGGGTACAGTCCATCCCAAGGCCTCAGCCATGGAAGGCCCTCTCTCATTGTGGCCCATCAGACTTTTACTTCTCCACCAGTTTGCAATAAAAGAAACCAAGAAATAAAAACAATCAGCCTGCATGTTTCTAGCGTCTTGCAGTATCTGGAGGACTTAGCCATGGGTAAGTGGCATACATACACAGTGAGGATAGAGCAGAGATGATTCCTAGATGGTGTACATGTTGGGAGGGGAAGTTGTTAGAAAGCCAGTTGGAAGTCTCTGCTAGGAGTGGAAGGTCATCTTTTCCTGTTGTTATCCAAATATTCTTTCCCATGCTGGAAACATCTCCAAGCCAGTGTTGGTGTCAGCAGGTTACCCAAGGATTATCTGTCTATCCATTTCCATGGCAAATACTGTAAATATGGAAAAACAAAACATTCCAATTTGAGCAACATGATTAATTTCTCTATGTTGATAATATTTTGCATAGTTTTAAAAGATAGTAGAACAATGAACTGAACATGCAAACAGGCAAACATGTAGCCAGAGTTGCAAAAGATCCAGTACTTCAGATATGTGAACACCAAGGAGTAGCTGTCTTCAGATGGGAGAATCTGAAAACAACAAGAAGAGCCCTGTATCGAGGAATCCTTCTCTGTGGATTTCAGTGGGGGCTCTACGGGTTTCCTGTTACTTCTTTGATCCTTTCAGTTTTTAGCTTTGCACAGATTCCCAGGCTGGATCCTAATATTTTCTTAGCTACTTGATTTTGATAGTCTGTCCATCAGCAACTCTGGCTTGTCACCTTGACTCTGCCATTACAGACAATTCTCCCCTTGACTTTGCACTGTTGTTTCTCTGGGGTTTTATGGTGCTGCATAATCTAGTTGTGTGCACTGACGAGTACAGTCTGATAAGGGCTCATTGAAGCTCCACTTGCCCTCAGTTTTTTAGAAGTATTCTGAGCAAGTATGAACCCTGCTGTCCGCCAGTACTTCTTCTGTTGGGCTGTGTGGGAATGGCCATGTAATATGCGTAGCAAACTGAATGCTCTGCATCCATTGAGAATTTCATTTTCAAACAAGGAAAATTGGTACCAAAGACCATATGATGTATTTGGAAATAGGCATGATTATTTCCCTTGCTGTCTGTGTGTTTGATATTAATGTTAACTAAAACCTGGCAGTAAAATACTGGTTGTATCTTTATGCTGTCAGCTGGCAGAAAAAGGGAATCTCTGATGGAGGAGGTAATTTCAGCCCAAGGCCACCATGAGCTCCCTAATAATGAGGAGCCTGTTCAGCAGGGAAGAGGAGGGAAGACAGAGATGGGTGGAGCCCACAGGCACAAGGACCAGAGCCCTTGGCTCTGGGTCCCTGCAGCTCCTCATAGACCAAAGGAGCCAGGAAGGCCCTGAATGCACTCACCACTATGGCTGTGAGACCAGGCACCTGTTCAGGGAGTGAATTGGAAGGGGCTTAGAAACAGCATGGTTTTAATGTAACTATTCTGACTCTTTGTCCTCTAGAATGTGGAACCCTAGATCAAACTTTATTCCCTGCTCTCCATTATGATTCTGGAGGAAAGAGGGAGCATTTATTATCCTTAGGTCCCCTTCAGGGGAGGGAAGAGACCCGAATGCCGCCTTCCTGTCATCAGAAGAAGCTGCCATTCCATCTAAAGACAAGACAACCCCCGTATCAGTGTCTGTGCCAACAAAACCTTGGTGCGGGCAGGGAAGTGAGCAATAAGAGCACAGGTGTCTTAGAAATATGGGTTCATTAATTTATTAGTGCCTGCACTCTCAGACTCAGACCTCACAACAAGTATGGCTTGTCTGAAATCTTAAGAGGAGAAAGAAAAGTGTTAGCTCATTAACTAGCTCTGGGCCTTCTTGGGCACGTGCTTGCTCATGCTAGCTTATAGATTGTAGCCAGATGTTATGCCACAGGCTTGGCTTAATTAACATTGGAATTGCAGTTAAATATAAATAGTAATTTAATTGTGAGCTAAACTAAATGAGTACATGAAATTGAGGTTACCAATAAAAGCTGAGAATTACTGATTTTAAAAAAAAGACTAAGTTTAAAAGCCTCTGTGGGCACTGGAATGAAATCAAATCAAATCAGAGTTACACACCAGCTCAGACCTGCTCCTCTCAGTCATCTTGATCTTATAATCATCAATCATAAATCATGCTGACTACTCAAGTCAGGGTTTCAGATTCCAGGCCCCCCTACATAAAAATCATGTCTCCCCTGAATTATGAGGCTGAGACAGCGAGAATGCCTCTCTTTAATGAGAGAAATCACAGAAGACAACCTCTCAAACTGTTCAGAGCAGCTGGAAGAAGAGAAAAGGTTAAGTTGTATACTCCATCACGCCCAGTCATATATTCAAATCCTAAACCCTGGCATCTCAGTGTGACTTCATTTGAAAATAGAGTCAGTGAAGATGTAATTAAGTTAAAAAGAGGCCGTACTGGAGTAGAGTGAGCTCCTAATCTAATATGAATCTTGTCTTTATGAAAAGAATGCCACATACAGAAAACAAGGTGCATCTAGAGGGAAGACAATGGGAAGTCACAGGGAGAACACCAGCCACAGAACAAGGAACCTCGAAGACTGTGACCAAACCACTAGAATCTAGAAGAGAACATAGAACAGAAGTTTCCTCACAATTCTCAGAAGGAACCAACCCTGCCCTCACCTTGATCTCAGACGTCGACCCCCAGAGTGCTGAGACATTACATTCTGTTGTGTAAGCCACCAAGCCTGTGCCATTTTGTTACAGCTGATCTAAGAAACTGATAGAGGACCAATTAGAAAGGGTAGGAAAAGTGTCTGTTCATATCTTCTGCCCATTTTTTGATATGATTGTCTGCTTTGTGTGTGTTGAGTTTGAGGAGTTCTTTATAGATCCTGGATATCAACCTTTTGTCTATACTGTCATTTGCATATATCTTCTCCCATTCCGTGGGTTGCCTCTTTGTTTTCTTGACTGTTTCCTTTGCTGTGCAGAAGCTTTTGATTTTGATGAAGTCCCAAAAGTTCATTTTCGCTTTTGTTTCCTTTGCCTTTGGAGACATATCTTGAAAGAAGTTGCTGTGGCTGATACCAAAGAGGTTACTGCCTATGTTCTCCTCTAGGATTCTGATGGATTCCTGTCTCACATTGAGGTCTCTTATCCATTTCGAGTTTATCTTTGTGTACGGTGTAAGAGAATGGTCAAGTTTCATTCTTCTACATATAGCTGTCCAGTTTTCCCAGCACCATTTATTGAAGAGACTGTCTTCTCCAATGAAGACATACAAATGGCTACCAGACACATGAAAAAATGTTCATCATCACTAGCCATCAGGGAGATTCAAATTAAAACCACATTGAGATATCACCTTACACCAGTTAGAATGGGCAAAATTAGCAAGACAGGAAACAACATGTGTTGGAGAGGATGTGGAGAAAGAGGAACCCTCTTATACTGTTGGTGGGAATGCAAGTTGGTGCAGCCACTTTGGAGAACAGTGTGGAGATTCCTCAGGAAATTAAAAATAGAGCTTCCCTATGACCCGGCAATTGCACTACTGGGTATTTACCCCAAAGATACAGACGTAGTGAAAAGAAGGGCCATCTGTACCCCAATGTTTATAGCAGCAATGGCCACGGTCGCCAAACTGTGGAAAGAACCAAGATGCCCTTCAATGGATGAATGGATAAGGAAGATGTGGTCCATATACACTATGGAGTATTATGCCTCCATCAGAAAGGATGAATACCCAACTTTTGTAGCAACATGGACGGGGCTGGAAGAGATTATGCTGACTGAAATAAGTCAAACAGAGAGTCAAGTATCATATGGTTTCACTTATTTGTGGAACATAACAAATAACATGAAGGACAAGGGGAGATGGAGAAAAGAAGGGAGTTGAGGGAAAGTGGAAAGGGAGGTGAACCATGAGAGACTATGGACTCTGAAAAACAACCTGAGGGTCTTGAAGGGGTGGGGAGTGGGAGGTTGGGGGAACCAGGTGGTGGGTATTAAGGAGGGCACGGATTGCATGGAGCACTGGGTATGGTGCAAAAACAATGAATACTGTTACGCTGAAAAGGAATAAAAAATTAAAAAAAAAAAGAAAGAAAGGGTAGGAAAGCAGCCATATTGTTCGTGGGCTAGGTTACATTAACGTGACAAGATTCCTTTCCCGTTTGCCATCTCCCTCAGTTGGAGGTTAGAATTTGGGTTTAGTTCTGTAAAAGGGGGACAAGGAATTTGGCAGTGTAGCATACTTGAGGTTCCTTCTACAGTGACTCCCTGTACCCATTACTCACTCCACCACTGGTGATATCAATGGCATTCTTTGTGCAGAAACCTCAGGGGAAGGGAGGATTAGCCGAGAGTAGAATCAAACTCTTGGCTCTCAGTTTCTGTACAAGAGCTGGAAGTTTGGACTAGAATTTGCTTTAAGGATTCATCAACTTTGTCTTGACTATAAGGAGGGAAAAGATCTATGGAACTTAGGACATATAGTTTATATATACTTGGAGTGGGGAAGAGCATGTGATGATGTAAGGACAGATTTCCACACAAGAGAAGAATCTCTGCCAGTCATCGGTTGGGGCCCAGAGGCTAGTGAGTTCCTTAAGAAGATATTCCTTCCTGTTTTGGGCCCAGCCTCTGAAGATGGGAAAATGAAAGAAATCTCAGAAAAGTTGGGGCCCTCTATCACACTTGTCTCTGAATGCGGAGGGGCAACAGGCCTTATGGGAAGGCCCTTGAACAATGGGGAGCAGCTTCAGTAGTGGAGAAATAGCCGTGTGTGATGTGCACAGGGTCTTATACACAACTAACGAATCACTGAACAGTATGTCAGAAACTAATTGAATTTAAAGAAAAAAGAGAGCGAGAAAAAAAAGAAATGGCTGTATGGATCACTGAGGCAGAAGGAGCCTGAGGCAGGCCCCACATATGTGTCCCATTCACCCTACTATGGAAAGGACACAAAAGTGTTCTGTTCCCCTGAGGGTGGTGCAGAGATGCCAGGGGGATGGGCAGCAGCACACCTACATGGGTATATCTAGGGTCACAGGTGTCACCTGGGGAGTGGGAGTGCGGGAGGGAAGTGATATGCAGATGCTTTAATCAGGATGCTGGAAGGAAAGTCTATCAGTTTGAAGTCAGAGTAGGGGGTAGGCTGTGGTCACCGTGTAGTGCCTGAATTCATTCTACAGCAAGTACATGCAGTCAGTCTCTGATGTGTGAAGAAGGCCTATGAAAGGGCAGAGAAAAGAAGTAAGAAGTGGTGTAGAGACCCAGAGAAGAAAGTGTAAAGTGTTCTCTGGGACTGGTACCATCTTGTCTTACTCCCCTTCCATGTCTTTATCCTCCTCAAGCATGTGCACATGGACACATGGCTGTGTAGAGTAGTGAGGTGGGCAGGGCTGGGGGACCATCTTATCTGATGGTTGTGTTGTGATGCTTATTAGGAACCAGGCCATAGGCTCCACCAGAAGCTGTGCTGTGGACCGCAGTGGACATGTGCACGAACACTTCTCCATCTCTCTTGTTCATACCACACTTCAGCAGACGTGAGGAAGAGCTCCACGAATCATCCCGTATGGCTGACTGGAGCCTATGCTTTGCTGACTAGGGTCTTGAGAAGAAAAAAAAAAAAATCTCTCTCTGCTTTCCCAAATGGTGAAATTTTATTGTTTATGAGCCCTTTTATGCTGTAAACCTAGGAAAGGTGAGGGATCCATGAAACTGTATTTTAACAAAATCCTTTTAATCTGCACCTTCTATATCTATCCTTTGTCTGAACTTCTCTTTCTCCTCTTACCGAAACAAACCATTGTGAGATATGTGTACTTTTAACCTGAGATGCAGATCTTATATAGTACAACAAACTTTGAAGATCCGATTCACATAAATTGGATTGCAAACCAAATAAAATTTGCCACAAATGATTATTGATGGTCTTACTAGTTTGCTTCTATAGGTATACTGTCTGTTCAAACTTCTGCAGAGTTAGAGAAGTCTTATTGACTAATAAGAATTTTTTCAGGCTTTATCTACCAGTTGCAAATCCTATGTTTTAGACAAAGCATACCAATAAATATGAATACATAAATATGGCTTGCCATATATATGTACCACTTAAGGTTAATAGTGCATTTTGAGTGGTTTAGCAAGAAAAGGTTGATAATGTTCCCATATTATTCTAAGTAACATAATCTGGGGAAATACCATTTTGAAACTGAATTATTACCAGAGTTGCAATTGTCTTTTATCTCAAAGATGTTTTTGGCCAGGTGCTATTAAATGTATGGTCTGCTGAGTCCTCAAGTTGAGAAACATAGCTGGTAGTCATTTCTCCCACTCGAATGGATCCCCAAATCTGGCTCACTTCCCAGTGGGGAAGTAGTTTTGTTGGAACCCAGTGCTTTCAGAAGTATTCTCAGGAATGGTCAGCTCTTGACTAAAAGCTTTGAAAGAGTTATGCCAGTCCAACCCCACTATGCTTTATTATCTCCTCAGAACTTTTGCATTTCCAAATTAAAAATCAAGCGGTTCATGAGGAGAAATCTGGCTTTGCTGTTTAGAGAAAGAACACTCAAACAGAAGTACTAGGTGCTTATTAATTCAATTCAGGTAAGTTAATATGTGCCAAGCATTCACTGAGTACAGTGGAGACCATAATGCTGACAGGATATGGGTCCTACCATGTAGAATCTTATATTTTGGGGAAAAAGGAAAAGAAGGGTGGATATGCGAGGCTTATACAGAAAGAACTCAAAATTCAGATTATAACTGTCAAAAAAAGAACATAAGTGGAATGCTTTGAGGGTCAGTTGGCATTGCGTTCATAATTGTCAAGGCTGGGTGACGGGCATGTGGAAAAGACATTAATCATGTCATTCTTTTTATTTTGAATCTACTTAATAATTTCCATAATGAAAAGTTTTACAAAATACTCTGGGGTACTTGGAAGAAAGAGTTTGCATCTGTGTGAAAGATTGGGAAAATGGGTTCGAAGAAGTGATAATTATGAGAAAGATTTGAAAGACAGGGAGGATCTCAACAGGTGGAAGTGGATACAAATTTGTTTCTACCATTTCCCCAGGAATGTCACTCCTGTCAACTAATCTCACAAACCAGGTGGTGTCATTTTTACGGAGTCTATGGTGATCCTGCATCTTTCGTTCTACCTAGCACAGTGCACTTAGTCCCATTGATACCGGTAGCCA
Source organism: Lutra lutra (assembly GCF_902655055.1). Lineage (NCBI taxonomy): Eukaryota > Metazoa > Chordata > Mammalia > Carnivora > Mustelidae > Lutra > Lutra lutra. The sequence goes on along the minus strand of NC_062283.1, from coordinate 145,729,519 downwards.
TAAATCCGCCGGGGGAATCCAAGTGGTGACAGGTCTATTCTTGTGGTTCTATCAAAAGCTCCACCAGATTTTGCAGAAGCTGCATCTCCCTGGTGCTGCTGAATGGAAGTGGAATAAGCATTGTTTCAATTCAGCCCATCTGGCTATATACTAGCAAAAATTCTGACTCAACTCAAATTTTCAGTAGGTTGTTTTCCATGAGCAAAGTTGCATTTGAAACCATGTTTTCCAGCTTGACAGAGGAGGAAACCCCCTTCATTCTGTGGGGTCCAACACCCCCTGCTCTACCATAATCTGCATGGACATCCTCCTCGCTCTCTTCAGACTCTGAGCCTTTCTCTTGACCAATACCATGCTGGGCTATCTCACATCCTATGTGGATAGCTTCCTTGTCCTGCTCTGGACCCTAGTCTTCATGCTGGATCATTCCCACCGTGTGTGTGTGTGTGTGTGTGTATATATATATATATATGTATATATATATATATATATATATATATATATTCTCTATACCTGCTTAGGTTCCAACACCCATGCTGGGCTTTCCTCTCAAGTGGAAATGCTCTTCACCACACTCGTCCTGTGACATCTTGTGTTGGACCACCGCCATCTATGAAGCTTTATTAATACCCATAGGATCTGACTCCCCACTTATGTCGATACCATCCTCACTCTTTTTGGGCTCTGATCCCCTATACCAGGCCACTCCCGCATAATGACATCCTCCTCGTCTTCTTGAGCTGTGACATCTCATAAAGGGCTATACCTCAGGGGATGCCTCCTCCATACTTCACAGACTCTGAGACTTCTCTGGACTAACTGTGGCTCCTCCTTTCATAGCATGAATGTCTACTTTGCTAAGCCTACCAGAGTGGCTCCCCAACTTAACTTTTCAGCAAAGAAGGGAAGAGACAGGAAGGAGAGTAGAGCAGTCATGGGAGATTATTTTTTGTTCTTTTTTGAAGGGTCGGGTCAGAGTTACTGAAGTATAATTTGTGTACCTGAAAATTCACCCTTTTAGGTATACAGCTCTAGGAATTTTCACAATTGTGGTAACAAACAAATATATCACTCTCTGAAACTCTTCATGCCCCTTTATAGTCAATGCTTAGTAGCAATGCCTTCTTTTTCAAAAATTTTTAGTGATTGCCCTAGGATTAATAACATACATCTTTAACTTATTGTTATGTACTGTCAAATAATAGACCCCTTCACCTACATTTAAGGACCTTATAACAATGTACTTCTGATTCCTCTCTTTTATGTTCAGCACAGTGGTTGTATATATTTTTAATTTTATGTATAGTACGAACCCAGCAGCCAAACTTTGCATTGTATCTGTGGCAGACATTGATCAGAACAGAGTCTTCTACTCTCAACCGGGAGTAGAATCCAAATGTAATCTCTAATTACATTTGTGGAGAATCCTGCACCTGGGATTATTTCCTTCCCCTCTGCTGTCATCAAGGGGTTTTGTTTGTTTTGTTTTGTTGTGTTGTGTGTGTTTGTGTGTGTGTTGGTGGTGTTCTATCTTTTCCACAGCAACAACAGATATTTACCTGTGTCCTGGGGATGACACGGTTTGATTTCCTTACCTGAGAAGCTCAAGATGTTCATTCTGGGAGAAAAATCCCCAGGCGAGGGGCAGGGCTTCAAGCCTTTGTCGTGACAGCTGCTCTACTTCCCAACATCTGTGCCACTAGGGGGCGCTCTCTTTGTGACCTACCCCGCACCTAAGCTTTCTTATGGGCACTCAAAAAGAGGTCTGTGGAAAAGATCCTGTGAGTTAGCACAAACTCCCGTCATATCTGGGACCTCCACGAAGTCTGTGCTGTCGTGTTAGCCCACTCACTGTTGGCCTTTAGAAGTTTTGTAAAACTATAGGTGGTTTCTTTTTAGCTACTTACATGGCAACTTCCCCTTTCTCCAGTCTAGTCTACCTCCAGTCTGACTACCTCCGTGAGCTAGTCTGTGCATCCTGACTCTCCAGGGAATCCTATCTTTCTAGGATTTTTGGGCTACTTGATGACCCACTGAGGTCAGCTTTCTGATGGGTTCAAGAAATGCTGTGATATTGCTTTTTTTTCTGGATTTGTCTCATTATTACAGTGGGTCAGTACTAATATGGAAATAGAACTCCAAGAAGATTTCTGAAACTTGAAATGTTTTCCTCAAAACTGTGTTTTTGAAGGCATAATATAAAGTCGCTATTAATTAAATAATGATGTGGAAGGAATTTTTGAACCTATCACAAAAAGAATAACAAGAAAACAAGAAGAAATAAGACTGTATACTCAAATTAATTTTCCTAGTATGGGCTAATTGTGTAAAATTGCATACATGCATAAGTGTGTATATAAACAATGACTGATGATATTTGGAAAACAATGCTTTTTTGTTTACTTTTAATTGATGTGTGATATATATTTAGAAATGCACATCAGTGTAGAATTCAACAAGACTATTTTTAAAGACACATTCAACTTCTAAATATACCCTTGTGCTATTAGAAATTGACCATTGTTTTCCATGTGAAGTACTCAGCTCTCACAATAACAAGTACCAAAGGAGCATGGAAATAATTATGTTGGAAATTGAGCTGAATCTGTAGTTTTGCATGACATCTTTTATTTCTCAACGTATTTTCCCAAGTCCCAAAAACTTCTTGGATAAATCTAAAACCTCTTGAGTATATTTTGCCAAAAATTGAATGAGAACAGGAGCTGCTATAGTTGGAAGCAAGGACTTGAATGAACCTCTCACATCCTTGCAAGAGAAAAAATTGCCCTTTTGGTTGGACCTAGGGAACATCAACTCCTGTCTCTTGTCACCTCATTGGTAGTTAAGTTATGGAAAATTAGGACTTTCACTCTAAATCAAAGGAAAAAAACTTGATTGACCTCTCTTTTTCCTCTTGGAACCAAATTCACTCTAGGAAGCCTCTATTTTAGACAAAGGATTCTCCTAATGATATTCACCCTGGAAAGAGGATTAGTCCTTTTTATGGAACTTGAGCTTCTTTGGCTGACTTTGTCCCTTGGAGTGTGTGGCTGACTTAGACTAAAATAAGAGACCTCTCTCTGTATTCTTTGCTGAGCAACTGCTCCCCTTCAATGCTTCCTAGGAATCAATCAGTGTGCCCTAGAAACAAGTGACTCCCTAGTTATTAGATTGTGTTTTTCAGATCTCTGTGTCTGCCCTCTTCTTTGTGATGTGATTCCCATCAGACCACCAAGAAACACCAGCAGAAGATTTAACAGACCTGGTTTGACCCTATTTTTCAACAACAGTACAAGAATTCCTTGAGGTTCTTGTGTTCCTTCAGAGAATTAGTCTGTGTCTGGGTTAGTTTATTTTCTGTGGATCCATCCAATATTTAATTTTCTCCTCTAACACTTTGAATAAGTTGTCCCTGATTTTCGTCCTCTATCAGTGCATTCATTCCTAAACTGAGTGAGCCAAAATAAAGACTTTGTGGCCACCTTCACTTTGGAGTCTAAGCCCTGGTTGCACCAGTAGGTAGAAAGGGCCAGAACCTACAGAGAGGGTTTGCTTAACTGGCTGATTCTTCTGCTAGAAGTATCAAGCCAAATCATGCTTTGCTTCTCCAATGGAGTAGTTCTGGGAGGTCATGGACTCCTACTATTGTCTCAGGGTAAACTGAGTCAAGAAGGATGAGGTTTCCTGAATGAAAACATGATAGATAACTTATAACCCACCTGGCTTTCTCCTAGCCTGGAACCCAAACTCTCCAGGGACAAAGAAGCCCAGGTATCTGGGTAGGCGCCAAGCTGGTTTTAAGGTGTAGTTCTGTCTTCAAGCATAGAAGTTGAAGGTCTGATAAAGAGCATCATCTTCTCATAGGAGATCCAAAATTATCTTGCCTGAACTCAGTCCTTTACAAGAGTCATGCTGACAGGGTGATTAATAACCCTGATTTGAACCTTGGTTGAAAGCTCTAGAGTAAAGCTAACCCCAGTCAGGGATCTCTTTTGAGGCACCTCTTTTCTCTGGCCCACTTATTTTTAGAAGATCGACTCTCCCTGTTGATTCTGCCCCTGCTCTTCAGCCAGACTCACCTCTATATTCCTGGTCTATCAGCCTCTCCCAGACTGTGGACAAGCTCACCCAGGGATGGCCCTCACTGGTCTGATGAGCTCTTCCAGATACTTTCAACCTAACAGCTTCCAAGTGGCTACCCTTCCACGGGCAAAGCAACATTGAATCAACCTGAATGAAGAGATAAAAATTCATCTCCTTTTTCTGTAAGATCACACTCAAAATTGTGAACACTGGGTTCTCTCTCAGTAAAATATAATTTGTTCTTATTATGAAGCAATAATTGTTTATTATCCTATAATGGAGGAATTATAGTTTATAGTCTTGAAAATTATTAGGTGAAGCCATGCAAAACTGAGAGGTTTTCAGTTCCACCTCTGAGCACCTTCAGACTCATCCTGCCCAAATGCGGGTGTTCACGCCCAAGAACATGCCTGTGCAGCCAACATTGATGCCTTTTAAAACTACATTTACCTTGAGATTGTTTGTCTGCATCAATACAATCAGCCATGGAGTAACGAACTTTCTTCTAAGAAGTTTCTATTTGGTGAGTGAAATATATAATTTGGCATTTGGTAACTGCTAGCCTGATTCCCATGATCTACACCCATGAGCTCAAATGTCCTTTTTCTGAGTTCCAGTGGTCTGTTTGCTCTGTATTACCATTAGATGGGGATTTGTGTTAATGAACTTCTAATCCTGGGCAGGTTCCTTGAATGTAGGAACGTTAATTATGGCTTTGGTTCACATATTCTTAAGTAATTCGTAAGAGCTCTTATTTCGGAAGTCTTGAAGGACTAAAGAATGTGGTCCTTCCCACAGCCCTTTGAGAAGAGGTTATTACCTCTGTTCTGCATGTGAGGAATTTGAGAGGCTCTGAGGAAATAAATAAAACCTCGAAGGTGGGATTGCTGGGAAGTGGCAGCCACTGGGTTTGGTTCCTAGTTGCTGCCAGGACTCAAGCTTGTGTCCTCACCCCTGTCCTCTTCGGTTTAAGCCGTTGCTCCCAGCTAGTGACCAGCACACACCCTCCAAACCTCACAGCCTGCCATGTCTCTGTGCCGTTAGCATGGGGATGAACGTGGCTAAGCTGGAGTTTGCTGGCTCCCACAGCACGACTCACAAGGATAAATAACCACCCCCAACCAGGGTGCAGGAGTGTTTCGGGCAAACACATCTGCCTAACTCCTCACAGAGCCGTGTTTCTCTCCCGAAGAGTACGAGGTTTTCATAGTAACTATTAAGATTCCTTTCGGGAATCCAATATGCTTGACAAATGGTCCTGGCTTTAGGCCTCCCGAGTTTCCACATGGCTGGGGTTGCTTAAACTGCAGAGACAATTTAGGGATTTGTCTTGTTCCAAGCCCCCACCCCCTTCCCCACCCCCTCCCTTGGTTTCCAGTCCCTGGATGAGGACCGAGCTGCAGGAATCCACTGCCACGGAGCAAAGCAGGGCATCTTGTTTGCATTTGGCTGTGGGAGAGGCCCAGGACTGTGAGAGCCGAGCTGGAAACCCCTGAGCGCACCTCACTGAGCTGGGGGCTTGGCTGGCCTTCTCCACACTGTTTCCAACCCCGGCGTTCTCTTTCCTGGGGAGTTCGGTTTACACAGGACTGCACGTTGTTTAGCTTGGATGCAAAGATAAAAACAAGTCTTCGTTATGCCAACCCAGGATCTGCTTTACAGCTTTCCGTGTCGAGAAGAATCTATTTACCAAGTTTGAGGCAAGAATGTGCCTTGAGGCTGAAGTACAGATCCCTGAAGAGATGTTAGAAGGATTTCTTTCACGGCTAAACTTTGCTTTGCTTTAAAAATCACACACTTTGTTGAAACTTCAGTTTTTAACATGTACATATTTGTAAAGCCCATCTCGTCCTTTTTCAAGGTTTGAATTTCCCTTTCCCCAAGTCCTGATTCCCACACATCCTCCAGTCAAACCTCCTTTGTCTGCAGTTTGCATGAAACACACTTTTTCTTATGAAATCCTTTCAGAACTGCTGTTTTCCTGTGTGCAGTATCCAAAGGCGAACACGGAGAAGTGTATGTATTAAAACTTGAAAAAAAGATAGGAAATATTTTCAAAGTCTTAACTATGGTTTAATTATGACGCAGATACATAGAGCCCGAGACGCCCAGAGGTGTGCAAAATTAACAACTGTAAGAGGTGTCATAAAATCGCAAAGAGAACACTTCGGTAAACTGTCTGCGGAGCGGGTGCCATTTCCAGCCGCCGCAAGAATGCCCCACCCCTGGGTGGGTCCACGAGCCGCCCCTTCCGTGCAGAGGGAGACCCGGTTTTCCTTCCCTGAACCGAGGCTGCGTGGAGGCTTGTTTTACCACCAGGCCGCCCCCTCAGAGCCCGCGGGTCCAGTGACCTCCCCACTTTGGTTGTGCCCCCTTGGAAGCCAGCTGCCCTGCCGGGTCCTCGCTGCGATCGCTGAATGGCGAGAGATACAGGGAGAGACACCGCACGGTGGGAGCTGAGCCACCCTACTGACACCAGGGGAGGGACGATGAAGCCTCACTTTGAAGTCCCATCCAGTTCCCGAAGCACAGGATGGCACACATGGAGATGCTGAGCCCTAAGTTTGGGGTGGCTTGTCCTAGAACAGCATGGATGGCAATATGGAGAGGAAATGCAATTAATTCTACCTGCATCGCCCGGGAAGGCCGCGAAGAGGCCATGGTGTGCACCGTGAGGGAGAATCACCCCATAAGAAGTTGCTGTCACCAAGCTTCCGACTCAGGAAAAGGACTCCCGTGTAGCAATAGTGAATGCCGAGGTGATGCTTAGTCCCTGCCAGGTGCTGCTCTCGGTGCCTTACGAGCTAACTTGTCCGCAACTCCCGCAACTGTCTGGGGCAGTGTGTGGCTAGTGTCACCTGCATCTTACCACTGGGTAAACTGAGGTAAGAAGGGGGTAAGGATCTTGTCCAAAGTCAAGCAGCTAGTAAGTAGTGTGGCAGAGAGTCAGCTCCAGGCTTTGCAGGACCAGAGTCCAAGCTTTTTTAGTCTCTCTGCCTACAGCCTGGGTTCAGGACGCAGCTCTGGCTTTGTCGTGTAAATAGCCTTTGGCAGGTCTCCTAGCAGCTCCAATCCTGGCTTTCAAATCTTTAAAGGAGGGGGTCGGGTTCGATCATTGGTTTTCAAACTGTGCCCTGTGGCGCGGGAGAGGCCTCTGGGACCCCAAGGACTAAGAGCTGGGTGTTTTCACCTTCCTCCCCTGCTTGGCCAGAGGCAGCTCTCCTGGTAGCTGACTTAGACGGAGGGCTCCACGCCAGCATTGCCTCGAGGGGAGCGTTCTGCTGATGAAGACACCTTCAGGGACTGCCAAATTCTGGAGTTCTCTAATTTGATTGGGTGCCCCTTCAGTCTCCAGCAGCACCGCCTCCTCTCACCTGGCTGACTGCTGGACCCCGTCTGTATATGGCCTCCTTTCCCCGCCCTACATCAGCCTGGCTGGCCCCAAAAGCTGCGGGACCCTGTGACACAGTTCCGTCATCCGGTTTGCACAGAATCCTTGCACAGGGCAGGCATTATGGGGAGACGCAGGTCCCTTCCAAGAATTGGATCTTTTTATTATCATTCCAAACCTTGGTCAAGATGCAGTCCTATTATTTAGTATTTTGCTAAAAGGCTGCCTTCCCTGAGAGTGCGGGATGAGAACAAAGAAGGTCAAGAACCTCCAGTATCACGCTGGGCATGGGTGGGCTGGATCCAGGGCTGAGGGGAGATCTGTGTGGCCCCACAGGGATCCAATACTGGACCAGGACCAAGAAGAAGCACATTCTTTGTTTGGCTCTGACATTACATCATCATGTGGCTTCTGACAAGTTACCTTGATAAGGTAAAGATAATTGTATCTGCTTTTTCAACTTTATAGAATAATTATAAGGATTAAATGAGAAAAGGCAAAAGTAAATACGGTGTAACTGTGTACAATGTCATTGTCGCCTCATAAGTGGTAATCACATGGCACATAAAGAGAATTCATTTCTCCCATGAAGCAGTGCCCTTCTTTGTTTCCGGATATTATTATATTTTTGGTAAGAGACGAAGCAGGGTCCATTAAAAATATTCATCTCACTTCAATCTATTTTTTTTCTAGTACAGTACTAATAAAAGCAAGTTTAAAGTTGTTTTGCTGCACAGAGAGAGGCAATATATTTGACATCATCATCCTGAAACAAACATTCAATGTCCATTGATCCTCCTCTCCTTTCCAGTAAACTGATTTTTGCCAGTTCTCAGGAGCAACCTACCACTTCAGGAGCCCCAGTGGGTGAGAAGTGGTTCAAAGCATCTGCACGGATCCTAGAGAAAGCCCCCAGGCCAGCAACAGTGGCCAAGGCTGGCTGCCATAGACATGGACCATGTTTTATGGGTAAGAAGATAGCAAGGTGGTCCCCAACCCTGTGGTAGGGACACTAAGACTGTGACTTAACCTGTAAGTCAGAAAGCAGTGGTCTGTTGTCTTCTCTGAGTCGTTTTGCTGGAGGAGAAGCCCCGGGACCGCAGGGCCAGCAACTGCAGAGGCAAGAATGCTGTCTGGGAGGAGACGAAGCTAAGGAAGTTTGCGTTGGAAGCTGGAACTGGGACACGTGTTGCTTGGCTTAGAGTAGCTCCCACAGAAGGGTGGTTACATTGACCAAACCCCTGTCAGGCCAGCAAGAGCTGGAGCAAAAGCCTATTGCTTTGAGGTTCACCCCCAACCAAAACATGTTTTTCTATTGTTTGAACAGAAACTCCATGTGTCCTGCAGTTGGCAGGAAGTTTGTTTATCTGCTCCCGTCACACTTGTCTTAAGGGACCCGTGGTGGGTGAGGGCAGACCCCTGGACCCAGAGCGTCTCAGGAGAGGCTTGCCAGGTAGCCGGTGCCCCAGAGGGGTTGGGAGTGGAGGAGCCCCGAAGACACACCTGTAGACAATCTGTTCTCCCGTGCCCAGCCCGTTGCAGAGTCAGCTACATGGAACCTTCAGAACGTTTCTGGTCTTTTACCATGCCAAAAATCTTTTCTTTTTCTAGTGTTCTGAAATGCTCTGCCTTGTTTTAAGGTGATGTCTAAATATGGGAAGTTCAAAATGCTCCTGCCCCATTCTCTTTGCTGCCTCTCTGAACCCCACACATATCCTTATCTTTACCGCCACTCCGAGGGAGCTGCTGTCCCTGAAAACAACATCCCCAAGGTGTGTCGAGAAGTGGGGGAAACTGTGGGGATAGCAAGTGAGAGTAAAGAATGGTGATGTTTCCCCTTATGTCCTGTATTTTGCCCATTGCCTCAACAGATTTCTAAACTAAGGAACTTTGTAAACATTGTCGCAGTCTGTTCAACACCCCTGGTTAAAAGTTTTGTCATCAGGATGAAGATGGGGCGTTGATTTGTTAAGAGACTCTTCTCTCTGGAAATGGAATGGAGGCCACTGGACCAGCCCAATGCCAGGCCCACCTGAAGCTGGCAGGCACTTGGCTTTGCTGCTGCGGGGGCAGCTCTCATAGGACACACCAGCTGCCTGGCCCTCGAGAAGAGAAGCAATACCTGAAGAAGGGTCCTGGAGCCATTTAGCTAACACAAAAGATTTGCCTGTGTGTTTACTTCAAGGCAGCTGCTAAAAATTACATGCTGCACTGGACAAACACCTCTGTGGGGCATACTGTATGCCAGCACTTGGCTAAGGGCTTTGTAAATACTAACTCAATTCTCGAAACAACCCACACGGCAGGGACTCGTATTGTCCCCACTTGAGAAGAGGAAGGCCAGACATGGAGAGGCTGCAAACTTTGCCCAAGAGCAGAGCCCCTGAGTGGCCTAGCCAGCTGTGCCCGTGGGCACGCGTGTCCCCCGGCCCCAGGATGTCTGCGAGCAAAGGCCCCAAGTGGGACTCTCACTCTGTGAAAGCACACCTATGGGAAAGCCTCCTAGGAGAATCAAAGTCAATGCCAAACAGGGATAACCTTAGTTTTTTATTATGTATTAGTGACTGCAACTCCCTAATCACTATCTCAGGGGCTAGCAGCCAAAAAGAAGTGTCAGGTGAGTAACAATGCTTGAGGTGGGAGAGCAACCTCTTTACCTCTTTTGGGGATAAAAGAAAGAAGAATTGGCAAAGTAGGGCCGGAGAAGATTTGGTTTTACTACACCCTTAATTCTGAGCTGAGAGTGGTTCCACAACTGTTTCCACAGTCAAATTGGGTATTATTTCTTTTTTTCCTCCCTCCCTTCCTTCCTTCCTTTTTCTCTTTTTTAAGATTTACTTACTTATTTTAGAGAAGGAGCATGAGTGGGAGGGTCAGAGGGAGAGAGAATCTCAAGCAGACTCTGCACCCAGCGAGGAGCCTGATGTGGGGCTCAATCTCATGACCCTGAGGTCATGACCTGAGCCAGAACCAAGAAGAGAAGGCTCAAACGATGGTGCCACCCAGGTGCCCCGAACTAGATGTTCTTTCTTTGTTATTTCCCACTGCTCTTCTGTGGGGAAGGACCGTCTACTCTGGGTCCCGGGTTCTAGCTCTAACCTCGCGTACTCTGAAGCTCTGTTATTAAGAACATAAATATTGTAGATTTTATAGCCTCATGGTCATGGGAGACTTTACTGTTATGAAATTGCTCTCTTATCTCTGCTATTTTTTCTTCTAAGATGGACTTGGTTTGATATTAACACAGCCATTCCAGTTTTCTTCTGGTTAGTGTGACCTGGCCTGTTTTCTTTTAGGCTTTTACTTAAAACGTATTGGTGCTTTTATATTTAAACTGCGTTTCTTGGAGACAGCAGGGAATTTGGCCTTGCTGTTTTGTCTGTTCTGACAGCCTCTGCCTTTTCGTTGGGGCAAGACCTTCCTGAGGATTCTTCCCACTGCTACAGCACGACAAACATCTCTAGTCTGGCTGGGGAAACGGCACCACTGCTTGTCCTGGGTCAGTCCCAGCTGCTCTCTCTTCTAACCTGTGTTGATCTTCCTCGTCCCACGTCTTGTGGTTCATCGTGTGCACAAGCTGACCGGTTCTCTGTGGAACACTCAAGTGGACTCTGAGGAGGCTGGGCTTCTCTCCCTGGGAAGTCCTCTCCTCTCTGGCACTGTGCACCAGCAGCTCCCGTGACCTTGACCTCTCTGGACTTCAGCTCCCACCTCTTTACTCAGGCAGTCCTCCAGGCCCCATTGAGGTTCCCCTCCTTGCCCTACATCCTGAAGACTCTCTTGGGGCCTCACACCCGGCATTCCCAGGCCTCAACTCATTTTCCCCTGTTTCTCGAGGATCACTGTCTTTCACTGCCCGATGCTCAGTGCCTTGAAAGCAATTGTTCTATATATTTTTAAGTTCTTCCCTTGTTTGAGGTGGGAGGGTGAGTCTGTCCCTGTTTCCTCATCTTGTTGGAGGTGGAAGTCACCAAGCCAGGAAGAGCCCTTCACTCTGGGGTGAGCAGAGCCTGAGCCCAGACAGCAGAGGTTGAACCTGGGAGGAGTTTGATGAGCTCCCCACTACTCAGTTTTGAAGAACAGTGAGCTATTATTTTTGAAGCAAGTCCAAAGTGTTTATAAATTGTATTTGACCACTTAGTTATTGGCTATTTTCATCTCAGACTTTATACCCTTTGTGATTTCCCTTTTCTGTGAAACATAAAGAAGTTCTAAAATCAGAGAAAAATGAATTATTATTATTATTATTATTTTTTACAAACTCCAACAGACAAAATTATAAAGAAAACCTCAAGGGTATTTAGCGAACATGTAGATCAATCCAGAATGTATCTGTTTCCCCTTATAATCAGGAGAAAATCTGCTTCAGGTAGAGCTGCTGTCACACCTCACAACAGAACAAAATCCATTCTGTGATTCTCAAGTGAGAGGACATAACTTTATTGGCAATTTTTAAAAAATATTTAAGGATTGTCTCCATGTGGGAAAAAAAATGGGAAATTAAATCTCTCTGCAGGAATACGAAAAACTAGATTTGCTGCAGGTTCTTTCCTAGTTCTGTTAAAGAGGAGTAAGAATGTTTCCAAGGACCCCAGTGGTCAGCCCTTTCTGCTGCAGAAGGTAGCAATGTCCTTCTCAGAGACAAACTAGGGAGGAGTCAGGTTACAGACACTCAGCAGACCTCGCAGAAGCCAGAAGGATACTTGCAGTGGGAGTAAATGGTCTGCCATTAGGAAGACTGTGGAAGAAGGAACCAAGGAAATTGGAAACAAGGAGGGTGTGTATTGGGAGAAGTGACAGGAAACAGAAAACCAATGACTCTGAGTTGTCAGACAAGGCCTGAGCATGTTGCTGGCAGTGAGGCCCAGACCTCCAATCAAACTCACTCCAATTTCCTTTGTTGTTAGAAGTTAGACGTGTAAACATAGTGTCTCTAAGGGTGTTCTAACTGCTCAGAACATTTGTTTGATTTAACAAGGCACCAAGTCCCAGCCATCCTCCAGCTCAGCCTTCTGCAAGGCATGATTCTCATATCACCCTACTCTGGATCATTCCTTCCAAATCCAGAAAGAAGAGAAAAGATCAAACAGTGGGTTGGGCCTCAGGGAGGTCTTCTTCTGAGAAGAAAAACACTTCCTGTTCTCCTGTTGTTTATCAACATCCAAGACAACATTCCTTCCCTGCCCCACAAAATGCGTCTAGGACTGGACATCTGTAGAGCCAGATCTAGATGGATATGGAACAGAGTTTTGGAAGGAGGTTCCCTGAACTGCTCTCTGCTGGGCTCTTCTGAAACAAAGCCAAACTTGCTCTGCCATGGCACAGCTCACACTTTGTTTCCTCCATCCTGCTTTGACTTTGTAGAAGTGGTTCCATCCACAAGTGACAACCTTATCAAGACCAATCGTAATGCCATCTTCTAAGGCTCTCAGCAGAAGCAGCTCCCCAGCAAGTCACGCTGAACTTTGGGTAAGAGTCATGTCTAATAATTCAGCTCATTTAGTGAAATGAAGAGTTAAGCTCAATACTCATTTCTTGGAATATTCCGGAGGTCACCTGAAGTTCCCCCATGGTGAATGATGCCAGATGAAAGACAATAAAAATTCTAAAATTAGCAATAAAGACCTAAAATGGGTAACTTGAAGACCTAAGGAAAAGCTTTATTCACGTGATTCCCAACTTTGCAACATTAAAATTGCAATTCAGAGAATCATTGCTCTGCCCAGATATATTGTTAGTATCCACTGAGTCAGAAATGGGAAACGTTAGAATGCAACACTTCTAAGCTAATTTATAGTCTGCTAATTCTAATAGCATCTACATGCATTTAAAACATATTATATGCTGCATTTATTGTCCACATGGCTTCATGAACTCCTCACCCCTTGCCTCGCCCTTTGGGGATTACTAGTCCATTTGATGCAATATCGATGATCCTACAAGGTTAACTCCAGGAGGAAATGAAGCCTCTGGGGTTCACTTAGCTGCCATTTCTGTAATCTGTGGTCCACTTACTTAGGTTAGCTCTCAAAAAAGAAAAATGATTTCTAGAGGTGCACACTTCCATCTTTGATAACCAGATTATTTTGGTTGACCTTGACCTGAGGGTCCTAAAAACATTCTCTTAAATCAAAGATAGCAAGGGAATCCTAGTTCTTTAGGCAGTTTGGTTTCCAGACAAAATATGAATGGAGATTATGGTTCTAGAAGGAATCCATTTGTTCCAAGTCTGAGCTGTTCCAAGTTTGTGTTTGTCTAGACAAAGCTAGGCCTATTTATGGGTGGTGCCGTCCATAGTTGTATGTGTGAATTGTTTTTATGAGATAAGATTTGCCAATTATTTAAATGCTTTTAAATTATTTATTTACATATTTTAAAAAGGTCTTATTTATTTATTGGTCAGAGAGACCGAGAGAAAGAGCACAAGCGGGGAAGCGGCAGGCAGAAGAAGCAGCAGGCTCCTTGCTGAGCAGAGAGCCTGTTGCGGGACTCAGGCCTAGAACCCTGGGATCATGACCAGAGCCAAAAGCAGGAGCTTAACTGACTGACCTACCCAGATGTCCCTAAATGCTCTTTTAAAAGCTAGGACATTTGTTTCGCTTTTTACATGTCAATAACTTGTATTTCAATAAGAAAACATATTTCACATAAAGCACATTTTTCAAAGGTCTGAACATATGTAATTATGAAAAAGTCACAGCACACTTTTTTTGTTGGTATGTTTTGTGGGTCTTAATAAAATAGCTGGTTTGCATTAAATTGTTCTAGACTGTGGACAGGTAAGGAACCTTCCTGCAGAGCCCAGGACAGGAGCCAGGGCTACCTGTGTCCATTTGGTGTTAAACCTATGCACATGGCTGGGTCATTTGTACCACTTCCTCTGAGACCGAAGAGGCCACCACGGTGACATTGGGCCCTTTCACCCAGACAGCACCCTGACCTGGTCTCAGGGTGACTTCTCAGGCCATAGGGACTGTCAGTGCGTGTTAAATGGCCTCTCGTAGACATGATCTCTTTGGGAGCACAATGAAGAAGGTCTGTTGGGGAGAAAAATATGTAAATCTGTTTTCTCTCTGAGCATTATTTGCAAGGAGTGAAGAGGAAGTTGTAGATGACTGGGGGAAGAACAAAGAGACTCCAGAATGGAATGGGATGAGAGCAGACTAAAGGGAAGTTAGGCAGAGAAGATGGAGGAAGCAAGCAGGGAGGACGCCTAGTGCAGCCCACCTCCCTTGGGAAGAGGAGCATCCTGAGCCAGCTGAGTTCGGTTGGAGCAGGAGACATGGGGTCATGGGCATGACAGAATGGTACTTGGACCCCAGCTCCTGAGCACAGCCAGAGCAGGAAGAGTGGGGTGCCCACGCTCACACACTACAGGACTGCATGGAAGCCACAAACCCTGTGGCAGGGATTCCCTGTGCTGCCATGGGAGAGCTACCAAGCCCATCAGAGACGTGCCTGCAAAGGCCACATCAGCAAAGGCCGGGAAGCTGAACACAAAGGTGTTGTCCCTAAAGAGCGTTCAGCTGTCTCACAGTTGCCTGCTCCCATAGCTGCCTTTGGAGGGCACTGGGGTCCTATAGGCCTGGGGAGGAGGGAGTAAAAAAATCACTGTCACTAGATTAGGAATGGAATAGGAGTCTCTTTTGCCACAGGTCACAAAAGCCTAGGATGCTCTGTTTGGCATGGCAAACCTATGCCTGTGACCCCACTGGTACTGTCACCTGCTCTGTCTTATTTCTCTGGGGAGCATCGGGGAGGAAGCAACTCAGAGCTGTCAGGAAAGTACAAGCCTGCTTTCGATATTTCTGTCCTGAACTATGTCAGCATGTCTCTGCCTTCTTGCTGCCTTGGCCCCATGAGCCCTGTGCTGCTGGAAAGCCGCTCTGAAACAGGGGCATCCCAACACTACCACTTAACCCCATCCCCTTCTATGGCCCAATGATGCCAGGCGCAGGAGGCTCATGGGCAGATGAGTTCCACTGGAGTCTGTGGACACGAGACCTGGCAGGGAAACAAGCCCTGGGCTCTGGCAGTGGGTCCTAAGGTGGAGGAAGTTTCTATGGGGCCAGGGTCTTTTTTATGTTATGCCAGTTCGTAGCTGTACAATTCCACCCAGTCTTCTTCTAAACCCACAACATTTCAGAACATCAAGAAACCTTAAGGCCCAGAGAGGGTGGCAGACTTCCAGGGGACCACACAGTGTGTTTAGTAGCAGAGCTGGGATTAGAACCTGCATCTCTTGCCTAGTTGTAGGGGTTTTTTCAACTAAGCCACTTTTTCCAAATGAGGTGAGTCTCGACAGGACAGCTTCCCACCCCCTCTCAGAGCCTCAGTGTGGCATGTGGGGTAGACCAAGAATGCACAGGACTCTAGCCTCTACTGTGCTTTTATTGTGTTTGTAGAATTTAGCATCTCTGCCTGCTTTCAAGCACACAGCTTCCGGGTCCATCTCTGGTTGCTCCTCTTCCATGGCTTCCCACTTCTGGACTGATTTACACAATCCTCAGCTGGCTGTGTTCATGAAGTAAGTGCTTGCAGTCCCCACAAGACTGCTTATAGACTGACATGGGCACAGGCAGGCATGCTTACAGCAGACACCACGGCCTCCATCTCTGCACCTTGGACTTACTCAGCCAGCCCAGTGGGAACAAATCACTGAGACATCAGAGGAGGGCTGTCCCCACCCATCTCTGCACTGTCTATCCAGCAACTTGAGTGCAGCATTTGGCAGACTGGGTCAAATAGAAGGAAGAGAGATGTGGATGTAGCCTGGTCTGAACAAGAAATCAATGAGAAGAGGGGTTGCATGCAAACCAAAGCCACCCCCACCACTCCTCCAGATCATGGGACAGTGTCTTCCTATTGTACATAAGTGTCCCCTAATCTCATGGTTACAACAGGGCACCAGGAACCAGCACATCTCAGCTGCAGCATGCCTGTGGACAAGAAAACACAGGGCACTGTGTTTTGTCTTCTCCAAGAGGACCCAGGGAGTGCTGCTTTATGAATCCCTTCAGGCTCCCTGCGGCACAGAGATGCCATTCTTGTATACATGAAAGCCACTAGGTACATTTGTGTTCTTCCTTGCTATCTGACCAAGCAGGAGACAGCTTCTGCTCACAAAACCATCCCTAATCTCTGCTGCTGGAATGTTCATTCAGTGATTAAGGACCATCTTTACTTTAGAAACTGTCCCCAACCTTCCCATCCCCAGTATCCTACCTGCGTCTTTGCCCTTCCTGGCCCCCCTACCTCAATGTCCTCCTCTGGTTAATTTCCCAGCCATCCGCTGAGGTGCAGCCTTTGAACATGAGCTCTGGGCTTTCCTTCCCCGTGTCACAGTCAGCCAGCAGCCAGCGAGACCAGCTAGTGAACAGGGAGATGGAAATTCAGCTGACGAGTGGAGGAATGCCAATATAAATTTCCCTTTTCTCGCCACAATTTTATAGAACTTTGCAAAGACGCACATCAGCACTTTTGCGAGCCGAGCCCGGCTTCCTTCTGAAAAGAATCAAGCCTGTCAAAGCTTTAAACTTTTATGCTGTTATTTTTAATGGTTTGATCAATTACCCAGCACATTATGTTCCTGTAACCCTATCCTATGCCATAAGAAGAGGGTTTGAATTCCAGAGTTCCAGAAAAGTCTGTTGGCCACATCAACCAGAGTTTTATGCAACCCACCTCTTGCTCAGGGACTCATTAATTACATTTTTTCTTGCATTCTCAGATGCTGACCTCCTTTTATCCTGACATCTCATTTCTGTTTCTTTAGTATATGGGAGTACAGTTAAGGTCTGACTATACAAGGCAGCATTTCCATAAACCATCTTTCTAGTCTTTGTTCATAAATGAATCTCCAGCAGGGAGGGCTGGCTTGTACCAGCCGACAAATCCCATGGGATAGAACTGAAGGGAGAAAGTGTTAGCAAAGCGACAGCCCTAGGTAAAAATGCAAGAAGTTCTAGCAAATTCCAAAAATACTTTATAGGTTTTTTATTGCATTATGCCCTCTTTGGCAAAGGAAGTTTCCTGTGCACTTACTTCACATTTCTGCACTTCACAGATGAAAACTCCGAGCTCTCAAGAGGGAAAGTCAACTTCATTGTCTTGACCTTAACCCTTCAAAGTGGATCAAACAATAGTGAGTGGCTAGAACCCACTCCAGAATTGGTCATGGAGATTTCTTTATATTACAATGTTTTCTCATTTAATGTACGAAAAAAAAAACTTGGCAAAAAAAATAATTTCATATGTAAGCCTGATGCTTCACAGACCTGTACCCCTGGGGCAAATAATACATTATATGTTAATAAAATTTTTTAAAAATTATTTCAACTTAGACCTATGAGTGGTCTTATACAATATGAGCTCGTAAAGGGCAAAATTGAGGTGTAATTATCTTGTTGTGTGGGCACCTCAAAAAGTACTTTTTGTAACTGAATGGAACCTAACGCCAAAGGCTGGACAATCTCCCAGGTCCCAAGAGGCCATGATATTCCACGTCCCTGGCCTTGGCTTGTACAGCTGCCTCCCCTTGCACTCCACCAGCTGAGGCAATGCCTGCTATCTTTCAAGACCTACCTTTTCCAGAAGTCTTCCTTGAGCTCTTCCCATCCCCTTCCATAGAGTAGATGTGGCTGTCTGGGCTACTGAATCCCCTTGCATCCTGTGCAGTCCTGGTCCCATCACACCCATCACACACCTAACACCATAAAATTCTGCCTGTGTGTTCCACTTTCCCAACCAGGGGTTCTCAATCTCTCTACTACTGGACATCGTGGACCAAAATTATTTGCTGTGGGGGCTGTCCTGTGTTTTGTGAGGTTCCTTTTTTTTTTTTTTTTTTTGAAAGAGAGAGAGAGATGGAGCAGAGTTGGGGGTGGGGTCAGGGGCAGAAGGAGAGCGAGAATCTTAAGCAGGTTCCACACCCATGTGGAACTTGACATGGACTTGATCTCACGACCCTGAGACCATGACCTGAGCCAAAATTGAGAGTCAGACACCCAACCGACTGAGCCACCCAGGTGCCCCTACTGTGGAATATTTAACATCGTTGCTCCCTGTAGATGCTACTAGAGCCCTTTCCCCTCATAGTGACAACCAAAACTGTTGTCAGACAAATGTCCCTCAAGAGGCAAAATCATCCCAGTTGAGAATCACTGTTCTAGACTTCAAGGTCAGGAGGTGATCACATTTTATTTATCTTTAAACCCTTGTACCTAGCATAATCCACGCTCTGTGGTGGCATTTGGTCAGTATTTGTTGAATTTTGAAAATCAAGTGGAACAATATATGCTCATACAGTTTGAACACTCAACAAATTTCTACTACTTTTCTGCTACTTTCTGCTGCTGCTGTTATCCAGAGCGATCGCCCAATCTCAGCTATAGGTAATGACGGCGCTGCCTATTCTGTAACTGGGGTGAGGATTAACTGCAGGCGCTTAGCACCTGTGGTGTGCAGGATTGGCTGGCTCTGAATGTGAGCTGACCTCTGAGACGGGTCACAATCATTGAACTCTGGACTCCTGTCCATAGGTTTGACCCAGACCTCTACTGGCCCTGGGTATATCACACTAAAGAGAGACGACTGAAAAGTAGTACCTGGTTGTGTGTAACAATTGAGCTGGAGGTTCTGTGCCACGTGAAATAACCAGACTGACTGATATTTTCAATATCTGACTGCTATGGTGCTATGTGAACATTGCCCATGACAGAATTTAGTAAGTACTACCTAATCAGAACAGGTGACCTAACTGACTATTGCCACATTATAAGATTACCACCACAGAAACTCCGCACTAACTGTTCTTCTTTGAGGTCCAGGCTACTGGAAGACAGACAATGACCTAGGCTCTCAGCTTAGGTGATACTGGTCTCCAGTGGATGTCTGTGACGGCTACTGAGCTGTAAAGTGACAAGTGATGCCTACTCAGAGGTGTCACCTTGACAAAAGTTTACATAGTTTGTACCTTTCTCCACCTTGCAACGTCCACTCCTAATGCTTATCTCCTTCCCTAATCATCTCAGCAACATACATCCCACAATACAGAGTATGGCATCAACAGATCAGGAAAGCTATCCATAAATGGGACTTTCACCCCCAAGAGCATTCTCCACACTTGGCTTCTCATTTCTTTGGCCATTCATTTATTCATCACTCCATCTACCCATTCACTTATATGTTCATTCAACAGACATTTATTCAATAACTGTGGCATGCTTGGTGCTGGGCCCTTACTGGCATGCTGCGGTGAGTGAGGATGACATTGTGTCGGCTCTCCTAGACTTTTGGATGAGTGGAAAAGACAGATAATAACAAATAACCATGCAAATAAAGGTACAGTCAGCACCATAGCCAATTCTACCTCAAGGTCAGTGAAGGCTTCCCTGAGGAAGCAATGCTGAATGCTGAAGCTATACTCTGAAGGACAGGTAGGAGGTCACTAGACAAAGTGTCAGAACAACATAGTCAGTTTAGAAAACATACTTATTTCCAGGAGCTACCTTCAGCAATTCCAATTAGGAAGGTTTGAGGTGGGCCCAGAGGGGGTATTTCCTAAAAGTGTGCTTGGGAACAGCCTTAGTCCATGCAGCCCTTCTAGGAGGCAGGGCCATGACCAATGAAGGCTCAGCCCATTGACAAAGTGACACACGATACCTGAGAGCTGGAAACACTTCAGTATGGAGAACGGATAAAGCAAATACAGGTTAGAATAAGCCTGATATATCCTCCAGCTCCAAGAGCCCTCTTCTAAGTGAAGAGCCCAACGTATTCTGATCCTCTTTGACTCTTCCCTTTTAAAGACAATTCCCATTTAAAGAAACAATTTTAATGCCCATCACCTCTAGCTCAAGAGAGCATTACCGACATTGGCTTCCAGTCCTGATGGATGCTGGCCAAGCTTATTTATCCTTTAGTTCTTTTTGTTGCTTTTGAGTATCTGTGTGAGGCCCAGGAGCCTGTATAAGAGAGCCATGTTTTTTTTTTAGAACCCTAGTGCCTGAAAAATATACTGTGAAAGTTTACCCCAGAAAGGGTGTCTGGGTCCTCTTTAGATATTTATGAGTGAGCAGTCAAAAAGCAGGATTTTGTTAAATGATTTGTCTTTTTTTCCTTGTGTGA
Organism: Lutra lutra; assembly: GCF_902655055.1. Lineage (NCBI taxonomy): Eukaryota > Metazoa > Chordata > Mammalia > Carnivora > Mustelidae > Lutra > Lutra lutra. The sequence continues at coordinate 145,708,917 of NC_062283.1, read as the reverse complement.
TTCCAAGTTCAACCTGGCAGGATTGATCCCATAAATAGTACAATATAAGACCCCTGTAAAGGCTCTCCATCACTCCCCCAGCCAGGCCAAGGCCTAAGCAGCTCTAGATCCTAGAAGGCAAGAACCCGATTACCAGACACCTGTTTTGTTACCATTACAGACAAAGGTTCTGCTTCTCTTTATACTTATTTTTTTGTTTTACTCTTACATGTACCAGATTTAAAGAAGGTGGTCAAACACTAAGTTTCAGAGGCCCTAGCTCTGGCCTTAATGGTTCAATGAGGTGCAGGATCCAGTAAGTTTGTTTATGGCTTTATGATAAATATGGCCCTTGGAAAGTCTTTTACTGTATTACTGAACCGGTGTCAAGAAGAAAATGTCAAAATACTAAAAATGGACTGAAGTTAACAATCTGGCCTCCAAGTCCACTAGAAGTTTACTCGTTCTTCTCATTTTATATACACAGAGGTGATCTCACACCATCACAGGGTAGTGGGAGCAAAGTAATATGAAAACAGAAGGTCCAAAACCAGGACTTTGTGAGTGTGTGACTAAGCAAATGGCCCTGAACGGCACTAAGGGCTGACTATGTGCTCCCTCTGCTCAAATTTTCTCCCAAGATAAACAGTTTCCAGGTTTTGTTATTTTTGTCAATTCCCAGTACAATGGTATGAATCACATCTAGCTGATTAAGATTCCTTCACATGTGTAGAGCTGGAATAATAGCCAAAGAACCTCTTGGCAAAAGTTTTCAAAAATTGTCCTTCAAATTGCTGATGTACCTTGCAGATATTCCAGGGGCCTCCAGAAGACAGAGGTGGAGGCTGAGGGGAAGCTAATGGGAGTCAGGGCCCAGGCTCCACGCCTCAGCTCAACAAGAAACATTGCATTTTTATTTGTTATTTATATTAGGTGCTGAATTCACATCATTTTGAAAAATTGCTTTAAAAATAGTGTACTTCCGAACCCCCACTGTGAAGCTCAAGTGTACAGAAGGGTTGAGAATTGCCTATGATCATACAATCCATTAATTGCAAAGCACTGTGGACTCTTCTGAGTCTCAATACACTCTTTAGATTTTGAAATTTCAATCTCAATTTCAGAGATACTATGGACTCTGAAAAACAACCTGAGGGTTTTGAAGGGGCGGTGGGGTGAAGGTTGGGGGAACCAGATGGTGGGTATTAGGGAGGGCACGTATTGCATGGAGCACTGGGTGTGGTGCAAAAACAATGAATACTGTTACGCTGAAAAGAAAAAAAAACTCTCTGATTAAGCTCTCAGATGCTTCTTTGTAGTAGTGTACGAATCTATGCTATGAGTCGACTGGAAAAAATTCAGTAAAGATTCATGTTGTTTTAATTCATGCTCAACCGACAAATCCTGGTAATTACCAAGCTACTTTATTTTCTTAAGCACAAAGTCTGCAAGCCCAGATCCAGAAGAAATTCTCCAATTTGGAATCTATCTGAGCTTTTATATAATTTATTCCAGGGATGGATAAAGGTTTAGTTAACATACCAATACTGATTGATTGGTAGTGACTAACAGAGAAAGATCCTGGGGATACCATTGACTACAGAGAAAAATGCAGCAATGATTAGTAATGTCTGCCATGGACATGGGAGGGGAGTGTGGTTTGATTGTCTATGTCATCACAGCCTTGCCTAAGAACCATTCTCTGGCTTATAAATTATCTTAAAATTGTTTCCCTTTCCCAATTAGATGATGAGTTTTCAAACTTAGGGAATGTGATAGAAATTCCTAACAAATTGCTATATATAAATGTAGGTGCTAATATATACTTACGAATGTGATGGAACTGAACTACATTGAAACAGAATCAAATCAGATTGAATCAAATTGAATTAAATGGTTTATTTCCAAAAGACATCCACATAGATACTCAGTGAGGAATGCACATCTATCTACTCAGAGACCAAAAAGATATTTTCAGCAATACTTAGAAGTCAAAACATTCTATACTTCATTTGAGAATAGCTCCCAACAAGTAAATTAAAATTGGCACAAGGTTCCTAACATTTTTTTTTTTTTGTCTGTAGGGTATCAAAGTGCAGGACCTTGGAACAAAATTTAATCCAAACAAAATTAAATGTATTTATAATTGTGCTCTCCTTGGCTGCTGCATTACCAGTAGTCATGAAAAATGGCAATGTAAATAATGGAAAATTGATTCTCAGATACTTCTTAAAGAACGATTGGAAACGGGAATGAATTAGGTCACAGGAAGAAGCCAGCTCCACAGAGATTTGCAAGCACCACAAGGATAGGATGTTCTTTCCTGCGATATTATTTTTGAGCAAACGATCCCTTCCCATAGAGCTTTGCTCTCAGGTCTCCTCAAAAGCTTCATTTTCTCGGTGCAAAGCAGAGAGTCGAGTGTATCTGAGTCCGTTCAGGCTGTTGTAACAAAATACCATAGACTGGTGGCTTAAACAACAAACATTTATTTCTCACAGTCCTGGATGTTGGAAGTTTGAGATGCATGGTCAGGTTCTGGTGAGATTTCTCCTTCTGGCTTAGAGACAGCCATTTTCTGGATGTGTCCTCACATGGCAGGGGAAAGAGAGAACAAGCTCCCTGGCATCTCTTCTTACAAGCACTCCACCCTCATGACCTAATCACCTCCCAGAGGCCCTACCTCCTGATACCATCCCAATGGATTAGGGTTTCAACACACAAATTCTGGAGGGACACAAACATTCAGTCCATGCGTAGTGTGGGAAGTGAGGGGGATTTCTAGGGCTGATCTTCAGGGCTGTCTAGCTTTTCCCAACTCATATGAAGAGTGCACATCAGCCAAGGGCAGAAGAGGTGAGGTCACAGATGTGGAAAGGAAACTGGAAGGGTGCCATGTCACAGAGCCTGTGGAGAAGAGCCTGTTCTTCCCCTTCTCCTTACCATGGAGCCAGCACATGAATGCATCTTTCTGTGCCTTCTGCCTCGTCAGTGAAAAGCTGAGTAGTATATGAATCCATGCTATGAGTCAACTGGAAAAAGTTCAGTAAACTTATTTTTACTTGTGGATTGTTAAATGGGCTTTGTTGGTCTTCAACATGGGTTTCAAATACAGAATATCTGTAGGAAGAAGTCTTATTTTTACCTAATATAAAATCTTAGTCCAGTGTGTGAACAAAAGCATAGTTTTTATTTTGAGCCTTGCTGCTCTGACTCCAGTGGATGGCAAAAACTGAATCTCAATTCTATAGATACCACCCCCCACCCCCGCTTCCTCTGGGATTGTAGCTAAGTTCTACATTGAAGCAAGCCACCACACATGTGGAAGTGTGACAGAGGACATGCTGGTCTCCCCAGGTGCTAATGCAGAGATTGTCCAAGTAAGTGTCTGCTGAGATAGCCATCTTCCCATTGGGTCCGTGGTTATCTACCCATGAGAGTCCCACTCATCTGACCCATTGAAGAACCAGAAGCTCAGCTATCACTTCTATCCATCACTCTGGGGCACAGGGATTATTCTGCTCCTGGCTTGGAAACCTTGATGAGACTTTCGCTGTCTGCTGGGATTTGCTGATCCCTTCCTAAGGTCTAGCCACTTGGGAAGGACTCTTGCAGGGCCAGCACACAGATCCCTCCTCAGATTCTTCTGATCTACCCTAGGCTTTGTTGCCTTGGCAAGAAGAAATGTGTAGGGCCACTATCCTGGGGAAGAAGGAAGAAAACTAGCCATATTCTTTGAAGCTCCTGTCCCCAGTGTCTCAGTCATGCTTGAACTCTGATTCTCAGTAGAGATGTTGGAAGCACAAAGCCAGAGAAGAGTACAGGCTTCATTATTCACAGCTTGATCATTAGAACCAAGATCTGTGTCAGGCTCAGAGCTCCATAAGTATCTATAGGATACATTCATACCTGAATAAACAAGTCAATATCTGCTCTCCACACCACCGCACCCTCCTGAAACAATGAATACAAAAATACCAACCATGTCTGTGGAGGGGAAAAGAGAAGAAAGAAATCTTGGAGGAGGGGAGAAGTTAATATTCTTAAAATATTATCCTATCACATGTACTTTGACCTGAATTTGTAAGAAATTCAAAGACAGATAGCTGCAAGTTAAGATTCCACTTCTAAAATAAATTAGACCTCACCTAGAAAGTAGTTTCCTCTTGACTAGGACTTATATTTAGTTGAATTGGGGGCTAACCTCTCTGCAGTAAATTAAATGTGGTGAATGTAGCAAAGGTTGGGTGAAAAGGCCTTGACTGCTAACCAGCTGTGTGAATTCCTTGGGCTCAGATTCCTCATTTGTAAGTAAGAGAGTTGGACTCCTCCTTTGTTCATTTAACAAATGTTGGTTGCCTACTTAGAGCTCCAGGCACTGGGCTGGGTACAAACATACTGGCTCCCAACCTAGAGAGGACATCAGCTATTAAACAAAAACCTATCTACAATATGTGTTGGGTGGAGGAAGAACTCCAGAGGATTGTGAGGAGACCCAAGGTCCCTCCCAGCTCCAACACTCCGTGATTCCATAGTGATTTCTGTTGTTTCCCACTCTGGGGTCTTCACCTTCTCACAGGAGGCTCTTTTTAGGGAATTGTAGGCACCATTAATAGCATGAAGAGATACTGGGGTCCAGCGTCCTGCCAGGATGTCACCAAAGGCATGACTCATGAAGTCATCTTACACATTCCTTTTCCTCAAAGCCTTACAAGGAAGATGAAATTCAGCTGTATTTAAAATATTTTCTTGGATGAGAATATGGCATATCTTAGAAGAACTTTCACCAATAAATTCTTCCTTGGCTGTAATCTAAATCTTTCTAGTTACATCATAAACCCATCTGTTGCTGCTTGTCCCTCTCAAGATGGAAAACACCCAGCTTATCACCACCACCCACAAGATTCTCAAGGCCATGCTCCAAGTCTCCCCTCTACCTTCTCTGCAGAGATGCTCCCATTTCTGTGAAGCTAACTTGACAGGTTTCCTGTCCCTTCCTTTAGACACTGCTCCCCCTTCCCAAATTCTTTCCAGATCTCCACAGGGACAAGAGCAAAACTAAGCCCAGTATGTTGGATAGGTTCTCACCAAAAATAAAGAGTCTTAGTCTTAACTGTCTTGACTTACTAAGTCTTAACTGTCTTCCCCGCCCCTCTTCTTTTTCAACTTTGGACAACAAATATTTCTTGATCTACTAGATCTCAAATAATATTTATGCTAGTTGGATTATTATTCATTTACTCATAAATAACCTCCTAAACACTAGCATTTGAAGTTCAGGACTTCAAAACAACATGAAAAGTCAATACAACCATAATTGCATCACCATAATGGTATTGGCTTTGTGAGCAGAAGGTGCTCTGGCTGGGTCTATGTTATATTTCTGAGGGAATGAGCACATGAGTAAGTCATCATTTGTTTGTATTGTGAACCAAAATTTGGCCTCCATAAATGTATCCAAATCAGTTAAGAAAATAAAAGCAAAGGAACTTTATTTGGCATAGATTTCATTATGAAATGCAACACGAATATTTCCTCAAAAAAAGTTTCTGGATAAAATCAAATCTTTTTCCCATTCTGTTTTTTTTAAAAAAATGCTATACTCAAAACTTTGCACTTCTATAGTTTCATATTAGTCCTTTCCTAATTCTGCTTTATCATTCTTCTAAGCATATAAATACTGGGAAACAACCAACTTTGCAGACTTTTAAAAAATGAATTATTTTGTTAAAGATTTTATTTATTTATCTATCAGAGAGAGAGAATAAGCAAGGGGAGCAGCAGGCAGAGGGAGAAGCAGGCTCCCTGCTGTGCAAGGAACCCTATGTAGGACTCAATCCCAAAACTTTGGGATCATGGCCTGAGCCAAAGGCAGAGGCTTAACCAACTGAGCCATCCAGGCATCCCTGTAGACATTTTTTAAAAGATTCATTTATTTATTTTAGAGAGAAGAAGAGAATGAGCATTCATAAGCAGGGGGAGGGACAGAGGGAGAAGAAAACAAGCAGAAACAAGAAAACAAGCCACAGATGGGGCTTCATCCCAGGACCCCAAGATCATGATCTGAGCCAAGATCAAGAGTTGGATGCTTAACCAACTCTTAACTGAACCACCCAGACACCACAAAGTGTATAGACATTTTTGAAGATTTATCAAGTCAAGACAAAAGTTGTAAATAAAAGAATTAAAGTTGAGGAGAAAGAAAGTATTCTCTGCCCTACAAGTTGTGCACCACAAATTTAAGCAGCCCTACAAACTATGCTACACAAAATTTATAAACCTAGAATCCTATGAGATCCATAAACACGGCAATGTCAGGTTCAAGGGGCTCAGTTTAAAGGTCAAATGCAATTTAAAAAGACTTCCATCCTTCCAGCATTTCTGAAGGACATTAAAGAAGATGTAAATGCATGGTTTTCGACTCTAGAATAATTTACTAGAATCCTCCATGTCCTCCCATTCCCTCCTCCCCTCAGCTGCCCCAGAACCTCTGCTTCATTCATGAACTCAGCCCATAAGACTCATCTACCCTACCTCCATGTCACTTAGCACTCACTGTGCCAATGCACTTAACCTTTCCTAATTCTTATTTAATAATGTCTTAGGGGAGAGTCTAAGATTCAGGGGAGTCTGTGAATTGTCTCATCAGTTATGCTTTTCCTGAATGTATTAGTAGGATTATTTTCATTTCAAGTGTCAAAAGAGCAATTTGAACTATATATGCACAGAAAGCTAAGCTATTGGCTTGTCCAACTGTGATATTACAGAGTATGTTCCTGTAGACATAATTGGAGCAAGGTGCTCAAACCATGTCTTTAGAGGAATCCATTTCTCTTCATCTCTTGATTTTGTGTGTGTGTGTGTGTGTGTGTGTGTGTGTGTGTGTGTTAGCTTTGATATGTGATAGGCTTTTTCCAGTTGGTGGCAAAATGGCCACTAGCAGCATTAGACTCATGTCCTATCAGCTTGACAACACTGACGAAGAGATAGCCACTCTCTCTCTCTTTTTTTTTTTTTAGATTTTTATTTATTTATTTGACAGACAGAGATCACAAGTAAGCAGACGGGCAGGCAGAGAGAGAGGAAGGGAAGCAGGCTTCCTGCTGAGCAGAGAGCCCGACGCAGAGCTCAATCCCAGGACCCTGGGATCATGACCTGAGCCGAAGGCAGAGGCTTAAACCCACTGAGCCACCCAGGTGCCCCAAGATAGCCTCTTTTAAAAAATGTTGCAGGAAGAATCCTGGGTTTGATGCTCATTAGCCTACTTGAATTGTGGACACCCTGACTTCTAAAGGATGATGTACTCCCCTGTACCCGGCTCTTTTTATCTATCCATTCCTGCAGCCAGAGATGGCACATCTGCAGATCAGATGGGCAGTGGATAGACTCCTGGTGGTCTCTTTTAGGGAAAACAGAGGAGAATTTATCTGAAAAACAAAACAAATACTGGGGATGCCAAAATAGCAGATGGCAATCAGGATAGACATGGCTGATCTGGGGTAAATAATTATCTCCAAGTTTCAGGAAAAAAAAAAAGAAGCCAATCTCTTCCCCTGCTGCACATACAACATGAACTGGTAAGAAGCTCTTCTCACTGTGATCACCTTCCTGGAGTCCAGGAAGGTCAAGGACCCATGGCTGTATTTGCCTTCAGAGTCCCCAAAGAGGAAAAGGGGAAAAATGTAAGAAGCTCTTTTACGATGGTAGCAAAATTTGGGTCATTTTCTTTAAGCAAGTTCTATCAGCAATGCCCCACATGGGCAATGAAATGCATTTGCCTGGAGGTGATACACATCACTTTTGCTGAAAGGACCAGAAATTGCAATCCCACCAAGTGCTTGGAAAGAGGAGAACCAGAAATATTCAAGAAGAGCTACAATGATAACCACTGTCCAGTTATTAATAAAACAATAATGCTTGTGACAAGGAAGGACTCTGGACATTATGGACACCTTTCTGCAATGTTCATACAAGCCTGACATCCTATCGACAGATCCGAGTCGACTTCTACAGCCAGAGACCCAACTCAGAGAGAATGGAAACATCTCACGTGCCAGAACTGTCCTTACTTCCCCCCTGAATCTGCAGGCTTCCATGTTCTTACAAGGATTTTCAATGCTTTGTCATATCTGAATTTTCTCCTCACTCCAAAAGAGCAAAGAAACTTTGGAGGTGATGAAATTTAAGCTTTTCCTTGTGACGCCTCTATTTGGAAGGGCCCTGGGTCCCACTTAGCTCTGTTAGCTCTGCCATCTGGTCAGCAGCAAAGATGAAAGCAGCCAGTGGTTCTGGGGCATTTGAGTAATTTGGTACATTTAATGAGAAAAGTACTTTGTATATTCTAGTCTAAGTGAAAGTTAACAGTTCAATTTTATTTCAAATTTGGCAACAGGTTTTGATTATTTGAAATATGAGAAACTAATATAAAGTGGAGACTAAGTCCTTAAAAATCTTTTAAAATGTGTCTTTCCAAGTTCTTGCTTAGTGTGCAGCCTATACACTGTTAAATGTATAATCATAGCATCAGGCATCATTAAATATAACTGCCTAGAACCTTCTCCCAGTGTTCAGGACTGGCTGTATGCTGGGTCTACAATGCTGAAGAAAACTATACAAAGTGGGATTCATTCAGGGAGGGTTTTCCCCCATGAGACACTGTACTAGTAACTTGATTTTTCTGTAGAAACAGACCTGTGGGGCTTCATATTCCTAGCTTACATACATTATTTTATTTCCATATTTTAAAAATGTAAGAAACTCTTTTATGATGGTGGCAAATTCAGGTGGCAAAATTTAGCAGGTTCTATCAGCAACATTTGATAAGACTAAGGCAAAGCCTTCCAGGGTCTTGGTGGCTTTTTGGAAGAGAACAAAGCTAAAGGTATCTATTTCGCACTAGTTATCCTGCAGAAAACAAGGAAGATGGATGTTAAGTATAAATCTTTCATAAACCAAGGGCTGCCTATTGGCCCAAATCAGAATCCAGTAAAATTAATGTGGACACTGTTTCAGACTGAATTAAGGTTTTTATTATTCTCCAGGTGCAAAAACGTAACTTCTGCTTTTTTTTCCCACAGGGAAAAGACAAACTTTTTGGCCCCAACCAAATAGAATTTTAATGAGATAGAAACGGATTATCAGTGTAGGGATCAAGTTTCTGTTAATAGGTGGATGGCACGCAGAAGCACAGAAAGGGGCTGCACAGATGCATTTGGGGTTTTAATCACACCCACAATATGATAATGTTCTGAGTGATTGATGAGCCCATAACTATGTCAGGGTTTCGTCTGCTATAACATAGCAAAAGACAGGAAACGGCGTGCACTTATGAACATGAGGCAGACTCTGACAGATCATAGACCTGAGTGGAAACTATTCATCAGATAAGAATAGTTACCATTTATTGAATAGTTACTACGTGAAAAGTGCCAAGTATGGTAGATAGGTTTATCAGGAGCCCTCACCATGGTCTCCTGAGGAATTATGCCAGTTTCACCCCTTAACTCTGCGTCACTTCGGGAAAGTTACCTCACCACTTCCGCCTTGGTTTTTTGCACATACAGATGGTCTAGAATAGAGTCTGGCACTGATTCACTCAACTGTGTGCCAGATATGGTTCCAGGCACTCGGGACACCACAGATCCTCCCTGCCCTCTTGGAGTTCCCATTTGTGATGGTTAATATATATGCCAGGTTGGTATCCGGTAAAACATTTCTGGGTGTGTCTGTGAGGGTGTTTCTCGAAGTGACTAGAGTTGGAATGGGCACACTGAGTAAAGCAGATGATCCTCCCAATGTGAATGGGTATCATCCCAACCCTTCAAGGGCCTGAAAAGAACAAAGGGTAAAGGAAGAGTAAAGTCGTTCTCTCCTTGAGCAAGGACATCTATCTTCTCCTGTCGTTGGACATTGACTCTCCCAGCTCTCGAGCATTCAGACTCTGAATTGCACCACTGGCTTGCCTGGTTTTCCAGCCTGCAGATGACAGACCATGGAACTTCTTGGCCTCCATAATCTTGTGAGCCAATTTTTATAATCATCCTTCCTTCCTTCCTCCTTCTTTCTTTTCTTTCTTCCCCCTTCTCTCTCTTTCTTTCTTTTTCCTTCCTTTCTTCCCTCCTTCCATCATCCATCCTTCCATCCATCCATCCATCCATCCATCCAAGTTGCAAGATGGTAGGTGTTGTGGAAAAAAAGAACAAAGAACAAGGTAAGGGGTATATTGAGTACCTGGGTGAATGTAGAGGTGGAGATGGGAATCTTAAATAGGGGAATAGGGAGAGGCCTCACTGAGAAGAGCCATCTGAGGAAGGACTTAAAGGAGGAGAGGGAGTCAGGCTCGTTGTAATCTAGAAGATTGTTCCGGAAAAGGGACCAGCCAGTGCAAGGCAAGACTTGCCTGCTAAAGCTCATATTTTAGAAGGCCCTGTACATCACAAACACCCACACAAAATAAATAAATCTATTGAAAAAATGCACAGGTGCCGGGGTCACTGGGAATCTGGTGCACGGAGCTGACACAGTGTCACCCATAACCCCAAACAGCTGCTGTTACAGCCAGCACTGTTCAGGCCCCAGGGCAATGCCTCTCCAGAGCTCTTGCTCTATGTCTTTGAAACATGAGGCAACTGTGAGCCAAAGCCCCAGCGTTGGTGGGCTGAACTTTAGCCACCATCAGAGTGAAGACAGGCTGAGCAGCAGAAGCATGTAGGGAAGAGAAAAGACAAAGTGATTAAAATGATCAAATCCTCAGCATGAATGTACCAAATTCTAAGGTTTTTTTTTTTAATGCACTAGATTCCTGCATAACAATTTTTTTTCTTTTCTCAATGGTGTCAAATATCTATTTTTCTCTCTTCTCTTCATATTCTAATTCTTGATCTGGAGTTCTCACAGATGAGTATGGTGCTTTTAAGAGTTACACATGGAGGTTGAAGAATATTTTACCCTGGTAAACAATTTATCTGATTCTTCAGTTTGCATATATGCATAAACAAAGCATGCATAAAGCACTATACCAATTCTTTCCATTGACAAGATATTGAATCTTAAGTTACAAAGTGGTAAAATTTCTATTAAAATATTGAAGATGTTGGGGCACCTGGGTGGCTCAGTGGGTTAAGCCTCTGCCTTTGGCTCAGGTCATGATCTTAGGGTTCTGGGATCAAGCCCCGCATCAGGTTCTCTGCTCAGCAGAGAGCCTCCTTCCTCCCCTCTCTCTGCCTGCTTCTCTGCCTGCTTGTGATCTCTGTCAAATAAATAAATAAAATCTTAAAAAAAATTCAAGATGTTTTCATTAAAATCCCAAAACATTTTGGCTCTACTTAGTTGATATTTTAATATTAATAATCATGTTTTAGATTTTGCCTTATAATTTCAATAAATAATTCTGGATAATTTAAAAGAAAAATGACTGCTGAAAACATGAAAAAATTTCAATTTTCAATTATTCACACTTAATTTATATTTGATGAACTGATCTTAAATTTTTCTATATTTTGACTATAACTAAATTTTAATTTTTAATGCTTAGATCATTATTGTCCATATAACATAAATTACATAAAACTCAGTGATAGTTTTACTAAAATGGAGGAAAGTAAAGCAAACATTATAGAATAAATATAAAGTAATTATATTAATAAATATAATTTATGAATGTCTTTATTTTATTTCTTAGCCAGACATCTCCAGTCCAACAACACCAAAACATCCACTAATAATAAAATAGTCTTCTTTGATATTTTTCAGACTTTCAGTTATATAAAAACCATAGCTTTATTCATTGTCTATTTATACATATTGATTTTTTAATGTTTATCTTAATTTTTGTTATTTTTTAAGTATAAGGGTACATGTGTCAAGATAGGGAGTGGAGAACACATTTTGATTAGAATTAGTTATTTTGATTTGTAACTTCAAATTTAGATACATGGTATGGGAGCCTCTATTTGTTCTTGTTCCGTGGGTCCCACAGGTATTGGTGGTTTCACAGAAGTGGTTTCATTAAAAAGGGAGTATTTTCTCAAGTCATTGACTTAAGCCTTTATCTTAAGATGTTAGGACAAGAATATATTAAATCTAAAGCATCAAGAAGAAATAAAATAATAAATATAAGAGCAGGAATCATTGAAGTTGAAAGCGTAAAGTAGCACAGAAAATAAAAACAAAACTCCTCCTTTATTTTTTTTTAATTCCAGTATAATTAACATTTAGTGTTATATTAATTTTGGGTATATAGTATAGCAACTCAACAAATATATACATAACTCAGCATAAATGCCCTCTTAATCCCATCACTGATTTCATCCATTCCCCCCACCAACCTCCCCTCTGGCATCCATCAGTTGTTCTCTAGAATTAAGAGTCTGTCCTTTGGTACGTCTCTTTTTTTTCTTCATTTGTTTGGAATGGATTTTTGTATATTGGTTTTGTATCCTGTGACGTTACTGAATTCATTTATCAGTTCTAGTAGCATTTGGTAGAATATTTAGGGTTTTCTATATATACTATCATGTCATCTGCAAATAATGAAAGTTTTGCTTCTTCCTTACCAATTTGGATGCCTTTTATTTCTTTTTCTTTCTGATTGCTGTGGCTGGGACTTCCAGTACTATGTTGAATAGACGCGGTGAGAGTGGACATCCTTGTCTTTTTCCTGATCTAAGGGGAATAGCTCTCAATTTTTCCCCATTAAGGATGATAGTAGCTCTGGGCTTTTCATATATGGCCTTTATTTGTTGAGGTATGTTCCCTCAAAACCTACTTCATTGAGAGTTTTTATCATGAATGAATGTTGTACTTTGTCAAATGCTTTTTCTGCATCTATTGAAATGATAATATAGTTTTTGTTCTCTCCCTTGTTGATGTGATGTATCACATTGATGGATTTGCAAATATTGAACCACCTTTGCATCCCAGGCATAGATCCAACTTGATCATGGTGACTGATTTTTTTTTTTTTAATGTATTACTGGATTCAGTTTGCTTATATTTTGTTGAGGATTTTTGCAACTATGTTCATCAAAGATATTGGTCTGTTCTCTCTTTTTTTTTTTTTGTGGTGTCATTACTGGTTTTGGTATCAGGTTAATGCTGGCCTCATAGAATGAGTTTGGAAGTTTTCCCTCCTCTTCTATATTTTGGAATAGTTTAAGAGAATAGGTGTTAACTCTTCTGTAAATTTTTGGTAGAATTCCCTGTGCCATCTGGTCCTGGACTTTTATTTGTCGGGAGATTTTTGATTACTTATTTAATGTCCTTGCTGATAATCAGCCTGTTCAAATTTTATATTTCTTTCTGATTCAGTTTTGGGAAGTTATATGTTTCTAGGAACTCATCTATTTCTTCTAGGTTGTCCAATTTATTGACATATAATTTTTCATAATATTCTCTCCTAATCCTTTTTATTTCTGTAACATTGGTTGTTATTTCTCCTTTTTCATTTTTTACTTTATTTATTTGAGTCCTCTCTCTCTTTCTCTCTCTCTTTTTTTGAGTCTGGGTAAAATTTATCATCTTTTGAAAGAATCAGTTCCTGGTTTCATTGATCTGTTGTTTTTTATTTTCTATTTCATTTATTTCTATCTAATCTTTATTATTTCCCTCCTTCTATTAGTTTTGGGTTTTCTTTCTTCTTCTTTTTCTAGCTTGTTTAGGTGTAATGGTAGGTTGTTTATTTGATATTTTTCTTGCTTATTGAGGTAGGCCTGTATTGCTATAAACTTCCCTCTTTGAACAGCTTTTGCTGCATCTCAAAGTTTTTGGACCATTGGGTTTTCATTTTCATTTGTCTCCATGCATTTTTGGATTTCCTCTTAGATTTATTGGTTGACTCATTCATTGTTTAGTAGCATATTATTTAACCTCCATGTATTTGTGTTCTTTCCAGTTTTTTTTTCTTGTAGTTCATTTCTAGTTTCATAGCACTGTGGTCAGAAAAGATACACGGTATGACTTCAATCTTTTTGAACTTGTTGAGACTTATTTTGTGCCCTAATTTGTGATTTATTCTAAGAATGTTCTGTTTACAGTTGAAAAGAATATGTGCTCTGCTTTTTTCAGCTGGAATGCTCTGAATACATCTTTTAGATCTATCTGGTCCAATGTGTCATTCAAAGCCACTATTTCCTTGTTGATTTTCTATCAGGATGTTCTATCCATTATTATAAACAGGATGTTAAAGTCCCCTACTATTTTAGTATGACTATCAATTACTTCCTTTATATTTATTATCGGTTTTATGTATTTGGGTGTTCCCATGTTGGGTGAATAAATATTAATAATTGTTATATATTCTTGATGAATTGTTCCCTTTATCATTATGTAGTGTCCTTCTTTGTCTCTTGTTATAGTCTATTTTAAAGCCTATTTTGTTTGACATAAATACTGCTACCTTGGCTTTCTTTTCACTTCCATTGGCATGATAAATGCTTTTCCATCCCTTCACTTTGAATCTGCATGTGCCTTTAAGTCTGAAATGAAACTCTTGTAGGCAGCATATAGATGGGTCTTGTTTTTAACACATTTCATTTTCCAATGTCTCTTGATTGGAGTGTTTAGTCCATTTACATTAAAAGTAATTACTGATAGTTGTCCATTAATTGACATCTTGTTACTCATTTTACACTTGTTTTTGTGTAATTCTTTGTACTTTTTTTCTCTTGCTCTCTTCTTTCATGGTTTGCTGGCTTTCTTTAGTGATATATGTGGATTCTTTTCTCTTTGTTTTTTTGCATATCTATTACTGGTTTTTTATTTGTGGTTACATTAAGTTTGTATATAACATCTTCTGCATACAGCAGTCTATATTAAGTTGATGGCCACTTAAGTTTGAGTCCATTCTTTACTCCTTTCCTTCCCATATTTAGGTATATGATGTCATACTTTACTTCCTTTTATTTTGTGAATCCCTTGAATGGCTTTTTAAAAGATTTTACTTATTTATTTATTTGAGAGAGTGAGTGCATGAGCATAGGGACAGGCAGAAGGAGAGGAAGAAACAGACTCCCCACTGAGCAGAGAGCCCTACTTGGGGGTCAATCCCCAGACCCTGAGATCGTGAGCTGAGTGGGAGGCAGATGCTTAACTAACTGAGCCACCCAGGTGCCCCTCCCTTGACTGATTTTAATAGATATACTTAATTTTACTGCTTTTGTGCATCCTTCTTTTCTTACTCATAATCTTTGTTTTCCACTCAAAAAGTTCCCTTTAACATTTCTTATTGGACTGTTTTAGCGGTGATGAACTCCTTTAACTTTTGTTTGTCTAAGAAGTTGTTTTTTTTTTTTTTTAATCTCTCTTCTATTCTTAATGAGAGCCTTACTGGATAGAGTATTCTTGGTTGCAGGTTTTTTTCTTTCAGCACTTTGAATATATCATGCCACCCTGTTCTGGCCACAGAGTTTCTGCTGAAAAATCAGCTGATAGACTTTTGGGTTTCTGTTTGATGTAACTGTTTTCTTTTCTATTGTTGCCTTTAAAACTCTCTTTTTATCACTTCATTTTGCCATTTTAATTACTATGTGTCTTGATGTGGTCCTCTTGGGTCGATTGTGGGGGGGGCACCGTCTGTGCCTCTTAGATTTGGATTTCTGTTTCCTTCCCCAGATCTACGAGGTTTTCAGCTGTTACATTTTCAAATAAATTTTCTATCACCTTTTCTCCCTCTTCTTCTGGAATGCTTACAATGCGAATGTTAATATGCTTGATGATGTTGCTGAGTTCCTTTACCTATTTTCATTTTTTATTTTTCTTTTTGCTCCCCCCTGTTCAGCTTGATTTTTTCCATTATTCTGTCCTCCAGGTCACTGATCTGTTTTTTTCCCCCCTGCTTCCTCTAGTTTACTATTTCTTCTATTTAGTATATTTTTAATTTCAGTTATTGAGTTCTTCATCTCTGATTGATTCTTTTTTAATGTTTTCTATCTTTTTGTTGAGGATCTCACTGAGGTCCTCCATTCTTTTCTTCAGTCCAGTGAATATCTTTATGACCATTACTTTAAATCTCTGTCAGGCATATTTCTTATCTATTACTTGTACATTTAGGTCTCTTGCTGTGATTTTGTCCTGTTCTTTCATTTGGGACATATTACTCTGCTTTTCATTTTTTTCTAACTCTCTGTGTCTGTTTCTATGTGTTAGGTAAGTCAGCCATGTCTCTTGTTCTAGAAAGCGCCAGCCTTATGAAGAAGACATTCTGCAGTGCCCTGTAATGCAGTGTCCCCTGTTCACCAGAACCTGGTGCTTCAGGGTTGTCTCCTGTTTGTTGCATGTTCCCTGTTGTGGCTGAACCTCTTTTGTCTTTAGTCCATCCATCTGCAATGACTCTTTTTGCCTGCTGTGGCCAGAGCTTGGTCTCTGGATTGTTAGCTGGTCAGTCTGGGGCCATCTTAGGCCTGAGTTGAGTCAGACCAGGCATTCGTTAGAGTTGTGGTAGCACCAAACTGCAGGGTGCTCTTCCTATATTGTCCCCTGAGAAACTTTTTTTTTGGTGGGTGCAGCCTGCACTCAGGCCAGATGTCAGCCCCCAGCCTACTATTGGGGCTATAGCTGAACTGATATGTATAATTTTCTTCCCTTCTCCCTTCAGCAGGAGTCACTTCCGGGGTGGTGCTGGCTCCTGTTGGAGCTGCTGGCACACTTCCATGCTTGTGGGGCTGATTTGGCTGGACTCCTGCCAAGGGTGTGTTGAAGGGGGCAGAACCACAGGAGAGTGTGGGGACAGGGCACACTGTTAGCAATCTAGGTGGAGTGCTGGCACTGCACTGTTTCCTGTAGATGTCCAGTTATCTAGGCTGGGGCGTGGGGGAAGGAAATGGCACCTGCCAGTTCTTTTGTTCTTGGAGAAATCTCCCAAAGATCCATGACCCTCCAGCATATGCTCTGAGATTAGTAAACAAATTTCCCTCTTGTATACCCCAGGCATTTTTCAAACTGCTGCTTGCATGCTATATCTCCATGGGCTGATTTTTTGGCTAGTTCTTTGAAGGAGGGAACTCAGTTTCCTATCCTCCTCTGGCTCTCCTAAAATTGAGCTCATTGACTTTTAAAGTTCCAAGTGTTAAAACCCAGTGATTTTAAGAACTTGGAAGTTAGGCCCCTGTGTTTTTCAAAACCAAATGTTATGGAAAGTCATCTTTCCAATACAGGTCCCTCATGCTTGGGGTGCCTTCTCTGGTGTCTGCTCCTCTCCTCTCTCCACACCAGTGGCATCCTTCCCTCCATCTACATATAATCCTATGGGTCCTTTTAGTTGTGTCAACTGTGTCTCCATCCTTCCTACCCTCTGCAGTGTTGCTCCTTCTCTACATTTAGCTGAGAGGAGTCTGTCCTGCCAGTCTTCTGGTCATTTTCTTGGTTATTTACACTGATGTGGGCGTTTTATAGGTGTATCCTTGGGATGAGGTGAACTTAGGATCCTCCTACTCCACCATCTTCCCTGGAAGTCTTCAAAAATTATTCCTTTAAAAAGATCAATCAAATTAATAAATACCTAGACAAACTAACCAAGAGAAGAAGAAGGTAAAAATTACTCATATTAGAAATGAATAAGAGGACACCACTACAGACCATAGAGATGTTAAAGCAATAATAAGAGAATGCTATATTGAGCCATCTGGGTGGCTCTGTTGGTTAAATGTCAGGCTTTAGCTCAGGTCATGATCCCAGGGTCCTGGAATCAAGCCCTAAGTTGGGCTCCCTGCTCAGTGGGGAACCCGCTTTTCCCTCTCCCTGTGCACCTCCCTCTGGTTGTGCTCTCTCTTTTTCTCATATAAATAAAAATCTCAAAAAGGAGAGAGAGAGAGAGAGAGAGAGATTTCTATCAAAATTTTATGCCATGAATTTCACAACTTAGGTAAAATGAATCAAGTTTTTGCAAGATACAAACCATCAAATTATTTTTTACATTTTTAAAAATTGTTTTTAATTTTAAAAAAATTTTAAATTAACATATAATGTATTATAGCCTCAGGGGTACAGGTCTGTGAATCGTCAGGTTTACACACTTCACGGCACTCACCATAGCACATATTCTTCCCAATGTCCATAATCCCACCACCCTGTCCCAACCCACCTCCCCCTGGCAACCCTCAGTTTGTTTTGTGAGATTAAGAATCTCTTACCAAACCATCAAATTTAATGTAAAAAGAAGTAGATTAAACTGAATAGTCCCATATATATTAAAGAAATTAAATATGTAATTAAAAACCTCCCAACAAAGAAAACTCCAGATCCAAATGGCCTCACTGGAGAATTTTACTTAACATTAAAGGAAAAAACTAATAACAATTTTATATAAATTCTTCAAGAAAATAAAAGAGGTTGCAACATTTAGAACTTATTTTATGAGAGCAGAATTACCCTGATACCAAAAGACTGTGGTACTGGCACAATGAGAGACCAAAAGACCATCAAAATAAAACACAAAGTCCATAAATAGACCCACACATATATGGTTAGTTGATTTCAACAAAAGCACAAGGGCAATTGGAGAAATTCTAGTCTTTTCAGTCTTTCAATAATGCTGAAACATCACTAATATTCAGAAAGCAAGAACCTCAACTTATATACCATGTATCTTACATAAAAATTAACTCAAAATGGATTATAGACCAAAAAGTCATAACTAAAGTTATGAAACTCTCAGAATAAATTATACAACTTCTAGGAGAAAATATTTGTGATTTCTTATGTATTTCCCTGAAGTCATAATCCATAAAAGAAAAAACCTGATGAGTTGGACTTCAGCAAGATTAAAAACTTTTGCTATACAGTAGACACTGCTAAGAGAATTAAAAAGTCAAACAGCACACGGGAAGAAAAAGTATGTTAATCATATCTCTGACAAAAAACCTGTTCTCAGACTATATAAAACACTTCTTTAACTCAATAATAAGAAAACAAACAAACCAATTGAAAGAAATGGGCAAAATATTTTAAAAGACATTTCACCAAAGAATATATAAGGATGGTAAATATGCACATGTAAAGATGCTAAACATAATTGCACATTAAGAAGTGCAAACGAAAACTGACAAGTCCTGCCAGCAAAGATATAGAGAAACTGAAAATCTCATAAGTTACTGGTAAGAATGCAAATGGTACTGCCGCTTTGGAAAACAGTTTGACAATTCTTACAAAGTTAAACGTGCATACATTTACGACATTACTAAGGAAGTCTTCTCCTAGAGAAATAAGAACTTATGCTCACACAAAATCCTATACATGAATGTTTATAGTAGCTTTATTCATAATCACCCCCAAATTAGAAACTACTCACATGTTCTTCACCTAGTAAATACATAATCAAACTGTGCATGACACACTTATATAATGGAATAGCAATCTACCAAGTATTTATAAATCATATATCTGATAAGGGATTAATATTCAAAATATATAAAGAACTCATACAATTCCATAGGAAAAAACCCCAATCCAATCAACAAATGGGCAGAGGATCTGAATAGAAATTTTTCTAAATAAGACTTACAAATGGCCAACAGGTACATGAAAAGGTGCTCAACATCACTCATCATCAGGGAAATGTGAATCAAAAGTATAATGAAGAAAAAAAAAGAATCAATGAACACTACATCAAAATCTAATGATGTATTCGTTATACAGGGGCTAATTGAACATAATTTAAAAAAGAGAGACGATAGTCCAAAAACACGAAAAGGAATAGATATGAATACCAGTTAACTTGATACAGTGTAGGAAAAGTATAAGTGCTTTCCTATGACCCAACAATTTCACTTCAGGCTATCTACTTCAGGGAAACTTTTAAATTTATGCAAAAGGATGCTTCCTGCAGCAATATTTGAAATTGTAAAAAGTTACAAGCTAAGTGTCCACAATGGGAAATGGCAAAATCATTGTAAAGAAGATTATTTCATAGTTTAAAAATATAGGTGAAGCGTCCTCTGGGTGGCTCAGTCAGTTAATTGTATGCCTTCAGCTCAGGTCATGATCTAATCAAGGTCCTGGGATGAAGCCCCACAGGGCTCCCTGCTCAGTGGGGAGTCTGCTTCTCCCTTCACCCTCTGTCTCTCCCCTCTCTCATGCTCCCGCTCTCTTTCTCTCTCTGAAATAAATGAAATCTTAAAAAATATTTAGGTGAAAGTATCTGGGCTAGAATGGGAAAAAATAAAGGCATATTGCCAAGTAAAAGACAAAATGCAAAACAATGTGCTCAGTATGATCTTATTCATATATTAATCATGAATAAATGATATCATACATATTTACAGGTATAAATGAATTTTAAAATGCATGACTAAAGGTCTGAAAGGATCTGCACTACATTATTAAGTGACATCCTCTGGAGGAAGGGATTAGAATTATGGGTTACCATCCAGGGAACTTGAGCATAAATAATTTTTGCATGAGTGTACTTTTATGATGCTTTGCAATTAAAACTTAATAAAAGTTAAACATAAATAAAAGTATAATGAAGTACTACCTCACACCAGTTAGGGTGGCTGGTATCAAAAAGGCAAGAAATAACAAGTATTGGTGAGGATGTAGAGAAAAGGGAACACTCATGCACTGTTGGTGGGAATATAAATTAGAGCAGCCACTATGGAAAACAGTATGGAAGTTCCTCAAAATTTAAAAAATAGAAATACTTTATGTCCTAGTACATCCACTTTGTGTATTTATCCAAAGAAAATGAAAACAATCATTTGAAAAGATAAAATGCACCACGTCTGGATCTTTGGGGTAAATACCCAGTAGTGCAATTGCAGTGTCATAGGGAAGCTCTATTTTTAATTTCTTAAGCAATCTCCACACTGTTTTCCAAAGTGGCTGCACAAACTTGCATTCCCACCAACAGTGTAAGAGGGTTCTTCTTTCTTCACATCCTCTTCAACACTTGTTGTTTACTGTCTTGTTAATTTTGGCCATTCTAACTGGCATAAGGTAGTATCTCAATGTGGTTTTGGTTATGTTTTTTTTTTTTCTTCAGCGTAACAGTATTCATTGTTTTTGCACCACACCCAGTGCTCTCTCTAATACCCACCACCTGGTTCCCCCAACCCCCTCAATGTGGTTTTGATTTGAATCTCCCTGATGGCTAATGATGATGAACATTTTTTCATGCATCTGTTAGCCATTTCTATGTCTTCATTGGAAAAGTGTCTGTTCATGTCTTCTGCCCATTTTTTGATGAGATTATCTGTTTTTTGAGTGTTGAGTTTGAGAAGTTCTTTATAGATGTTGGATATCAGCCCCTTGTCTGTAGTGTCATTTGTGAATATCTTCTTCCAATCCATGGGTTGTCTCTCTGTTTTGTTGACTGTTTCCTTTGCTGTGCAGAAGCTTTTGATCTTGATGAAGTCCCAAAAGTTCATCTTTGTTTTTGTTCCCTTTGCCTTTGGAGACATGTCTTGAAAGAAGTTGCTGTGGCTGGTTCAAAGAGGTTACTGCCTATGTTCAAAGAGGTTACTGCCTATGTTCTCATCCATTCTGATGGATTCCTGACTCAGGTTGAGGTCTTTTATCCATTTCAAGTTTATCTTTGTGTATGGTGTAAGAGAATGGTCAAGTTTCATTCTTCTACATATAGCTGTCCAATTTTCCAAGCACCATTTATTAAAGAGAATGTATTTTTTTCCACTGTATATTTTTTCCTGCTTTGTTGAAGATTATTTGACCATAGAGTTGCAGGTCCATATCTGGGCTATTTCCTCTGTTCCACTGGTCTATGTCTGTTTTTGTGCCAGTACCATGCTGTCTTGGTTATCACAACTTTGTAGTAAAGCTTGAAATCAAGCAATGTGATGCCCCTAGTTTTGTTTTTCTTTTTCAACATTTCCTTAGCAATTTGGGGTCTCTTCTGGGTCCATACAGATGCAGTGAAAAGAAGGACCATCTGTACCCCAATGTTCATAGCAGCAATGGCCATATTCACCAAACTGTGGAAAGAGCCAAGATGCTCTTCAACAGATGAATGGATAAAGAACATATGGTCCATACATACAATGGAGTATTATGCTTCCATCAGAAAGGATCAATACCCAACTTTTGTATCAACATGGATAGGACTGGAAGAGATTATGCTGAATGAAATAAGTCAAGCAGAGAGAGTCAATTATCATATGGTTTCACTTACTTGTGGAGCATAAGGAATAACCCAGAGGACATTGGGAGAAGGAGAGAAGTGAGTTGGGGGAAATTAGAGGGGGAGATGAACCATGAGATACTGTGGACTCTGAGAAAAAAACTGAGAGTTTTAGAAGGGAGGGGGGTGGGGGGTTGGGTGAGCCTGGTGGTGGGTATTAAGGAGGGCACGTATTGCATGGAGCACTGGGTGTGGTGCATAAACAATGAATCTTGGAACAGTGAAAAAATAAAATTAAATTAAAAAAATAGGTGATGGACTATATGTTGATAGCTGAATGTGATAATAGAAAAGTAAAAATTAAAAAGAAGATATATGCTCTGCTATGCTTATTGCAGTATTATTTACAATAGCCAAGATTTGGAAACAATCTCAGTGTCTATCCATAGACGAATAGATAAGAAGATATGGTATATATATATAGTGGAATATTACTCAACCATAAAAAGGAAGAAAATCCTGCCATCTGTGACAGCAACAATGGACCTTGAGAACATTATGCTAAATGAAATAAGGCAGACAGAGAAAGACAAATACTATATCATTTCATTTATATGTTGAATCTAAACAAGGCAAAACAAAAACAAAACCAAAAAAACTGAACTCAGATACACAGAACAGATTGGTGGTAGTTGGGAGTAGGTGAAATGGGCCAAGAGTCAAAAGGTATAAACTTCTACTTATGAAAAAGTAAATTCTGGATAGTAATGTAAAGTATGATAACTATAATTTTTTTTAAAGTGAATAAAATCATATGGTATTTACACACAATGGAAAGCTATTCAGCCAAAAAAAGGAAATCCTGACATCAGCAACACTATGGATGAATCTGGAGGCCATCAGGTAAGTGAAATAAATCAGACACAGAAAGACAAATATTACATGACACCAATTATCTGAGGAATCTAAGAGTCAAAGCCATGGATCAGAGAGTAAAATCTGGACAAGGACCTGGGCAAGGGAGACATTGAGTCAAAGGATACAAAGTTTCAATTATGCAAGATGAATAAGCCCCAGAAATCTATTTTTCATAATAATGCCTGTAGTGAGTACTACCGTGTTGTATACTTAAAACATTGCTGAGAAGGAAAATCTTCTGTTAACTGTTCTTATCACGCACAAAAAATAATAACAAATAAAGAGGGTGGAGGGAAATTCTGAAGGTGATGGACATGTTTATGGCATGGACTGTGGTGATGGCTTCTCAAGGACATACTATCTCCAAACTCACCGAGTTTTAGACACTAATTATATGCAAGCTTTTGTCAGTCATACCTCAAAATGATTTAAAAAACCAAAAGATAAAAAATAAGAACAAAAACAAGCAAAGAATGGATCTGTATTTGGAAGAGTCCTTGGTGCTTGGTAATGACCTACTGAAATTGTCTATTATGGATGTGTGTATGGATGCACTAATAGTATTTACTTTGTATTTGAACAGTGAACCAATCTAATATAATCATACAATCTATTTTACAACTCAATAATTACCAATTAACTCAGAAATATCCAGACTACAGATAAAACCCTCTATTAATTCCAAGAAAGTCATCTGGACTGGTCAACAAGTTTTGTAGCTCTCAGACCACCATTTGTTTCTCATTAACTAGAGCATTCCCAGTGGGGAAACAGCATTTTCCAATTCAGTATCAAAAACAGAACAGAACACTGGTCACCAAATAAATATTTCATATAAAACAAGACAACCCAAAAAATGCTTGCTGTAAGTGGAATTCAGAGTCTCAAAGCAGCTGTGCTTCACATGGAACACAACAATCAAGATGACAGCACAGAGAGACAAAGAAACACAAAATGACTCTTCTTTAGGTGCATTTTCCCCAATCTTTTAAAGAAGTCCAGCTTTTCAAGTACTGTTTTAGTGTAGACTGAACTCTGAGATGGACAGGAGCTGTGTGTATTTGTCATTCGTCCATACCCCCTGGCACTCATTGTTGTTGAAAGTCAGTTGAATCGAAGAAGGGATGGAGCAACACGTCTCTTCTACACACCATCACGTGCTGAGGGCACATGTCAGATTCACCCACTCTCCCAACATTATCCTAAGCCTGCAGTGGAAGCCCATGAAATCCTGTGTCAAAGTGAACTGTAATGCCAGGGACTCCGCACCACACATGCTCACTCCTGAATGAACCTCAGACTTCTAGAGCAGGACTACCTCCCATATAGAGCCTTCAAGATCCATCTTGCAACTGACTGTCGATTTCCCCTACTTTTTCAATTGAGACAAATCCTTAAATTTCCAAGACTTCCAAGGAGGTGGTAGTGGGATGGGGCTTATTAGGGTCTTGCAGGGTGGGGGGATGGTCTGTATGCCATGCCTGTGTAGAGACAAGTGGGAAAGCAGTCAAGACAATGTGGGGGCTCCACATTGAGGCAGGGACAAAAGGGACACAATGCTCCTCTGAATCCGATGTCACAAGAGGAGGCTCAAAAAGTGACCTGAAGTAATGCCCAGCCACAGGAAGAGTGGAATGGATGCTTTTTCCTTAAATTTGACTAAACTTTTGGGGGCAACAAACACACCTCTCTTTCCCTTTGGCCTCCGAAGCAGCTAGCACAGTTCTGACTACATAACAGAAGCTTGTGAACAAATCCTTGATAAATTAAACTAAATGAAGACTTAGTGCTGAAGAAAGCCAGATTTGTCACCTAAACCCCAAAACGTGGACCCTGTTGGGTAGAAAACATCATTTGATTCAAACCATCATTTCCTCCCAATTCTGACAACTTATCAGGGAACCTTGAGAGTTGAAGATTATTCTTTGCAAGATTACAAACAAAGAGACATTTACAGGGCAAGACAGCAAGCAGGTTTGGACTTGACTTCTGGCAATGTTCAATGTGAGACATGCCCAGAGATAGACGTTGACAGTGACGCTCTGGTCAAATGCAAGTTGTTGGGGTAAGACCACCTTGATTGATTAGCTGTCTGTCATGGGTCAGGGGAAGCTGAGTGGTAGCCCCTACACTCATATTGTCACACCTGCCAGGGAGAAGGGTGGGACCTGTGACTTGGTATGTGGCTTGGGCAGTTTATTTCAGCCTTCAGGGGCTCAGTTTTAGGTGAGATGTCTCTACCAGCTCCAAGAAGAGGAAGGAATTTGAAGTTCCTTTCTATTTAAGTGAGTGCTCTAAAAATTGTCCTTAACTCACTTTTGCTCATGATATGATAACATATTAAAGTAACTGATGAATGTGAAAAATGAATTATCAATACCCAGATGTGGTGCATGCTTCTAGTTTGTCTCTTCTAGCTATGTTCTGTTCCTTCCTTCCTTCCTTCACCCTGCTCTCTGTTGCAGGGGTGACCTTCTTCAACCTCATCAGCTAGCCTCTTTACCACCTGGTTTCCATATGGGTTTGGGCGATGGGGAGCTGGCAAGAAATAGGAAGAAGTAGGAAGGGAAAAGGAGGAAACCAGGCGTGGTTCCTTGACTGAGGTCATGCTTCTCTAAAACTGGACTTCTCCATGAGACCCTCCCTCTGGATTCTGCTAGTCATTCCTTCCTCTGGCTCTCCAGGCTCAAAGGCAGTCATGGTCAATACTGACACAATATTTCTTGGTTCCTAACCTGCACCTACATAACCAGTCCCCCCTTTCAACCTCCTTAATGATCTAATTTGAATGTGACATCTGTTCTCTGTTGGGATGCTGATCCACCATCACTGTGGCTTATACAAGTTAGTCAGTATTAAATGTTTGCTTAATTGATGAATATGTATAAGGCCTGAGTCTGCTTGGATGGGTGTATCATCTTTGAAAAGATCTAACTGGGGTTGTGGAGAGTAAGGATAGAGAATTGTGAGCAAGCATCCCGGACCAAACAACTTAGCTCTTCCTGTGTGTCTCTTGTTGTCTAAGCCTCCCTCTTGATGTCACTGTTGAAATTATAGTGGGTTTTACTATTATCTATCTATCTATCATCATCTTATCATCTCCCTAAAGAGATAATCTGATAGATGCATTTGTGGGCCCCTACAGTCACCCTCTAGTTCCAGCATCATTTTTGCCCAACGAGACTTGGGGAGGACAGCTCCTTCACAAAGCTTCTTTTCTCAGAGAGGGACAACAGGTGGAAGTGTAACTTGCAGGTGCTTTGAAGAATCCTGGCCTGTCTAGTGCGAGTGGACAACAAAGGCATGAAATCAGGCCAGGGGAGGAGTGGGAGGCAAGCAGTCAGTATAGAGACCCACCTTTAGAATCCTTTCTAGCCACTCCTTCCCCAGTCAGAGACCATGTTTTGACCCAGACACTGCCAATACCGAGTATCAACTGGCCTTCTGGAACACTCTGTGTTGTCTTTCTGTCCTTCTGGAAGATGAGGCTCAGAGGAAATTTGTGGTGGATGCTATTTGCATGGGAGTTCCCTCCCCTACTCGGGTTTTCTTGGCCCAAACTACCAGTTCTCCTGGTCCTGACAAAAAGAAAAAAAGCATAGTAGTCTTGAGTCACAAAGGCTAATTATATCCCAGGTTTTGTGTTACAATGGTATATAATGTATGTCAGGTATTGGGTCTTCAATTTCCAAAGGGGAAAAATTGCAGAAATGAAAAACATTGTCACAGAACTGGAAATAGGCTAACTGAAGACCTAGAGGAGATACTAACTAGAGACACTGGAGGAATTTCTCCATGCTAGTGGGACTTTCTTGAGATAATGATCCTGGCCTCAAATTCTTTGTCCTTTGAAGAAAGCTGAACAGGGCCAGCAGATTGAAAGAAGCCCCACACCTAGAGGGAATGAAATCAGAGGAGAGCAACAGAGAATGCATTCAGCTATCCATTTGCTCATTCATTCTTTCACTGAAGACTTATTTACTGAACACCTGCTAAGGACCAGGCTCTGTGTGTGATGTAGGAAACAACAGTAAATGAAATAGCAGACATGGCTGTGAACCTTTGGGAAATTTACAAAAATTTCTCCATGAGCCCAACTCCAGCCTTACTGGCTTACTGTAGTCATCCTCACTCTACCACATCCCCAGGGAGATGGGTAGGAATGGCCTGTGGGACCCCTCTAGCATCTACCCACCATCTTGGGGGAAATGTCTCCTTCTCTACAGTAACTCTCAAAGCAATGATGCCCTACCCTTACATATCTCTTTAATGTGCTTGGACTGTGGAAAAGAAAGTCAGAGGACAAAATTGTTGTCTTCTGGTATTATCTAAAGTCCCTTAAACAAAAAACAAGAAGATTTGGTTGCCATCTTGGAGCCAGGAAAGGAAGAACCATGTAGAAAACAGTTCAGAAAGGACAAGATGGTGAGCAGCTCATTTCAAAACTGGAAAATACTGACCAGTGTCCATTGGGTTGAGCCACCAGAGAGACCAGGGCCTGGGAAGCTGAATGTGAGGTGGTTCACAGAAACCCGGGTATGGCGGTGGTGAGACAAATGCATGGGAATGAGGTAGAAGGCTGGGGGGTAGAGTGCAGGTGGTTAATTCAGGGACTTAGCTCAAAGCAAAGCACAGTGGGAGGGAGTGGCTGAAGGGGCATCTGGGGTGATGGAAAACATTTTTTAAATTTATATTTTAAAAAAATTTAAGGTGAGAAAGACTAGAGCATGTCTGAATTTTGGGGGAGAATCTTTCAACACAAGAGGGAGACACCACAGCATAGAGATCAGGGCACTGGGCCTGGATTGAGGGGGCATCTCAACAGCAAGACGGACATGCTTCAAGCTCGTGGGAGACTGGTGGCTCCGTCTGCCTTGAGAGCTGAGGAGTCTCCTGAATAAGGGTCAGTGGAGGGTGCAGGTGAGTGATGATGGGAAGTAGATGTCAAGACCCTGAGGACAGCCTGATGAATCTTTGTGGAAAACTACAGGGAGCTGAGGGAATCCCAGACATACTGGTGGGCTGGAGAGGCATATTTTGCTCATTGAAAATTTTGGATGGAAAAGCTTTGTATTTTCAATTCCCATCTATATCTTAGCCATATGTTTACCCATTTGGTGAATATTTACTGTAAGCCCACTCTGTGCAGGCTCTGCGACAGGCAGGAGCAACGCGGGTAGGCAGGAGGTCAGAGTAGTGGCAGGGTCATTGGTGTCAGTGGGTATGTTGGGGGCAGCCGTGGGGTGACCAAATTGTCGGGTGCCTTGGAGGCTGTGGAAAGGTCCTAGGATTTTACCTTGAAGAAGCTGGGTATCTCAGAGCACAGAACAAAGCATATCCCCTAGTTACACCAGAGCCTGGAGTAAACTCCTCCAGCCCTCATGAGGGATCAAGGCCAGTTACTTCCAAGGCTTTCACAAACTTTCACTTTCTTTTCTTTTCTTCTTTCTTTCTTTCTTTGCGGGGGGGTGGGGAGGAGCAGAGGGAGAGAGAGAGAATCTCAAGCAGACTGCCTTCTGAGCATGACCCTGAGATATGACCTGAGCTGAAATCAAGAGTTGGACACTCAAGTGATTGAGCCACCCAGGCACCCCTCAAGAACTTTCTATCACTGGTTGATTCACTATATCTTGTTCAGGAAGACTACATTAACATCAGTTATTCATTTCATCATTGGCCTGGTAACAAAAAGCTTCATGAAGGCTGTGTATTGCTCTCTTATTTCTGTTCAAAATTTAAAAATTTCCTGGAGCATCTCAGACAGCAAAAAGAATGTACTCATTTGTTTTCTTTAAAAACATAGGTGTGGTAGAGTGCATCTAAGCCATAATTTAATTATAAATATTTGGAATTGTCTTCAAACTTTTTCAGTTAAGAAGGAATGATACCCCAGTGGTAGCTAGGATTGAATTGAAGGAAACATAAGGCCTCACGAACAACACGAAATCCTCAGTATATCCTGAGTGAAATTTTAAAATGACCAATTGCCTAATACAGTAATTCACTTTCCTTATTTGATTTCTCCTCACCTATGTGTATTTGTCCTAAGATGTCAGTATTTTTTCCACATGCAAAGACCCCCATGTAAGGGGCCTTGTTTCCACCAGCTGACAACCCTACATAGGAACAGCTGGTTGGATCAGGGTGTGGACTCTTGCCCAAGACATCCAGTCTGAGCCTGGTTGGGATAGTTAGAACTGGGTACTGAGAGACTTGGAAAGCTGGTTGAGAGAAGCAGAGTTACAAGGTCTGGTGGATCAGTCATTGCACACAGGGTGGCAGCTGGACACTTGTATATGGCAGCACTGTGTGAAGTCTAGGGGCTGGTGGCATTTAGGCATCATGTGTCCAGAGAAAGCCATCTGCTTGGAAGAATATGGGGTCATGCATGGAGAGGAGAGAGAACAGATCAGAGAGAAAAGGAGACAAGAACCACTACTTGCCAACCTGTCACTCTCTGCGACCCCACAGCACCTCCCACACATTATTTCCTGTCTTGAGACTGTGTGGTCCCACCTTAGGCAAACCCTTGACTTAGCTCTTGAGCTATTTCTATTCTTGACCATCAGATAATCTCAGCCTGAGAGAATATTTCTTTCCTAATCTGGACCAAGAATTTGTATGTGTGTGTTAAATTTATTGGCTTCCAACATTATATCAATTTTACTTCTCTTTTATCATAAGCCCTTGTGTGCTTAGCTCTCATTATGATTTTTAAATTTTGTACATTAATAACCTTACAACTAAGATTTAAAATCACACCTCTGTTCAAAACAGGTATGCTCTGTGGTTTCATACAATTTTACTGAGCTCAGCCTGATCTGAGAATGGCTGGAAATGGATGGTTGGGGAGACATTCTTATTTTCCAAACTCACTTCTTATTTCCAACTGCAAAATAGTTACACCTCAAGGAGAGGATTTTAAGGGATCCACAACATACAAGATGCTCCATCAGCATGGACGGGCTCACTGATTCTATCAGAGGAACCCTCCCAATAGTGACCAAGAGCTGATTTCCATGCAGAGAGGAACCCCACTATAACCCCATTCATCATCACATTCCCAAATTCCCAGCCCCCTGAACTGACCAGGACCTGTGGCTTGAGTAGGTCAAAGGGGAGAAAATAAATCAAAACTCATCTGGTAAAAGCTGGAAATTATGTTTTAACCAGATGGTAATAAATATGCATAAAGCCTCCCAAAGAGCAGGTTGACTCCCGAGACCATTGCACAAAGGACTTGCCAAACGGGGAATCTGGGAACCGAAGATCCAGACACCTGGGGACTTACGCGTTCCGCGCCAAGAGATGGTCAGAAAAAAATATAACTCAGGTAAGAGAAAGTGGAATGGACATGTATGAAGTAGTATGTGCTAGTTTTTATTTTTTATTTTTTTGTGATAGTTTTTAAATTAGGACTATGCTTTAACCTTCTTTCAACCTCAAGAAAACAAATGCGTGGGTACACAAATTTTTCTTATAGGGTGAGATAATATTTTAGGCCTTGCAAACTACAGAATATAGTCTCTGTCATATACTACTGTTTGTTTGTTTGTTTTTGCTTGTCTGTCTGCTGTTTACAACCCTTTTGATGTGTAGACACTGTTCTGAGCTCACAGACCATCAAAAAACAGGTGGGAGCTTCCAATGACAAGTTTAGACATTTCCATGTATATTCAAGGCCTTTCGGTAATGGACATTGTCCTATTTTCCAATAAAGCTCACTTGCTAACTGCACTCTTCTAAAATTTCATCATAATCAGCCAAATATTAGGGTGCCTGCGTGGCTCAGTTGGTTAAGCATTTGCCTTCAGCTCAGGTCATGATCCCCAAGTACCAGGATTAAGCCCCACATCGGACTTCCCTGCTCAACGGAGAGTCTGCTTCTCCCTCTCCCTCTGCCCCTCACCCTCTTGGAGTCTGCTTCTCCCTTTGTTCCTTTTCCTGCTTTTCTCTCTCAAATAAATAAATAAAATCTTTAAAACAAAACCAAAAAACATGGAGCCAAATATTCTTTTCCTTTAATTCCCACTTGTGCCTACTTCTGACCTCCAGGGTTGCCAAGCTCTTCTTTCTCAAAGCCTTTGAACTAGATGAAGCCTTCTTTAGGGAATCAGTACATTAATTTCCTACTAACTTGATACACAGTGGTTTTGAGACCCATGGCATTCCTGGAACATGACCTCCAGACCTGACACAGAACCAGAAACTCAATGGTGCCCCTGTGCACTCATTTAGACTGTTATGTAACCCAGTTTGGACAGAAATCAGTAACAATACCACTTACCTATGCTTAGATTCAGTGGGGATTTTTTGCTGTTTTGTTTTGTTTCATTTTTGCTTTGGCTACTCTGTCACCTGGGGTTTGTAGTAATTTCTGTCAAAAAACTGCCAACATTTATTTTTAATAGAAGTTCAGATTTCCAGAATGAATTACAGTCTGAGGAGGTAAGCAGGGCTCGAAAATCATCGTGTGAATGAACACCAGGGAATTTCTTTGGCTTTCTGTGAGGTGAGCATGAACTCCTGAGCAACCCATGTCCTTTAAGATGTGGCCCGAGCATCTGGCCCTTTGGGAGTGAGGCAAGGAAATTGCCCTTCAATGTGTGAGTCGCAAAGGGTGAGGGTGGCTTCCTCTCAGCGCTGATCTGGATATGTGTGTCTTCCAAAAGGGGCCCCAGCACCAAGACAGGCTTGTGGAACTGACCAAATGGCTCTTCTCTCGTACATGCTAATGAATTATTTATACCCGAGGAGACACTTTCAGGAAATGCGCAATCTGCTGGTGCTCTCCCCGACAGGGACCTCATTTTGGCATCTTTCTCCAATCTTTGATAGCAGGCCAGTGGAGAATGAAACCGGACAGAAGTTCCAGAGGGGTGGGTGGGAGAAATGAAGGACGCCACTTATGTGTTTATCAGGAAAAGTCACTTATATCTGAAGACCATATCTTTCACCATATCTTTTGGCCTTATGAAGCATGTTTGAATGTTATCTGTGTGAAAAACAAGGTTTTTAGATATCCTTTTTAAAATAATCCCTCTTTCATGGATAAGAGCCCTAAAAGCTACTTAGAGGTTCCCATCCTGTTTTGCAAACTAAACTGTGAGTGATAGATGAACTTGGTATCTAATCTGCTCCCTAAGGAATTCTAGTACTTCCCAGGCTGTCAGAATGCTTGCATTTTCTTTACTGTTGTTTACTGTGGAAAGGGGATCGTGGAATCTTAGGAGAACGTCAGCTTTCACAGCCCCATGGAAAGGACCCTGCTAAGTTTCCTTCTAAGTTTTACCTTTGAACCCACCAGATACATCAGGCCGCCCCTCAACACAGTACTGGCACTGAAAGAAATGGATGCCAGGAAGATGGACTGCATTCTGCCATTAAATCATTCCGTAGTAGCCTGGGGGCCCCAGAAAAGGGTACGCCTCCAGCTCCCCACTCCCCGCCACCCGCTTTTCCAATGCTGAAACCTTTATGAAAGAAGACAATACCTTCATGCCACGGAGCTGCCTGATTACATGGGACAGCCGAGCACATGGAAAGGACACCATGTTTGAAAAAGAATTAGAATAATGTGTCTTTAAATAAATGTTGTCATGTTGCCGTCCAAAGGGATAACAAGCATGTATTTTGAGGAGGAAATACTCAGGCAGGGAAGAGGAAAGGATTTTTTTTTAACTGCACTTTTAAATCATTTGGAACCTAAAACCTTGATAATTCTGAAAACATACTGGATATGCCCCCATAGAGGCAAGTGGTAGTTTTCACCTGGACAGATTGCCTCCTGAAGATACGGTCCATATATACAATGGACAATTACTCAGCCATCAGAAAGGATGAATACCCACCATTTGCACCAACATGGACAGGACTCGAGGACATTATGCTGAGTGAAATAAGTCAAGCAGAGAAAGACAATTTTCATGTGCTTTCACGTATTTGTGGAACATAAGGAATAGCATGGAGGACGTTAGGAGAAGGAAAGGAAAAGTGAAGGGGAGGAAATCAGAGGAGGAGATGAACCATGAGACACTATCGTCTCTGGGAAACAATCTGAGGGTTTCAGAGTGCAGGGGGGTGGGGGATGGGTTAGCCCGGTGATGGGTAGTAAAGAGGGCACGTATTGCATGGAGCACTGGGTATCACACCCAAACAATGAATCATGGAACACTACATCAAAAACTAATGATGTCCTGTATGGTGACTAACATAACATTAAAAAAAAAAAAAAGATTGTCTCCTGAGGTAGAAAGCACTTGGCTTGCATCTAGGTGGCCGGTGTCAGTCACTGTCACCACCAGCTCCCCATCACTCCCAGAGTCCAGCAGCGATCACTCTGCTGGTCTCATTACGCAGAGTACAGATTCTTTGGACACTTCTAAAAGAGGCTCATAAATAGCACCTTTGCTCCATAAAGTCCCACACGCATTTATCTAGTAAACAAGTACAAATTAAGCCACTTTAATCAATGTTCTTGCAGACAAGTGAGGATATGTATATGCCTATATACACATATATATATCTTTCAAAATTGAGAATTTACAAATATGATTTGATACATTTGGTCTAGCAATGGGTACACCCACGGAATAAATCTTAAGTATGGATATATTTCCTTTGGTGGTGCTTTTAGTAACTCAGTTCTACTGCAGAGTGAGAGATCTGAAGCTTAGATCTGGCGACTTTTGGAAGAGTCCAGTGAGAAAAGAGAAAGTGTGCAGCATTCCATCAAGCAAGCACAGCATATTGATGCTGTTCCCTGGAGACACTGATGTGTCTGACTTCTGTGCCTATAAAGTGTGAAGACTGCAGCAAGTCAGTGAGCATTCCCTGCAGCTGTGTTTCTGCTGTCTCTGGCAGGTGCTATTACAACAAAAACACGTGGAGAAGCAAAGTTAACAGCGACACTGAATTCTGTGTGTAGTCCAGGCCAATAAGTAGGACCAAGTTCCAGATGGGAGATGCCTGAAATGTCCAGTGTCCATTATGTGGTCTTGCTGGAACCAGGAGTCCATGGGGCTTGGAACACTGTCTTTTTCTGCTCACAGTCCCTACTGCAAGTTAGTCAAGGGGGCCGGACGGGTGAGCTTTCAGTATGATCTTCCTGTAGTTACCACTTCCCTGGAATGGAGACCCCACACTCATACCAGCCCACGTAGTAGTAGGGGGTTCCAAAACCAATGTTGCCGAAGCTGACTGGCTCCTGGCGATACTGGCGGAAGTAGCCTACAAGGGTAAAAGGAGAGGAAGGGAAAGAAAATGCATCTGTGATATTGTGATTGATAATAAGAAATCTATATTTGGTCTTCATCCCTGTTCCTGGCACATAGCTCCTAAAACCCAAGGACTTCCTAAGTGATGAGAGTGGTATAGGTATCTTGATATTCCTAACAAACCCTATTAGACCACTCCTGAGTTTATGCTGATGGGATTACTTTCGGAAAGCATCTATGGATGGGTTAGTCACCAGAGAGACCAGTCGTGGGATTAGAGGTGAAAGTCCCACCTCCTGGCCTCTGCGGAGGGGAGAGGGGCTAGAGATTGAGTTCAGTCATGAAGGGGCAATGTTTTCTTCAATCAGGCCTAGATAATGAAGTCTCCAGAAAAACCCAAACACACCAGGTTCTGAAAGTTCTGGGTTGGTGAACACATGCAGATGCTGGGAGGGTGGTGCTCCCAGGGAGGACACTGCATTCTCTCCCCACACTGTGCCTTTGCATCTCTTCCATCCGGCAGCCCCCAAATTGTACACTTTTGTAATAAACTGGTAGGTAGCCTATTAAGTAAAATGTTTCTCTGAGTCCTGTGAGCCACTCTTGCAAATTACTCAAACCCAAGAAGGGGGCAATAGGGCCCTCCAATATGTAGCCAATAGGTCAGACACTCAGATGGCCATCTGGACTTTTGATTGCCACCTGAAGTTGGTCGGGGGAGGGCATTCAGTCATATGGGACTGAGCCCTTAACCTGTGTGATCTGATGCCACCTCTGGGAACACAGTGTCAGAACAGACTTGATTTGTAGTACATCCAGCTGATGTCCAGGAATTGCTATTGGTGTGGGGGAAAATCCCACACTTGGAATTGGTATCACAACTGTAGTATCAAAAGTGGCCAAACCAAGAGAAAAATTCTCATCCTTAGAACCTCTGTTCAGACAGAAGATCTCTGAGGAATTGTTCTTATAACAAATGTTACTTCCAAATAAATACTACCATTTTTATGTGGGTCACAATAACCCCTTGGGTTTATACCAGACATGATTTGAAGGGATAATCCAGTCCCCACATGTATGTGACACAGATGGGAAAGCGTGTTTGTTAGTTCCCTATTTCTCTCTCCCCACAAAAGAAGATCATTTGTAGCTGCTCTTTATGGAGACTCCCTGCAGGGTGAACAACTGCCGGCACTTAGGACCTCAAGCCCCTAGGTTTAACTCTTGAAGTCTGTGGTAGGTTTTTAGATCTTTCAGGTAAATCTCTCAAGGAAAGAATACGATAGCACTTTTGAGCCATTATACTTTAAAGTAAAAGTGAGGCCCCAGCCTGTTCAAAAAAATTTTTGGCAACTACTCTTTGGCCCTGTTTACTCTTGCCAGATGAAAGTTTACCTACCATCCTACCAGTGAGCATGCTGGTTAGGCAACACCTCTGCTCAGAACCAAAACCATGACCACAGCAAAATACAAATAATGCATAGTAACCCTGGGTCAATGCAAGATCCTGAAAAAAGGAGGAAATGTTATATATTTTGTATACTAACTGCGATGGTTAATTCTATGTGCCAACAGGGCTAGGCCATGGTGCTCAGATATTTGGTCAAATATTATTTTAGATATTTCTGTAAAAATAGTTTTAGACGAGATTAACTTTTAAATCATCAGATTTTGAACAAAGTAAGTTACTCTCTATAATGTGGGTGGGCCTCATCCAATCAGTTGAAGGCCCTCATAGGAAAAGATTACCCTCCCTAACAAAGTCTGCCAGTAGACTGCCTTCAGACACAAACTACAACCTAGACTCTTCCTTGGGCCTCCAGCCTATTGACCTGCTCTGCAGAATTTGGACTTGACTGCCCCTATAATCATATGAGCCAATTCCTTAAGACACCTCTCTCCCAATCTCTCTCTGGTTCTGTTTCTCTGGAAAACTCTGACTAATACACTTACTTTTCTGTTCTGTATATTTTACTCTATCTTAATTCTTTGAAAATAGGCAATTTGTATTTACCAGTCAATCGTATTTTTTTTCCAATTTAAAAAAATTGGTAGAGCATCTCGTGTTTTGAAATTGCCAGATCACTAAGAGTTGAGTGCATAATGGAAAGAGTGTTGGACTTCATTCAGTTGTTCTGTTTATTTTCTTGTTTTGGCAGTTGAGGGAGTTAGTAGCATACTGCAGGTTGTTAAACTTTGAGATTAATATTTTTGTTCTCACCCTGTGATACCATAATGAAATAGTTACTACATAACCTCCTGAAGTATGTGATAAGCTATGGTTGGTTTGTGTGTTTGTTTACCTTTCTTTCTCTGCACATGTGTTCATGCTGTCCTCTGCCTGGAAGACTAATCTTTACATGTCTAGGTCTTTATGACTCAGCTCAGACTCTGCTTCTTCTTTCCTGACAGCCTCAACTAGCCTGCCTTCCCTGAACTCAGATAGTGATTACAAACTGCACAATTACCTAAAAATAGTTTAACTATGTGATATAACTCCTGTCATTATCTGTACTTTAAGTTGTTCACTCTTAGTTGCCTTTCACATATTTATTTCCTCTTCCCAGTTATGGAGCAGGGAAGAGATTTTTCTGAAGTAAGGACAAGGTCTTATATTCCTTTGTACCCCTGCCTCCTAGGTTTACACCAATTCCAGCACATGGTTGGAGTATTTTGTTGGTTCCTTATCTATATGATCCAAAATGCTGTCAACATCCATCTTTAAGTGGTAAGCAAAAAGGAGAGCTATGATTATTTCTTCCTTATATTAGCCCTCCTTTCCTAACCCACAGGGTAGTATAATCAGGACTTTGTTTGAATTACCTTGAATGGTAGGGAGAGCTTCTACATAGGACTGAGGCCCTGTTCTTCCATCAAGATGTGAATCCACAAACTGGCAATGATCTTCACCTCTTCCCCAACTGTCCCCAATGCTGTAGAATGTGTCTGCATAAGGGAATATCATGGGTTAGTGACTGGTCAAAACATAAACATTTTTCTAAAAGTTTGCACAAGCTTTGGAGACCATTTGAACTGGGTACTTAAACTTGGTGTGTCATACTTTCCATGTTGGAAAAATAGTAATAATGGCACCAAGGTCAAAGTATTGTAAGGATTCAGCAAGATTACATACACAAATACTTAACAAGTCCTCAACAAATGGAAACTATTAATATTGTAGGCAGTTTCAGCCTATAAATGGTAGTGCTTTTTACGTCTTGGTTTTAAGAAAGGAATAGATAAAACCACAATAGGAATGTATCATGAAATAATTACAAAAGGCATGAAATCTGTAAAAAATAGAAGAACCTATTTTCACACACAACTAGAAACGGATGTGTGTCTGTGGCATAACCTGCTGTCCATGGTCCTGAACCACCGCTGCACAGTAGGGCATTTTTTTCTGTCGACCCTGGGACACTGGAGCTGGCTGTGCAATTTCTGGCAGGAATTCTGATGCAGGGGAGGGCAAGTACAATGGTGGGAGAGAAAATAAAGAGCAGAGAGAAACAGACAGTAGGTATTGGGAGAGGCATATGCACTGAGAAACTGCCTGAGGAGAATGGTAGGGAAGACTTTGTTTTGACATTGTCTTTAAATGATCACCACTAGCAAGAAAAATAAAATCTATAGCAGCCAAGGAAAAGTTTTAAAAATGTATGTACTAAAAAAATTAAAAATGTGCAAGTTTAAAAATAAAAAACAGATTTGTGTAGGTAGGGGAATCAAAGCCAGCTAGGTAGAAATGACATTTTGAAATGTTAGTAGTTCAAGGTGCTTATGGTATTCTTTGTTTCAATTCCCTACCATAATGAAAATAATGTAATTTTTGTTCAGGCACAGAACAAGTAATACTGAGGTATGTTTCATCATCTATATTTTTTTCTGCATAAAGGTGTAGCAATGGCAAGGGCAGGAAGGGGGTGGCTTTTCCTTGATATTTCTAGCTTATGCTCTTATCTAGTATTATTGAATACACAGCAAAGAAAATTGGCCTTTACACTTTTAACAGAATTTTGGACCTCATTTCTAAAATGTAGTGGATTTTAAAAAATAATATATTTATAAAGTAATGTATTTGAAAGAAATACAATGAGAGAGCACTTCACACCTACCAGGATGATCATAATGGGGAAAAAAAGAACATGGAAAAGAATAAGTGCTGGCTATGATGTGGAGAAACTGGAATGCTCATATATTATTGGCGGACTGTAAAATGTTACAGCCACTTTGGAAAAACAGTTTGGCAGTTCTTCCAAACTTAAACACAGAGTCACCATATGACCCAACAATTCCACTCCCAGGCATGTGCCCAGGAGAACTGAAAACAGGTATTCACACGAAAACTCAGACATGAAGGTTCATTAAAGCATTATTCAAAATGCTGCAGAAGCAGAAATGACCAGAAATGTCCATCAATGATGGATGAATAAACAAAATGTGGTCTATCCATATAATGGGGTATTATTCAGTCTTTAAATGGAATGAGATTCATTTATATGTTACCATACAGATGAGCCTTCAAGACTTCAAGACAAAGGGACAGATATATAGTTCCAGTTCTACGAGGAACCTGGAATAGGCAGATGCATACAGAATGGAGCTTACCAGGTGCCGGAAGAGGGGAAATGGAGAAACTGTTTGTGAGTATAAGTTTCCTTTTGGGAAGGTGAAAAAGTTCTGGAAATGGGTAGTGGTGATGGATATTTAGTATTTAGTATCACTGAATTGTGCACTTAAAAATGGTTAAAAATGGTAAATTTTATGTTTATATATTTTACCACAATAAAAATATATACATTAAAAAATAAAATGTATTGGATTTTAAAAAAATTATATGAGTGTGTGTGTGTGTGTGTGTGTGTGTGTGTGTGTGTGTGTATTTCTGGATGTCAAAGTAAAAGTAAGGAACTCCAAAGTAAAGCCTGAAAAACTGATTTGTGTTCAAGCCACAGTGATATATAATGGGTCCACAGCTCAAATACATTCTGATGCACCTGCTATGTCAAGTTAGTACCTGACAACATACCTTCTCATACTTTCCCATACCTCACCATTCTCAAAGACCTACCTTTCAGATTGTCACTGAGATAGATCTTATACCTCAGTGAATTACAAAGAACAACTCCCACGAATTTTCTATACCACGTCCGCTTCACATACTGCCGGCCGTGGCAGTCAGTGTAGCTAGGGTCATGTTTGAAAGCAAATGGGATCCAGATGGGCTCACCACCTTGACAACACAAGACACACTTTCTCAATCATGGCATTCCACAATGTTTGTTCTCACACAAAATATCAGAGAATTTGACTTATTCATTAGCCCTTCCCCTCCTCTCAGGGCTTTTCCCACCTCCCCAGTAGGCACTCTTTCCCTCATTCTGCTTCTTTCTTGGCGCTGAAGTACCACTGAGGAGCTTCTTATACCTGAACACATTTAAAGTATTTGAATTTCTACAAGGGATTCTTGAAGTAACAAAAAGCCCTTCAGCTTCAAGGAAAATAAGATATAATGGCATATTTGATCTTTTGGGATATGCCATCCTACATGCCCCCCTCCAGCATAGACTCTCACTGTTCTCATCACTCCCAACAACTGTCTTGAACTTAAGAAATAGAGCTTTCACAGTTTGTTTGAAATATGAAGTAAAATTTTGTTGTAATTTTAATGCGTTTTGCTACCTTTTCAGCCATTTAAAATATTCAGAGATTATGTAAATAAAGTTATCTATTTTATAGATATTGGTCATCCCATAACAGTTTCTTTTATATAGATTGGCTGCTATGGTCCTATCAAAAAATTCCCAGATCATTCTTTTCCCTAGATCAGGGTAAAGGGGGCAAGGAAAGCAAAGAAGTT
This sequence comes from Lutra lutra, assembly GCF_902655055.1. Lineage (NCBI taxonomy): Eukaryota > Metazoa > Chordata > Mammalia > Carnivora > Mustelidae > Lutra > Lutra lutra. The sequence continues at coordinate 145,668,875 of NC_062283.1, read as the reverse complement.
GTCAGAAAATCATAAAAATGCAGAAACGGTCTAGCATTTCTACTTGTCAGCGATCATAGCAATCTCATCGTCAATATCCAACTTGGTTACTAGAAGGTCAAGTTTGTCAAGAAGAGAAACCTACCTGGTGGCCTCACGACAAGCAGAGGATTGTCTGTAAAATGAAAAAGAAAGTGTTGACTTCACTATCCTATTTGATAACCATGAAATTGTTGAAATGTTACTGTGGCGGAGACAGTTAACTGAAGAGCTCCCTGGAATAGGTACAAATAGAGTTTACTCGAGTGGTGCCAATGCTTTCCTTAGTTTTTATTTTCTAAACATTTCCTTTTGAAAAATATCCTTTTCTAGTTAAACTACCTTGATATTTGTACGGAAGTTGTGGGTCAGTATAGTCAGATTTTGATTTGGAGTACAACAGAACAATTCAATATTCATCATTTTTAAAAGATGCGTCTGTCTTGAGAAAACAGTTTTATGGTTTCTACTCTATGACCTATCCATTCCACTCCTAAGTTTTTACCCAAGAGGCATTAAAATACATGTCTGTGCAAACACTAGTACATGAGCATTCATAGCAGTTTTGTTTGTAATCGTCAAAAAGTAGAAGCAGCTCAAATGTCTATGAACAAGTGAGTGAGTACGTTATGGCAAGTGGTTAAGTTACGATGAAATATTGCTAAGTAATTAAAAGAATGAACTATAAATAAGACAGCAGTATGAACACTGTGGTTTTGCTGAGGGGAAGAAGCCAGACAAAGAGTTCATATTGTATGATTTCGTTTATATAAAATTCTAGAAAGCGCAAACCAATCGAAAGTGACAGACAGCAGATGACTTATTCCTTGTTAACAGGGGAGAAGATGGGCCCATGGAGGGGGCAGGGGAGCTGGGTTGCACAGCAGCAGTCAGCATGCTGGGGTGACGCTGATGTTCACTTGTGTAATTGTGGCGATGGCCTGAATGGGGCAAATATACTTTAAAACACATTGAGTTATACAGCGGTGGTACATATGTGCGTCTTACTGTATACCATTTGCATCTCAATAAAGCTATATGTAAAACATCTCTATGTCTTAGCCAAAGTAATGCCCCTTAAGAAAATATGGCAGCGCCTGGGTGGCAGAGTTGGAGAAACATCTGACTCTTGCTTTTGGTTCAGGTCATGATCTCAGTGGTGTTAGATCGAGTCCCACGTCGGGGAGTCTGCTTGACTCTCCCTTTCTCCCTCTCCCTCCACCCTTTCCCCCAACTCTCTTTCTCTCTCTAAAAATAAATAAATATATCTTAAAAAAATATGGAACTAGTCTTTAAGCAATTCTATTTTAGAAAAAAATTCATTTTTATAAAATAACATGGGCCATTCTCCTTTTTTTTTTTTTTTGAAAAATTATCATGGAGTAAGATTACTCTTTTAGGGTAAAGATCCCATGAGTTTGAACACATGCATTGATTCACGGAGCCCTACTACAATCAAGACAGAGAATATTTCCATCACCCCAAATCTCCCGTGAGCTGCCCCTTTGTACAGACCATTCCTTCACTCCCACAGAAGAGTAACCTACCCTTAGCTATAAGTGTAAACGCTCATTTTGCTCTCCTGCTCTTAAGTTTCAATAGTCTGCTGGAAAAAACCTCAAATGCTCCAGGGTGGAGGGGGACATATAAACCAACAACAGCACAAGACAAACAACGTCAAAAGTTGACCCCATGCTGCAGCCTGTGCTCACATATGCATCTACCTCATGTATTTTCTATGTTTGGCAAGTGCCAAAGTTCAATTATTTGATAGTCTTCCTGTTGTTAACCTAACCTCTTACGGCAGGGTTGTGCAAAGTGAAGGAGAAATTTGAACAAACTGACTGAATAAAGTGAAGATGGCCAAAACTAATAATTGTCAAATTTCAAGTAATTGTCAAATGGTGTGCATGAGGATCTCCTGGGAGCTGACGGTAAAAGAGGTCTGCATGCGGGGCCCTGGAGTCCTGTCACCCATCCTTTAGGGGTCCCAAAGTATAGGGCGGGGGCATGGTGGGGCTTTTCTTGGGAGGGAGAGTAGCAGAGGGCTGTCTTTTCCAATTTATACTGCAGTCTCAGAAATTACATTTATATTTCTATTCTCAGATTTGGGGCCAATTTCTTGAAAGCTTTCTAGATTTGAATTATTTTATTTTCCTATAGACTTTTATCATGTTAATTCTGATAGTCACCAAAGGTCCATTCCCTTTTCAGAAAATGTAGCCGTGAACAGAGACACGTTCCCTACTTTAGCAAATTAACCCTTGAAAATGGTTTTCTTTGACTCTTTCTTAATTACTAGTGAGGGACACACTTCTTAAATGAAAAAAATGAAAACACTCTTGAGGTCCTTTGCCAGCATTTCCAATATGAAGCTTACTCTCACAAAAGATTTTATTTTTTTCCACTTAATTGTGAGTCAGTAGATTTCAAAGAAACACACTTAAAAATAACTTCCAATGATCAATATTCTGGGATCAAGCTACATGTGGGAAATAATCTAACTGAATAGAAGCTAGAGCGAATTTAGTGCACAGCTGGTTCAGCCGAACCTCTGAAGGTGGCCTAGCTTAGAGGCAGAGGGACCAGCTCCCAGTGTGGCTTCCTGTGTGGAAAGGCTGCCCACCTAGGACCGTCACCACAGCCAGCTCAGGGCATACTGCTTCAGATGACCACAAGATGACCACATCTTACAGAGGGCTGGAGAGCTCTGTACACCAAGTGTCCCCCAGTACAGGGCCATCCTCTGAGTAATACTGCTTCTAAGATTAATTAATTAATTAATTAATTAATTAAACTCTCCATATTAGGATCTCTTTGTCTCCTAGTGAAAGAACCATCTTGGAGACCTGACTAATTGGAAGAAGCAGATGACTGTCAGGCCACATGACATTTATGCTTTTCAGCTGTTTGCAATAAAAAAAAAAATTAGCTCTGCAACTAAACATTTTACAGAGAGATTCAAAATTATCTTTCCCACATGGCTGAAAACTAGATTTTTTTTTTCCCCTTTCTTTGGAATGTGACCTTTTCACTTTCCAGGCAGTTCCTCTTAATTTTGTTGTCCAGCACAAAGAAAACGATGTTTATTTTATAAAGTGATATCCAGTAAGACTCACTAAATAAAGAAGTGCGGACTTCACTTCTTCAGTTTTTATTCTATTGTGGTCATGATTCCAAATTATTTGTCTTTGAGGAAAACGGGGGAAAGATGAGAATGTGAAGTCACAGGTACCTGATTCTGTAACAAATGAGACCGAAGGGCTGATGGGTCCGTAGCCATGTGGATTTTTGGCTTGAACTTTAAAATAATACCTGAAATTATATAAAAAAAAACATTTTTTGAAAGATAAGGTTGTTTAATTTCTGTGTAATAAGACAGATCCCAAACTATTGAGCACTTAACTCTGTGGCAGGGTTTGAGTGTTATTTCATAACAAACGCATACATTGCTGCTATTCGTTATTTTTTCTGAACTTTTCACTTTCTAATAACTCAAAATAATATAAGTCACAGCATTGACCAATGTGGCTGATGGCAGCAGAAGGAGCACATGGGGCAAATAAGCCATGTAGAGAGCGTATGCTCCTTAGGATGTCAAGGCTGTGTGGCCCCACATGGGCTCGCCCCTGGATTGATGCTCCTGCTCCGACCCACCTGAGTTCCACAGCTCAAGAGGGAGAAGCTGGAGCAGCAAGGCACTTACAGCAAAATTCAAAGTTAACCTAATTCTTATCACTGAACTCCCTGTGAAAAAGCGTGTGTTTGACCCAGTAATGATGCAACTCATTGTTGGTGGAAGGAAGGCCAGCCCGTCCCGAGGTTGGCCTCCTCAGTGGAACAAACGTGACAATGATGTTTTGGGTGCATGACAAGTGCTATGGTTGGCTCTGGAGCTTTAAAAGTCATGGAGTCCTGAGCTTCTGTGCCTCCAGGAGAGAGAAGCAAGTCCAAGAAGAGGAAATGGAAAAGGCTGGGAGAGATTTTGCTGTCAGATTTATCCTTGTCTTGGAACAGAGAATGTACTCGTTCGTCTAGAGGGAGACTGATAGGCGGAGCGGGTGGGAAGTCCCCAAACATCCTCTGTGCTCTGATGACCCTAACCCTAACCCAAAAAGTGGTGGTGAAGTAATATTAGAGACCAACAGAGCAGCTGTGACCCACTATATCCACGGTTAATCTCCGTATTTCCTTTTCCTCTGGGACACCCGACATTCCCTGTGCTCTCCAAGTCCTGAGCTACTTACAGGTGAAGAAGGGGGTAAGAAACCCCTGTAAGGGGTGGCTCTGCCATTGCAGAACTTCCTGACAAGTCTTTTCCTATGTCAGTCTTGACACACAGGTTCTAAGCGCTAATTAAAATGCACTCTATTTTCAAAAGGTGGATAATTTATTCAGAGAGCAAAGGCATACTTCCGTTACACCACTGTCCTGGCACCAAGCTTCCAGAGCTCCTGAGATCACCAAGGGAGCCTCCAGCTTCATGGTTACACAGAAATATGTGACTTTGGGTTTGAATAAACAGAGAGCAAAGAAAGGCTAATTTGGTAAATTTAGTCTTCTTTTCAGGCTTTCAAGAAAGTCATTCACATCTCATTTAGAAGAGAATCCTTTTTAAATTTCATTTTTAAAAAAAGATATGCACAATTAAGAACATATGAGTTTCCAAATCTCAATTCACTCAGTGGTCTGTGTTTTCCCAATTATGCATACTTTTATTCAGTGGTTATGGAGTTATTTAAGACAAAATTCTACAGGCAGTGGGTTTGGCATACGTCAATGATACTGGTCAAACTTTAAAGATACTTTTTCTTTCCTTAAAAAGGGAAATCAAACCCTAAGTAATGACACCTCCTCAGAGGCTACATGAAATATTTCTGCCGAACATTTCTTATGCCTGAGTGGTCCTGACACCAGTGCTCAAGGTCCACAGAGGGAATCATGGCTCTATGATTGTGGGGAGGGTACAGGATGCCAAACTGGTCTGATTTCTTCACTGTATCAATTCTGTCTCCCCACTGAAACCCCAGTGTTCTCATCTACTTTCTCTGTCCCCACAGTTCCTCTGTCCTCCAACAAGGCCCGCATGGCCGAATTCCACAGACATACTTCCGTTTGAACCTTACCGAATGTATCAAAGCAAATTTAAATACATGAAGTCGAAAAACACAAAATTATGGGGGAAAAGTAAGATTCCTGTTTTCCAAACCATATTAAACTTCTTCTAGAAACAAAAATATCTATCTCATATTCTGAACAGTCTCTGCCTCACCCAAGTTACAAGAGAAACCCAGGCCTTGCCTTCTTACATAAGTTCTTGACACCTTCTTCTGAATAAGCCCCCACAGTCAGAATCTTTGTGCTCTGAAAGATGGATGAATTACGCAGATTCCAGAGAGTGGTCTGGGACTGAGTTGGGTGGACAAGGCAGGCAATCCCCAGACTGAGTTATAAAGAACCAAAGCTGGTATCTTACATTCCAGCCCATCTTGAGGGGACTGACTTCTTGTGTCTCCTACAGGGACGTGATGGTGGTGGGTTCCTGAGAAGCCCCGAGGATAGGGCTAAAAATGGGGACACATAGCCTCCATGGAAGAAGGATGTGAACCACTAATGTGGGCCCATCAGTGTAATGCAGGGAAACAATAAGGGTCCTTACATTGGGCTGTTCATAGGGGTTTGAGGAAATCTGTGTAGAAGAGCCACATGTTCTCTATGCCCCTGCCCAGCGCCCTCCATCAGGAGAAAGAATAATTGAGCAAGCATCTCAGAGAGAAGGCTACAGTAGCAGCTACTGTTCCTAGCCCTTCTATCAGGGCACTGAATGTGTAAGGGTAAGAGAGAAGCCACAAGGGACGAGCAAGGCCCTCTGGGACCAGCCTGTCCAGCCTCCCCTCCTCCTGCTCCCATCATTCTGGCCTCCTTCCCTTCCTAGAACATACCATGCTGTTGGACATGCTTTCCACCTAAAACAACCTGGCCTCACCCCACCTAGCTTCTCCATGTTCAGCACTGCTTATCTATTTCCCCAGGAAAACTCACCACTACCCACCCCCTCCCCACAAGCTCAGGAAAAAAGTCTCCTTCAGGATACTGATTAGTCAACATTTACATTTATGCTGCTGCTAAACAGCCTATCTCTGCCAAACTGTGAGCTCCATGAGGACAGCTCCTCTGTATTTTATAGCCCACCTCCCTGACCCTACTCCCCTCCTTCTACCCTCACCCGCTTCCTGTTCCCAATGCCATTCCACCCTCAGTGTATAACCTGTGTCTGGTGCAGAGCAAACACCTAGTACGAATAGAAGGAATTGTGGGCACTCCTTCATACCAGTTGAAAGAACAAATAAACCTTTATCTTCCATGACCATCTCCTGACGTCCTGAACTCAAGCTCAGCCTGGTAACAAAAGTCGGAAAAAGAACATTGGCCAGAGGAGGGGGAGGAGGGGCGGTCAGGAGATGGGGATTCAAGTTCCACCACAAGAAGCTATGCAGAAAAACCCCTCCGGTACCTCTTTCAGTTTTGGGATGCTGAGGCTGTGCTGGGGAAGCACCCTCACTCTGTATACAATACAGAGAATTGAGTGTGGACTCCACTGTCTTAAATGTGTTGTTTGCTTGCTTTAATTAATCCATTTTCTCTCACTATTAGGGAAAAAATAAAGTCCTTTCTCAGGTTCCAGTTTTGCTCCTTGCTTTTTATTTGCCAAATCCACAAACTGATAATAGTTTATGAACTAAGTTTAGCTCAGGGAAGCCCACGGCACCCCCAATACCCTAAGGAAAGTCCTCTGCTAGTTCAGCAGAGTCTCAGTACCCATGGCTATTAATTAGTTTCTATCCCCTTTGGCACATTTCTGCTTAAGGAGAGTATTTTTTTTTTTCAACTTTCTCCAGATGCCTCTAACTATACAAGATAGGAGAGACCTTAGACCCACAGACACATCATTTAGAGCTCTTTGCCCCATAATTATGGGGCTCAATATGACCATGAGGTGCTGGATTCATTTGCATGGGCTAGAGAGAAGGAATCATTAAATATTCAAGAATCCTGCAGGCCTACTGAAGGCTGGAATTGGCCGTGGTGGGAGTGCTCACACTAGAGAAAATAGTAAGCTCCATAAACCAGGGACTTTTTCTTCTCCAGAGAGCTGGTTTACATGCACACCATGCTTGATCCACATGTGCTTGGTGCTTTGCCCATTTTAACCAACCAGGAAAGCTTTCCTGATGATCATTAATATCAAAACCAGATAGTGTGAAAGAGGAAATGCATGCTCACTCTGTTTGTAACCCTGGGAACAAGTTTTGTAGATTTCACACTGAGTGCCACAAACTCTGGCTCCCAGAGGGGCCTCTGGCCGGCCAGGTACTGCCCAGTCTAGGAAGGCATGTGTGTAACCTTATTAATGTGCAACATTCGTCTTTCTAAATGGTCTGAACTTCCACATCACAGAGTCTGAGTACAGTTAACTAATATGTTCAGCAATGGCTGCCTCATTCATGCTACATATGAAGGTTGTGCTCTCTAATGTCACCACCTGGGTGCCTGCACATGGATCCAAGTCCCTTTCAGCACACAGAACAACCTTTGTTTTCCCAACAGTAGATAGTGTTTAGACTCTGGAAAATTGGTAACAAAATATAAACACAAAAGACTAACAACTCTAATAGATGCAGTAATTTCTTCTAAGAGAAATATAATGACATATGGTGGGTATTCCTTGATATTCTATGAGAAGTAAACAGAGACTACAAAAGAAATCATAAAACCTTTTCATCAACCTTTTCATTTCCAACCTGAGGATACCTTTGACCATGCACACAGGTCTTTCTCTCTCCCTCTCTTTAATGACTGACACATCATACCTTGTGTTTGGCTTCAGGTTCTCAATGGGCAAATGAGTTACTGAGGAAGCTTGAGTGGACCACTTGTTCCTAATGAAGTCTTCATAGGATGCACTGTAAACCAGGTAACCTGCAGATGGAGATACAGAAGGATCCACTGAGCATCAAGGAACCACATCACCCAAGAGGCATGCCTGATGGAGGAGGATGGGGAGGAGGCCATGGCACAGAGGCATTGCCATCTGAGGGTAAAGTTCAAGAATGGGAAAAACCTCCATGTTGCATCTCGATCAGTATAATGGAGACTTCTGATGAATTCAGATGTAGATAATAAAATTAAACACACTTCTTGACAACTGCTCATTCCCTACTTCTCTTCCTTCTCTTTATCTCCCACATTTCCTGGCCGCCTTCATTTCCTCAGAACTAATCACCTCAACTGAGCTTGACAGCACAGAGAAAAAGGCAGTGGAAGAAAAAGCAGCGACCTCCACGGAAATATTTAAGAATTTCTTGTCAGAGATATATACAATTGTCCTTACACAAAATGACAAAACTGTTGATGGCAAATGCTGTGTGTGTGTGTGTTTACATGTGTGTGTTTACACTAGCATGTGTATGTGGGACTGAAAGACTCCAGATTTGCAGTGGTCTCCTCACCCAGTTGGTGAAGGCTCTCCTTTGATTGCTAGTTGTTGAGTATCTGTGCCTGCCCTTGACCTTGATGTCTAGTGACAGCAGTCAGGCAGCGCCTTCTGCCTTCTCTGCTATGAATGGACTCCAGTGGGCCCTGACATCTGCCCAGCCTTCAAGGAGACCTCAGAAGGCCAAGTGAAGTCATGGCTCAGTGCATCCTCTACAGTCTCCCATGTTATACACAAAGGAAGAAAACATCCATCAGGAATTTCCCATGTGTCAAACATTCCAAACACATTCAACCAAGTTTTATTTTGATTAATTCTCCTGTTCCTAGTATGTAGACATCTCTATCCCCATTTTGACACAAGAGAAAACTGAGTCTTACAGAGCCATTAAAGCATGATATGAAACTGAAGAAGCATAAAACAGAAATATTCAGTGCCCTGGAGTCATGCAGGTTTTTACTTTTCACTCTAAAATAAAGGGGAAGACATTACAGGGTGGCACAACCAGACTACTTTTTTTTGTTGTTTTGTTTTTTCAGTGTTCCAAGATTCATTGTTTATGCACCACCCCCAGTGCTCCATGCAATACGTGCCTCCTTAATACCCATCATCAGACTGCTTTCAATGCCTCCCTCTGGTGCACAGTGAAATGGGTCAGGTATAGGGTGTGGATTGGGTGGTCTAGCCAGCTGGCTACTGTAATATCCAAGGGACAGATGGCAACAGCTAAGGTTAACTTGGTAGTTAATGGAGAGAAATTGATGGGTTCATGAGAAACGTGGAAGGTAAAACTGATAGGATTCACTGATGAATTGAATATGGTGGGGGAAATTAAGAAGATTTGAAGACAATCCCATGCTTACAGAAAAAGGGTGAAGAATAGGGTCATTCTCTGAGATAGGAAACGCAGATGAGTAGGTTTGGGAATCAGAAGGATCATGAGTTTGATTTTGGATATGCTGTCTGAGATGCTTTGGAGACATTCTAGTGATGCTATCAAGTGCCCATTTGGTTTTAGTGTTTGAATCTCAGAGGAGAGATAGGCTTAGCCTTGAGCTATAAACCAATGACTCATCTCCAGGATGAATTAAAACTATGTTCCTGGGGCGCCTGGGTGGCTCAGTGGGTTAAGCCGCTGCCTTCGGCTCAGGTCATGGTCTCGGAGTCCTGGGATCGAGCCCCGCATCGGGCTCTCTGCTCAGCAGGGAGCCTGCTTCCTCCTCTCTCTCTGCCTGCCTCTCTGCCTGCTTGTGATCTCTCTGTCAAATAAATAAATAATATCTTTAAAAAAACAAACAAACAAAAAAAAAACTATGTTCCTGGGTAAGATCCTGGAGGGAGAAGAGATGGAGCAAAAAGGAAAGAGGAGTTGAGACCATGTCCTGAGAAGTTCCAACACTTAATTCTGGGGCATTAAATGTCTGTCTCACAGATAAGCCTATGAGAGTGACTCAGAGATTGAAACAAACAGGTCACAAGTTTAGGGGGAGGAAAATGTTAGCAGCATCGAATGCATCTATGAGGCAAGCTACTTTATTTAACAACCTGTGGCTGCTGATTACTTTCCACAGAGTCATTTTGGTGACATAAAGAGAGTGGATTAGGGGCACACAGCTAACCAATGGGCATATCAGAAACAGGTGCTCCATAGCTCTTTCCACACTGTTCCCCGGAGGAGTTCATTCTTCTCTTTTTTCAACAAATATTGTGTGAGAACTCATGAAGAGCTGCTGCCCCCTTCACAGTGTTTCTTCCTTTGCTAACAGTGACATCAAGCCATGTGTGCTTCCCGTGATGCTGTAGGTAACAATGGCTGGTGCTGTGTTTGGTCTGTTGCTCTGCCTGTATCTGGCAGGGCTGTCGTGACTGAAATGTTCCATGGTCATCAATTTAGCAGGCACAGCTTTAAACTGCGAATGCCCAAGTCCCTGGAAATACCTCCTCCGTATTATTTATACTAGGGGCATGAGTACCTGTGATGGGAGCACCGAGGTTTGATTTCGGATGAGGTGTAGGGTACATGATGATGTGATGAGACCGAAATCTCCAGGGAGCTTTGTACTCCTTGGGATTCGTATTAACAAGAGCACGTGGTTCAGAAACACACCCTCTACAGGATAATACAGGAGCCGCATCTGAATTAAGTCCAGAGGCAGAATCTTGGTCCCAGTGTTGACTCTTCCACAGGACAGTGCACATTAAGAAGTCTTTCAGGGCCTGTGCTGCAGGGTCTGACCTTGCAAGTGGCTATGTGGACTCTGTGACTATTTGTGGGATTACAGAATGTTAGAGATGGAATCATATTTTGCAGAGGAAGGAATCAAAGTCCAGAGAGATGAAGCAGTTAGTTCAAGGTCATACAAACCAATGTGGGACTAAGATTCAGGACTTTTAACTTCCACCTGGTATTCTTCATACTACTTCACAAGGCTTCCCTTGTGGCCTGTATGTCATCCTTTTGAAAGGAGGCATTTGCCTTCATCCATCCAGTCCACCCATCTATCCACCCATCCACCCATCCATTCACTTATCCATCACCCATTCATCCCTTATAGTCTGTATTTTCCACCTACAGTCAATGAGAACTCTGAGCATCTGCCTTGGACACACCTGTTACTACATCTCCCGGGGTGGCTTTGTCCCAGTCCACAATGACAAATGAGTGGCAGCCTTCCATGGCGACCACAGTGATGTTGCGGGGGGGATGCTGTGGAGGCAGGTCACTCTTCCTCATGTCATTTGGAATGATTTCATCCAGGCTATCCACTTGAAAGTGATCCAGAGCATCGGTCAGAGAACATGGGGCTGATGGGTCTTTACTTAGGTATGTCACATAAGGAGCTGGAAAAGAAGAGAGATACCCAACTGTATCGTTGAAAACTTTCCCTAGAGGCAGAAACAGAATGTCTGCTGGATGGAGTAGACCCACCATCCAGTCTTTCCCTGCTAGACAGAGGCTCCAGCACCATCAGCCCCTCAGCCCTGATGATAAACTCATAAACACATCCTTAGCTCTCCTCAATGGATCCACACATTTACATCTTCCAATCCAGAAGTTTCAGAAGATTGGTCTTCCCATCAATATCAACGACTGGGTCTTCAAAATAATTTTGAAGGACCCCCCAAACTATAATTGAATGTCGTATAAGTCTGCAGCGTTCCACCATTTGTATGCCCAGATGTTTGGAAAGGTATGAATCAGGCCCAGCTGACACTTAATTAGAGCTCTCTTGGCACTGTTCACCTCCTAGACTGTGCTGGAACCGGGAAAAAAAAATGCCCTGATGAGGATGTGCAGCTTCTAGCCTCCAGTCATGGGTGTTCTTCTCTAGAGCTTCAGAGATACCCAGATCATCCAGGATATTTGCACAAGGCCAGGCCTGAACAGCCTTTACAATATTACTGCTAAGTACAATACAGCTACTCACATTTATGGACAGGTTCAAGGTTTTCTACACATATTATCTCAGTGGATACAAGGGTCCTGGGAATAAAGCAGGACATGGACAGATACTCCATGTTCCAGGTGAGCCAACTGCTGCTGAGAGGGCCCACAAAGCTAGGCTCAAACAAGACTCTACCTCCAGCCCACACTTCTTTATTATAAATGCTCTGTAAGAAGCAGAAATGTCAAGGAGTTGGAGCTGGGGCTTCATATATGCAAAACTCTGAAGTGTTTTCAAGTAACAATTTCTAGTACTTTCTAAATGTTCCACTGCATCTTTTGGTATAGGTTCTCATTCTTGGTGGCCACTGAGACTAAAAGCAATTTTTAGACCCTCTAATATCCAGCAATTTGTATAAAATTAGACCTTGAGAGCTTGTTGATGGATCTAATCAGGTAGTTCTGGGGAGTAATGTACTATGCTTTGAAGAGTTTACAAACATAAAAAAAAAAAATAGCCAGACAATAGTAAGCCTTTCAGTCTTGAGAAGAGTTCTGTGGAACAGCAAACAATAGTGCTGAAAGCATTTTCATTTCTGTCCTGGAGCCACAGAGAGGACGGACCAGAACATTCAGCAAATTCAATCAGTCTGCTTAATGCCAGGGGCCAGCATTAGTGCTTGCCTCAGGAATGCTACCTCAAATTAATATTCTTGTTCTTCAAGCACATGAGATTTAGACACTCAAGACTACATCTTGGCTGGCAAGCACTTTTCTCTACTTATGGCAGAACATTTGTTTTGGAAACAGAAAAGTGTGATATTAGTTTAAGCTGTTGCCTGTCTCCACTTGGTAATATTTTTTTCTGCTTTGTAATGTACTAATCTAAGTGTCTCGTTAGTGAAGTTCATTAAAGGCATGGGAAAAGAAGACTCCCAAAGGGAGTGAAGCACAGTGTAGTGAAAGAGAATTTCTTCTTGAAGTTGTTTAATAACCGAGAAAGAAGAGTCAAGTAAACATCTAGATTCCTACTCCCCAAGGCTAATGAAAATTACAGGAAACAACAGAAGAAAACCAGCTTTGGCTCTGTGGTACCTTAAGATGTACCAGTAGCTCAATTCAGTAAGCTGCTCATCTTTGAGGAAGAACTTAACCACGTATAAGTGAGTCCCAATGGAAGCCCCACCTTGAAAAAGTTGATAGAACACAAACAGTCATGTTCTCTGCTCCTGAAGATGTTTACAAGTGTTCTTACCCTTGGTCTACACGAGGCAGACTCTCGAAGCTCTACTCGATTGGATACCAGATGTTCCCCTGCCAACCCCATTCCCATGACTCCTGTAGAAAGCAAGCTAATATGCCTTCCAGCAGGACTGACTCACTGAGTCACCCTGAATGGAAACTTCACTCTGGGAAAGCTTCTGCTCCAAATGTGCTGCCTTGGCCAAGTCAAGAAATTGGTTATGCTCTTCCTCAAAGAAAAAAGTTAAAACCCATGTTTCTCTGACAAAGGAAATTCTATTTACCAACAAATCGTTTCTTTCCAGCCAAATCGAACTCTTCTCCAGGAAAGGAGCTAATGGAGCCTTCTGGTGAGATGACCTCGGGCACCGCAGCCGTGGTGGAGGGCCTGGTGGTGGTCGGTGGCCTTGAGGTCTCAAATTCATAATCTGAAATGATACAAAGGCTTTGTAATTGGGCTCCTCCAGAAAAGGGGCATACCTTCTCGAAATTCAACTCGAGATTAAAGCACACATGCACACACACCCCCAAAATAAATGCTATGCCTGAACCTAATTTGTTCCCAGTGAAAAAGTATCCCTCCGGAAGGGGAGTTGAACCATGAGAGACTATGGACTCTGAAAAACAATCTGAGGGTTTTGAAGGGGCGGGGGGTGGGAGGTTGGGGGATCCAGGTGGTGGGTATTGGAGAGGGCACGGATTACATGGAGCACTGGGTGTGGTGCAAAAATAATGAATACCGTTACGCAGAAAAAATAAAAAATTAAAAAAAAATGCTCTATGCATAAAAAAAATAAAAAAGAAAGAAAAAGTATCCCTCCTACTTCAATCCCCTAAGAGAAGCAGCTACAGATAAAAGAAGGGAAGAGGGAAAGGAAACACATACGAGCAGAAAAATGAGGCTTTATACTCAGAGCTGGACAGAACCTTAGAATTCATCCAGTTTAGCACGCTCCTGCTACTGGCCCCCGGACATTCTGTATCTAAATAATTTTCTCTTTTAGAGCCATGAAAGAGTCACATCAGAAAATAAACTTGATTTTTAAAAAAAATTTACCTTCTGGGTATGGGCTTCTTTCCTGGGGACCAGGTGGAATGAATCCTATTAAAAAACTAATCCTTTAACATTTAAAAAAGAAAACTCTGCTCCCTTTCAACCGCTCAAATATAAAAAGAAAGTAAGAATGGAGCTTAATGTTTTCAGAGGTGCTAAGAAACTCTTCTTTTTCTCCTGACATCTGTTGTTTTTCTTTTAAGTCAGTTTTTTCTTAAACTGTGGGATGAAACCATTTATCAAGCTTTACAATGACTGCATCAAAGGTGACATTATTCTCACATTGGGGTTTTGGGGCCCCTGGAGTTACAGATAATGGCAGACAAGGAAGACAAAAGTGAGAATATCCTGAGTATCAAAGGCCAGCCCTGCCATGCAGACAAAATGCCCACAGGAAAATTGCAGAGACAATTTATAAAACAGACAGAACCATCACAGGGTCACAGGGTCATACGTAGACTAACTGCACTGGCTCCAGATTCTACCCAAAGCATTCTCAGTCTTACAAGCTTATACCTGCTTGAAAAGATTTTGTGATAAAAAAAAACACCTGCATAGCATTGCATTTCTCTTTCTTTCTTTTTCTCTCTTTCTTTCTTTTTCTCTTTCTTCCTTCCTTCCTCCCTCCCTCCCTCCCTTCCTTCCTTTCTTTCTTTTTCTTCCTTCATTTCTTTCTTCCTTCCCTCCTTCCTTCCTTCCTTTTTCTTTTTTAGAGAGTGAGAGAGCACAGGCATGCACCTGAGCAGGGGGTGGGTGGACGGGGAGGGGCAGAGGAAGAGAGAGAAACTCAAGCAGGCTCCATGCCCAGTGAGGAGTTCCAGGCAGGGCTTGATCGTTCAACACTGAGATCATGACCTGAGCCCAAATCAAGAGTCAGATGCTCAAATGAATGAGCCACCCAGGCACCCCCATAGCACTGCATTTTTTAAACACAATTAGAAAAGGAGAGAAAAGAGAACAGTGAGAGGAGCCAACAGAGGAAGCAGAGTCATGGGTTAAACCAAGTCAGGTCACAAGGGGTGGTGGAAGTACAGGCCCAGACAAACAGCTCCAGAGTTCCAGGGGGCAGGGAGAGAACAGGGATAAAGGTGCTCGTGTGGAGGCTTCATTCACATATGAAACTCACTGTTTTCCTTTGGATCAAATAGCACTGGGGGCTAACTTGGAAGCTAGGGTACAACCACCTTCCCTGAGCATTACCATGCAGCCAAGAGTTCTGAGACACTTGGAAAATTGAGATCATCCACTTAGTAATTAAAGTGAGAGAAACTGTCCACATCCAAACTAAAAATCAGTTGGTACCTTCGTCATAGATAACGTATGCCTCTTCTGTGGGCATTGCGGTGTCAGTCTCCAGTCCTGAGAATTCATCTAGTGAAGAAAAAAGGGAGAAAGGTTTCCTCTCAGCGGCTGGGAACCATGCCCCAGGCACAGCGTCCAGTCCCCACCATCCTTCCACAGGGGTCAGTCGCCAGGCCAGAGTCACCCAGCTTTCTCAGAAGGGAGAGCATTAGAACCCAGATAGGAAATCCAGACTTCCTTTGCTTTACATTCAGGGGCGGGCACCCCGAATGCCCCCTGGCGATCAGAGGAAAGCCACCCACTAGCACACCCACTTTCTGGCACAAAGCACCTTCTGACCTCCCTACCACACACAGTGCTCACTCACCTGCCTGCCCAGGGAGCTCTCAGGAGGCCGTGAGAAGGGCCCCAGGCCAGCAGGTCACAGGCCTGAGAACACACATTCTCAGAAAGCAGGAGGGTGGGAAACTGCTGCTCAGGGTGGGGACAAAAATCCCTCCACCTGCGAGCTCCCTTGTTTATTCCTTAACCCCTCAATCTTGCCACAATCACATGTTCTGGAAGCAGGTTGATTTCCTGCCTCTCCCATATTCTATGTTGGCAAACCACACCAATGTGAATTGCCGTGCCTCACTGCTTCCCTTCTAACCCCCCACCCTCTCTGGTAGGAAGCCCACAGCCCAGGGCCTGTGAGATGCTCTAGCACCTGCTTTGCCATTTAGGTGGGGACCCTCGGTGTGTTCTGATGGGGCCAATGGATGTCAGCAGGACAGAAGTTGTAAATTACTATCCATCCTTCAGGGCTCAGGACTGTCATTTCAAGAACAGCTATTAAGACATAATTTTTCGGGGCACCTGGTGGCTCAGTGGGTTAAAGCCTCTGCCTTTGGCTCAGGTCATGATCTCAGGGTCCTGGGATCGAGCCCTGCTTGGTAGAGAGCCTGCTTCCCCTTCTCTCTCTACCTGCCCCTCTGCCTACTTGTGATCTCTATCAAATAAATAAACAAAATCTTTATTTAAAAAAAAAGGCATAATTTTTCCTTAGGTTAGTCTAACGTCAATATTCTTGGATCCAAGAGGAATCACTTCTGGGGTGGTTCAAATCAGACAGTTTTCACGTTCACACCACCAAGTTTGGGGCTATTTTGCCATTGCTTCCTTGGGTACCATTTTCCTTCCCTTGTCAATTTAACTTTTAAGAACATGGTCTTCTTTTTCTTCATTCTGGGTTCACATTCATTTCTTTTTCTTTTATTTTTAGCCAGCTCAAAAATGAATAAATTGTATAACTTTTGCAACCCAAAAGGAAAGAAAAAAAAAGGAAAAGGATAGCATTTCTTTGCTGGATTCTCGCTGTGGAGTGTAATTCTTGTACTGGAACACTGCAGTGCACACAGCAGGCCACAGAAATCATGCCTTTTACCTACAAACTGGGATCACTTTTTGAATGAGTGTCTTTTAAGTCTTCTGGCAAAAGTAAACATTCTACTGAGTGATTTAGTGCTTTTTTTTTTTTCACTTAAGCTCAAATAAAGTCAGGCATAATTTTCCTAAAATAGCACCATTTTGGCTTCAAATAAAGTAAATTCCAGATGGAAGAAAGTGTTTTGTTTTGTTTTTTTAAATTGACCCTCAGAATTTGTCCCACCTGATTGCCATTTTGAAGCATTGGGAACTACGTAAAACTAGATACTTTATACGTCAACTCAGCATCATTGTCAAAAGCTTCCAGCTCTTCACATGAAAAAGCCACAGCTGGCAGCCACCAACATAGTAGTATGGTTCATTCTCTGAGTAGTTCACCCAAATGGTTATGAAAAAAATTGAGTGCAAACTATCACCAAAGAATTAGGGTCTTGGCTCCAGAGATATTTAACAAAACTATAAAAAAAATTCTGAGTAGAAGTTTAAAGAAAAGGTAAGACAGCCCTTTGAAAACCAAGGATATTCGTAAATTATAAAGTTTGTCCAGCTCAAGTGAATTTTCAATTATTCTCCCTATATTTTCTGTTTTCAGAGTGAGCTGTGAGTGAGTCGATTCATTTTCCATAATGACTGATGTTTTTCTGAAACGGCCCAAGATCATGTTACAAATTATTGAAGTGTTCAATTTCCACACATTTCCACACATGCATGATAGCATCTGATCCACTGTAGAAATGGAACCTGAAAAACAAAGACCACTGGCTTTTACTTGTCAGTTAGAAAAACGGAAAGTGCCTATAGATCAAGACATTGCGTAGATACCCAAAGACAAATAATAAGGTACCATGAAGAATGTGAGATGAGCAAAAGGCACTGTCTCTACTGCAAAGAATTTGTTATTTAATGGGGGAATCAGATCAAGCAAAAAAAAAAGTGTGTGTGTGTGTGTGTGTGTGTGTGTGTGTGTGTGGCAAGAAAGCGAGAAGAGTAAAAGCAACAAAACACTGAAAACAAGCATATAATGTGCTTCCAGGAATATACATACGGCTTGCATAACAAATGAGGAAGTACGTAAATACTGCTTGAATTACTGGAATTGTTGAATGACACAAGGTTATTCCTAGAATGTTATTTTAAACAGTGTTTTAAAGGAAAAGAGTACATGATTTAACAGGGGAGCCAAGACTTTGAGATCTGAAAAAATGATTTTAAAATTGGAGGGCTAGGGGCACCTGGGTGGTGCAGTGGGTTAAGCCTCTGCCTTCCACTCAGGTCATGATCTCAGAGTCCTGGGATCAAGCCCCGCATCGGGCTCTCTGTTCAGCAGGGAGCCTGCTTCTCCCTCTCTCTCTGCCTGCCTCTCTGTCTACTTGTGATCTCTCTCTCTCTGTCAAATAAATAAATAAAATCTTTAAAAAATAAAATAAAATAAAATAAAATTGGAGGGCTAGAAACAAAATTTTAGGACTTCACCAGTGGGATATAATAACAAATGGGTGACTAGGTGGGATTGTGGAGCAGGGGTCTTGAAGGACAGGTATTCATTTGTTGATCACTAATGCAGTGTTAGATCATAAGCACTACCACAACAAACATTTGAGACTAAGGACCTGCAAAGTGCTATGGCCAAAGTGTCACTTGCTTAATACTGATTATGTACACATGGAGCCCAGCACTTGTGAGTGTACATTATGGACTTCACCAAATACAACAAAAGAGAAGGGCCATGAGAAAAACACAAACCTGAGAGCAGAGTAAGAGGAGACAGGATATAGATGGTTCTGCAGTTCATGTGTGAGGGAGAGCCTTGGGACTGTCCCTCAGCTGACATCAGAGCCTCTTACTGAAAGCATCTCTCTGCTTTCAGTATCATTACAGCATTTACAAAATAAATATCAAGGCCACTAAGAGTTGTTTCACCAACAAATGACAAACTCCATTGTATTTCATAGATAATGCACAGGATTTTCCAGAGTAATTTTGACTGATTTTCAAATTATAAGCCATCTTTAGAAACTAATTCCCACCCAAGATGCTTGCTCCATTGCCTCTCTCCAGCATTGGCCCTGGCAAGTTTCATTCCAATGATGAAAGAAATTGGGACTATGTGTGGTATCCCCAGGCAAGTGGGGGCTGGTGGAAGGAAGCCCAGTAAAGAATAACAAAGAGTATTGGGCCAACAGGCCCAGCTTATAGATGGAGAGAATGAAGCAAATCTAGGAAGTGTGATGAAGGGGAGGGGCAGATGGTAGTGGAGTAGGAGGACCCTAGGGAATGTGTCCCATGAATACAACTAGATAACTATCAAATATTCTGAATACCCCAGAAACCAACCTGAAGATTGGCAGAACAAGTTCCACAACTAAAGGAAGAGAGGAGCCCACATTGGAGAAGATCAGAAGTGCAGAGATGCAGCTTGGAAGAGAAACAGATCATGGCTCCTGTGGTGGGAAGGGAGCCATGGTCACAGAGAAAGGCAAGAGATGGACTAGCACACAGGGAAGTGCATGGGAAAAATGAATCCCCATAGCAATTGGCTTAGAAAGTAGGAAGGCCAAATTTTGTGACTTCTGACAACCAGGAGACTTTCAAGCCTAGAGTTTTAAAGGTCAGTGGGCTTGGCTCTGGGAGAGCCCAGAGGATATTAAGGCTGACCTTATAGAGAAGGCTGGGCGAAGAGCATGACATGCAGCATGGAAATAGTGATCCAAAGCTCACCTGGAGCGCACAGTGAGGAGGTTATTCACTCATCTCAGAGTGCATCCCAGAGAGACAGCATTCACAAACAGACCATTCCAGGAGCAAAGGAACTGGCAGGCATTGTTTCCCTCTCCCACCCCTCCGCTAAGCACAGGGCTACTTGCAGGAACCAGCACAGTGCCAACACTGGGTACCTAACTTGCTTACACCAAGCCCCAACCCCCTGGAAGAACCGCCATCCTCCAAGTCACAGTTTCTTCAGTCCCAGCATGGCAGACCCCCTCTACTGGAAGATCAGCCCAGACCACTGCCAGTACCACATCTTCTGACTTGGGAGTTTTTCAAGGTCTCGGTTCTGGCAGTGATGGTGACAGGTCTCATTTCACAAGCAGACCAGAGCACACCTAGTCAAAACTCATATGTTTAGGCCAGGAACCAAACACAACTCACCACAGGCAAAGAGAGACTTTGCAGATGGCTGGCCTGAAGGATAACATGGCCAAGACATAACAGCAGAACACATGCAACCCACATTGAAGATACTCTCAGAATCATCAGGCCGTGGTGAACAGGGAACCCTGTACTGCAGCATAATACAGGACCTCTTCTTCATAAAGCCATTAGAACAGGAGACATAATTGACTTTCCTAACACAAAGAAACAGTCAGAGAGACTTAAACAAAATGAGAAGATGAATAAATTTATCTCTAATGAAAGAACAGAACAGAGATCTAAGCAAAACAGATATAAGTAACATGCCTGATAGAGTACAAAAGTAGCGATCATAAGAATACTCATTGGGCTTTACAAAAGAGGGGAAGAAATCAGTGAGACCATTAACATGGAGATAAGATATAACATAGCAGAGATAAAGGGCTCTATAAACAAAATGAGAAACATGTTTGATGGAAGAAGCAGCAGTTTGGAAGAGGCAATGGGATGAATTAAAAAACCTAGAAGACAGAGTAATGGAAAGTAATCAAGCTGAACAAAAGAAGGAAAGAATAATTATGCAAAACAAGAATAAATTTAAGGAACTCAGTGACTCCATCAAATGTAATAACATTTGTATTATAGAAGTCCCAGAAGAAAAGAGAGAAAATGGGGCAGAGAATTTATTTGAATAAATAGTAGCTGAAAATGTCCTTAATCTGGGGAAGGAAACAGAAATCCAGGTCGAAGAGTCACAGAGACCAGCCCCCGGCCAAAAACCAACAAAAGCAGATCCACACAAAGACATATTGTAACTAAATTGGCAAAATCTAGTGATAAAGAAAAAAATAATAAAAGCACCAAAAGAAGACAATTACATACAAAGGAAACCTGACAAGGCTATCAGCAGATTTTTCAGCAGAAACTTCCTAAGCCAGAAGAGAGTGACATGATATATTCAAAGTGCTGAGTGGGAAAAACTTGCACCCAAGAATACTCTATCCAGAGAGGCTATCATTCAGAATAGAGGGAGAGATAAAGAGTTTCCTAGACAAACAAAAACTAAAGGAGTTTATAACCACTAAACCAGCCCTGTGAGAAATATTAAAGGGACTGCTTCAAATAGAAAAAAAAACAAAAAACAAAAAACAAAAAACAAAAATGACATGACCCTTGGAACACTGAAAAAATAAAATAAAGTTAAAGAAAAAGAAATATAATACCAGTAAAAATGAATATTTCTGTAACAAAATAAGCCAAGGAACTCACAAAATAAAAGTATGTAAAAGTATGATGCCATATATCTGGAACATGGAGGGGGAGAGGAGGAAAGAATGGGTTCAAACTTAAATAACCATCAACTTAATATACACTGCTATATGCAGAAGATGTTATGTACAAACCTAATAGTAACCACAAATCAAAAACCACTAATATATGTGCAAAGAATAAAGAGAAAGAAATCCAAACATATCACTAAAGAAAACAAGTAAACCACAGAAGAGAGAAGGACAAGAAAGGATCAGAGAGAATCTTCAGAAACAACCACAAGACGAGTAATAAAATGGTAATAAATATGTACCTATCAACGATTATTTTCAATAGAAAGGGACCAAACATTCCAATCAAAAGACAGAGAGTGACAGAATGGATAAAAAGAAGACCCATCTATATTCTGCCTGCAAGAGACTCGTTTTAGACCCGGACACCTACAGACTGAAAGTAAGGGGATGGAGAAATATTTATCATGCAAATGGATATCAAAAGAAAGCTGGAGTAGCAAAACTTAAATTGGACAAAACAGACTTTAAAACAAAGACTATGGCAAAAGACAAAGAAGGGCACTATAAAATAAGAAAATCAAACAAGAAAATACAACAATTGTAAATATTTATGCACCCAACATGGGAGCACCTAAATACATAAAAGAACTACTCAATAATAATACAGTAATAGTAAAAGACTTTAATACCGCACTTATATCAATGGATGATATTGAAATCCAAACATAGCACTAAACAGAAAGTCAACAAGAAAACAATGACTTGGAATGACACACTGGACCAGATGGATTTAACAGATACATTCAGAACATCCCATCCTAAACCAGCGGAATACACATTATTTTCAAGTGCACATGGAACATTCTCCAAAAGAGATCACATATTGGGCCACAAAGCAAACCTCAACAGGTTCAAAAAGATTGAAATCATACCATGCATTTTTTTCTAACCATAACATTATGAAACTCGAAGTCAACCACCAAATAAATAAATAAATAAATAAAATCAGAAAGACCACAAATATATAGAGGTTAAATAACATCTCACTAAACAATTAATGGGTCAACCAGGAAATAAAAGACTTCACCAAAAAACCTCTAGAACTGATAAACAAATTTAGTAAAGTCACAGGATGTAAAATCAACATATAGAAAGTGCTGTGTTTCTATGTATCAGTAATGAAGCAGCAGGAAGAGAAATTAAGGAATAAATTCTATTTATAAGTGCAACAAAAATATAAGTCACCAAGGAATAAATCTAACCAAAAGGGTGAAGAACCTGTACTCTGAAAACTATAAAATGGTGATGAAATAAACTGAAGATGACATGAACAAATGGAAAGACCTTCTATGATCATGGACTGGAAGAACAAATATTGTTAAAATGTCTATAGTACTCAAAGCAATCTACACATTTAATGCAATCCCTATCAAAATACTGAGAGCATTTTTCATAAAACTAGAAAAAATAATCCCAAAATCTTTATGGCATCACAAAATACCATGAAAAGCCAAAGCAATCTTGAAAAAGAAAAGCAAAGCTGGAAAATCACACTTCAGAGCAGTGGTAATCAAAACAGTATGGTAATGACACAAAAACAGACACATAGATCAATACAACAGAATACAAAATCCAAAAATACACCCACAATTATATGGTTGATTAATCTTTGACAAATGGTGTTGGGAAAACTGGACAGCAACATGCGAAATAATGGAACTGGACAATTTTCTTACCCCATACACAAAAAATAAACTCTGAATGGATTAAAGACCTAAATCTGAGACCTGAAAGCATAAATATCCTGGAAAAGGACACAGGCAGTAATTTCTCTGACATCGGCCATAGCAACTTCTTTCTAGAAAAGTCCCCTGAGGCAAGGGAAACAAAAGCAAAAATAAACTATTGTGACTACATCAAAATAAAAACCTTCTGCTCAGCAATGGAAGCAATCAACAAAATTAAAAGGCAACGTAATGCATGGGAGAAGATATTGGCAAGTGACATATCTGATAAAGGGTTAGTATCTAAGATATATAAAGAACTTCTAGGGGCGCCTGTGTGGCTCAGTGGGTTAAAGCCTCTGCCTTCAGCTCGGGTCTTGATCCCAGGGTCCTGGGATCGAGCCTTGCTTCAGGCTCTCTGCTCAGCTGGGAGCCTGCTTCCCCCGTCTCTGCCTGCCTCTCTGCCTACTTGTGATCTCTCTCTGTGTCAAATAAATAAATAAAATCCTTAGGGGAAAAAAAGAACTTCTATAACTCAACACCAAAAAACCCAAATAATCCAATTAAAAATGGACAGAAGACGTGAAAGATATTTCTCCAAAGAAGACATTCCAGATGGCCAACAGACTCATGAAAGATGCTCATCATCACTTACCATCAGGAAATGCAAATCCAAACTACAACGAGATATTACCTCACACCTGTCAGAATGGCTAACATAAAATACACAAGAAACACAAGATAAGGGAGGATGTTGGTAGGAAAGCAAAATGCTACACTGTTGGTGGGAATGCAAAATGCTTCAGCCACTGTGGAAGAGTGTGGAGGGTCCTCAAAAGTTAAAAATAGAACTACCCTAAGATCTTGCAATTTCACTACTGGATATCTACCCAAAGAATACAAAAACAGAAGCACTGGGTGTTTTATGCAACTAATGAACCACTGAACACCTCATCAAAAACTCAGGCTGTAATATATGGTGGCTAACTGAACATAATAAAAATAAATAAAATAAAATAAAATAAACTTACCTAGCTATGGAAAACTACAAAAAAAACACCCCACACTAATTCAAAGGGATACAGTCACCCCTGTGTTTATAGCAGCATTATGTACAATAGCCAAGATATGGAAGCAGCCCAAGTGTCCACTGAAACATAAATGGATAAAGAAGTGGTAGATATATATAATGGAATATTATTCAGCTGTAAAAAAGAATGAAATATTGCCATTTGCAATAGCATGGATGGAGCTAGAGAGAATGATGGTAATCAAAACAGGTCAGAGAATGACAAATATTGTATGATTTCACGCATACATGGAATTTAAGAAACAAAACAAACAAGCAAAGCAGAAAGACAGAGAGAGAGAGACTGAAAGCAAAAAACAGGCTCTTAACTCCAGAGAACAGATGGTTACCAGAGGGGAGTGGGGGTGGGGGTTGATTAGGAAATGGGTGATAGGTATTAAGGAGTTAACTTCTCATGTTGAGCACCTGGTGATTAAAATTAAAACTTAAGAAAAAAAAAAAAGGAAGCCTGGAGAATGAGTGAGTGCACAATGAGGTCTGGCAATGAAATGAAAGAAGTCCATGGAGACACTGAGGTTTCAGACCTGGAGAGCTCTCTGGGTTATTGCGAAACAATCGTTACCCTGTCTCATGTTATTTTAAAGAGGAACAATTTGGGGGATGCCTGGTTGCCTCAGTCGATGAGGCCCTTGGCTCAGGGTCCTGAGATTGAGCCCCATGTCCAGCTCCCTGCTCCTCAGAGAGTCTGTTTCTCCCTCTTCCTCTGCCCCTCCCACCGCCCCCTTGTGCACACACACACACTCTCTCTCAAATAAATAAATAAAATCTTAAAAAAAGCTAAAAATGAACAATTTGGTTTTCTGACAAGAGAGTGAGTTGTTTCTGTCCACTGTAACTTCAGTTCAATCTCAAGCCCTTCAGGGGCACAGGCGGTCATCTGTGGTTCTTCTGTATGTCCCAGAGAACCCAATCCACCTGCACTAGATGATTAATCATCATTTGTGAATTTTATTTTATAAAATTGTGAATGAAGCCAGAATAACAAAAACAAGAGTTACTCTATCTTTTCGTTTACCACATGAACTTTCTCATAATGACACTACCACCACAACGATAAAGATGAAACATTTTTCAAATAAATTTACTTCAATTCTACATCAGGGCTGACCTAAGGCACCAATAATCTTGCCCACTTTCCCTTTCAGAACCTATCATTTGAAGGTACAAAAAAATCACCATCTCCATAACATTAGTTATTAGGGAACTGGAAATCAGAACCACCGAGAGACATCACTTCACACCCACTAGGATAGCAAGAATCAGAAAGACAGAAAAGCAAGGTGTTGGTGAGGATATAGAGAAATTGGAAGCTTCATGTGCTGATGGTGGGAATGCAAAATGGTGCAGCCATTGAGGAAAACACGTTAGCAGTTCCTCCCAAAGTTAAACACAGAGTTACCACTGGACACAGCATCCCTCTTACCAAGTGTATACCCTAGGGAACTGAAAACGGGTGTTAAAAAAATTATACACACTGTTCATAGCAGCATTATTCATAATAATAGCCAAAGGTGAAAACAACCCAAATGTCCATCAGCCAATAAATGGATAAAATGTGGTTTATCCACACAATGGAATATTGGTCAGCAGGAAAAGGAATAAAGTACAGATCTACGCTACAATGTGGATGAAACTTGAATACAATTCATGCTGAGCTGAGGAAGCCAGACACAAAGCCCACATCTTGTAGGATTTCATTTATAAGAAAAGTCCAGAAGAGACAAACCCATACAGACGGAAAGTGGATTCGTGGTTTCCCAGGGGTTAGCAGGAGGGGGGGATGAGGAGTAATGACTAATAGGTATGGAGTTTCTCTGGGGGGTGATGAAGTTGTTCTAGAATTTGATAGTGGTGATGGTTGCACAATCCTGTGACTATACTAAAAGCCACTAAACTATACACTTTAGAAGGGTGAACTTTATGGTATGTGAATTGAATCTCGAGAAAGCTATAATTTAAAATTTTTTAAATAAAAATAACTACAATTAGAATGAATACAAGGGATAAAATAAAGTTGTTAGTGGAGCAGCATAAATAAAAAAGGAAGGTCAGCCATATAGGAATGTTTTAAAAATAATAATAATAGTACATCATAACATTATATAAGGATCCTAAGTTTCTCTCCACAAATTTACTTTTTTCCCAAGACTTTGTATTGATTTGTACTTATTTTGAAAATGCTGTCTAGAGGCAAATTATAATTAACACTTGGCCACTAATTTGGCCTGGGCTAGGGAAGTGGATGGATGACATAAAAGAAGATACACAAAAGAAAATACACATACATCATGATTTGCCAAAAAAAGAAGAAGAAGAAACAAAAATACCAAGAAAAACATTGACTTTCATGCCACATAAAAGTCCCAAAATCCAAAGTAAATGAAAAGAATATGGTATAAGCCCTCTTAGACAAAGGAAAACGCAAAATATTCATAATAATAGTAGTAATTCAATCCAAAGCCAAAATAGTCACTCTCCCGTTTTCAAACAATTATTAAGTAAATATCTGTTCCAATTACACACACACACACACACACACACACACACACACACACACAATCAGTGTATGCAGAAGAGAAAGGTCAAGGGAAGTACATAATGTTTTCATACCAGAAATCCAAAGGTAAATTCCAAATCATGCTCCCTGGGGAAAATGATAGTGTGTGAATCTTCTCCCCAGTGACCCTCCTCTCAGCATGGTTCCTTATTCTTTGGTGTGAATTTTTAGATGGGTCCGATGTTCCTGTTTACTTGGAGTTTTTCTGCAGGAAGGCCAACTTCAAAAAGAATTCCCATTTTGAATACAGCATCCAAGTTCAAGCTGATCATGGTCAAGAAGGCTGTGTAAAGAATTCTGGGTGTGCAAAATGATTCCTGAAATGAATCATCTTCACTCTGCATCGGCTTAAGAAGACATAAGTTTCATAGCCTATGTGGTGATTCTTTTCCACCTAAGGGAAAGAAGATGAATTTTTCTCCTCCAGGCCAGACACCAGTGTAGGATGACCTCTTCCAAAGCAGTCTGAACAGGGACTAAGCAGAAAAAGATGATGACTCTGCAGGTCCACTGGGACCTGACCGAAGTGTCCTTGCTTCCATTCCTCAGGAGAAACTGGCCATTCTCAGCAGGAAGACACGGGTGGGGCAGAGGATAGTCCTAACTGCATTTCTCGCAGCAGAGGAAACAGCACAGTTCTACCCAGTGGAAAGCAGTCCTACCCTTGCTGCCACCAGAAATCAGTCACTCAAGGATTAGCATTTTGCAAAGGAAGAGCAGATTGAGAAAGCATTCAGGACACTATACTTTTCTAGGAAATTCACAATGAGACTATTCAAGGATCTGAATGGTCCAACAGTAAGAATCATTAGCCTTGTTTAAATCACATAGCTAATCACAGAACTTTTTTTTTTAATATAATGCATACAAATCTACTAATATCCAGTAATACACACTTGGGGAAATGCTCATCCATACTCATAATGTTCCATGTTTTAGCTAAATTTTTTTATTTGGTTTGTGATAAGGGTTGTCAGATAAAACACAGGATGCCCATTTAGATTTGAATTTTAAATGAACAGCAAATAATTTTTCACATTAAGTATGTCCCATGCTGTACTTTCATTTACTAAATCTGACAACCCTGGTTGTGACATATACCGCTGAACAAACCATGTGGGACTGGAAATGCCTCTTGTTGCCATTCCACTGTGCACCCTACTTACCTCTCCCTACACCCTTTGTGACCTGACTTGAAAATGAAGCATGCTAGTTATGTGGGCCACCATTACAAGGAAGACCATTACCTTCTTCAGGGTAGCACTCTGGCACCCCGCTGGAGCCTGTTATGAGGTTGCCATTTTCATCATGCCGTTCTAAGGTCCCAGGGGGACAGGTGGGAACAGGGGTGGTGGGTTCAGGGGTGGTAGTAGTGGTGGTGGTCGTCTGCGTAGTGGTTCGAACGGTGGTCGTTGGGCTTGTGGTGGTGGTTGTTGGACGTGTAGTGGTGGTCATGGTCGTACGGCGGGTGGCTGTGGTCGTGGGCCTCGGGGTTGTCGTGGTGGGTCGTGTGGTTGTGGTAGGGGCACGAGTGGTTGTTTTGACGACCTCCAAGCCCACCAAAGGCTTCCCTCCTAGACTCAGAATGGGCTTATCCTGGGCACTGGCCACGGGTTTGCCATGCCGCCCCTGCCCAAAGAGGGGCAGGCCATCAGGGCTCACCACGGGCGTTCCTCCCAGATCTGAAACAAAATCAGACAAAAGCTGTGCAACATGATGAGATCATCCAGAGGAAGTAAAAACCAAATGCAAAGTGTCTTCTCAAAGCTTATGGATTCTTATATTCAAATCAGTAAAAAGCAAAGGAAACATTAAAAGGATACTCGGCAGAGGTAGCAATATCGGCTGCTATCCAGTAATTTCTAGCCGTCTTAGATTGTCCCTTACTCTGAATTACCTTATATAATCCTCTAAATGCTTCATTGATATGCCCCATTACCCTGAAATAACTCAGTCTCTAGTCAGGGAAGTAACTCTTTCCTCCTCTTGATTCCTACACCTAGGAAGAAGAGCGTTACTTTGTACCTGGAGTGGCAAACTTATTCTGTAAAGGGCCAGAGAAGATAGAGAGAGAGAAGATATTTTAAGCTTCATGTTGCAACTTCTCAACTCTGCCATTGCAGGGCCAAAAAGCACAGGGAGCACACAAAGGAGTGTGTCTATGTTCCAGTACAACTTTGAATATGGACACTAGACTGTGAATTTCAAGTAATTGTCACATGTCACAAATATTGCTACTGTTTGGTGTGTTTTTTGTTTTTGTTTTTGTTTTTTGTTTGTTTGTTTTGTTTTTGCAATCATTTAAAAGCGAAGAAACTGTTTTGAGCTGGCAGGCAGTAAAAACAGGCAGCAGCCAGAGTTTGGTCTTTGTGCTGTCGTTTGCTGACACCTGCTGCTCTGGGCTGCCCTATCTCAAGAAGGAAGTCAAGTGCCACCTTTTCTGGAAGCAAGAGTAGAACTACAGTTCTATCAGGGAAAAAGCTAAGTTCTGCCCCTTTGGGACACTCCTTTCCACATGGTAAAAGTAACTGGGCCAAGGGCCCCATTAAAAAATGGGCAGGGATTTGTTATCCCACAGCTGGTTCAGAACACTTTTTGTTGCCTAAAACAATTCTCACTTACCCACAATGGTGCGACCATCTCCTCCTAGCTTAATTCGAAGAGGATTTCCTTGTGAATCCTGGAGGTACCTTCCTTCTGCATTCAACACCAACCCACGATCCAGATCCACGACCTAAAACCATGACACAGATTAAAGAATATACTGAGCATGAATCCACCTGCACGAACATATCCAAGAAGCCTCCGCAGAAGGAAACCATAATGTGAGTAGAAAATATTATTTTTGTCTGCATCATTCACAAGGCATAATAAGAATAAAGTGCAAAACAGTCCCATTTCATATTATAATGGCTTAACCACAGAATATACAAATTGTTTTCAATTTCTCAAATATGCAAAAATGTTCATAATACTGCTACCATTTAGTATGCTGTGTGTAATGCTGAAAAGAAGCAAACAACTTAAGTATTCATCAGTGGAGGGAAGGGATTAAATAAAATATGTCCCATCCACATAGTGGAAAGCTAGTGGGCAATGAAAAGGAATTGGAAATTCTACATATATTGACATTAACTGCTACGGACTCAGATTACAGGACTGACTATTTTGCAGGAATAAAAATATATTCATTTGTGTATATAAGCTTAAAACTGCAGAGAAAAATAATCTGGATAAATATATCCTAAACTGTTAGCAGTGGTTATCTCTGGGGAGTGGTTTGGGACATTGATTAGCTTAGAAATTATCTTTTGCATATATTTCTGAATTGTTTTAACTTCTCACCATGAACATGTACTGCCAATGTATTAAAAACATGAAATGTTTCATATGGGATTGGGAGGGAGACAAACCATAAGCGACTCTTAATCTCACAAAACAAACTGAGGGTTGCCGGGGGTAGGGGGGGTAAGGGAGTATGGAGAGGGTGATTGGGTTATGGACATTGGGGAGGGTATGTGCTATGGTGAGTGCTGTGAAGAGTGTAAACCTGGAGATTCACAGACTTGTACCCCTGGGGCAAAAAATACATTATATGTTAATAAAATCTTTGTTTTTAATTTAAAAAAATTAAAAATTTTTTAAAAAGCATGAAATGTTTCCATCTGGCTGTAATGTCAAACACTGAAGTTGCTATAACAAAAACAATTTAATTTGTAATTAAATTGCCTAATAGAGAATGCAGGCAAAAATTTCATATTCTAAGAAATTATAAAACTTTTGGGGGGAAGAGCTACTATTATCCCTGTTAAGGAACAAACTCATACTCTACACTGGTGGTTCTCTAACTATGGCCTGAACCAGCACAGCCTCACTGGTTACATATGCTAATTACCTAGCCCTACTCCAAACCTTATTTGACACGCCCCCAGAGATTCTGATGCTCCATAAAGTCTGAGAACTGTGACTGCACAGTAGGTCACTGGAGGAACCCCTCCCAGAGGGCCACTTTCTTGGATGCTGTCTCAGTAATTAAAAATAAAATATACTTATATAAACCCTTCTTTTGAACTCTACTCCACACTGTTTCAATGTGAAATTTTATCAATAACATTTGACTTTAATATACCTTCTTCCTTTATAAATTCCTGTTCCTTTAAGAAATGATAAAATGTATCTTGTTACCTGTGACTAAAAATTTTATGAAGTCTCTCAATGTTTTCCTAAACCTTACTGCTATAAAGGGGAATTTGTGACTGGGAATTCCCAGTCAAAATATGAATAATTTTGTGATTCTCTGAAAAAAAGTCTTTCAAATCCTTGAATATTGTACAGTGTTCTGCCCATTATCCTCTAAATTACCAAAAATTCCTAAACATTTAACCCCAAGAAGTTAAACTCATTTATCTTAAACACATATAAGATACTACTAATTATTTTTTATTTCAAACGACAATCATTGGAAAATTCAAAAGGCGATCTAATAAAAATTGCCTATTTGATCCAGTGTTTTTTGGTTTGCTCAGTTGTTATTACCCTGCTTTCTTTTATAAAGGATCTGAGACAATTTGGAGAAAAATGTGTATATTAGTTAATCAAATAATAAAAAATAAAAATAAAATGAAGCTAACAGAGGTGGAGAAAAAGAAGTCCATTTGAGGAGCTAAGCATCAGAATCTACGTAATTGCTGTGGGGTTGGAAAAAATATTTGTGTGATCTTCCTAACCTGTCAAAGCAAACAGGAAGTAAAGGCCCACTTATCTTATTAGTTATGAGAAAAACACAAACTAGTCACTCAGAAGAATAAAAGATCCTTCTGAGCACAGGAAGAAGCAATATAAGAATATATTGATGTATGAGTGGTTAAAACTGGAGAAGAATACGAAAGACCATTTCATTTATTGCTACACAGTGCCCACCACTTTTCTCTTCCCAACAGCATGAAAACAACTCATATGTGTAAAGAAGTTTACCCTACCCACTTTGTTCCTTGAGGGCCATTGATAATTCTTTGTCCACTTGGATTTCCATTACTACCAGGAAGCACTTTCCCTTCTACATTTGGTCTGCCATTATAACCTACATGGCACACAAAAGAGAACAATAGCAACAACAACAACAAAGCCAGAATCTGGTAAACTCAACACTCCTGTAAAGCCGGCTTCATACTAAACTCTAAGTAATAACACATCATTTCGAACAGAAATACTAAACAGAATTTTAAGACAATAATTAGTATATATTAGACTACAGTCTTAAATTGTGACTTCTAAGTACCAAATATGAATGTCTATGAAGAGTATAATAAAGTACAGTTTTCTGACAATACTGGGGAAAGGAGAGAGTCCAGCACAAGTTTTTTAGATAAAGCTTAAGACAGTAGTGGCTAGCATGTTATTTTAACCATTTAGAAGATAGAGGGAAGGAAAGTTGGAAGGATGGAGAAACTCTCTAAAATATATTAGATGTTGTTCTGCTCTTCTTAGCAGATTATACTAAACCCAACAAGTATATCTAGCTGAATCAGGTGCAATCATCAGTCACCAACTGTACATGCTCAGTGCTGGCCTGTGTGGGGCTGCTTGAGAAGTGTCTGCTCAGAGATAAGGTCCCATTACCTGCCCCTTCAGTTGCTGCTCTGTCTGCCCCTAGCACCTGCCCATCTTCTTTGTCTCCTGGCATTTCTGATCAGCTACAGTTACTCGAGGTCTGTGCTGGGAGCATTCTGATCCAGCCCCACCCGTGGCATAAAGTACTTGGGCTTTCTGACAACTATTTGAGGGTCAGAGACTTACTTTTCTCACTCAAATAGTGAATGAAAACTAAATATTAATTGAATTTCTGCTGTATACAAGGGAATGTGGATTTTATATCTATTATCAGGGTCCAAGTTTTGCTTAAAATAGTCTATTTTAAGAGTAAACTGTCCTCTCCATGGGGCATTGTTCTATTTTTTTTTTTTTTAAACACTGGGCTAAGGTAATAATACATAGTACAGACTAACAAACACTAATGCATTGATTCAAGAATCTTCCATTAAGTACCAATTCCATGCAAGGAGAGCGCAAGGTGTCACTAAACTGAATGCAGACATGGACTAAACACCCTAGATCCTGCCCTGGGTCCATGTAGACTCCAATTCATAGCTGTCTACATGGTGTCCTCACTGTAAGTCACACATCTGCCTCTTAATCCTCCGTATGACAATCATCTTTAACATGCATTTTCTGGAGGTTTTAAATAACATTCACCGAATGCAGTATCTAAACAATTCACACACAAGACATTGAGTTTGTCCCAGGGTATGTTGAGAGTTTTATACGCACGATCAACAAGAACAAGATCCAGCCTACACAGTTACCTAATTCCTTTCTGTGGATTTGTTAAATATACCCTGGCAGGTGAGCAGCTAAAAATAACCCAAAATACAGGAACCTTGTCTGGCATCATGACTGTGAAGCATTTTCACAGATTAAGAGCACATGTTGGTGAATGTAAAGAGGCAGTATGTGATAGAGGCATGGCAGAGGACTGGGGAATTAGCACGTCTGGAATGGGAACTGCAGCTCAGCCCTCAGAGCTGTCTGACCTCGGGGAACCACGCAGATCCCTGGGCCCCTAGTCACTCATCTGAAAACCAGGAGACACAACACAAGAGGCAGTTAAGAGGATGAAATCAGTTACATCTGTAAAGCTCTTAACACAGTGCTTGGACGGAGCAGAGACTCAATAATATAAAATAAAAGACTCTCAAGAATTGCTACGAACCCTTTTGAGGACCCCAAAGAGAACGTTAAGTTAAAAACGAATTACCTTGTCTGGCAGGCGATCTCGCCGGCTGGCGCGAGAGGGGGTTCCGGAATCTCGCGTTCATCATGCGCTGGCGCAAGGAGAGCATAGGGGTGGTGGAAGAATAGACCGGAGGGGCGCGGGTGGTGTACCGCTCCCGGGCCGGGGTGCCCCTGGTGGGGCTCGGGGTGGAAGGGCTGCGGTGGGGGGGTCTGGGCGGGAGGTGCGAGGCTCTCGGGGAGCTTCCTGGCGGGGGAGGAGGAGGACGCTTCACAGGAGTGTCGTTCTCGTCCTGGGGGGAGCCCACCCTGGGGAGTGAGAGCACAATGGCAGGGTCCATCTTGTCCTTAGCGATGTTCCCGTCCAAGTATTTGCTGGCCCTGGGACTGGAGGAGGAGGGCCACTTTGGAACAGAGGAGGAGAGAGGGTCCTCGTCCTTTCCTCCTTTAAAAAACATCGCGTCTTCACCCTCCTCCTCTGCCGAGACCGACTGCTGAGACTTAGAAGTGAGGGGCTCCCTTTTGGACGGCGCGGCCTGGGGAGCGCGGTCCTTGTTCCCCACAGCCTGGGGCCCCACTCGGCCCGGGACCCTGGGGCGGGCATGGGGGTAGTGGCGGGGGCTGCCAGGCCTCAGCGGGGAGCTTGGGGGTCTGCGGAGGTGACTGTCGCCCGCGCCTCCTGCGTGAGCCTCCAGCTGGCGGGGTTTGGGAAGGGACTGGATGGGGTCCCTGGCCCGGGCCGGGTGTGCGGGCGCCCGGGCGGCTCGGGCCTCTGCTTCTGTGCTGTCGTGGTGGTTTCCGCCAGATCTGCCCTCGGAATCCTCGTCCCGATGGTGGGGTGACGTGGGAAGCACCCCTCGGGAGCTTGCCCTGTGGGGGGTCTGACTGCCTCTGGCCGCGTAGGGGTCCGGGAAGGAGGGCGCCGCGGGGTGGGGACGCCCAGCCTGCGGCAGCTCGGGCTTCGGTTTGGGCAGCGGATGCCCCACTTCCTTGCTCGGGGGGCCGCGGGGCTGCGGCTGCGACACGGAGACCGCGGGAGAAGGCTGCCCTTCCGGAGCGGCGGCCCCGGCACCCAGCCCCTGGCCGGGTGCCGTCCTTTTGGGCACGCCCGGCCCGGGGTGGTGCTGGGACCCAGTCGCGGGCCGCCGAGCGGGGGCCAGCTGCGCCTTGGGGTAGCCGCCCTCCACACCCACTTCTGTGCTCTGTTGGACGTCCAGCGCCTTGGAGGCCAGGGATTTGCCCTGAGGATGCGCACCTGCCTCAGTCCCGGCGAATTTGGGGTTCTCCGCCAGGGGCTCCTTCCGCTGAAGGCTCGCCCCTCTCTGCGGGCCTTTTCTTAGGTGGTCCACGCCCAGGGAGGCAGGCTCCCTGGAGGAGGAAGACACGTGGTCGTTTACCACGGTGGCAGGAAGTGGCTTCTCGTCCTCCGCTTCGCTCTCTGCACCTTCTCCATGGATGCCCAAGCCCTGCCTGTGGTCCGAAGCTGGGTGAGAATTCACCCTCGAGTGGACTCGGGGCGACACGGTGGATGGCGGGGAGCTGGAGGGATGCAACCGGGGTCCTCGGCCGCTGCCAGCCCGGCTTGGATATCTCGTATGGGCGGCAAAGGGCTTGTTTCTGAACAAACTGAAATGTCCAGAGACAGGCGGACCTGCGGGTAGCCGGGCCCGAGACGTCGGGGCCGTGGCTTCAGCCTGCCTGCCTCTATCTTCTGTATCGTTGTCACCATCCCCATCAGAGGCATCCTCTCGCTCAGAGACCTGTGTCCTTGAGGAGAGACCAGAAGACCAGGAAGACTTGGACTGTGATGGCACACTGGACTTGGAGGCTGGGGTGTCCTGACCATCCTTCCAGCCCCTGGACAGTGGGGTCCCGGGGTGTGGTTCCATGGGCAGCAGCGGAGATGATCCTTCCTGGGGTGGAGAAAATTTCGAGGATGAGACTGAGGCACCCGAATTTTCCTCCCTACCCCCAAAATGGGGTGCTCTCCGCGCTGGCAACGCTGGTTTTGTGCTGTGGTGCCCAGGGCCTCTGTCCCGCAGGGCGCTCGAGGTGGCCTGGCGGCTGGGCCATAGGGCAGGCCTAGCCTGGGCGGTGCTCTTAGGAGGCAGCTGCTGGGAGGCCCCGTCCTTTGGGTCCCGGGAGCCTGTGGCTGGCTCGTCTTCCTCTTGGCCCACTGAATCATTGTCAGTAGAGCTGGGGGGCAGATGGGTGGAGGGCCCTCCTGAAGGGCGGTGAGGGCTACCCTCAATGGGTGTGTGGCGTGCAGATGAGGACGTCCCTGGATGAGGGTGGGAAGGCAGAGAGGAGCCACCCCGGTCTGCGCCTTCCTTTCGGGGCAACACTGGGGTCTGCACTCCCACTGGGGTCCTCCCAGGAGCAAGGACTGGGGGGACAGATCTACTTGGTGGCCTCTGCTGTGGCTTCCGCTCTTGGGTCTCTGAGGGCAACGTTGGTGGGTCCCCCTGGGAATCCAGCTTCTCCTCATCAGTGATTTCTGTTGACTGAAGATCCAAAACTTCAGTCCTCTTCGGGTGCAGCTGGGGTCTTCTGGGCACCCCACCATTAGCCAATATTTTGTTCTTCAAGTCAAGAAGAGGGTTCTTGACGTTTCTGCCTCGGGGAGAAACAGGCAAATGAGTGTGTTTTGTGGAAGCAGGAACTTTGGGAGAAGTCTCTGGCTTTTCAGATTTCCGGTCATCTTCAGCATGGGTCTTCTGCTGCACATCGGACTTGCCAGAACCGGCTATAAATAGATTTTAAAGATTCTGCCGTCAAAAAAATTGAAAGCTGAGAAACATCAGGTGAGTATTTCAGATGGCAGTGTGGAGGCATTTATAATTAGTCATTATAATTAATAACTTCTCATTCTTTAGACATTGAACACATTTTCCAAATTATGGCAATCTCTTTTAAAGATCTCTTTTACTTTAAGTAATGATATAGTCCCAGAAAATGTGTATTAAATTTCTATAAATTGAATCATTATGTTGCAGCTTATTATTTGCAGAAATTTTGAAAGGAGTATTTTAAAGTAATCTATTGATTTTGTGAATGCAAAATCTTGTGTAGTATTTTCTTAATAAAACTGTCAGGATACTACAGATATATTATAGCCACTCTTAGTGATGTAGGAAAGAAACACACATAAGCCTGGTAAAAAGTGTTGAAGATCTATACTCAAAACTAAATGGGGATGTGTTGTGTGTGATTTGCAGGTGACAGGTAAGCAACAAATCTGTAATTTTTAAGGCATTGCAAAGAGTTCCCTATTCCCCCTAACATTTCTATATTTGTTTTCTCCTTCTTACTTAAAATCCCTTTAATAATGGATAAATTATAATAAGGCCTGAACTCTAAAGACTCCCGGGGTAGGCAAACCAATTTATTACAGGTGCCCTACAATTTACTCTTTCCTGAGAGCAGGGTTGAATGCAGGAAGGGATGCTGCAGGAGCAGGGAGAATTTATATGGCAATGGGGGACCCAGAGGGAGCAAACCGCATCTATTCCAATTTTTCCACCACAGCACTGTTTAATATTGCACTATACTGTGAATCCTCACAACACACCACGCAGGAGACAGCTACCAACATCTGGTGTAAACATGGGGAGGCAGAAAAGAAAACACAGTCTAGGAACCTTGAGAGACTGTGGACTCTGAGAGACAAATTGAGAGTTTTGGAAGGGAGGTGAATGGGGGGAATGGGTGAGCCTGGTGGTGGGTATTAAGGAGGTCATGGATTGCATGGAGCACTGGGTGTGGTACATAAACAATGAATCTTGGATCACTGAAAAAATAAAATTAAATTAAAAGAAATAGAAAATACAGTCTAAAAACACCTCACTCCAATTTGGGATTTTATTAACCTCCATTTTGATAGTGATCAGATAATGAGGTAAATTAAATTATTCTGACTAGAGCTGCACTCCAAAATAATGGAATATAAACTAAAAATCTTAAGCACTATCTAGAAATTGAAGAGAGCTAATAATTAAAAATGTCACATTACATCTGTAAAAATGTTATTTCCCTGTCATTATAAGCCCCAAATTACACAGTGATATAAGATCAATCACATAATTAATACATTCATGTTATTGGAATATTGTAACAGTCATTCATATGACTAGAAATCAATAATCTTTTAGTCTCTGGGGAGACCAATTTCCCAAGGGACAACAAAAATATTTTAGAAATCAACAGGCAAATGTAGCCCCCAAAACCGTCAACAAAGCAGTTCTAAATCGACGAGCATGATTCAAAGTAAGACACCACAATTAGCAGTAATGAAGAGAGACAGAGAAAGAGCCACAAACACACAATGCTTACTTGTTGGCATAGCGACAATGAAGGCTTTGGAGTGAGGCCCCAGTCCTCTCCTGTTTGCGGCCCGGATTTTGAAAAGATAGCGTTCCCCAGGCTGCAGACCATCCACTAGGGCAGAAGTAGTCTCTCCAGGATAGGTGAGGGACTTTGCTCCAAATGGTTTGAGAGCCGGGGCGTATGAAAGAATGTATTCTGAAATGATTTGGCAGACGGTTGGAAGGAGGAAACTGAAAACAGTCCTGTGTCCAGCAGACAGACTGTATGGGCAGGATGAATTAGAACGTGCATTACTAAAATTAATACTGTAGCAATGCACGCCAAGTCGGCAGCTGGAGCATAAAGACACAACGGACGGTGAACTAACATCCATTCAGGCTACGAGACAAGGCCACGGAGTGAATTCTCGGGCAGATTCCTATTTTCGGCAAATTAAACATATGGAACCCAGGAGGCCAGTCTTCACACAACGACCAAATCTACTTACACTGCATTGGAGTTTTTCTTCATTGTGCTTATTTACTAATTTACTATGTCAGCATTAATATATCCTGAGTAGAAGAACCCGTGGAAGATTTAAATGACAACGGTCAGAACTGAATCGGAAGAGCTACCAAGACCTCTAGGAGTCTCGGTATATTAATCTGGGCTATTTGTGCATTAATCCCATATATGGAGTATAATTTCCCTTTTGTAGGAATTACAATCCTGACTCAATATACCTAGGTAAGGATATTTCACAGTATTTAAAACTGTAAGGAAAAGTTGCCAGTTCATAGATTTATGTGATGTCTAATGTTTCCATCTCCAATCACTGATATTTATGAACATGTAATGCACTTGAACTTTGAAAATCAGAGCAAATTCAGTCCAAGGAACTAATAT
Source organism: Lutra lutra (assembly GCF_902655055.1). NCBI lineage: Eukaryota > Metazoa > Chordata > Mammalia > Carnivora > Mustelidae > Lutra > Lutra lutra. The sequence continues at coordinate 145,630,169 of NC_062283.1, read as the reverse complement.
AGTTGTATGGCTTCTATGGAAATGCTGTACCATAAAGAAGCCATGTTTTGAAGCAGAATTTCCACCCTTGACTAAAAACTGTCATGCCTCTTTTCCTCTCAATGTACTCAAGACTTACAAAACTTGTCAAATTAATGTGAGTAGGAGCTAACCACAAAAAATCATCTGAATCACAGAAAAACCAAGCAACTGTCGTACTATCTTTGTCATATCTAGAGAAGCACAGAAGACCTTTTCTCTTCCCTGAAATCTAATCTTTAAAAAGTACATTAACCTAAAAACTTCAACCAAAAATGTCTTTGCAACATTTGTCTGAAAAAAAAAAACAACCCCACATTCTTTTCTCTTTGAAAATGAACAAACTAGTCATTTGTGGTGGTCAAAAGTAAAAATTAAAAGAACCCACTGTCTATAAAATTTGGTAATACAGGTTTTTTTTTATGAATTCAATTCATCTGGAAAAAATGTAACCATGTCGAACTATATTCTTCTATTGTGTTTTATATTTGTCATACATATAATTCCCCAGTGTAATTATGAATTTTCAGTCCCACCATCACTCCTTTGTGAAAACTGCCTGAGCAGAGTTAAGATACATGAGTTCTTTTGGACACAAAAACTCAGTAGCTGTTACTATTTTTGAAAATATTTCATTGACTACCAAGGAGGTTCATTTGCCAGAGAGCTATAAATATAAACTAAGATGTGGGAGAGGGAAAGAAAGCAAATAAGTAGCATGATAATAAAGTCATGAAAGGAGCAACAATTGACTTTTTTATAACTAATGAAAGTCATCAGCCAAAAATGTCTTTATGCAATTTTCAGAATCCTTGCCAGCATCATGACAAACTGTCATAAAAAGGATGATTTAAAGGGCCAACTAAATATTTCTTCTCTTCATTTGCTTCTCATTTATTCCACTGGGAAAAAAATGAGCAAGAATAGTACAATATATTCTTTAAAATCTCCAAGCAAATGAGAAAGCATTAAGTTTAGAAACTACTCTCCTACATATGCCTCCCTTAACTTCCATTGTTCCATCTTTACAGGTCCTCAAAGATAACTGAGATATCTTTGAAAGTTGAATATAAGAAAACATTTCAGCTTTTCAATTAAGAAATTCTCAAAAGAGGTTAGTAGATAATTTTCTCAATTTCTTTAACCTTACACAAACCTTTCATAGTTTTTGGACATAGATGTAAGTTGTCTTCCAAAAATCAAGCAATAGTATAATGTACCTGTAAAGCACATCTGTATATGTGATGTCAGGGGAAAACCACCATACAGCCTTCTCAAATGTCTCTGAAAAGACTTCTGAAAGGTTCTTGAATGTTTTTACACCAAAAAGAAGTAATTTGTGTTTTTATTTCATACTCTCAAGAGATTATTTTTAAATTTAGCTGTGAATATTTTATTCTATTTTAATTTGGTTTCGTCTTTGGTATTTTTTTTTCCTGTTTTAAAGTCATATTTTTCCTCAACCAAAAAAAAAAATTAATTAAAAAGTTTGACAAATAGGAAAAAATCCATTTTTATTTAATTTTTATTACTTTTTTTTCAAACTCATTAAATATCTATGGTCTCATTCAAGACATCTGTGGTCCCGCAGGGTTTCTACTTACTCCCACATTCCATAATCTTATTGGTACAATGAGAAGATCCACAGAATGAAACACAAGGCTGTCATTTGTATGGTAAAGGTTATGATGTCACACCCATACAATTAAAAACACCCCTCCTGATAGCAGCACCGAAATCGCTGTGGATAGGGAAGATGAAAAGTCATCTTCATGAGGACCTGGATCCTACTGACAATGAGAACCCTACATGAAATACCCATGTTCGTTGGGTTAGCGCCCCATACACGTATGTTGCTTCCCTATTGGTCTCCCAGTCACCAAACCTGCTATTAGAGCTGGTGTTGATCAGAGTCAATGACATCTCTATTTGGAGTATGTCTCTTGTGTGTGCACTCGATACCTTAAATAATGAGGTTCCTACCTTTCACTTTCCCCTCGGTCTCAGGCAGTGAGTCCCAAGCTACAGTGACGGCGGTAGGCTTGCCGTTGACTGGCCAGACATTTAAGTTTTCAGGAGCTGTTGTAGGAGCTACAAAGGGACAAGGACCTAAGGTTTAAAAATGCTCTTATGGATATTTTAAAAGTAAGTGACATATGGTTCCTGCAGACAGATTTTTCAGGGCAGCACTACTATGTTCATTGTTAATATACATGACAGAAAATTCCACTCTGTATTACACTTTGTGCGATATAGTGGTTATGTCAGTGCTACTGACTCATGCAGTGAGTTCAGACATATCTAGGGAAATGCTTTTAGAAATTCAGAATATCTCTCATTGCTGAATCTTGAAATATATAAAGAAGATTAAAATCCAGTTTGAACTTCTTTTTAATAAAACTTGTAAAGACATCATTTAAAAGAAAATAATTGATACCAAGTACAATTCTCCCCCAGAATCAAACTCAAGCTCAGCCTCAGGGAAGAAGATTCTCCCTACCCTCCCTGCCCTCCATGCATTACCCAGGGGCATGCACAGATCCAGTGGTGATTTGTAATTATGCTCTATTCTGGGATGTACTATGCTCCACATGTCAGGATAACATGCTAACAAAGACGGACAGTGGAGGATAAACGTGGGCAACAATGCCCGAACTTCTTTGCCTTGGTACCTAGAAACACATCCCAGATTTAGGGTTAATGTTACTTTTTAAAAAATGCCTCTGCTGGCCTTTATCACCATTGGTTTCTTAAATTATCTTTAAATCTTATTTTCAGGGCAATTCCCAAATGGAAGATCCAAAGGCCATTTTAAATACAGACCAGATTCTGGTGTTCTCTGGAAGACAGATGTACTCCATTTGCCATCTCTTTCACCCTGTGAAATACGGACTGCAAATTCATACATGGTGTCTGGAATCAGGTTCTCAACCAACACGCGTCTGTTGGAGGTCTGCTTGTGGTCCCACCTTGCCAATTCCCCCTTTTCTCGATAGCGCACAGTGTACTGTCTATAAAGAAACAAGGCAACCAGTTGACCAATTCTCTGCAACTGAACGCTAGGTTCCTTGCTATTCTTCCTTCCCTATAAGTAATGACTTTGGGAGGTAAGGAGAGAAATTAAAGAGGAGAAAAACCTACATTTTTGACTATGTTATTAAGTCAAAGAATTTACTCTTAAGTTCCAGGAAAGGTGTCTAAAGTCAGCCAGGAAAGATGGAGCTTAGTGTCTTACAGCTCAGAGATAAAGAAGGGAAGGGACAAAAGAGGGACAGGTTTGACCAAGCAGGTACCTTCTGAGGGATGTGTGTGTGTATGTGTGTGCAGGCATGTGGTGTGAAAAAAGCAATATTAAGAACTGAAACTGGCCTAATGTATCTTGGTTCTCCAGAAAAGACAGACAGGAAGACCCACTTCATGCCAAAGCAGGCATGTTTTCTATAGGTTCAGGAGGAAAGGCAACATGTGGTTTTGAGTAGAATTATTACCATGAGAAGGAGCAAAAGTGTGTAATAAACAGAGCAGGATAGAGGAGCTTACAAAAGGAACTCTACTGTGTGATTATCAGGGAGAGAAATGCTAGGAGCAAACATGTTAGTAACAATCCCAGACAGAAGACATCTTCCACACTCAAAGAGTTGCAAACTCCATTTATTGTATTCCTTTGCCAAGAAATGTTCTTTGCAGCCACTTGGCAGTAGAAAGCATCTGAAGCATTAACAAGGTGATATTTAATAAGTCAAGATAAGACTTCAGTTGCAGACACAGGCCGCCAATTAATACAAGAGTCTTGCTAAGAAAACTCAGGCCCTTTATCTAGATACTGGGAATCAAATTCCAGTGGTAATCAGGAACAAAATGGAAGAGAATCACTATGAGCTTTCTCACTTTCTTTCAAATGAAGCAGATGTCTTTTTCTTTTTCTTTACTAACAGACAGTAACAAAAACTGTATATAATACAAATAATGGTGTGTGTGTGCGTATAAAGAATAAGTATATATAATAAAAATATAAAAATATATACATAAAATACATATATAATCTCAGAATTATACTCCATTCATTTTTTTAAAGGATGTTCACTTTTCTTGGTTGTAGTTATGTTCAAAAGTTAATATATAGGGTCCTAAAAGTTAATATATAGAAATCTTGGCTTTTTCTTGGCAATATAAACTATTCAGTAGTTTAACAATAAAATTTTGATGTTTATATTAATCTACCACTAACAAGGAATGGTGTCCACCAATGTTTTTTAAACACAAAGATTACTTTAATCTTATGATTGGTTTTTCTTCTACTGCTATTGCAAATCAGTATAAAAATCTGAACAGCATAATATCATGAGCTATTATAATATCTAATATTATCATAATATCATTATGAGACAAAACAGTGCCTTCTGCTATGCACAAATGAGCTAGATATAAGGCAATTCAGTGTCTGAAGAATGAAGAACTACGGTGTGCAAGGCATTCGACAAATGTCCACTTCTCTACATAAAAATCCTTCCTACTGTCACCCTTCCTGGATAACAGGAGGAAAGGTAAGACTCCTTCTAAAATGGGGTCACATCCTCTGCTCACAAATAGATCACAGTGAGACAAAGCAAAACCCACATGGGGCAAAGAAAGAAAATGGAATCTAGGGAATTTCCAGACACAAGACAAAACTCTGAACAAGTGAGAAGTGAGGTCCTGCTATGTGCATTACAAGGCCCTGGTCATATCTGATCTGAGGAAAACGTGTGACGGCACCTGAGACTAGCCAGATTGTCATAGAACAGTCTACCACCCAGCTACCAGAGAGGCCAGCACTCACATGTCAGAAGATACGGTCATGCAAATAAACACATGTCTTGTAAGGACCAGAAACTCACATCTCTCATACTTAAAACAAAGATAAATAAACAAGGGAAAGTACCTTGATGCAACAACTTTCTTCTGTTTTTCCAAAACAGGATCAACCCAGGCTACAAGCACGGATTGGGATGACATGACCCGGACATTGATGTCTTCAGGCACATCTAGCTCATCCTCTTCTGAAATGACAACGGGACACATTAGAGGTCTTACAAGAGGATCTGCCCTGAGTCCTCTGGGCCCCAGAGTTCATTATTCATGCTATATAATTTTTAAATTGCTTACACTTGATGTAGATAAAATGAAAGCTAAGCAATTGTTTGCTCGGTCAATGTAGAACAACCAAAATCTCCACTCTTGTTCTTACCCATAGTCTAATAAATGGGCAGTTTACTTGAAATTTCCCCAATCCAGCTGACCTAAAGAACAGTGCAAAAGGGATGCTTTGCCTTGGTCCAAAATACTCCAAGTAACTCAGTGTTTTCTTAACACATACTGTAAGTTTCTGGGAAATAATACAAAACATACAGGAAGCAAAAGTTTTGGGGGAGAAAAGGTCAAGCCAGAGCATTTCCTTAGCAATCATGGCATGAAATGAAATTCTGGTTCAAACAAATGCACAAATCACATTGGGTTCAATGTCCTCCCATTTTAGAAAATGTGGTTCCAACAAGACAGATTAAAAGTTACATTCAGACATAAAGTAGAGTTCAGTTTGCCAATTTCCAAGAGAATACATCATACCCATGAAGCCTATAGTTTCTGTTCAATCTCTACCCAAAATGAGGACTTACAGGCTTCAATTTTGCTCTTAGTCTCTTGGGGCTTTTATTTTGTGTTTTTTTTTTTTTTCTTTTCACCTTTCAGGGACCATGTTTCAAAAGGATGTGACTTTTCTACAGGTAGGGGAAGGTGGAAATAGCTTGTTAAAAAACAATGTGGACACATTTTCTATAGCAGTAAATACTGAAAAATAAAAATGCAGCATCATGTATTTGAGATTTCCATCACACAACGTAAGCAACTATAATCATAAACAAAAATGATAATATAGAAATATACATAATTTAGCATCTGTTCTGTCATATAAAACTGTAATCACAAATAAATTGTGAATTCCTAAAAATAACCATGCTGCAGGTTGCCTCTTTAAATTAAGGTGCAGGACCCAGAATAGGTATGTGTAATTTATTAAGATGTAATATTTTAAAAATCTGTGAATGGATGTAGGGAAAAACATCCCTTGGTAAATGAACAATGGTCAGACTGTGAGTAAGCCTCTACCACACTTTTCTCACTCTTCTCAATGCTATGTTTAGGAGATTTGGGCTAAAATTAAGTATGAGGGCAGATCTTGCTCACTGCCCCCTCCACACGGACTCTCATTTCTCTCTGTTCATGGTCTGCCACCAAGGACAACTGATGTGTGGGTTAGACTGTGACTGTAATTGGACCAAATGCTTGGCAGGTCCTACAGCGGCAAATCTGTTGCACAGGGAAGCCATTCAAAATACACAGAGAAATATACTTCCTCGGACGAACACGCTTATCTCTGAGTATAAATGAAACATGCTTGTGTCCGAAATATGACCAAGCCGGTCCTGTGGTTTCCTTCACACTCAGTGACATCCAAGTGATTCGCCACTTACGCAGCATCATTTGGAAACAACCCGGCAACCACACAGACCAGGACGTGAGCAGGTTCATCCTTGGAAACATACCTGAAATCTTCCGTTTCGTTAGGGCAGCCCTGTAGACAGGCTGACTCTGTCCCTGTGAGTTCATGGACTGCAGGGAGACCACATACACCGACTCCGAGGCTGTGGACCAACCGGCAATGGGTGAGGCTCCGCGTTTGGCTTTCCAGGATGCACACCCTCTTTGTCCGCATCCCCCACCCACAGCCCCACTCCCTTCCCATCTTGTCTTTCTGGAGCATTCCAACTTCTTCAGGATAATTAAAGATGAGACCAAGAACATTAGAAAACTAGGCTCAAGAAAAACACTATTGTGTGAGAAAACGTGGAAGTGATTATTACCTGTAATTCTTGAGAAATGGGTTTCTATTTCCTCAACATTGAAGAAAGATGAACAATGTTTAAAAAAGAAAACAATAATATATTTGCCCACAGAATCCCCCCAACTTCTTTTTACCTCCAAATAGAGAAGAGGGGGTCACTCTGGTTTTTTATCTGTCATCACAAAGAAGGGAGCAAGACAAGAAGAGTGAATGTACCATGTTATCAGTGCAGAGAGGATGCTGGGCCCTTGGAAACTGAATTCCGCAGAACTGAGCCTCCGAAGATTTGCTAAGAGCAAATGTAGGAGTTTAAACACATCCTTTATTTCTAGATTGTTCTTTCAGTTAGTTCCTTCTACGCCACACTCCAGTAGTACCTAACTGAATCTAAACTTGAAAACTATTAGGAAAAAAATTACAATGATGAAATAAAACTGTAACTCTTGAGTACCATGGAATCATAAAATCTGGGATCCAGATGAAACCTTGATTAAATTCCAATTTGGCCTTCTACTTTATAAGTAAGGATATAAAGCCATGAGAAAATCGATTTGCCCACAGTCATGCCCCTAAGAAGGACTCATAATCTTCTCTGAATCTGGAGTTTCTAATGCCTAACTCCCGGCTCTATTGACTGAGTTTCCAGCAACGGCCTTAATTAGTTTAAGAATAAAAATGAAGCAATATGACATATTTCTTTATTTTTTTAAATTTTTTTGAGCTAGAACGAACGCGGAGAGGGCAGGATGCAGACAGAGAGGGAGAGAGAGAAAATCTTAAGCAGGCTCCATGCTCAGTGTGAAGCCCAGCATGGGGCTCCATCTCACCACCCTGAGATCGTGACCTGAGCCCAAATCAAGAGTGAGATGCTTAATGGGCTGAGCCACCCAGGCTCCCCAGTATGATATATTCCTAATCATACACCATCAGGTAATGTAATACACCATCTGGTAATACACCATCAGGCAACTACACCATCAGGTAATACCTAAGCAAAACTTGCAGAGGTGACAGAGATGCTAGTGAGAATTTGTAACACTGGGGAACTTCAGGCATTGCAAACTTTCACAGTAATGGGAAAATTAACCTTTTGTTTTTGCAAACAGCATGTCAGTTAAACATAAAAGGAGATCAGCATTCAAAAACCTCACACAGAATCAACTTATAAACTGCAATAGCCCAGTCACATTTCATGGGAAGGGAATATTATTTGACAAACTTTGAACAGTGCCTCTCTCTCTCTCTCTCTCTCTCTATCTCTCTCTCTCTCCACACACACACATACATACACAGACATAGGGCAAATGAAACTCATGCTTTGATGAGTAAACTATTATTTAGGCTAAGGTTCTGACATTCTACCACCAGATTTTGAAATATATGTTTCATAAAAGAGAAAAATCAAGTCTGTAACACTGGGATTCATAGAGCATCAAACTAAGCTTCCAAAAAGAGAAGTCCCATAAGATGGTTAATTTCTTGGTGCTACTGACAATGGAAGCAGCCAAAGGTCAACAAAGAAAAACTCTGCCATCCAACCTCGTAACCCAGGAACACATATAAAGAAACTTAAAAAGCAGTGTGCCATCATTTATCAAGAGCCCCCAAGAAATGGATAACTTCCCACAACTGATGTTTTACATATTTGGGATGTATTTCTTAAAGTTCCTAGATTGTTGTTAATACCCAGATTCTTGACTTGCAAGCTCTCTACACTAAACCTAGCCTGTGATTACCATGAAGTAGAATAAACCAAAAGAGCCCACGTGTCTGAGTCTGGTCTCGGCTGGGCTGAGTGTGTCACACCTGCCCCTCATTTAGTCCCAACAAAAGCTCCATGAAGAAGCTATTCTCACGGGCTCCTCTTCGAAGATGAGAAACCAGGGTCAGGGGGATGAGATGACCCACCCACAGTCATGGATAAGGTGTTAGGGCCAGTGTGACACCAGGATTTACTACAGCAGGTGAGGGAGTAGGGCCCAGAGCCAAGTGCTGGTTATGGAGCAACAATCTCTTTTTCACAGAAATCACGAAGACTCACTGGTACAATAACACACTCCGTTCTGTGCCCCTGATTATTGGTACTCTGGAGATAAAATTTCCAAAATGACCCCAGCATCAGCCCAGTGCCCCCTGAAGTCCCATCCACCACAGCCCCTTGTCAGAGCCAGTGTTTCGGCTCTGAACTTGGGACTGTCTTTCATAACTTCCTGAAGGCCCCAAACTCATGCACTACTCCTTTATTACTGTCCCGCTCCCACGTGAGTCCGGGCACTTGCTGTGTCCTCTGGCCTCTGTCTTCCATTGCCATCCATGCTCCCCTGGATGGGCTTGGCCTGGGGTGCCCACCACACCACTTCCGGCCCCCCGTGCCTACTCTACGGTTTCTGCTTTCACAACAGTCTGTCTGCGATCTGTCTCTGTGAGGGACTGCTGGGGCCCTGGTTCCCCCAAGAGGCCTGACACGGAAAACGTCTAGTCACATGTGCTTTGTGAATGAGTGGGAGGGTGGGACTTTTGCTGACAGGACCCCACCTCTCTCCAGGTTTCCTTGACCATTCCCTGTGGGCACCACGCTCTCAATGGCATCTCGGTCATAAACATAAGTAAAATCCCATGTAGGATAAAATGAGGACACTGGCCTCCCATGACACAGCAGGTCCACTGCAACATCCCCTCCTGGAATTCACAGCATTCTCCCCATTAAGATAGAGCAAGTGTCCAGGGAGACCTCTTCTTCTTCCTGGCAGCCTCATAGAGCATGGGTGATGGCAAGTCCAACACATTTTTTTGGGTGAAAATTCAAAAGCCAAAACATCGTGGAGGCGTAAGAGGCACTGTCTATCAGGCTGGGACCGGAGCCCAGCCCTGACCTCAGTTCCCACATTGGCTCAAGTTCAAAAAGCAGAAAAATCCTTCTGTTGCCCTCGGATGAGCCAGGGGTCACTACCGAGCAAATGAAGAGACAGCAGCACCAGTCAGGTGAGAAACTTGTTCGCACTAAACCAGGTTTTACTGCATGGTATCTATGAAGGACTCAGAACAATGAAAACCTCCCACTGGAAACACGCTGCCCTGTAGCCTCAGGAATGCAGAAAGAGTGACTCCCCTGCTGCTGATACTCTGGGTAGAATCTGGCCCATTTCCCCTGTGGAGTACACCTATTCAGGGCAAGGGGTAGGTTTGGGAATGAATGACCGATGCGTCTCCAGATGACGGGGCCTTTGGCTCTAGGTCTCACTGCTAATACTGAAGTCTCACAAAGCACGCTCAGTTCAGATGTCTCCAGTGCCTCTATGATCCCACGTGGTTTCCGGTGGCACTGGAGAAGAGAGGTAGCTGGTCTTTTTGTTGGGGGTCTCTGGAGTCTGAATTTTGAGATGGTTTGTATATTACGCCCAGGAGAACACCCACCAGAATTGTCCAAGGTTCTTCAGCAGGTGGCTGAACAGACAGCTTGAATAGGATGGTGACTTCCTGGCTATACTAGAAGGGAATGCAGCGTGGGCTTCCACTAGTGTCTCCAACCAGCTCAAACCATGCCTGCCATGTGACCCAGGAGGCTGGCCTTGGAAGTCCTGAGGAACTCGGAGCTTCTTGTCCAAATTCCAGAATCTGTGGTCATGCCTTGAGCAAAAGGGATTGTGTTCCCGAAGCACCTGGGGCACCTGGGGCAAGCAGACCTTCTTCCCACAGGCAGCCCTGGTCCCACCATCACCTTTCTCACCATGCTGTTTCCTGAGCTCCAAACTACTGGTCATCACTGCTGCAAGCCTAGAACCCTCACTCTGGCTTCCATTTCTCTATTTTGTCTCGCCTGTCTCATTTCCCTCCACTTGCCTGTCCGTTGTCGCGTCTGACAGACTTAAGGAGGCAACACGGGCACCACTGCCCTCTCACCAGTGACTCTGTTCATAGCACAGACCTTCAGCTCTGTGCCCTTCTGGGCTCCTCTGCCCGGAGCCGGCCCTCCTTCCCACCTCCAGCCCATCTCACCGATATGAGGCCTGGCTGGCATCATCAAGTGAAGAGATCACCAGGTCCTACTGGAGTCTTCTGGGAGGGTCCAATAAAGAACCCCCCTTCCTCATCCAAGTACTGATCCAATTTGGAAGAGACTGAAGAATAAGCAGTGGAGCCAACATATTTATTGCTGGCACCAGCTATGTTGGAGATCATGGGGCAAGCATGCTTTCTAGTATGAGCAGCAGAACGGCCAGGCTCTGCTGCCCAACCCTAGGCCCTACATGACATGTGCCCAGAGGAACTGAGTAGATCATGTGCTCTCTACAGTCTGGCTTCCCTGTGAGAGGAGAACACACAAAGGGGCAACCCATACTTTCCCAGCACCTCCTGCAAAACTCATTAGGTCAATTAGGGGGTGTGAGGAAAGGGGGAGAAAAGCAGGAGTTTGCAGCATCGCCTTGCTCGGACTGTGGCCTCTGCCACTGTCCAGACCTGTCAGTGAGTGAGAGCATCAAAGGTCAGGCCTCGACCCAAGCTGGAACCACGTGCACAATCTCTCCACATTCCAGCAGATGTTCCCATCTGCATCGCATGGCCAAAGCTTCCTTCACACAGTAAGGGTCTGCAAAGGAAGAAGGTGGACCTGGTGTGCAGACTCTATCAGTGGCCACATTTCATCTTGAAAGGACCCAAGGTCCAGTGTCCTGGGAGCTAAGACAAAGCTTGAAAGGACAAAATGGTGAAAGCAGAGACAAGATGAGAAAAGCATCAGGTTCCCTCCCACGTCCAGGGTAATGGCCCGGCTCAAGGAACTGGCACTGTCAGATGAGGCAGCAGCTGAGGCACACGTGGAGGGGGGCCTCGTCCTGCCACTGACTGAAGGTTGAAAGGATGAAGGCACGGAGGACGGACAGAGCAAAGAACACAGTTACTAATCATCATACGTGGAAAATGAACAGCACTGCGTCTCAAGTACAATCTTCGGTTATGAACGAGCTTCTAAACATTGACGTGATGGCAAAGGTCACCAACACATCGGATACCATATAACATTGAACTCACCCAGTTTTTTAATTTCGTGCGTCCGCTCATCTCTCGTCAGTGGGACATAATTCATCTTCCGGCCACTTTCTCCGTAGCCCAGAAGAAAACCCCGTGATCTGCGTGGACTCTTGGCTCCCGACAGGCGCGGTGCCTTCCACGCAACGGAGAGCCGGTCGTCTGAGGATCGGACGCGGACACGCAAGGGCTTGTTTGGCACTTCCTTTTCTTAAAGAGGACATGACACAGAAATTATTACACAGTATACCCCTAAGAGTGAACCGCTGAGTCTATAAAGTCTGTCTAAAGACGGAGCAGCAACAATTAGCAGCTGGGCTCAAAACATCCATTTTTGGTAAACCAATTCTAGTAGGAACACTTTTCCCCCAAGGGTATCAACACTCGATACACCCGTTCCTCCCCGCGCTTCAGACAGAGAGGTCCCAAGAAGTCATTTTGAGGCTGCCAGCCGGAAATCTTGGATGTTTTACAACGTTCCTTCTTGTCTATTTTGCCTTCTTAAGGCCAAAATTGTACATTCTCTAGTGAGAGCTAAAGGTCAGTGTAAAAATAGAGCAAACACACTTGTGCATTATTTCTAACAGTCCTTTCCTAAGCACTTTCCACTCTAAGGTTGAAAAGACAGGCTTTCCTTGTTTTTACAGGAAATCACTAAGAGTGAAATGCTAACTGGTTTTTGTGTTTTACCTTGGTTTCTCTGACACGGCTGTCTTGCCCCTCCAGACAGACACAGCAGCAATCCCCAGTCTCTGCTCTTTCCTTCTTGTGAAATCGATGTCTAGAAATCCTCTTGCTAAATGAGCAATCTCAAGAAACATTCTGATTGTTAATTTTTTCAAAGCAATGCCTTCTGGTGGCCAATACTTAGTGTTCAAAGTCTTGCTTTTACATCAATTAAGAGCTGATAAGTTTGGCAACAAGGCGGGGGTGGAGAGGGTGTGACGACCACACTGCCCGTTTGGAACATTAGCCGCACTCTGGCCCTACATCAGGGATACAGTTTGGCTAATGAGCATCTCTCCACCTACAGAAGCCAGGTACTTCCTAAGCATTATTCTTCAACCATCTACATTGGCCCTATTATTAGTCAATTCTCAACTAACTTTTTAGACTGGAAAATTCCTAGCTAAGCGAAGACATAAAAATAAAATCTAATGTCTCAAATTAGTGTCAACTTCAATAATGCAATAAATCAATAGCCATTGGAGATGGTTATTCTGAAAAGTCAGACACACAGTGCCCATGTCTTGAATCTAATCAAAAGGAATATCCTTTAGTACATGAGCTGGAGATTATCTACTCAGTTATTGGGCACCCCCATTGCTAAAGGCATCTACAAGAATACCAGGCTATGGTTCAGTAAATACTTTTCTCAATATGCAAAATGGTCATTATTAAGATTTTTTGATTTTGACCCAAAAATGCAGCCAAAGGACTAACTACATAGAACTTGCCCTTACAGCCTGGTGTCATGAGTGTAACCGCTTTCCGTAGGGTTATACTAAACTGATTTCAGTTTTGTTCCAAGTTGGAGGTAAGCTCTCAATTTCAAGGACTAACCTCTATAAAAATTAAGGGCCACCAAGTAATTATGGAAATGATAACTACACTCATTTATATAGTTCAAAAGAAAATAATTTGCCAAACGTGTTCAATACTGATAACCCAACTCATTAATGGCACAGCACAGAGTAACTGTATGAGTTCCTACATTAATCCCATGACCTGGTAACTTTTATGCATTCCCAATGGGGATCTCTCATTCATAGCCTTAATAATGTGGTGCCCATTTTCCTAGAAAGATCCAGGCTACTAAAACTTATTAAGTGTTTGAGTTGTCCACAGGTGACTGTGTCACAGAGGTGAACAGGAATGTCCTTTGTCAGCATTGGTCACTGATGAATAGACCTTGTGTGGGGCCTGAGTGGGAACTTTTTTAAATACTGAGGGAAATGTCTCATAAAAACCACATATGAGAAGCAAAATCTGAATAACGAGCAGCATGTTTAGTCTCATTTATCAACAATGATGTTTTGGTTTGTTTTTAAAGTTAGCAGATTTGCAGAGGACATTCATTAGAACAAAACACATAACCAAGTTGACTTTCTCAGCAATAGTGTTTGTGCCTTTTTTAGCTTTGTGCAAAGTCACAAAATAGACTTGACATGAGCCATGAGCAGGGGCATAGAAGTCAAGAGAAAATTTCACAGGAAGCAAAAACCTTTGCTTCATTCTGTCTTTACAGCTTCTAAGTCACATTCCCCTTTATGTGCCTCCAATACAAACTGTCACCACATGCACAAAATTCAGTTTTAACAGAAGACCCTCCTGTGAGTGATGACATAGATTCCCTGAGGGTGAACCACCTGAGGTGGGGGTTTGATTTCATGGGGTTCCCAGCTTTGGGCAAGGGTCGGTACTATGTTTTTTAAAAGTTTATAAGGTGAAAATTATGTCTGTTAACAACATAGGATATTTATTTTACTCCTGTAAAAAGTTCATACCTCCTCACAGCAACCTCTCACTGATGTGGGGCTGAAAATGATGCTTGCTCAAGCTGCCACCGGCCATTTGCACTGCTAGTATTTTGGGCAGAAATGACAGGGTTATCACCCAACCATGGCTGCCACAGTCTATTTCCTGAGACAGCAGTAAATGGGACAGGTATTCATGGTGCTGTTATCAGCTTGCTACCCCCGATCCCGGCTCTTTTTCTAAATCCCTTTGTGGCCTATGGCAATGCTCCCATCACCCCAGAAAGCAACATATCAGCATGGGAGTTCTGGGTGATCACTAGCAAAATGGGCAAATGTACTGAGAACACACATGTGAGTCTTACAGGAGTCAGAAAAAAAAATCAGTTATTGAACGGAGATAGTATTCTCTACCATGGGGCTCCCCTCCGGTCCTGGGACACTTCCAGCCATGCACACCACAGGGCAAAGTGTTTCAGGAGGTTGCACTCTCACTGCTGAGCTTTGGGAACACAGCAGGTCTCTACTCCAAACAGATAACCCCAGACACTCAACAGTAAAGCTCTGACAAAACTCTAAAAAGGAAAAAGACCATTGGAACCATGACAGGGTCCCTGAGAAGCAGGAAACAGTAAGGTTCCAAGGACAAGGATCTTGGTCTCGGATAGCACAAGTCTATTGCCTCAGGTGCCCAGCTTGTAGCTCTGTCTTGATTCCTGCCAGGCCCAGTAGGCATCAGCCACCCTGCTGCCCTCAAACTGTACGGGCTTTCACCACAGTCTCCAACCTGCTATTAGCCACCCCACACCAGGGCTGGAGAATGAGGCCGGCCTCCTGAGCAAGGGGGAATGGGGAACAGGGCCGAGGCTAGCCCCAGCTACCAAGCACACCGTCTGCTTTACATAGAACTTCACAGTTTACCACAAGGAACAGGGCCGAGGCTAGCCCCAGCCTCCAAGCACACTGCCTGCTTTACATAGAACTTCACAGTTTACCATAAGCCCTCACATGGTTTATTTTAATTGTCCTTACAAGAGCTTCCAGGTTAAGTAGGATACATGTCATAATCCCCAAGAGAAAACTGAGGTTTGAAAAGGTGAAGCCGCTGACCCAAGGCCACACAGCTACAAAGTATCAAGTGAGGACATGAATTCAAGCACTGTGGGCTGGGCTCCATTCTCATCTCACTAGACACCTTCCACTTCCACTCTCCCCTCACCCCATGTGCCATCCCGCCAACCACCTAACCTCTTCTCCCAAGGAATGTGAAGCAAGGTTCTGAGCTAGACAGACCCTCCTCAGGGCATGAGCATAATGCCTGGCACAGTAGGCATTAAGTGTGTGTGTATGTGCAAGCGCACACTTAAATAGACCAGACAGTACACACAGCAGGTAGCAAATGAGTAAGAGAAGGCCTTTCATCAAAGACTGTCCTGAGATCTCCTCCCACCATACACAGAGGTCACTGACTCTGCAAACTACCGAGTAAGGTGAAAATGGCCCTCTCAACACAGTCCCCCGTCTTCCAAACCTTGGTTTTAGGAAAGCCAACTGTAATTTTTTTCAAGTATTTTGAAATTTTCCTTTCTTTAATATTCTGGGATATATACCATCAACCATTTTCTTAAAATCTTTTATAGGTCATCTGGTAGTCTTCTTTTAAGCTGATGCACACATTAAGAAAAAAAAAACTACCCATATGGTTCAAATTCACTTGCCATGAAATCATTTTAGTGTTTTCTCTAAGCCCCATGAAGTTTTTCTGATAAATCTCCCTTAAGTCTTCTATCATGAAAACAGGAAGTCACAATTGCCACGAGTGACCACATTCACACTGACCAGCACAGAGTATCTTTTAAACTTGGCAGGATACAGGCCCGCCTCCACTGCTCTTGGAACAACAGAATCAGGTAGATTACTCAGAACGGGTCCATCACAGAAGACCCACAGCACTTAATTACACACTGTCTCCTTGGCAGGGCAGCTGGGTGTGACGATTGCCACCTGGATTATAGCAGACTCCAGAAAGCCAGACAGGATTAGAACATCTCTGCTGATCTCTCCTGCCAGCTACGAAAATTTGCAAATATTCTGAAGTTATACAGAATCAAAATCGGTTCTTTTCACAAAGAAAAAAATTTAAAAATCAAAGGATCAACAAGGTGCTGTGCCCATCTACACTCCAGCACTGGCTGAACATGGTTGCTTCTGCATTCAGCTTCCACAGGCACTGAAGTCAGGGTCTGAATCCGAGTCTAGTACTCCCAGGCTGGGTGACTTTGAGAACCTTCACTGAAGCTCAGTTTCCTCTTCTGTAAAGTATAGACAGCATACGGAGTTTTGTAAGATAATCCACATAAGGCATTTAAAGCTGTACTTGGCTTCCATTAAGCACACATTAATTGTTTAATTAAATGTGTTTGAGACTGTGATAAAGATGAAACCCTTCATTTATCAGCTTCCCTGGATGGGTGTGCCACCCCTCCAGAACGTGAGCCATAGCTGGACCACAGAGCTTATGGTGATGCTTTGCACACAGGGGGCACAAAAAAATGTGTCTCAAAGAACCAGACATAAGCAGAAGAAAGTGCTATTGTCAAAGACTCTTCACACTGGAAACCTTCTCAGCTATGAGGTGGTCCAATCCAGCCCCCTTTTTCTGCACCATAAACTGGCAGTGCTATTCTTCATCAACATCTAACAATTATCAGTTACTCTGAGCAAGTCCCTGCTCTTTGTTGGCATAAAAGAGTCCATGACCACTGCTGTCCAGTGACCACTTTGCTCAGCCTGGTCTCAGGTAACAGGACATTCTCATTTTCCTACAGAACATCCACCATCACTCAGCACACAGCTCCACTGAGCAGCCTGGCGCCCCACTTCACTACCCACCCAGCTTCACAGAGATAGACAGTCCCGATCCTCCTCTTCATGGCCCAAAAGGGCTGGCTTATGTGTTCTCTGGCTCTCCGCTCCCCTAACCCTCTGCCCCCAGCACCTTCCCCCAAATCCCCAAACATCAGACCCTGAGGGCA